>NC_135500.1:139363053-140065553 GCF_052857255.1 Amblyomma americanum
CGAGCTAGACAGTGCCTCCTCCCACCCCTCCCGCGTTGGCTGTGTTATAGTATCAATGAGTTGTTGTTTTCTTCTTGGGGGGGGGGGGGGGGGGGGGATAGGCCCATGCAATATGGTGCAGATCTGCCTTCTCCCTGCAAAATATGCATTTTTATTCGATTGAATCCGGGTTTATGACTTGCAATACATTAGGGCTGTCTAAAGTGTCAGTCTGTGGTCCACTGAGGTAAATCTCGTGTTTTCTCGGGTTTTTGCCTGGGAGGGGATATGCATGCCGCTCTAATCTGAGGTGTTGCAGTATTTCGTTGTATGTCGCGAGTGGATCGAACTGCATTCTGATTGCGAGGTACATCTGTCGGGGCGCCGGGGGATAAAAACTCGGACTCAGTTTTGTGCCAACTCATTCCTCTCTATACCCTGGTGGCCAGGTATCCACACCAACTCTTTGACGTCAGCGTAGGCTTGTCTGGTTTGGAGGATCAAGGATGCAAGCGGGGAAATCCTACCCTTAATGAAGTTTCGCTACGCTATTTTTGAGTCTGTGAGTGTGTATTTCGAGGCGGGATGTGTGACCGCGAGAGCTATTGCCACCTCTTTTGCTGTTGCTGTGCCTCGCTGACTGCTGTAAGTCGATCGACCCTTTGTGAACCACCGCTACTGTGGCTGGTACACCTTCGGGACCCGCAGTAGCGACGTAGAATACGCCTTCTTGCATGCCGTGGTGTTTCTGGATTCCCTTTGCCTTTTCTTGTCTTCGTGCCTGGTGGTACGTCGGATGCATCTTTCTTGGAAAGGGAGTAGCCTTGAAGAATCGTCTCCAGGCGCTTGGGATAGCTTGTTTAGTAAGAAGGTTGAGGCTAGGTATTGCTACACTACGGCTGAGGAGCTCTATAAGGTATCTTTGTCTCACTACCATGCGTTCTTTTGTTTTTATTTTTTATTTAGGAAGGAGTCAAAGGGGCAACAAACATGCGCAGTGGGCTTACGGGCACAGTTGTCTGTCCATAGTTTTCTTGTGCTCTGTACTTTGCGAGTCTCTGCATGAAGCTCTTTTCCTGTTCCTAATTTTAAAGTACTTCATAGCGCGACTTTTTTTTTCACGTCTGTTATTGCAGATCTGTCCTTTCGCACATGCCGCCCATGCTCTTGAAAAAAGCTCTGCAAGAACTTTGTTTATCCTCTAGAGTCGTTCTCTTGTCGTTGCCTTTTTCTTCACATCGCTTAAACAACGAAATTAGCTGTTTGTCTCAAACGCCTATTATGAAAAGAACAGCAATATATTAGAAATAAAACTATCAACCCCAAATTGTCTAGAATGCACAGAACAAAGAAAAATGATCCCGTATAAGCATTTAGTCATACCAACACCGAGTGCTTCTTTCATAAAAAAAAAAAACGGGACGTGCGACCACAAAGAGCACGTTACAAATGTTCAAAGCAATACCCGAGCCGACCACAATGCCTGTGCATGATGCGCGCCCAGAAATAAAACCAAGTAAAAATAGTAGAATGGATTTCTAATCCAGAACGGACCCTTACCTGACCTAAAAAAAAATAAATATCTAACTGGAGTCTACAACAGAATTACTCTCTAGTTGATGTAAACTAAAATTAGTCCCTAGATGTAAGCTAGCAAGTACCTCCGGTTTCCAGACCTGTGCAGGCGCCTAAGACCACGCATGTTTTTGCCCGGTAGGTGCAGGGTTCAGCAAAAACGCAGAGCCAGCGGTCAGTGAATCATACCACGCCTCCCTGCTGCGTCATGGCTTTCTGCGCGAGCCCCGAATGCACTTGACCTGCATACGCCACGTCTCCTTGCGCCCCCTGGAGGCACTTTAGCGCGGCTTGTGTGCGCGCACCCGCTCTTTTCGCTGCAGCGTATCACCCGTTCGGGCCGCGATGCTCTGAAATGTTCCAGTTCTGGCGCCTCACGGTCGTTCTCCTTGCCAGCGTCCGAGCTACAGCTGCTCGCTCTATAAAGTTGCCCAAAGAGAAGCGCGCACTCTTCCATGATTAAAATCAATAATCGGTTTTTGGGGAAAGCAAATGGGCCCCGACGCGGTGGCTCAGTGGTCAAGGCTCTCGGCTACTGATCCGGAGTTCCCAGGCTCGAACCCGACCGCAGCGGCTGCGTTTCGATGGAGGCGAAACGCTAAGGCGCTCGTGTGCTGTGCGATGTCAGTGCACGTTAAAGATCCCCAGGTGGCCGAAATTATTCCGGAGCCCTCCACTACGGGCACCTCTCTCTTCCTTTCTTCTTTCACTCCCTCCTTTATCCCTTCCCTTACGGCGCGGTTCAGGTGTCCAATGATATATGAGGCAGATACTGCGCCATTTCCTTTCCCCCAAAAACCAATTATTAACCAATTATTATTATTAAAGGAAATGGTGCATTATCTGTCTCACATATCGGCGGACACCTGAACCGCGCCGTAAGGGAAGAGATAAAGTAGGGAGTGAAAAAGAAAAGAAGAAGGAGATGCCGTAGTGGAGGGCTCCGGAATAATTTCGACCACCTGGGGATATTTAACGTGCACTGACATCGCACAGCAAACGGGCGCCTTAGCGTTTTGCCTCCATAAAAACGCAGCCGCCGCGGTCGGGTTCGAACCCGGGAACTCCGGATCAGTAGCCGAGCGCCCTAACCACTGAGCCACCGCGGCGGGGTACTCTTCCATGATTGCATCATATATTAGCGCCCGGAATTTCAGTTGCAGCTGGTTGTGAGGCCACCGCCTCTCTTCAGTTGTGAGGTTTTGCTTGCGGAGGCCGACTGTCCTTCATGTTATATACGGCGCTCCGGTCCTCGTTTCATAAGATTACGAAAAAAAAATATTTGTCGCTAATTCTGGTAGCTTACGAAGAGAGATTTCGCTACGAATATGACCGCAGTTGGTTCGTTTCTAACTTTCAGTAGAGTGCAAAACTAGCAGGCAAAACTTGTTCGAATTATCCGTAGTTTGAATTAACAGGAGCCCTTTTAATACAATTGACGTCCACTAGACCAAAGCGTCTGTTCGGATAAAGCAGTCACTCGAATTAGGCGAGTTTTAATCAACGAGTCTCTTGTATATATGATGTAGCGTACATGTGTATAAAGATATTAAGCGAAACAATTATAATTGATGGAAAGAACACTATGTCCTTGCATTATGGCGCGGTAGAGCAAACTTGTTAGCCTTGTTGAAGCGTTGTGTCATGCTTGTGTGCCGTTGAATAATGACGACTTTTTTTTTTACTCAGCGTCTCTCTCAGAAATGTCATGAATAAGCGATCAGCGACACGACAGAGGAAGGGGAGCTAAAAACTGCGACTACTGCACTTCGCTAATGAGCTGACATTACGGTCGCCAGGAGTCGGCGGCCTTTGCGCAGACCGCGCTCTAGCCCCAATACAATGATGTTTCAAGGCGGTTAAAACAGCCGCACCATGCACTCTGCATGGATCGCGTGGTGTATGCACAAGCATTGTCTTTACATCTGGAACGTAACGGAGACAGCACCTTTTAAGCTTCGTGACACCGATGCTGTCATTTACTGAAGGTAAGCGCAACTGTACCAGCACTACTCTGTAAACACGAAAGGAATGAAAAAGGAGTAAATTTTCCTCTAGCGAGCGCACTCCCCTTAAGTGGTAGGGTATGCTGCCCAATCCCTGGAGTAGATTTTCATCACTAAGGGTACGGAATACTTACGGTTGGCAAGGGAAAAAAATTCTTTCTTCAAACCATGCGAAGCTCTAGCAGTTACGAATATTTTAACCGAGGTTACAATCTCCTCTCTTTGGAAACCTCAGAACGTCCGGTCCAGCGCTTAAAAGCCTCCCCCCATTGATAACGGCATCAAGTTACTATGCTTTGAAGTGGGACTATACCTTCGTTCCCAATATTAAGCATTGCATATGTTTAGTGATCGAAATCTACTCCGCAACTTGCGAAGCAAACCCTGCCCCTAAAACAGAGTGCGCCAAAGGGAAACTTACTCCCTTTTTATTCCTATATAGTCTTATTTGTGCTTAGAATGTACGGCTACCTGTACACTGATTAAAATTTCCACACGCGTCCTAACGGAATTGTTAAGGCGAAAAAAGTGCTTAAGCATCATTCATTGCTTGACGGGATTACTGAATAGATGTTCTGCATTTTCTTTTGTGTACCTGTCGAGATTTTTAGGCGTTTCACTTTTAAACAGGAAAAGCGATTTCAGAACGGTGCGTGGGAGCTGTAATTTAACAAGACATACACATGGACTAGTTAAAGGAAGTCTCTTTTCTCACAAATAGCTTTTCATCGGATAAGGGTCATTCCACGCCAAACGTCCCAGATGTTGCGCTCGACCATCTCCAATTTATTCAAAAAATTCAAGAAAACTTATCCTAATGTGCGTAATCAAAGCCTGTAATATTTTTGCTGAAAAAAAAAATATTTGTGAGTTGATGCAGTTTGAATATTTAGTAAAGGCGAGAAACCAGACGCTGCTCAATAATTAATAAAAACTTCAAATATTTAGAAAACACTCCAAATTTTTTTTATTGACATTTGCAGAAATTCTGGCTTTCGATATAATTCGGAGAATGCAGCTTTATAAGGCGCAAATATTTTTAAAAATCGAAAAACGTATGACAATGTTCCATTTTTGTAGTTTTTTGTTTTAAATATCAACTTGCTCTCGGAAAATTGGAAATAGCCACTTTGTTTCTCTAGATGTCTACTACCTATAAAAAATGGTACAGGTGATGAAACTGCGTACATCGAAGTAAAAATAATTACTAAAGTTGCAAAAAGTGCGTTTTGAGCAAAGAACACTCGTTAATTTCACCTTCATGTGTTTCAGGTAAAAATACAAACAATAGCGGGTTACATACAAAACTTTATTGCCTGTCATTTATGAAATTTTTATCGAGGTAATTTTTCTTTAAAGCGAGAAAAGAATTCTTGAAGTTGAGCTCTCGCGCCGTAAGTGGCGTCACCTCTTAATGCCTCTTCACCGCAGAGCACGACACTGCCGACACTGTGGCCAGACGAAATGTGGAGTTCTTGTCCTTAGGTGAGGTCTGCACTGCAGGTAAGCATGGGAACGTTGAGTAGTCGAACAGGTATTCGTGGGAAAACATTTTCTTAACGCTGCCGGAGCGGCACATGCCCAAGTGAGCTAGTTTTTTTTTTTTTTTTTTGAAGCGATGTTTATTGCCTCAGGGCATAAAAACTATGAAGTGAAAGATGAGTAATATGGTTAAATAAATGAAAAAAGGTGGGCTTATCTGATGAAATCAAGAAGTGAACGATAATATGGACCCGTTGTCCAGGCAATACAGGAATCCGGATTGTCCGGTGAGAGTCCCACTGCCGCCAGGTGCCGAATTCTCGTCGGCTTCAGCGCCGGGGAGTCCCACAACACGTGGTGGATATCCGCCTCATAGTCTCTGTTCTTGCAGACTGGACACCCGGGGCGGGGATATAAATCTTGGAAATGCGGCCACTTGCGTGTCACAGCTGGAGTTAGGGCAACCCCGACACGTATCCTCCGAAGCGCAACCCGTGTGCTGTGCGATGTCAGTGCACGTTAAAGATCCCCGGGTGGTCGAAATTATTCCGGAGCCCTCCACTACGGCACCTCCTTCTTCCTTTCTTCTTTCACTCCCTCCCTTATCCCTTCCCTAACGGCGCGGTTCAGGTGTCCAACGATATATGACACAGATACTGCGCCATTTCGGAGTACCCGTATTCGAACCCGACCGCGGCGGCTGCGTTTTTATGGAGGAAAAACGCTAAGGCGCCCGTGTGCTGTGCGATGTCAGTGCACGTTAAAGATCCCCAGGTGGTGGAAATTATTCTGGAGCCCTCCACTACGGCATCTCTCTCTTCCTTTCTTCTTTCACTCCCTCCTTTACCCTTCCCTTACGGCGCGGTTCAGGTGACCAACGATATATGAGACAGATACTGCGCCATTTCCTTTCCCCCCAAAACCAATTATTATTATTATTATTTTCCCCAAAAACCAATTATTACATAAGCGCAACCTCTCTGCACGGGTAAGACCACGGGTGAGGGTTACCGCACACGGAGGGATGAGAGCACGTGTGCGGCGCCGGAGGTGTTCCTTTCTTGTTAAAAGGAGTGTGGTGTCATCGAGAGTGAGCACTCGAGGCAAAGGCGAGGTTGGGGTCGAAAGGCGGGTCGCAAGTGAGCTAGTTGTTCGGTGTGGTTCTGTCGCAGTCAGTCATTCTTTTCAGTGCCATGCCAGACGTAAGCACCATCATAAGAGCTTGTGAGACGCCGACCTGGAAATGTCCAGAACGATCCGGTGTTGAAACAATCCGCGACGCAGCAGCACCACGTAGTACCTGACCCTTGTGGCCGTCAGAGGCTCATGCCCGGTTGTTTCCGACGTGATGTCTTGGTAGTATTTGATTTAATCAGTGCTATTTCTGCATTAATACTCCACCGACAACTGTAGACGACCCACTATGCTGGCGAAGCACCCTCTTGCGAGCGACGCACCTACGCACGAGCAGGTCGCTTTCACCGCCAGCAGGTCTCGCATCACTGACCGCAGCCACCGCAGCGGTGTACACTTCGCATCCTCACGTGCGCTCCGAGGCGCGCGCTCTCCGCGGTCTTATTCAGACATAAATAACGCAGCTGTGATGCGCCTACCATGCTAGCTGGTCATCCCTCCGCGTGGTTCATGCGGAACAGCGCGCTGAATACCCTTGTTTTTCTTCTCTTGGCTGCTCCGCACCAAAGCGTGTCTGTCAGAACTTCGAAAATGATAACGATCTCGTGTATTACATACCGTCCGCCGAATGTCACGCGAAATCTTTAGCCTAAAGCTTCTTTAGCTTTAGGCCTAGAAATGCCCGACAGCGAACGAGGGCAAACTGAAGTTATCTGGCCATAAGGGTCGTGCCATGCCAGGTGCCGTGTTCGGCGGTGAAGAGGCATTAAGAGACAACGCAACTTGCGACGCGAGCGCTCAATTTCAAAAATTCTTTTTTTCTTTAAACAAAAATTACCTCGATAAAAATTTCAGAAATGAAAGGAAATAAACTGTTCTATGTAACCCGCTATTTTTGTATTTTTGTTTGGACCACCTCAAGTGAAACTAACGACTGTTCTTGGCTCGAAACGCACATTTTGCAATATTAGTATTTTTTTTTTACTTCGATGTACGCAGTTTCATCACCTGTAACATTTATTATAGGTACTAGACATCTAGAGAAACAAAACGGCTTTTTGCGAATTTCCGCGCGCAAGATGATATTTAAACCGAAAAATCACAAAAATGGCACATTTTCATACTTTTTCGATTTTTTAAATATTTATGCCCTATAAAGCTGCATGCTCCGAATTATATCGAAAGCCTAAATCTGTACAAATGTCAGTGAAAAAAATTTATGAAGTGTTTTCTAAATATCTGAATTGTTTTATTAATTATTGAGCAGTGCCTGGTTTCTCTTTTCTAAATATTCAAACTGCCGTCACCTCACGAATAACTTTTTTTCGGGAGAAATATTTCTGGCTTTGATTACGCCGTTTCTTGCTTGTCGCTGCAGGATATGAAATAAGCAGCCGCAGCCACCAAAAGAATGCTCATCACGTATATATTTAATTAAAAAATTACAGCTTAAGACATCCGAGTATAGACATCCGAGTACAAGAGCATGCATATCTGCTCTATGGACGACTGGAATCCTTTGCATCTTTGTTGCTTTGCCAAGTTCATTGTCAAATCCATTGCCAAGTGCATTGCCAAGTCCGAGCTTCGTTGCACCGTATACTTTAAGCCCACTGCCTGCAATGTTATTTGCTTTCTACAGTACGCTGGCGCTTCTGGGTTCGATGACAATAACAAATCGTCTGAATGCAGGTGTTGGAGTCCGCGGCAGCTTCTATTTCCGGCTTTATGTACAGTATTGAACAATTTGCTTTGATTCCGATATTCGGTGACGAGCCGTCTTTTTTTTTCTTGGGAGAGGGGGGGGGGGGGCAGGTTCAGCGGGAAGAAACTTGGATACCCTTTCCTCTGCGCTTTTTATAACTGATATATATATATATATATATATATATATATATATATATATATATATATATATATATATATATATATATATATATATATATATATATATATATATATATATATATATATATAATGTGGCGCTGGTGAACACTCTCAAGGTTCGCTTACACTCAATAAACATAACTACCCACGAGAGCAGCAGATTGGACAGCCGTCGCCGTAGCTCAGTTGGTAAGAGCACCGGACGCGATATTCGGAGGTCGTGGGTTAGGATCCCACCGGCGGCATGGTTGTCTTTCTGCTGTGTAAGTACTTTCCCTTAAATCAAAGATTAATTGAAGTATTATTATCTCACTAATCCGCACTGTAAATTAAAAAAGAAACATTTCCCTATGCGCCTTGGTTTCGGTGACTGTTGGCTTCCTTCATGTATATATATATATATATATATATATATATATATATATATATATATATATATATATATATATATATATATATATATATATATATATATATATATATATAATGCACTGGGTCAGGACCGGAAGGAAATGGTCTGTGCAAATCGCGCAGCTGAAGTGGCCGCTTTAGTAGCCGTGACTCACCGCGAGCACGGACGCTGTGTTGTTTTTTCTTTATTTCACTTTTTTTTTCTTGCTCTCGGCACGTCCTGGCAGAACCCGGCGGCGCTCACGTTTAAAGGCCGTGTGCAAGTTCGCTTCGCAAACAACCCGCGGCGATTGGCCATGCTTGTCTTTCGAATGCCTCAGTTGAAAGAAGAAGAAAAAAAGAGGTAATAAAGGATGCTTAAAGAACAAAAACATGGCCGCGAGCACGCTGGAAGCGATTGTCTTATTGCAAACACGTCCCGCCGGTGTCGCCCAGAGGAAGCTCCGGAAAAGAGCCGTAAAACGCGGTCCACTGCGCGACAACCGGCATACGTTTTGGTATAATAACAATAATTGGTTTTGGGGGGAAGGAAATGGCGCAGTATCTGTCTCATATATCGTTGGACACCTGAACCGCGCCGTAAGGGAAGGAATAAGTAAGGGAGTGAAAGAAGAAAGGAAGAATGATGTGCCGTAGTGGAGGGCTCCGGAATAATTTCGACCACCTGGGGATCTTTAACGTGCACTGACATCGCACAGCACACGGGCGCCTTAGCGTTTTTCCTCCATAAAAACGCAGCCGCCGCGGTCGGGTTCCAGCCCGGGAACTCCGGATCAGTAGCCGAGCGCCCTAACCACTGATCCACCGCGGCGGGGCGTTTTGGTATACCGGCGATGAGATTTTTGAAGGAGGCGAATTGTGTTGCGCGATGCTGCTGAAACGTCGAATGGATGCGGCGGCCCCGCACTGACGTTGGGAACGTTGTTGTTGTTGTTGTTGTTGTTGTTGTTGTTGACCGTGTGTGTGTGTGTTGTTGAACGTGTGTTCGAGCACGCGCCCTTTCTTTTCCTCGTTGTGTTCCGGCATCTGTTTTATTTTTTCGAAATTTATTCTGTTTTTTTTTTCAATGCGAAAGCATTATATGGTTATGTCGTGTCAGCAAAAAGTGTCCGCAGGTTTTGTCCGAACGATTACGTCGTTCTGTGCAGATAATTGTACAAAAGTTTGATTGTGTTAGGTAGTGCGTGGGTAGATCTTGAAAAGAGAAAAGTTTGGTCGATGAATTGCAATTAGTTGATTAATTATATTGAATTAATGAAAATAAGCGCTCTGTTTGAAGCAGGTTTTAGTGCGACTGATTCGATGAAAAACGATGTAAATGCGTCAGCAGACTTAGTGCAAAAAAAGTGAAATAAATAAAATAAAAATAATCAAAAAAAAATAAACGAAATTTAACATCATAAAAAATAAAAACAAAAAATTGACGGAGAAAGAGAGGAAAGGGAAAGACTTTCGCATTAACGCTCTTAAGCAGACTTAAGTGCAATCCTGTAATTTTTTCTGCGAGCAAAGACCGGCGGCGTATTTTCAGCTGAGCAAATAACTAGCGTACCCTTCACACTGGTTACGTTGGTTTGTTAAGCTGGTTACGCTTCGCATGACATTCCCAGTTTCTCGCATTATGCCCGATCTTGCAGGTTTTTTAGCATGTGTGAATTGCCATTATTTATTGTCAGCGATCATTGTGACTGTCTGTGCACTTTACGTCGCATTACCTAGCATTGTCCATTTGGACAAAACTTTGTCTTACACTCCTGTGTGAGCCTCGAAATAAGACACAGTATTTTCAATTAAACAAATCAATATTGTTTTTGGGCGCTTCATAACGCGCACCGGCGTGTCTATGCTACGGTCCATTTTGTGTGTGTGTGTGTGTGTGTGTGTGTGTGTGTGTGTGTGTGTGTGTGTGTGTGTGTGTGTGTGTGTGTGTGTGTGTGTGTGTGTGTGTGTGTGTGTGTGTGTGTGTGTGTGTGTGTGTGTGTGTGTGTGTGTGTGTGTGTGTGTGTGTGTGTGTGTGTGTGTGTGTGTGTGTGTGTGTGTGTGTGTGTGTGTGTGTGTGTGTGTGTGTGTGTGTGTGTGTGTGTGTGTGTGTGTGTGTGTGTGTGTGTGTGTGTGTGTGTGTGTGTGTGTGTGTGTGTGTGTGTGTGTGTGTGTGTGTGTGTGTGTGTGTGTGTGTGTGTGTGTGTGTGTGTGTGTGTGTGTGTGTGTGTGTGTGTGTGTGTGTGTGTGTGTGTGTGTGTGTGTGTGTGTGTGTGTGTGTGTGTGTGTCGAGTCATTCTTGGTGCTTTCGAATCCACTGATTGCCTTTCCAACAGTTTAATGGCAGTCTTGACTAATATGCCATCATGTCCGTGCAAAGTGCAAAGTACGAAATTATAAATTCTTTGATAGAATAAACACTACGTCAGTTTCAGTGAAGCATTACCATCCGCTTGGTGAAGTATACTCTCGATAAAGCAGACCTCTCTCATCTCCCCCCCTCTCGCAAAAAAATTTTAAATTTAATTTAAAAGTGGAATTGTGCACATACGGAAATACTTAAAATAAAGCAATTTCATTTTTACAAGCATGCATACGCGAGGCATTCTTAGCGATAAGAGCATACTTTCTCATTAAATGAACAGCAGAAAGAACTCGCAAGTGGCCGAGGTCACTGCAACCTACTTTCCCGATGGGGCTGGAAGAAACGCAGTCGAAGATAATAAGCAGCAACAAATTTGCTGGTTGTTCTTACTCCGTTTTTTTTTTTAACAAACAGTATTTTCTGCACTTGTTAACGAATACTGCCTTCACGATTTTAGCAATTAGTTGAGCTCTCCAATTTGTCTCTGGAAGCAAACAATAAAACGCCAGAAAGTCTACGCCATCGGGGACGCATTCCCCTGCCAGGATGAGTCCCTACAGTGCAATATTGGGGACGAATGTTGAATCGCCGAGCTTCTGTCCCCAATATTTCTCCCCCGAGATCCCCAGAGGACACGCGTGCTTTACTCGGGCTACCCTTGAGCTTCTTCCCAATCGCCAAGTGGTTGGCCGAAAACCAAGCGCGCCTGAGCTAGACGCATGGCTCGCTGCTCGGCGGTGTTTGCCGAGGTCCCGCAATCTCTTGAGCAGCAGGCTGTCTCGCCGACGCGTCTGTCACCGCCATGAGCTAAGCGTGGCGTCATCCTCCTGTTGGAGTGCGTTGCTCAATGCACTTGCATCTACGCTTCGCATCGCTTAGTTCCACGCAGTGCTGTATGGAGTACATGCAGCGGGAGCTGCGATTCTAGTCGAGTTTTGGAAACGCCCGCATCCGCAGTAAATATTTACGCCTACACGTGCTTGTAGGTTCTCTGGATAGCGTGCGCATGCCGGCTATTTAGTTATTCACGTCGTATGTTTCACATATGTTAGTGTGGGCAGAGAAAAAGAAAGGCGGATGTTCCACAGTGCGAAACTCAAAGGGCGTTACGAAGAGCTGCGCTGGTGAGTTTCTGCATTGCCAGAAATTCGAGACAGTGGCCAGGCAATGCCGCTAAGCTTAGTATCCTATAGCGCTTCAATGGGAGACCACTCGGTAGTTATATTTTTTATTACGTCACAGACGATGTCAACGCGCTATTTTTTAAATGTTGGAAGTCATGCACCACGTGATGGCAGCCAAAGGAACTAGAAACGCTTGTCCCTAATTCCTGTTAATGGTTCTCTGTGTTCTTCCTGTCGTTGTTTGCATTGTATGTTGTAGAACGTTTGCATATCGCTGAATTGTCAGTGCATTTACGCTGTAGAAAGATTTGGTCGTGGAATGTGCTACCCTCGTAGCTTTACTACCGCCTCCAAGACAACTGCGTCGATACCGATAGAGCAAGGACAGCTTAAGTGCCCACACTGATTGCACGTGCTTGGTCTTTCAGCTGTCAGAGCACAGGCACATAAATCTCCAAAAGCACATGCGCTAATGACCGGTGCACTGTTCAAGTTGTCAGTGATGGGTGCGCCGGCATGCAGTCTGTGCGTGACGTGTCGACTTTTCTCAAGAACTTCTCTGTATTATAATGCAATAAGCTTCTTTTATTATTTATAATTTATCGCTGCGCCACTTCTCCCAGACAGAAACCATCTTCGGGAATCAGTCCTAATTCGGGATTGTGTGTTATGCAAAAAGTAGGGAGTGTGCGTAGCCTGCAGCTTCCAAAACACTGCACACAACTACAGATTGCAGAGTGAATCTATAATTCACGTCCGCACAACCTGCTCCGACCGCTCGGGCCGTTATCTTAGCGCGCTGAGGACGGGGATGCCGTTGCGCAAGAGATCTTGTTCATGTTAAATTTAGCGGAAACTTCGAATTTGTGCTGCAGAGCTGCCCGGTGTAGGGGCGGGCTCCATGCACTGCATACAAAGCGTGCACATGTCGGCGTCTTTTCAGGATTTCATCAAGATTTATTTTCTCTTGGCCCGCATATATCTCACAGGACGTTGAAGAAGTGGTAACCTATATGTGCACAAAATGTGGGCAACAAGCATCCTTCAAGTCTACGCTCTCTGAGTATATAAAACACCCCCAACTCCAACTTTGGCGAACTTTAGTTCCAGAACGAGATGTTCTTCGAATTTCTCTGGTCTTCTCATTGTGTCTAGTTTATTATTCCAGGAAAGTGCAGCGTTCAAGGCTCAACCCGTTGGCGAATTGGGAGCATACACCGTGTTGTCCGGTTTACAAACTACCGATTACTCAACCCTCAGAAAAATTCCTTTAGGCAGCCCATAGGCCGTCTTAAGACGGTTTGTGGGCTATCAAAATTTTAGTCACGGAAATGTCCTTAGACTTGTCTCGTTTTTATAAAGTCCCTCGTTCCTCATCAAAATATGCAGCTGTGACACATTTATCGCGAAATATAACAATGAAGTTAATTGTTCCTTATCAGGATGCTTACAGTGAAACACACTTGCAAAACCCCAAAACTCTAAGCAATAAAATCGGGCACTAGACAAGGAGTTACTTGAAAAAAAAGCAGGCTCCTGGCAGGGATGTTCGATGGAGCATTCTGTTTTCCAAAGTTCAGTGGACACTGAGCATATGACCGGAACGACCGCCCCGCCGTGCAGTAAGACACTAGTAACGTTCCTGGAACTTCTCGCTCCACTTCGAGTCCTGCAAAGTGTCTAGCTAGAGCCTCAGGACGTACTTAACAGCCACGTGGATGCTTTAGCTGCAGCGTCAATAGGCTTTTATACGTTTGAGAAATATTTAAAACAGGCAACAATACGTACTGACGGTGATCTTGCTCTAAACTCTCGCGTACACATTGCAGGTGCGCCTCTATATAGTCGCAGTGTACGGTATTCACGTATATATTGGCAGGTGTAAACGCAGCTAGTTCACATTGAAACTTGCTGCGGTGCCCGACGGAATGCCAACGTGTTTTGTCGACTATTTTCTTTTTCTAAACGCTTGGCACATTTCCAACTGCAGTGGCAAGCAAGTTACTTCTCTTGAGAACAGTGAGTCTCCCAAGCTGTCCATAGTTGCCTTCAGGAGCCTTGCTACATACATTAAAAGGATGAAAGTGTTTAGTTTTTTGCAGTAGTGGTTGGTAACAGAAGAGAATAGTTGAATGTCCATAAACAATTCCTCCGACGTCATGTTCCGGGTGATGCACAGTCAGAACAAAACACCAGGCCCCTGCACTCAGAGCGCACGGAATAAGCACTCCTTTAGCGGCGCATACATAACAACGCCGCCCAAGGAACAAGGGAGTCCCGCGCTGCACGAACATTGTAGCGACGTTCCATTAGTATCGGGTCCCGGAAACGTACGCGTGCAACGCGCACGGCGGCTACCACTGGCGGAAATTCTACGACTGCTGGCAGGGTTCTGTGGGCATCTTCACAAGGCGTGATATCGGCTTCTCTAACAAGTTGTGCTTGTCCATATTTCTTCCGACTTTCGCTACTTTCTGTGCTGATTACAATCGCGTCGAAGATGTTAGGAACATAGTTACCGTGCAACTTTGGTTTCATAAAAAGTGTACTCCTTGATCATGGAAGCACATGCACGAAAAACAATGCGCTGCTCGAGAAATTAATCAGGGCACAACCGGTGCAAGGCTAGTGCAGCGGGAATTGGCGCCTGTCGAGCGTCATGTGTTCGTAATGTTCGTGTTTCTTTTGCCAAACTATTAAAACTCGCATAGCGTACCCTTGACTGCCGTATTTTGCTAACTGTGCGCGGACTTCTAATTCACTGGCTGCGCAATGTTAAAAGCTTTTAGTGCAGAGAGCGCTCTGGGCTGGATGCTGCCTTGCGTAACCGCCTTTAACTCCTTATATTGCGTGTACGTGCGCTCTACAAATATTCCACCCGTCGTACACGTTAGGAATGAACTGAAAATTGGCTAGTTTGTACACTGCATAAAAAGGCAGGCGCAAAAGCGTGCTCGAAGTCGACCATTAAAGTCAGAGGGCTTCTGAGTTTATACGCGCCGGTCTGCTTACGCGATAAGTGATAGGAAAAGGAGAGGGGCGGGGCAAGCTTAGAAACAAAATAACTGACCATAACCGACGCGAAGAAAACTCGGCCCTACGCATTTAGGCAGCGCCCCGCGTCAGGCAAGAGCTCGACTTTAGACGTGATGGGCGGAATTTAATCAACCCCGCAGCGAAAAGTGCAACCTCGTCTCGGGTAATTCGTTTAGGCGAAACTTGCGCTTCGTCTTTATTAACCCTCTCTATCTTTCTTTTTCACTCGTTTATACATTTCTCGTTTCACGCGTTTCCAGGCAGTCACCCCGGCCGCCGCACTTTGACGTGTCTCCCCCCCCCCCCCCCCCCCGTGCTTCCGGCTTCCGGCGCGGGAAATGTCAGGCAGGGCGTCAAGTAGGCGAAAGTGGGCAACACCCTCGTCGGGTCAATCGCGCTAATACGCACGCACTGGAGCACACGCACATACACGCGCACGAAGGCTCAGTCGCACACGTTGTAAAACACACGCACGCTCACATGCGCACGTGCGCACACGTGTACGCATTCTCTGAGGCATATGTGCGCGTCGTCTTCCGCCAGTCACTCAAGCACTCACTCGACTAAGCGTACGAAAGAGGCATATAGAAGCGCAAGCGCACTTCTCAAGAATAGAAGCGACGTCAGTTACTTTGATAAAGTCTACAAAGCATAGCAGAGCGAAAAGCAGACACGAAAATGAAAAAGAAAACGAACAGTCTGTGCCTCTCTCCAGAAGGTTGACTAGCGCGTCGATTTTGGCGCAGGCAGGGAAGGCAGGCTAGCTTTTAATCTCGCCTATGGTCCAGCGCCTGAGCTGTTTTTTTTATTTGGTTTCCTGTATTTGTCGTTGGCTCGCGTAACGCGGTGCGGCCAGCAAAAATGAATAATTGATGAAGGGGCACGAAGAAGGCGGGGTGGACGCACGTAGTACCGCAGAACTAGCGCTGTTTTCACGTACTGCTTGTTGGTTTCTTATACCTTACCTTATCCTTTATCCTTGATTGTCCCCAGTAGCTCCCCAACTTTTCTCCAAGCATTGATCACTTTGCGAAGTTCGCGTAGTGCCACTTGTGCGAGGTGTCTTGCGTAAGTGAGCTGCCCGTGCTTCCATGGCAGCTCGCTTTCGGGGCTAAATTTCAATTTGTTCTTGCAGTGAGCGATGCAAAGAGATGTGAACTCATGTAAGTAGGTACAGCGTCATGTGGGCGGTTTTGTAACATTAATACGGTGCTCTTTCGAAAATGAAGCTGTGCAAGTTGAGCGAATAGCAGACGGCAATGCGCTGAGGAGCGTATCCTTAGAAGGTATCAAACGTAGAATGTTTCTTCATAGCTTTAGGGTCCTAAAACACTGAAAATTTGAGAACAGTACATCTGCTACACCCGACCGCGGCGGCTGCGTTTTTATGGAGGCAAAACGCTAAGGCGCCCGTGTGCTGTGCGATGTCAGTGAACGTATAAGATCCCCAGGTGGTCGAAATTATTCCGGAGCCCTCCACTACGGCACCTAATTCTTCCTTTCTTCTTTCACTCCCTCCTTTATTCCTTCAATTACGGCGCGATTCAGGAGTCCAACGATATATGAGACAGATACTGCGTCGTTTCCTTTCCCCAAAAACCAATTATTATTATTATTATCATTATTACATCTGCTACATGGTATTGCCTACAGCAATAAGCAACACTTTTTAGCACGCTAATCTACAAGAGCACAGTAATAAGCAGTTGGTACACGGCTCCATATTTTATGCAGTCATTGAGTTTAATTTGGCATCAACGGCCTGCAACATCTGTACGCCAGAACACTGGATAGATTGACTGCTCATTGAATGCATCGCCAACATATATCCGTAATATTTCTGTTCAAAGGCGAGATTTCATTTATTGAAAGACAACTAAACCTCTTTGACCAAAGACGGCCGAACAAGCACTGATTTTCTGTTCTGGAAAGGTCACCCCCGAGCGACTGAAACGGATGCCAGCAGCGAGACTGTCGCCTTGCTCGTGACATAGTTTCGTTTATGGGGGTTTAACGTCCCAAAGCGACTCAGACTATGAGGGACGCCGTAGTGAAGGGTCCCGGAAATATCGACCACCTGGGGTTATTTAACGTGCACTGACATCGCACAGTACACGGGCCTCTAGAATTTCACCTCCATCGAAATTCGACCGCCGCAGCCGGGATCAAACCCGCGTCTTTCGGGTCAGCAGCCGAGTGTCATAACCACTAAGCCACCGCGGCGGCCTTCCTTCCTCGTCAAAAAAAAAAAAAGCAGGCGAAAAGCATTACTTTCAATAGCGAGATTAGTTGCAATCACCACAGTACTTGTGCGCAGCCCAGTAGATGATTGAAAGTCTAGGTTATTGAATATTTTTGCCTGTTGAGGTTAGAGCTAACTGACCGGGAGCCAAAACCTCAGCGTGGAACCATCACTGCAGAACTTTTACAAGTATATTGAAACGAAGATCATTTCCTGTTCATCCTTGTGAATAGTGGCAGAAACTAGTGTCATCATTTAGAGCTGTAAGCAGAACGACAAAGCAGGTCATGGCATCAACTCTGAATCAAGAAGTAAAGCAGTGCTGTCAGTTACTGAGGTCTTGAATATGACTGGTATTCGGAAGTTTTAATCACCCTGATCTCTATGAACCCGTACAAACTATGAACGCGACTGGTCATGTCAGATCAGCCCAAAAAAAGCTAAGGCGCGCATTTTGCGATATGCGATCCAGTAGAAAGTTTATCTCTGAACTGACGAATCCGTGGTCGCGAGATCGAAAACTTTCCGAGGCGGCCGCATTTATATGGGGGCGAAATGCAAAAACGCCCTTGTACTCTATGCTCCGCGCTCGTTACAGAACCCCGGGGGCTCGAAATCAGTCGAGAGCCCTCAACTTTGGCGTCATTCATAGTCGACACGCAGCTTCGGGACGTTGAACTATACCACACCACGCCATACTATACCATTCTACGACATAAAATACTATACCATACCATACCATACCATGCCATGCCATGCCATGCCACGCCACGCCACGCCACGCCATACTATATCATAGCACACAATGCCATACCATACCATTCCATGACATAACATACCACGCCATGCCATGCCATACCATACCATTCCATACCATATCATAGCACACCGCGCCATACCATACCATACCACACCATGACATAGCTTAACATATGCCATACCATGACAAGTCGCGCCATACTACACCATACCATACTATACCATGCCATCTTATGCCACGCCATACCATACCATGCCACGGCATACTAAAACATATCGCAGCATATAATAACATGTTGGTTGTTTTTAATGTGCTAGCATGCTGCTGGCGGAATCTGTACCCATGTCTTCCGAACTGTGCGTACGGTGCTCTACCAACTGAGCTACGATGGCGGCTGTCCAGTCTTCTCCTTTCGAGGGTATTTATCTTAACGTGTAAGCTAACCTTAAGAGTGTTCACCAGCGCCACCCTCGTTCATAGAGGCCGACATAGAACGCCCTGTATTGCTGCTAGTGTCACGTGGTACGTGGTCGAACACTGCGGGCGGCAGCTGTGAGCGAATCCTCTTATGCTAACTATAGCCATAAAATTACCAGAGCCAACGTCCTCATTATGCAGTGCCAAATCAAAGTGCTGCGCCTGGAGCCCTAAAACACTGATGACGAAGTAATGACAGGCAGCAGGTCGAATCTTATGCGCGTTTATACTTCACTGCATCCAGACCACTATTGCCTGTCATCAGTTGTGCTAACTATGCGCTGCGTTTCAAACGCGGCCGGCCCTTGAAATTTGAAATCACCGCGATGTGTCAAACGGCGATTCAGGTTATAAAGAGAGAGGGATTAAGGCCGACCCCGCTTAACCGTCGTTTGACGCGATTTTAGTCTAAGCTTTCGTTATTCAATGCGTTGAGATGATACATGCATGAAAAAGCTTCCACTTTCTCTCCTGCTACCACCGCTATAAGAGCATTAAAAATGTGTCGAATTTTTAATTAGTTCTAAATGGCATATATTGATATAACTTATTGAAGAAGACCACGGTGTTGGTAAAATAAATAAAGAAGTGCCTCCAAAACCCACGCTGCATTTAAAGTCATTGTCCTAAATGCGCACAGTGTAAAGTCTACTAAAGAACTATATGAGCTGTTTTTATTCTAATACTTTAGCGAAGTTTTCCAAACATCCAAAAACGCGTGGCTTGGTTTTCTTTTTATCTCACGATTTTCCCTCACAACATGCTGTTCCAACGGAAAGATGTACCAAGATGTACCCCTAGCTACCAAGAGGTAACGACACTCAGTGTCTGGAAGTGCATAATTACTTTTTCTCGACTTGAAAACACTATGACATCGATCTCACAACACCTGTCGTCATCGCATACTTTCTCTTGCGCTGCACCTTGCGTCATACGTCGAAGAAATGAACCCATGAGCGGAGCGATCCGAGCTGCTCGCAAACTTGCGATGCGATGCGGTTTAATGTCGAGAGTACTATACGTGTGCTGTGTGTTATCAAAGATGGAGCTGGAGGCCTTTCTTTGTAACTTACCCTGTCTGTTGTTCTGCATTGCATCATCACCAGCCCGAAAAGGGTTGATCGCGCCCTCTGTCTAGCGAGTGCGACGAAGACCTGCGAGACGTCAAATCGTCTGCGTGAGCCGAGCTCTATATACGTTGATGCTTCCGTTACGAAATAACGCCGCTTCATTTCTGCAGGCGAAATGCTGTGCGCGCAGTCGCTTGGGTCACAGACTTCATTTTAGCCCCCACGTTTGGATGTTCCTTGTGCTCTCCTGGAGAGAGCATCCATTTGCCATTGTCCCATCCCAGCCGCACCTGACGCAATTATTCTCGGCTCGAATAGAAAAAAAGAAGCTGAGGGGGGGGGGGGGGGGGGACTGCGATTGCAGCGTGAGGTTAATGCCTTTAACCTCTCCGGCGGCCAGAGTCGACGCTCTTAGTTGAAGCATTTGTGTCTCTTTATTTTGCTATATTTTATAGGTCATATTAAAAAAGCGCTTATTCTATAAGCCAGAATGAGTTTAGGGTTAGTACAGGTGTACACGGTGGCACGTCTGCCAAGAGTCGGCCCGTGGAGGAAATTAGAATAAGTGAGTTTTAGCGAGGGAGCGGAAAAACGGAGATATGCAAGCAAAATATAAAACGACGTAATGCGGAAAGCAACGCAGGGCTGTAAAATGTGGCCATTCGAAGAATTCCAAGGACCCCGACCTGTTTCCTTTAAGCGGCTTTATGGTGCTATTCGTCCCGTCTCCTGGATTTTCGCGCGTATTTCTTTTCTTTTTTTCGGTTACGGTTGGAACGTCATTACATCACGCGCGAAACAATTTGTAGTCGGCTAATTTTACGCCCCATGTGACCTGCTTGCGAAATGACACTGACCACGCGATGCGAGTCGTCCCCTCACGTCTTCGGCTTGAGGTTTTGCGAGTCCCACTATTGTAATAACACGCTTTTCGCTGTCTTCAGGTCGTTCCATATGACGTTTGGAGTTTCTATGACGATGTGCTGAGCGCATTCCCATGGTAGACATTCCTTCATTCATTCATTCATTCATTCATTCATTCATTCATTCATTCTTTCTTTCTTTTCATTTATTCCTCTTCGTCTCTCTTTTCATTCTGTCCATTCCTGTCTTCTTTCGATGTTTTGGTGTGATCACCGTTCCGTTACGCATGCCCAAAAAAAAGAGTCCCCATCTCCGGACCTTTTTTCTTTCTTCTTCATCCGACTTAGTACTTGTATATACGCTGTCAAACAGGCACGTGCCGCTCTCGCTGTCAGTTTTCTTCGCCTGTCATTCTTCTTTTCATACGCCTGTCTTCAAGCATATGTTCTCCCGTCGTATCCGCATTCACAGTTCCTCTTTCCGACTGTTTGTTCCGCGCTTCGTTCGCTCCAACCAACTCTTCTTGCCACCACACTCCCTCCACGTAGCTGACGAGCGACGGCAAGCACACACGGGGCTGCCGTAGGCGCCACTGGCGCTTTCGTAAGAGGCTCGCGCGGAGCCGAAGGGGAAGGAGGAATTCGCATATTCTTTTGAGTGCAAGCAACCACGGTGAATCCTCCGACAAGGTGCTGTTCCGACGGCGGCGGCGACGGGCTCATCGCCACTGTCACGAAGAGGAGGGGGACGAGAGGGGGGAGGAGGAGGAGGTGCTTTTGTCACCGCTCCTCCGCACGCCGCTCGCCCAACATGTCGGTTGGGCGCATCGTCGACGGAGCTTCGCTCATCTTCACACACGCGGTAGTAGCGTCGGTGCTTTCCCCCCTCTCTACGTGGCTCTCTTGCCACCGTTCTTGTTTTAATGTTTCTTTAATTCTCCGTGCGTTCTTTCGCTGGAGGTAAGGGGCCCCTACCGAGCTGCCGCGACGACAGTGACCCGTAGAAGGCGGCGCGACTCGGTGAGGTACGAGTAGGTGAAGCGGAGTGCAGTTCTTTTTCTGCTCGGTGCCGAAGAAGACGTCGGCTGGTCCGACTCGAATCGGCGCGGTGGTGCTAGCCTCTAGGACGACCTCTGAGCCACGGTTTCACCTTGTGTTTCGGGTGTCTACGGTGCTGATTGAAGGGGGACCGACCGTCTCTCCGTTGTCCATCCAAACGAACGCCTGACGTCCCACGGCTCAACGTTCACTTCAGACAGCTTCGCTTGAAAGGTACCGTGGACACTGTCGCTCCTCTAGATAGTTCATGCATGCAAGATTTTTTTTTCTTTAAGGGGGAGGGTGGTTAAATTAAAGTTGCCTGATTCTACGTAAAATCAGAGCAGACTTTTGCCCTTTTTTTAAGAAAGCAGGGAGTCGGGGGTGCATTGGGCACTGAAGAAACAAAGCACGCTTCCTTCACCGTTTTCCAGCTTCTGGCCTTGTATCCGAGAAACCCGAACAGGAGATATCGTATGGGTGTTTTCGGCAATGAGTAGGTTCGAGAGAAAAGCGACGCTTCGTTCCGTACAACTTGTTCGTGGTGCGTGACGCCACTGCAAACGCGACATTTGCGCAGGTGCCAGATGCGGCAGGCGCCGTGCGAAGGCTGTACTATAGAGGAGCTTGCTCCGTGTCAAGCATTCTACTTCCCTCGAACCTGTCTTTAATCTCTTCCGAATCCTGGAATCTAGAAAAAATTATGAGTTTCCTTTTGAATTCGCGCCAGAGTATAGCATGCGTCGATTCTGACGTCATTCCTCGATAGGTTTGAATCCAAGAATTCTCCTTGCTTACCTTGTAGTCGTGGCAATGTGGCTTGAGGGTCTTCCTCCCGCACGGGAGGTGCGGGGTTCGATCCCCAGTGCTGCCGTGTGCCCAGCAGTTTTCTATTGACCAAAGGCTTACTCCTGACCTGGTGCTTGTCTTCGGTGGGATGAAATGATTCTAAAATTTTGGTCTCGTGCAGGCCAAAGTACGTTAGCCTTGGTGCTCCTTGACTAACCGCCATTGCGCCATTAAAATCGTTATTGTCCTCCCCTTTCATGTCCGTTACAGGTGTATGCTGTGGCGAATAGTCCTTAAAGGTCGTCCTTAATTTGGGTGAATTATAATTTTTAGGTCGTTAAGCAGTGAATACGGTTCGTGTCTAATCCTGTAACTCTCCAATGCAATGTTTATTTCAAAGGTAAGCCGTTCTGAGTGACTTAATAATTAATAATAATTGGTTTTTGGGGGAAAGGAAATGGCGCAGTATCTGTCTCATATATCGTTGGACACTTGAACCGCGCCGTAAGGGAAGGGATAAGGAAGGGAGTGAAAGAAGAAAGGAAGAAGGAGGTGCCGTAGTGGAGGGCTCCGGAATAATTTCGACCACCTGGGGATCTTTAACGTGCACTGACATCGCACAGCACACGGGCGCCTTAGCGTTTTTCCTCCATAAAAACGCAGCCGCCGCGGTCGGGTTCGAACCCGGGAACTCCGGATCAGTAGTCGAGCGCCCTAACCACTGAGCCACCACGGCGGGGCTGAGTGACTTGCGGAGAAAACAAGAATTGCATGTCAGGGTTCGAATCCCAACGCGCTGGGACCGCGGGATACGCGTACCTCTCCTCTCACAGCTTCCGACTATGTCTTGCTCTTGGGTTTCTGGGCGAGTTAGATGCAGTGGACGGGGCTGTTAAAAGAAGGCTGTCAACTATTTTTGCATCGCGAGGAGCAAGTGAGGTCAGTCGGTGTAAAGAAGACGTGTTCTGCGTCGATAATACGTGATGAATGGGCCTTCGCTTCAATTGTCGGTTCTTTTTCCTCGGGCTTCGCTTCTGCGTGTTCATCTTGAAAACTGTTTCCCAGCATGCATCTTGCAAGCAAGTAAAAACTGCATGCATTGTGTAATCGTAGAGTAGCTTGAAGCGCGCGCAAGGGGGTTGCATTCACCCATGCGCTCTATGACATTACGCGGTACTTCCCTCTCCCCCCCCCCCCCCCCACCCCTTTACTATCTTCATAATCTTCATCCCTTCCCCCACGGGCTGCTCAGGTGTCGCCCAAGGGCGGGACAGTTACTGCAGCTTTCCTTTCCGTAAAACGTTATCCCCCTCCCATAGGCACAGTGTGTCCCCGGCACAAGATAGAATACATTGTAGGTTTTGCAGTTCTTCCCTTCCAGAAGCGGACATTCTGTAGTGTCATTTCATCTCGGCCGAAACATGAATCTGAAAGTACGTTGATTCTTCAGCTCAAGGCGTAGCATCGAGGTTTTCGATGGTATACCACATGGAATGTGTTAGCGCATCGCGCGGTTAAATACCGATGAGCACACTGATATACCCATTCACTTCGTGGACAATACTTACAGAATATCGACCTTATCTCCCTTTTTTATTCTATGTCCTGGGGAACCTGAGAACATAGGTCAATTAAATGACTGGAGTAATACCGGCATCATGCAGAATGGCTAACCATGTCTGAACACTAGCGGACCAATGAGAGCGCCCGCCCCTGACAGTCCTCGCCTCCATCGCATTTCGCGCTGTTAAAAATTAGGGGGGGGGGGGGGGGGGGGGGGGGATTCAAATTCGCTCATTATGGACTGTTAGAATAGGGTGACCGTATCGATTAGGGGCATAGGGAAATGGCGGGACGCCAGTGCGCATGCGCGGGACAGTAGCCGGATTGGCAATATTGCCCTGCGCCTGCGTACTGGCGGCTCGCCATTTCCCTATGCCCATAACCGATACGGTCACCCTATTCCTATAGTCTCTATTATGCTGTTATGCTACGCCGTGGTATCTACTGTAATTGTCTCGGCCTGTCGTGCCTGACGACAGTAGTACGCTGCACATTGGTGCTGTGAGCCGCAGTACGGTATTATTATTACTGCGCTTTGAACGCAGGCCTGGCGCACATCACGCAGGCCTGATTGGGGCGGAGGCGTGCAGGATAAAACGCTTTCTCTTATCAGTACGTTCAAATTAACAACATATATAACTGACTTAACGCATGTGGCGGGTTAAGTACCCCCCCACCTCCCTCATTCCATGCAGTAGGCTCCGGGCACCCTACATGGGCCCGCATGATCACTCCATACTGTACCAAGATTCGACTCCAACTTCCCTCCTCCCTTCCTAAAGCCTCATTCTCTCTTTATCCTACTCCTCCCTCTCCCGACTCTAGTCTGGCAAGGCGTCACAACTGCCACGTGTGATCCTGCAACTAGACCCTGTAAGTGTTGTAGGGAGCGCTTAAACTGGTTCCGCCCCTACAGTGCAGCAACGCTGGCCAGTTGTACCGTGCATGACGTGAACTGCAATGCCGCTTAAGACAGCGCGAGACAGTATAAAATTCCCCTTGAGCACGTGACCTGGTTGACAACGAAGCGATTGTTCGGGGGAACTATCACGAAAATAGCCGTTGTTATGCTGTATGCGCAGCACAGACTCCGAAGCCACGTTACGTTATCTCCGTTATCTCGACAGAGAGGTGCACAGCCGGCGAGACAAAGCGGGGAATCCTGAAAACGCAGCCTCATTTATTTATTTATTTATTTATTTATTTATTTATTTATTTATTTATTTATTTATTTATTTACAAATACTGCAGGCCCTTATTGGGCCCATGCAGGAGTGGATACAAGGCAGAAAAAAAATGACAATGGCGAATCGAGCAAGGAAGACATGTATATGCAGAAATAAATACGCAATACAATTTCATCATTACAGAGGCATCACGGTGGGAATGATGTTGGATTAAGGAGATTAACCTGTTCTAAGAAAGATTTGACTGCGTTGCAGTTCACAACTATAGTTTATTCCAGTAATGGATAGCTGATGGGAACAAGGAATATTTGTGAACATTAATGTGGCTTATGGGTTGATGAAGTGCGTTCATATTGTTAGTCCTTGAGGAGTGGAAGAATGGTTCCTGAAGGTATGTTTCCTTTGATATGTTTAAGTTTCTGTGGTAAAGTAGTTACAAGAACTTCAGCCTTGATACTACTCTACGCGGAGCTGGGCTGTGTAGATCTGCTTTCTTTAGTGGGTTAGAGATGCTAGAGTGCCTGGAATGGTTCGAGTATACAAAGCGTGCTGCAAGGTTCTGAATTCGTTCTAATCTGCCTATTAAATATTTCTGGTGGGGACTCCAAATAATATCAGCGTACTTTATAAGGACGGTCTCACGAGTGTTTTGTATGCTTGGGATTGAAGTGTAGTGGATTCTGCACACAGAGTGCCCTGAGCTATGACCCGCAGCGCATGGGATTAGGAATTTGAAAAGCACGTGGAATTAAAATAAAAAGAGAGGTCTCGTATTCTGGCCCTCGGTTTAAGGCAGGGTGATTAAAGCCAACTTCGCGTATGTGTTACGATCGGCCGACGAAGCCTTTCGAAGCATCTCCGTCTCTTCGTTAACCGGCTGGAAATACCAAACCAGTTAAGAAAGTTATAGCTCGAAACGGTACTTCGGGGATCGCTGTCTGAATGTAATAACTCTTTCTCTCCTTCTCTCTCTCTCTGGTGCGACCTATACCTCCTTTTCTGTCACCGCGTGTCTCACGGAGCCCGACTCCAAGTCGCAGGACGTCACAATTGACCGTTCTTTATCTGGTAAGCGGCGCTTGTACGCTTAGTTAAAGCTCCCACCTGACAAGCCCTTTTTAAACAGTGTTAATAGTTATTCCCGAAAGCACACGGTCGTAGCAAGTTCGGCTTGCTGTGACCTCCCTATGACAACAAGGTCGGGGTACAGTGCGGGTTTTGCATGCACTCCATAGCAGTTTACCTTTCGGACGACACGAGCGTTTGACCCTTTCGCGTATCCAGATATGCAAACAAGAGTGGGTTGGCTGGCGTATTTCACCCACGCACACAAAAAAGCAGTATTTTGTTTTCATTGCGTGATCGTCATGTTTACCTTGCTCTTGCACACCTTTATACTACCACGACTGCTTAAATCTCATTGTTTTCCGTCAATCGTGGCCTAACACAAAAGTGTCCACGATTTCTTGAGCTTTTGAAGAGCCTTTTGATTCTTCATATTTCTTTGATTTTGCTAGCGGCCAGCAGACGCCTGAAACAGCATGGGGCGAAATGCCATCTGGCAGGAAGGCCGCCCAGTTTCAATACACGGGCGAGCCGACGCTTCTCGCTAAAAGCGGAACCGCGTCGCTTAGTTGCTATTTATTGTCACATGTCAACCAGCAGCCAAATCGTGCGACTGTGTGTCTTGCCTCACTACGTCTTATAATCTGGCCCCCAAAAAACTGCACGAATAAATGTTATTTCAACTTGCTGGGATTGTGACCCCGATCAAATTAAACGTATACACATGTACACACGCTTATGTGTATCAAGTGTAAATAGCAACCACTCCGACACCTATGAACGTAGAGGGTTGGCTAAATGTTCCTAGGTCGCACGGAGGTGCCTATGAAGTCACCATTGTCCTCGAGGGTGAGGACTGCAATCCTCCTCATCCCCCTGGTGTTTTATGCTTCGCTGTAGTCATAATGTCCCACTACACGGTTCAAAAGTAGACACTTTTGGCGCAGGGACTTGTCGTCAACCCTACACATAAGTATCAGCTTTGCCAGAAGTTGCCAAGTGACGGGGTTTATTTCCCAACCATGCAGTGGAACACTTATGACATCTCTTAAACTCTAACTCTATGTAAGGTAAGGACAACCCTTGACCTCATCTTTCGATACTTTTTGGTCTTTAGGCCTGTCGTAAGGGCTGCACTTTCAGCAAAGACGGTACATATGGATTACATCTAATGACGTACGCACATACCCACATTCTACGCAATATGGAATGCGCCTGTTATTTGTAGGCATATGTTTTCTTTTAACTGCCTTAAATATTTTAACTAATTCACTCGTCTGTGTATTCCTTCTGCCCGGAGGACGTTTATAGCATACAAATGAAATGCGATTTCATCGAGCGCGTAAGTCCGTAACAAAATATGCTTAGAAGGAGGCGTCCTAGTCTGCGACTGAATTGACACCTCTTTTAGGTATTAAAGAATGGGATATTATTATTCGCTGCAAGAGAACGTGTTCTGCACAAAGCGACAGTTGAACATAATAATGTAAGCACAGTTATTGCAATACTGGTGAGTTATAAATCAAACATATTCAAGCCACTTAATATATAATGTATAGGAGACTGCAGAAACTGATCTCATTCACTTCGGTAAAAACTCAGTTGCCATTACTGTAAAAACAAACAAACTTAATTACACAAAGTTCCGAGGCACCAAAGTAATAGCAGAA
This sequence comes from Amblyomma americanum, assembly GCF_052857255.1. Lineage (NCBI taxonomy): Eukaryota > Metazoa > Arthropoda > Arachnida > Ixodida > Ixodidae > Amblyomma > Amblyomma americanum. The sequence continues at coordinate 139,390,756 of NC_135500.1, forward strand.
TTATTTCAAAATTACATAATTAATAGACGAGTTCTCCGAGTACGAGTGGAGAATTCTCGGACACCTTGAGAGCATAGGAGCTACTCGTTTTGCAGTTGATTACGGTAATGACGTAGGCCGGCTGATGTCTGTGATGATGGTAGTGGATGGTAGCGATGGATAAAAACCTCATGCATAATGTGGGGTATATTTGGCACATCTCGAAATATGCTAACCAGGAAGGTTAGACGTCCAAAGCAAACACTTGCATTTATAGTAGTTTGGTAAACGGGACGAAGGCCAGGTCTATAGGAGATTCCTTATAATGACCTGTTAACCATTTCAAAGCATACGGACACAATCGGGACTCTGTTTTTGTAAGTTTAGAGCGTTTCTGTCGAGTTCCGAATCTACATTTGTGGCGATGTGCATCTCTGTATTTATATGGAGCCGTTCTAACCTATAGGGGATAGACTCCAAACTCGCAAATCGTGACGTCTCGTCACGTCAGTCAAGTTACAAAATACTGACGCGAAGCCTGTAATGTTTACACCCTCTCCACAAGTTTCATGGGCATCAGATAATGTGCCCATTAACCCAGAAGATCGATAGTCATTGTTTAGAAGTTTTGGTCACTAACTAGCTCGTTTCGCGTAATCCATTCTTAATAAATGACTTAGCTATATAGAACACTATACTGGGTACGCCCAGATTTATTTATTTCAGAATACTGCTGACCACTGCTTGGCCGAAGCAGTGTCAGAACACCTGCTATATGAACTGTTGCCAGCGGGAGCTGAGAGCTCGCGCTGAGGTCCTCAGCGACGCCCACGGAGCGCTTTTCAGAAATGTCTGTAGAAAGTGGCAAACACCTGCACACATGTTCTTAACGTGCACTTAACATACCCGACCCAAGCATGAAACTCCTATATCTGCCTTGAGCTTAAAAGACAAGAGTAAGAAGCCTGTATAGAAAGCCAACGTTGAGGGTTCTAAGAATAAGGAAAACTATCCAGGCACATTGGTGGCCTCGTTACCCACAGAAGACAAATCCGCCTAAACCGGAGCATAGGAGAGGAGCTCCAAGGCCTGCCCACAGTAAGCTGCCTACCTGAGGTGCGCCGAACTGCCGCGTTCGTCTCCTTCTGTAAAGCTGATTCAGCGGTATTCTCCAACAGGCTTGTCGGTTTTGTGCCCACCACAGCAACGCGCTAGTGACGTCACACCGCTTGTTTACAAGCTCGAACCACCTCTGAACAAAAACAGCTGTCCTTCATCAGTAAAGCTCAGTTACTTCCTTCCAAACACCACCAAATGCTTTGTTTGTTCGTTGTTCCTATACTGGTTTATAGAATTCGAGGTAGGAAACATATCCAACACTCAACCGCTGCTTTCCCAGTTTTTGTCTAACTCTTACATTTGTCAACAATTGGATTGAGTGCTTCCGGTTAGTGCAGCTCTTCTACTTATTGGCCTCTACTGTATACCTTTCCTGGAGTGCACTACGAGAGGTTTACCTGGCATCCAGGCAAAATGAAAAGCGAAGAATAAGTGCAGCTGCCGGACTACCCAGCCGTTATCTGCTGATCGAGGACGTGGGCAGGAACGGCGAAAGCGTCTTTCTACGCAGAGGAACGTTGGAAGAATAGCATGCTTTTTCCGCCAGCCAGCGAAATGCTGAAGGCGCATTCCTCTGGTGTTTCCTCCCCCTCCCCCCCCCCCCCCATATATTTTTTTGCCTTTACCTTTTTTTCATCTCTATGATCTGGGCGTTGCCAAAGCTTGCAACGCACTCCACCCTGATAAGGACACGCGGCCCTCTTATTCTTTTCTTTGGCGCCTATTTCTCGAACGATGTTGCTTGGCCAATATGGAGACTCCGGCTCTTTCCTTCTTTATTTCTTTCTTTGTCTCTCTTTGCATGGGCTCTCCGCGAAGTGCTCACGTCGACAAGTGCGCATCCGGTCTCCAACCTTATCTTTCAAATGCGCAGAAGAGGAAAATCGCCCCTCCAGCAGCTGACTGCTTTGGCCGGACAAGTTTTATTTTGTTTATTTTGCTAGAGGTACCTCGAATGCTCGTTTTGCGCCTGCTTTCTTTATTTCGTTTTTTTTAGAAATAATTCTTTCTACGTCCTATCAAAACAAAGAGAAAAGAGCAGAAGGCATAAATTGGTATTTAAAGTTCGCGCTGACCATCGACTTTTCCTTTTTCTATCCGTGACTTCAGTCGCAAGCGTTCCTTTTTAAATGTCATCGTGAAGTAGCGAAAGGTGGCAGTCCTAAATCTGCAGCAGTGACCCCACGCGTGCGCCCGTTTCGCTGCGTATAACGTCTAAGAAAGGCCGTGCACTATCGTTGTCTTCACAAATTCTTACGTCTGCACGTCTCTCCATCGCAAAAATAAGTGACTGAAGTCTTTGTTAGGAAGTTGCTTCCATTACTTCATAGCGCTTATCTATCCAGGAACAAACGCCCTATAGTGTCGACGACGTCATCACAGGGACACTTATCGTTTTCGTCCTGGTTATTATCTGCTCTATCTGGGTACCAGTGAGCCGCTCGCTTATTACACGCTCTGCCGTGAATAGGCGTGTTCAGTTACATGAATTTAAGCTTTGTACCCAAGCCCGCTGCGGCATGGTTTGATTTTTTTCTGCAAACATGAGGTGCCCCCTGAGGACTTCAGCAAGACACTTCACCGGTGAGACTAATTATTAATTATTTTTGACGCGTCAAATTCAAGGGAGCGGCTTTTGGGAATTAAACGTAGTGGCGTGCTCCAAGATGGTTCCATTCATCTGGAATAATTAAACGAGCACCGAAATGTAGGCTCCGAAATGCGTAATTACTCCCTTATTACAAATATGCTCCACCTTGGGGGATTCCCCTAAACATTTGACCAGCACTGTTCCCACTTCGAGTTATTGATCAATTCGCTCTCGCCCTACAATAAGCTTGCCGTCCCGGTTAGCTGAATTGGTAGACCGACTGCTCCGGTGAAGCGGTGGTCCCGGGTTCGAACCCCGGACCAGGACGAATTTTTCTTTAACTACTAAGCCTTGAAGCCGTATGGCTGCGCTTAGGTAGATGCCAATAAGTAATTACTCCTTTATTACAAATCTAAGCACGTAAGCCATCGTTTCGTCTCTATCGAAATGCGGCCGCCACGCCTGAGCCCTAATCACTGCCCCGTGTTCAATAGAAGAACGCTATAGCCAATCATCCTCCGTGCCAGTTGACCATTAACACTAAAGGAAAAAAATAGTGGAAATAGTCTCGCAAGTATACTACCCCTCACACGCATTCGCACATGAGTACCCTTTCCCGGTCATACAAGGGGAGCGGGCGCTATATTTGGCCGCTTAACGGCTTTCAAAGCTGAAACGCGCTTGGTGGTCCCTCTCCTCAAGATCTGGTCCAAGTTCAGGTCTTGCGCACAGCATTCGGTAACCTGCATTAACTAGTTCCTGCAACGGTTTCGCTTCCTGGGCGGGTGCACGATGGCTCGAGCTTAAAGCAAATAAGCTACGGGACAGGGAAGCGCAGAATGGGCGTCCCTGATCTCTTTCGCGCGCTTTCTAAACGCGCGCTTTCTAAACGCGCGCACTTGTAAATTTTTCATCGTGCGAGCGTTTGCCGGACAGCCGTACAAAGAGGCTGAGCTCGGCTGCTGCTGGTAGGAAGTAAACATGGGAAGAGGTGGCTGGAGAGTCTCCCTACCGACGGCTTCTGTTTCGGACAAACATCACCACTTAACGGGGCACACGAGACTCGACCTCGTATGTTTACTGTATACCCATTGAGACATCGTCACGACAACGTTTAAAGGGGCCCCGTGTACATTGCTTCAGTGGGTGCGTTCGCATAAATAACTCAGGCGCTGTGAGCAACAACAGCAGCAAAGAAAAAATAATAAATGAAGCACTTCCAGGCAGCACAAGCTGTTAGTCGTTCCGTTCCTGCGTTTCGATGACCTTGACGTCTCCGAAGCGCCGGCAACTTTTCTCCTGGCTTGCAGTTCTTACACGTGCAGGCATATGATGCCAAGGGTTGGCACACTCTGCAATGATTCTTTTCGTAATCAGTTCTTTCGCCTATTTGCCATTGGTGGGCTTCGAAACCAGAATTAACAGCTGACACCTTACTAACTACCACCTCTGACTCATCCAGTAGTATTCATGGAATGATTGAGAAGATAAAAGAACTAAACCGGAGAGAAATCGTTGCAAAGCATGGCCCTAGACTACGGCCTTGATAGCTTGAGGCAACGTCATGGCGGCCGACATGTCGGAGAGCGTGGACCGCGGGAAAACCTCCGCGTTTTTCTTTTTTTCTCTAATCAGCTTATCACCACCTCCTCCAACCTATTGTGTTGAAGCAGTGGAAACCATATCTGGTACACCTTCACTGCGCTTTCGACGTCATTCGACTGCAAATCATCTGCGTATGTACTGTCGCATTCAATATGAGTTGCAGCACAGAAGGCCTGGAAGGAACTCAGTTCTCGAAGTGCGAACCCAGCGTTGCTGGAAGGCTGTGCATTTAGTCGCTTATGCAAAGAAGAAAGTAAACCCAATGTGTGGGCAAGTTGACTGCACTGTGTGAACGCTCATTGATTTACTGCAAATTGGAAACCTAAGTAGCCTCACGTGGTTCAGACGCGTAGCAACTCATACCGAGTACGATAGTACGTGTGATCGTTAGGCGACTAACTGGCGCACGAGCGCTTTTAGATCAGGGCGGTCAGTGTAAAACATGCCGGCTCATCGCGAGACACGTCTACTTAAGTGTGTTTCTCTGCACAGCCGGCGTTTGTACTGTCGCGATGAAAAGAAACGCGAACAACGCGGCGCCTACGCGCCCCACTGATGGAATTTCTGTTAATAATAAAAATTGGTTTTAGGGGAAAGGAAATGGCGCAGTATCTGTCTCATATATCGGCGGACACCTGAACCGCACCGTAAGGGAAGGAATAAAGGAGGGCGTGAAAGAAGAAAGGAAGAAAGAGGTGCCGTAGTGGAGGGCTCCGGAATAATTTAGACCACCTAGGGATATTTAACCTGCACTGACATCGCTAAAGATCCCCAGTCATCGCGCTTTTCATCTGAGTGTTACAATGAAGACGTTAGAGTTGTCCTGGAATGTATCATGGACGAGCGTCTTTTCGCTCTCACCAAAGTAAAAGCGTGATGAAAAGGAATGCGAGCGACGGAGCGCCTGGGCTCCGCTCTGTTCTCATTTTGTTTCCACCACCCCCTGTATACGAAGCACGTGCACAAATCAGCGACACAAATCACGCTCGTGCTCGCGCGCCGGATCCTGTGTTTGGTTCGCTGCTCCTGAAACGAGTGAGGGGACGAAACCCACACCCGCCGCGGTGGCTCAGTGGTTAGGGCGCTCGACTACTGATCCGGAGTTCCCGGGTTCGAACCCGACCGCGGCGGCTGCGTTTTTATGGAGGAAAAACGCTAAGGCGCCCGTGTGCTGTGCGATGTCGGTGCACGTTAAAGATCCCCAGGTGGTCGAAATTATTCCGGAGCCCTCCGCTACGGCACCTATTTCTCTCTTTCTTCTTTCACTCCCTCCTTTATCCCTTCCCTTACGGCGCGGTTCAGGTGTCCAACGATATATGAGACAGATACAGCGCCATGTCCTTTCCCCAAAAAAACAATTATTATTATTATTATTATTATTATTATTATTATTATTATTATTATTATTATTATTATTATTATTATTATTATTATTATTATTATTAAACCCACATCTTGGAGACGGCGGCGAGAGAGAGAGAGAGGCCCGAGCGTATATCTCACGCCAACACGGACAAACAACGGATCGAGGAGCGGATTCTCGGCGTAGTCGGCAGAGTCGGAACTGAACGGAGGGAGGGACGCTCCATCGGCGCCCTCCGATGGATGCTTCCCATACAGCTGTCACGCCTTGTTTGCCGCCACAGTGACGAATAGCGCCCTCCTGGAGAATGCGCTGTCCCACTCGGAGAGAGGCGAGCGGTTTGTCGCTAGCAGCGGTCGGCCTCCGCTGAGGGGGACAAATGGACCCGCGGCCCCCGCGGCGTTGCGACGCGTGGGTGTTGGCGGCTGCTATGCCGAAACGTGGCGGCGTCGTGCCGCGCTAGTCTATTAAGGCGCACCGCCGGGCGCGTCAAGTCCACGCAGGCAGCAACGAGGAGCAGAGTGAACGAAGGATTGCGTTAACTGACGGAGAACGCCGCCGCACGCCTGAGGGCCGCGGGACGCCAACTAGGGTTACCAGGTGAAGGTGGTATGGATTGAAATTCCTCGGTTTTCGCGGTTGCTAAGAGGCAGGATTACTTAGCACTGAGCTAACTGTCTGTCTTTATTTGTACGGTTGTTGAGTTATTGATTATTCACACATCTAAGTAACGTCTGTTTCTTTAGCTATTTTGCCGCCACGGTGGCTGAGTGGTTATGGCGCTCGGCTGCCGGCCCGAAAGACGCGGGTTCGATCCCGGCCGCGGCGGTCGAATTTCGATGGAGGCGAAATTCTGGAGGCCCGTGTACTGTGCGACGTCACTGCACGTTAAAGATCCCCAGGTGGTCGAAATTTTCGGAGCCATTCACTACGGCGTCTCTTATAGCCTGAGTTGCTTTGGGACGTTAAGCCCCTATAAACCAAATCAAACCAATCTTTATCTATTTTAATTTGTTCATTATGATTAATTTAGAACACTACTGCGCACACCGACGCCATCCTTACTGTCCTCCGCAGACGTTACATCAGTTACATTATTTAAGAAACTTTCGACACATCAGAGTTTCAGGTTTGATGTTTATTTGCAATTAAATACATATTGCATCGACAATAAACAGTACAGAAGGAAGTCCGGATGTGAGAGTGTCAGGGGAATCTCCTGTTACAAAGCACGCCAAAATAAACTCATAGGTTAGGCAGCACAGTATAAATGTAGTTAAAGCGCGAAAAATAACACAAGTTTGCACACAAAATGCAGAGTAATTATACAAAATCATGCGTAAAAGCACATTAGTGCATTTGAGTTACGAGACAAACATCTTTACCAAGAAAAAATGTGAAAATTAAATAATATAAAAAGCAAAAATCAACAAAGAACATGAGGCACGATACGTAGTAATTACGTTAATGCAGAAACCGAACGAACACTGGAACAAACAATTGTTACAGCTAAAGAAAGGGAAAAAATACAAAACATCTAACTGTTAGAATCTGTAAGAGTGGACAACAAATGATTCTTCAAAGAGTGCTGAAAAGACGGTTGGGTGAGAGATAATTTGACAGCTGTATACGAGGCAATGAATTCCATCACGAGATGATGGATAAATAAACTGTCTGCTTTCCGTTATTATAGTGTTGATTTTTGGTAGAAGCAAATTGTTACGTTCAGAAAATCTGATGTTATTTAAATCAGATAATCGTATTGAATCAAATCTATTCAGATTAATGTCATTGGTATGAGCATGAAAGATAAGCATAGTTAACGTGTGGTCAAGTTGTAGGGACAATAGTGGAATTCCAAGGTTATAATACAGATGCGGAGCGGAATCTCTAGGGTGACTGAATGTAATAAAGCGTGCGGCTTAATTCTTAAGATGATGAAGACAGCATAGATGCGAAAATTGTGTTAGCCCGAGATGATAACCAATATGCAAAGGGACTGTGTATTTAAAAAATAGTACAATGAGCGAATATTTTCCGGGTGAAAATAATGCCGAGTTTTAATTAGTACCTGGATAACAAATGGTATCTTAGTCGTATGGCACTTCTCTGCGTCGTTCCCTTCCCGTCCCTCGTGTTCCTTTTGCGTATTTTTTCATCAGCTGATTCGTCTTCTTGCTCTTCCAACCCTAGTTTAAAAGACTTAGCATGCAGATCAAACTGTAAATGATTGTCAACAGTACCGAAAAACTGAAGATTACGAACGATTGCACTCTTTTTCTAGAATGTTTGCAATAAAGATTGTACGTTACAGTCTGGGTTCTAGCAACATAGGGCCAGTGCAGAACTCGAGAAAGAAGACGCAAACTTCGAGGCGCTAGACGACGAAGTGATTCAAACATGCATTAACTTCACATGCATTAACATGCATTAAATTTTGCCACAGGGCTGTGGTATCTTTTCAACAAATGTCTCCTGACTGTGAGATTTTGGCAATAGACTTTGTACTTCCTGGGTGCTCTCCATTTTCAATAGCAAATTGTTATTTCCCCAATGGAGTCCAGGATGTTAGACCTCTGGACTTTTTACTCGTAAACTGTAAAAACCCAGTTCTCGGGGACTTCAATTCTCACCATGTGTCGTGGGGTTTTAGGACTAATACATGCGGCAAGCGCCTTTGGGACTGGGTTTCTGATCACAACCTGATGTGCTTAAATTCAGGATCGGCCACTTATATTCGCTCACACACTCAATCTGTTTTAGATCTTACGTTCATTAGTCCTGGAATTGGCGTAACGAATTGGTCGACAGTTGATAGCGGCACCTCAAGTGATCATATACCTATTCATTTTGATATTATATGTCGTGCTACTCAGGCGTCTTCTCAGTTGCGGTCACATGTAAATTATGACAGATTTCAGACGGCGTTGCGCTCTGCCCTTGCTCCAGTGTCTAACATCGCCGAGGTCCACCAGTCAGCAAGCATATGTCTGGCTATTGAGGAAAGCCGTAAAAAGTCAGAGTTCCTGGCGAGGCCAACAAAAGGGAATTCTTCTAACTGGTGGAATGCGGACTGTACAAGAGATTCCAGGCGGAGGAAGGCAGCATGGAAAAAGCTTCTTCATAACCAATGTCCGAATAACTGGAGTGATTATAAATTTATTGCAGCCACCTTTAAACGCACAGTTTCTCGCGGAAAGGAAAAATATGACTCAGAACACTTCGATTATCTTTCAAAGGCGGGCAACCGACGTGCACTATTCGGTTTTCTACGGTCTAGGAAACAGCTCATGTCCTCTCATAATTTTCAGTCATTAGTTATGTCACCTGTAGAAGCTATCCAGGCGGTTGAATTAATAGCCACAGGCCTGCAAAAGCGGTTCTCGTCTTTACTACCTTTGCGACCATTGTTGTTTGCACCAGTCGTGCCAAATGATAATGCCTCACAAGTAAATCTATCAGAGCTTTCACAAGTTGTCCAGAGATTGCCAGCTGCTGCTCCTGGTCCTGATGGTGTTACCACAAAGATGCTCAAGATTCTATTTGAAGAGTCTCCCAACTCCTTATTGCACCTAATAAACTACTCTCTCAAACACGCTTGGATACATTCTGAGTGGAAGCTGTCCAACGTGATCCCTTTACTTAAAAATCAGGGTGGAGGCTATGAATTGGATAATATTAGGCCAATTTCCTTAACATCAAACGTGGTAAAGTTGATAGAAAGGGTGTTACTAATTCGGGTGTCAACCATTGTGTACCGCAAAAGTATACTCAGCCCGTGCCAACTCGGTTTCCGGCCACGGTGTTCGATATGGAATGTACATGCTGATCTTGAGAGCAGAATTCTCCTTGCTCGTCGTCAACGCCTGGTCGCGGCTTTGGCTACGTTAGATGTCGCCAAAGCTTACGACAGCGTAGAACACTCCATCCTGATACATAGGCTACAGTCTCTTCAATTTCCAGATTATATAGTTGCATGGATATCTGCATTTCTTCATAACAGGGAATTCTTTTGCGTCCATAATGGTGTTCATTCAGATAGGTATAGACAAACGCGAGGTGTACCGCAAGGAGCTGTTCTTTCTCCTGTGCTCTTTATTATTCTGTTTAATATTGCGTTTTTCTGCTGCGCCGGATATACATTCTCTGTATGGTCTGTTGCAGTCATATTTGAATACACTTGAGCACTGGTTGAGCGCATTACACCTGAAGTTAAATGTTGGCAAGTGCGCCACTCTTGTTTTCCCTCTATTCACTCCTGTAGTGGTCTCTCTCACTTGCCAGTTAAAAATAATATCGCAGGTTCAATCCCTGAAACACCTAGGGGTCATTTATGACAACAAACTCACCTGGCGACCTCACATTGACCATGTCGCGGCGAAAGGGGCTCGTGCCGTGGGCATGTTACGGAGATTGTCATCACCGGTACGGCATGCGCAGAGATGCGCTATTAATGATCTACATAATGTATGTCAGGCCAATTTTAGAATTTGGATCAGTGTTGTTTTCAGGCTCGGCTACATATAAACTTCGCCCTCTCGTCCTTTTAGAGAGGGAAGCACTCCGCATGTGCCTCGGCCTTCTAAAATTTGTGGCTATCAATGTGATGTACCTTGAAGCCCGCATTCCGTCTCTCTTTTCACGACTTCAGTTTTTAACTGTGCAAACATACCTCAGGATTTATGAATCCCATTTCCACCGTTACCAAAGCATTTTCTGTTCTCAGCCGACCTCCTTTTTTGGTGTCCCCTGGTCTCGTTTCAATTCCCCTCAGGTAGTGTTTGTGCAAAGCTTACTTCAGCCTTTAGATGTAAACATTTATGATATTCTTCCTGCGCTTCGCAATGGGCCCGCTATCCATATTGTTTTCGACGACATATTCCCAAAAAATGCAAAACTTTTGCCACCGAGTATTCTAAATGGTCTTCTAGAAGATCATCTGAGGACCCTACCTACAGATATAGCAATAGCCACTGATGCATCGCATTGCAATGAAAAAGCAGGTGTGGGAACATTTTGCTCGCATTTAGACTGGTCCTTTTCTCTGCGCCTTCCAGATTGCACCCCTATTTTTCAAGCAGAGTTTCTAGCAGTTGTACTTGCTCTACGCAAGCTAGACCCCTCTATTACAGCAGTTGCAGTAATTACTGATTCTTTATCTTTGTGTTCATCCCTCGCTGCACATGTTGACTGTCCCATTTTATCAACTTTCTTATCCCTACTTCCTCCGCATTTGAGCCTTGTTCATTTAGTATGGGTTCCCGGTCACAGCAGTGTGACAGTAAATGAGATTGCTGATAATCTCGCAAAGGCTTCCCTCAGCGGCCCCGTGTTGCCAATCATCCCGGCTACAGCCTATATTACAGCATCTAGATTTCGGCGACATGCGTTTTTAAGCACGCAAGACACATCACTTTTAACATCGGCGGATTATGAGCACCTTAAATATTATTGGAACAGGAAAATTTGTTGCTCTCGGCAGCTTGAAGTATCACTGACGAGGCTGCGCTGCCGCATCCCCCCTCTAAATTTCTATTTACACAAGTCGGGTTTGGCGCTCTCTCCCCTTTGTGCATTTTGCCGTGAGCCTGAATCTATTGAACATTTTTGGCTGTATTGTCGCCGATTCAGCTCTCTGAGAAAAAGGTTGCTGGAGGAGCCCTTGCAGCATCTTGGCCTTAGTTTGAGCAGCCCGCTCTTGCTATCATTTGGCGCCACCACATTTGGGTTCAGCTACAGATCTGTTTGTACCGCTGTTCTAAATTTCCTGATAGAATCTCACCGACTGCCTTGCTATGTGTTCCAACCTTTTCTTTTCTATCAATTATTACATTTTGACTAAATCATTGATATTTAATCCCTCTCTTTATTATTATTCTTAAAATTTTAAAATCAAAACTCTCATCCCTTTTCTGTTCATGAGGAACAATTCACCAGTGTTGCGCTCCCACGTGCTCTTCCTTTTTGTTAACTGCGTTCAGGTGAATAGCCGCCCGATTCTTGGCCGATCCCCCAGTGTGGGTATGTGCCATCTTTTGATAGGCTAACAACAACAACAACAACAACAACAACTAGAGAAGCCGCCACAATCGGCGCTTACACTGAGGTGTTCTTAGGAGATTCGGAGCGCATTTAGTTGGCTAGCAGACTCAAGTTAGCGGATCAAGGGTACCTGTTGATCCTTGTTCATTTTGCTTTGTGTTGTAAATGATCTCATCTTGCTGCCTTCTCCCTACCGTAGACACATCTAAGATGCTATGTCATTGTATGTTGTATTGTGTTATGTTCTGTTATGTTATGTTACGTTATGTTGTGTTATGTTATTTTATGTTACGTTATCTTATGTTATGTTATGTTACGTTATCTTATGTTATGTTATGCTGTGTTATGTTGGGTTTAATGTGTCAAAGCATGGGCTATGAGAGACGCCGTAGTGGAGGGTTCCAAATTAATTTCGACGACCTGGGGTTCATTAACGCGCACTGACAAGGCACAGCACAGGACGGTTCTTTGTTTAATTTCGCCTCCATAGAAATGCAGCCGCCGCGGTCGGGATTACTGCAGTTACACGTACATTCGGCTGCCTGCGGTTAGTATCAGCGCACTGCATCCTTCTCAACCCTGGAGCGTGCCCCGAACTGACCCATCGTACTTCGAATCAATCCCGGACAGCGTCCTACGAGCTCGTGACAGAAAAGCCCAGGGAGCGTGCTTTTTACACGCAGGAAGAAAACACCGGCAACCGGGCGTTGTCCTCGCCATTCCTGAGACGTCTTTGGCTCTCGTTCATCGCTCCCTGCCCTCAACGACATAAATCCCGCGCCAGCTACGCGCCAATACACCGTTTTCAAAAATTTCTCATCGGCGCAGCGCCGTTCTTTATACCCACCCACTCGCTTTTCCTGCCTACCCCCGCTTTCTGTCTCGGGCGGCGCAAAGTGCCTGGAGATCAGAATCCATCCGGACGCCACCAGGCTCGTTCTTTCAAGGCGGCCGCTACTTCCTCTGGACAGCCAGTTACGCTCCGTCCGCGCCCTCAATCCCCCTTTTTGAATGATGCGCGTTGCCGAGGGACGCTTCTCCGCTTCCCCCACTTTTTCTTCCCTTTTTCTCTCCCCAATTTCCCGCTCGCTCCGCTCCTGTCGTCCCGTTGAGATTGCATCGTTGACGAATGCAGCTTCCAGCGGACGATATTTATCGCGGACACGCTACGCCGCATCGCATTTGTTTGTACTCCCCATAAAGCAACATCCCCTCCCCCACACTCTCCTCTCTCTATGTGTCGTCCTCTTTCCGTTCTCTTTCTTGGCCGTTCCTCCCTTCACGTGCCCGGTTCAATGTTTTGTTTTCTAGCTCTCTGTCTTTCCTCCATCCTTCCTTTATAGCTCTCCTTTCTTTCTTTCTGTTTTTCTTCCTTTCTTTCTTTCCTTCTTTCTTTCTTTCTTTCTTTCTTTCTTCTAAGCTGGTTCGTTACGTTGTGCGGTCAAGTTCGCATAGCGCTGCCTTTCGGTATACGTTCCGTTCCTCCTTGTCTCGTCCTTTTGTGGCCAGTGACCGGGAGCTTTGGGTTTCATCGCCTCCAAGACACGGACGCCTCGAGGCGAGTACACCGATAAGAGCGGCTCCACGATAGAGCCTCAGCTCTGCGAGGGCTTTCTCTCTCTCTCTTTCTTTTCCGACCTTCACACGTCTTTGCCACGCGCGATGCACATCTTTTATTCCGCTTTGATGGCATGCGTGGCTTTAGCCTTTCTGCGTGCAGCCTTCGTGTAGAACACATATAGATGCGGAGGTACTGCCGACTTTGGCATGCTGTTCGGATAATAATCTCCTGGTATTCACCTGGTCGCGAAGTATACCGTTTGGTGTAACTCTCGTGGCGCTCAGCAGACGTACGGTTCACGCTTGATGCTAACATGAAACTAAAATATGTGCCGGATTGCATTTCCAGCCGATTGCCTGTAGAAGTCCCTGTATTTCCTTTTGTGTTCCTATTCTTCTGCTACTCTTTCTTCTTGCAATGCATCCGGACAACATGCATCACAGATCCCCCACCTATAGCCCGCCATGCATGAAGTGTGAACTCGTAAGGACATGGGCGATCGTTATTATTATTGAGTTGATCTGTACTGTTATCAGAGAAGTTCTATACCCCAACTGGAGAGGATATGCTATAAGAATGTTTCGTTTTCAAGCCGTGTCTTGCATTTCTCTGTCATTGACGAAGTAGCCTGATATGGGCGTTCAGATCTCAAACAACTCAAGCAAAGACAAGAAACATGAAAATGCATTGTTGGGACGAGTGTGGAGGGACAGATGTAGAGGAGAAGGAAAAACATTTATTCAGAGCACAAAAACTGGGTGGATTCAGTACGAGAACCCATTGGTCGTCATCATAATCCGGCCCCTCTCAACCAGCGATTTCTGGTCAAGTGGGCTGTGGCTATGAAGGGTTGCCTCCCAGCGCTCATGAGTCGGATCGGGATTGCTGTCCAAGTCTGGGTTTTCTTGACATTCCCAAACCGCGTGAAAGAGTGTGCCAACTGCTCCACAGAAGGGGCAGGACGAATGGTAGGTTTCTGGGTATCATTTACTCATTAGGTAAGGATTGGGCAGAGTATTAGTTTGTAGTCGCCTGATTATGTGCTCTTCATATTTACTTAAGGTTTTGTGAGGAAGAGGATATTTCCTTCTTGTGATCTTATAGTGCTCCGTAATTTCTGCGTAGCTTAGTAAGGGTGAGGGGTTGTCAACTATATCAGAGAAAGGCTGCGTGCCAGATGCTCGGAGGAGGAGAGCTCGAGCAGCTCTACAGATGTAGAAAAATCCCCTGAGGCTAAAGAATTAAACTGCGCAAGTACACGTGGCAAGTTGGGTGATTTGTCTGTAATCTCGGAACGGCGCAAACGCGGGGCCGAAAAATAGACAGTGTACCGTTGTATACACGTCCATATTCTGCTGCAACGTTCGCCCTTCCCTGTGTCATTAAAGAACAATATTAATGGCAGCACTGATGCCTTTGTCTCTCTCAGCATATGTTCGCGCTTTCTGAAACCTGAGTTGTCCAATTAAGTAGCCCGACGTTGAACACGTGTATAAACTGAGGGCTTCGTATTTTGAGTAAAATGTACGCGCCTTACTTTAAAAGGTCGACTGAAGCATTGACAGCAGAACTGCAAGGAATAAATTTAATGCGTAAAAAACACATGCTAGGCTCAGAGCAGCAAGTTCGGTCAGGATAACTGCATTACAATAGCTGTACATCTGCGACTCCTCCGTTACACCTCTTATTGAAAAGAGCAGCGCGAAAGAAGTCTTCTACAAACAACAAGGCATATTACAATGCCATAAAACACAGACATGGTGCGCAGTTAATGAATGCGCAGTGCTTATATCTGCTTTCATTAGGGTGTACAGCTGGCGGTAGTCTGACAGCTCTTCTGAAGTCCACAAGCGCATCAGAGTTTCAAGTTTATCTTCTTTTGTCTAGTGGTTATGTTTCATTAATAGTTTGTATTCCATCGAGGTCGAATCTCTGCAATCGAAAGCTGGCATAAAGAATATCCTAAAATCATACGCGGGTAGCGTACGTTGACGTTGACCGGTTGGTCTTGTCGTGGCTCAGTTTTGTCAGTGATATACGAGTGGACAAACCCGCCTATAGCGCGCCGTGAAGCAGCAAGCAGAGATAGATTAACGGTAAGTTTTTGTTGTTGTTCGCTTGATAAAGGTAGCCAGTTTTCATTTATCTTTTTTGGCTGTGTAATATCAGATGAGAAGAGCTCCCAACAAGCTAGTTTACTACGAAATAAACCACCTCTTTTATTAGTAGAGAATTTTTCTTTCCTTTCTCTTTTTTGTTGCCATCTATCTATCTATCTATCTATCTATCTATCTATCTATCTATCTATCTATCTATCTATCTATCTATCTATCTATCTATCTATCTATCTATCTATCTATCTATCTATCTATCTATCTATCTATCTATCTATCTATCTATCTATCTATCTATCTATCTATCTATCTATCTATCTATCTATCTATCTATCTATCTATCTATCTATCTATCTATCTATCTATCTATCTATCTATCTATCTATCTATCTATCTATCTATCTATCTATCTATCTATCTATCTATCTATCTATCTATCTATCTATCTATCTATCTATCTATCTATCTATCTATCTATCTATCTATCTATCTCTCTATCTATCTATCTATCTATCTATCTATCTATCTATCTATCTATCTATCTATCTATCTATCTATCTATCTATCTATCTATCTATCTATCTATCTATCTATCTATCTATCTATCTATCTATCTATCTTATCGTATCTTAACTTACCTTACCCTGTCTGTCTGTATTGTTTGTTTCGTTCTCTATTTCCCCTTATTCCTTTCTTTTATACCTGTTAAACAGCATGCACGCCTGTGTTGTCTGTGTTAGAGCTTCGATAAGCTTATAAACTTACTGTTAATATGTCTTACATTTTTCATAACCGACTTTCAACTAAAAGGTCTATTTTATCACGTTATATTTTCTTTTTTGCCAATGTGGCAATGGTATTTCCTCAAACTCTAGCACCGGTTCGCTGTTGCTGGTTCGCCTTTACATGAGCAGTTATCGACGGGTCCGCTGCGTTGCAAGTTGAATAAAGTCAGCTTGGTCGCTGATTTTCACAACACTTACGGCCGCGTTTATCAGCACCACATCTTCGCCTACCTCGCTTCGAGAATGACGCGCATTAACAATGGCAACATGTGTTGGGGATTTTTTCTGTGCTTCAAATATTTGCATTAGCTGAACCAAGACGGCGCATTTAACTCCGTAGGCAGCGGTGCGGAGACAGCGAACAGCACCCATTGTGCTCCCGTCAGATCTCTCTGCTGTCGCGTTCGCAAGTGCAGTAAACACTGTACGTGTGCCCCACTAAGTACGCCGCCGAGCAGGGGCTTTAAACCCGGGCGTTAATTAACTGTAGAGGTCAAGTACGGGAGTCGGGCATTTTTGTTTTGTAGCGATAGCTACAATACGGTTGCATATCGAGCCTTCAGAGTGGCGGCGGCGCCACGCTGTCACGTGGTTGGTCACGTGGTGCGGAGAAGCTGCCGGCGGCGCGGCGGTGTGTCTGATCACGTGGTTCGTCACGTGGGTGGTCACGTGACGCAGTTCCACTCAGCCAGCTGTAGCTATCACGTCACTGCAGGTTTAACCAGAGCTAAACCACTGCCAATTTTTATTCAAGCTTTTCATTGAAGTGACACTTGCAATCAGGCTTTCCTCTGGCAGCTTCGGTGCGATGAAGTGTTGCATGAAGTGTTCAGCGTGAACGCCGCAGCACTGTTATGATTAAATAAATGCACTTCCACTGCCATGTTACTGTCGGCTGCTACAAATGCGAGCAAAAGGAAAAGACAAACTTGGCGTGCACTCAGGACAGAAATTCATTTTACCGTTGCATCGAACTTGAAAGGCTAATATTATAGAGGAATCACACGTCTGGAGAAAAAGTACTTAAGAAAGCACACGAAAAGCACTCTTTTTAGTCTTAGCTTGGGAGCAATCGTTAGATGCATTCTAATAGTTTTCATTTTCGTGTTGCTTTGAACAGTAAATACACTGTGAACAACAGACAATTTCTTCTTGTACGACGACTTTTAGTATAGCGTACGCAGACATACGCAAAAGCATAGAGAGCGCTGTAATATAGCGTCTTTAGTACTGCGCATGCGCGAAACGCTATTCCAAATCGAGGTTTAGCGTACGTGCGCGTTACGCACCCCTTTTTCGAATTTAGCGTGCGTGCTCTTCCTTACGCTAGGAAAAATAGCGTTGCCAAGATGGCGGCGCCCACGTCACCCGCTTCGGAGAGAATTCGTCAATGTTATTGGGTTTTTAGGCATATTCATTCCCTTTAAATGGTACACGTGATATTCTCTTTGCCTCCCCTGGCTAACAGCATAACGAAAGAGGGATAAACTTGCCCAATTTTCGCTTCTGTGTAACGATTCCGCAGTTCTCAACCCTAACAAGACACCGCCGATTGTGAATTGCCTTGATTTGGATTTTTACGCCAAGGTAGCCTTGCCAAATGTAGTCGTTTCGGCGGTAGGCAGACGGGCCCGAAAGAACTCAACATGACGTTATTAAAACCCTGGCTCGGTTCAGTTACCTAAAAGAAATTGGGCCCTGGCTCGACTTAACTGACCATGGAACTTGCTATCAAAGCGACACGACTTGGATAACCTCGGCTAAATGCGGAAAACAAGGCTGAACCAGGTGGCGCCACTGCGGTCTCCGCTATCGTTGCGTTCAGGTTGGCGTATTACAAAATAAAAGTGCTTATGCGATTTCCACTGCAACCTCGCGCTAAATGTTTGCTTACAATGCACGTAAGCGCTCATACGCTATTGTAAAACTCTCCAACAAAGGGCGCGAAGACACAGCAGAAACAAGTTGAGAAATGCACCTGCTACCCGTTGTCCCGCGCTCTCTTTTAGGCGACGCGCGGTTTTGTAGCGATAGCTACATTACGCTAGCATTTCGAGCCTTAAGCGTGGCGGCGCCGCCACGTGGTTGGCCACGTGCGGGAGTGGAGAGGGTGAATCACGTCCAGGGACGAAGATGGAGAAGGATCGCCCAGCGGAACAAAGCGGCGAAAGACTGACTTTGCAAATCGACTGAGCGAGTTCCACTCGGCCAGCTGTAGCTATCGCGTCACTCCAGGTTTAACCAAAGCTAAACCACAGCCAATTTTTTTTTTACAAAGCTCTCTACGAACCATGAGTGGAGTTTATTTTCATTGCCCTTTGTAAAAGCACTCCACGTCGTCTGTGTATCATCTGCGTTTGTGTCTTTTAAGCTAGTTCAGCAGCGTTCTTCAGTTTCTGTACGCATAATCACTTGCCTAGCGCATTATGTCAATGCACCGTCATCCCCCGAATTCGCTAGTTTTCTTGTTCTGAAACAACAGAACCAAATCGTCTTTCAAATGTTGGTTGAACGTGCGCCCTGCCCCCCCCCCCCCCCCCCTCCCTCACCACTTCTACAAAAAGAAGCTTCCCTTCGTTACACTCATGCCCTTCTACATGCTGCAAACCCTATCGGCAAACATGTTTAGTACCATTGAAAAATTTCCACCGGAAAGCCTCTTGATGAAAAAAAAAGGATCTTGGTAAGCACGAATGGCGAAGTAGAAGTGCCGTGGAAGCGGTGCTCTCACTGCTCGGTGTTTCTCTCCGAGCGCCGGTGAGAGAAGAGCACAGCAGCGGCGCGCGTGATCGAAGGCGTGCAGCTGTTGGCGCGGAGGCCGTGGAGCGCGTAGCGTGACGCAGCTTCGCTTCGTCTCGCAGGAGGAGGGCGCGGCGCACCGAGGAGGCGACGAGCGAGCCTGGCTGCCGGGAGGAGGAGGCAGCCGCCGGGAGCCCGGGACCTGCGGACAGACCTCTGCGGCCGGCAGAACACCGAGCGGCGTGGCTGGCCCGCGCTAGGCGGGCGGCCATGCCCGTGAGCGGCGCGCGGCAGAGACGAGGAGGTGCGGCGGGGCGGCGGCCATGAGCAACGGCACGGCCAACCTGAGCTGGCTGGACGGCGTGGCGGCGCTGAACGCGACGCTCGAAGGCAATGGCTCGGCGGACGACGACTGGCCGGCGGTGCACGATGACCCCTGGGACGGGTCGCCCTACCCGAGCCGCTACTCGAAGCTGAGCTTCGTGGCTACCGCCTTCGTGGTGACGTGCATCATGATCCTCATCGTGGTGGGCAACATGCTGGTGTGCATCGCCATCGCCACCGAGAAGACGCTCAAGACGATCCAGAACTGGTTCATCGCCTCCCTGGCAGTGTCCGACTTCCTCATCGGGCTCATCATCATGCCCTTCTCGCTCGCCAAGGAGCTGATGGGCTACTGGATCTTCGGGGCGCTCTGGTGTGATGTGCACGCCGCGCTGGACGTGCTCATCTGCACCGCCTCCATCAACAACCTGTGCCTCATCAGCCTGGACCGATACTGGTCCATCACGCACGCCGTCGAGTACCTCAAGAAGCGCACCGCCTCGCGCGCCATGGCCATGATCTGCTTCGTGTGGCTCCTCTCTGCGCTCATCTCGCTGCCTCCGCTCGTCGGCTGGAAGAAGTCCCAGCAGGCCTCCGACTACCCCCAGTGCTCGGTGTCCGAGGACGTCGGTTATGTGCTGTACTCGGCCCTCGGGTCGTTCTATGTACCCGCGGTCGTCATGGTGTTTGTGTACATCCGGATATTCCTGGCGGCACGCTCGCGCGCGCGCCGGCACGTGAAGAAGCAGGCCCGGCACGTCCCCGAGCTCACGAACGATCCGGTGCGCGAAAAGTCGACCACGACCACCACCACCACCACGTGCACCAGCTTCAGCAACCCGAGCCCGCCGGACTCCTCGGCGGCGGCGCACAAGATGAACGGCGGCGGAGGGGCGCAGCGCAGGGGCATTCTGCCCAGCGCCGCGCCGCAGATTATCATCGAGACGCCCGAAGAGCCGAGCTCTTCGCCGCCGTCGCCGCTGCTGCCCCGCCGCCAGGAGGGCCTCGGGCTCAGGGCCCCGGACGTCGGCCCACGGGACGAGTCCGAGGCAGCGCCGCTGCAGGGCTCGCACGACGCGCCGGGCTTGCTGAGCGCGCCGCAGGCGCGGATCGCGCGCTCCCCTTACGGCTCCACGCTGTCCCTCAACGAACGCGACGAGGACAGCGAGCTGTGCGAGTCTTCCAACGCGGCCGGAGGTGAATCCTCGGGCGGCAGCGGCGGCAACAGGCGCGGTGGCGGGGCAGCGGCGGCGGCCCGGACCGCCAAGAAGCGGCCCGTGCCCCCGCAGGGCCTCACTTATGCAGTGGCACGCCACAGTCCTTCCGACGCCGAGCGCCACAAACGCAAGCTGGCCAAGGCCCGCGAGCGCCGAGCCACCATGATCCTGGGTCTGATCATGGCCGCCTTCATCCTGGCCTGGCTGCCGTTCTTCGTCATCTACGTGCTCGGCGCCCTGTGCAAGCGCTGTGACATCAGCGGCACGGTGTTTGCGGTCGCCTTTTGGCTCGGCTACTGCAACTCGGCCGTCAATCCCATCATCTACACCATTTTCAACCGGGACTTTCGCAAGGCCTTCCGCAAAATCCTCTTCAAGTGATCCTGCGCCGCCGCTGCCGCCATCCGGCCCGGCGCTGTCTTCCACAACGCCGCCTGGCCCACTGCCGCCACGGCGCAGCGTCGCCCGTCGAAGGATCCCCGCAACCGCCGCGGCTTCTGAAAACCCCACCGCTGCCTGCTGCTGCTGCTCCTGTCCTCGCCGCCGTACTCGTAGCAAGAGGAAACCTCCGGGAGAAGGCGCTCCGCGTGTGTGTGTCGTGTGCGCTCGTAGCGCCCGCTCGCCATCGGAGTCCGCCTTCCGCGCGCGCCCAGGGACCTGCCCACGCCGTCTGTGGCCTGTGCGTCTCGCGCCTCGACAGTGCCAGAGTCCAACAGCGCCGCCAACGACACCACAGACGACAACCGTGCGTGCCGTGCTGTGCCCGCGCTGCGCACACATGCCACGACCGCACAACTGTGTATACATGTTTGTTAACTACTACTTATAATACCGTAGCACCTACGCGCGCTGCCCCGCACATCCCACCGTGGCCCGCCCCGCCGCGGCCACCGCATAGTATCGTTCGGCAGGTGGCGCTTGGGGCGGGAAGTTGCAGGACTGGCTGATGACGGACGATTCGTGTCCGCCGCGAACTTTCGTTCCCCGCAGTTTCTTACCATTGTTACTTTTGCCCTATCGAAGCGTCGTGCAAGCGCCACTTCCCTATGGCCTAGCAACGCGCACAAAACACACGCAGACAAAACACACGTAAGGAGTATGACGAGTGCCCTCCAGGATGAAATTAACCCGGTTGCTTATGAAAAATGTTTGCCCTCAAGGCGTGCTGTGTGTTGAGGAGACGAATTTTTTGCAGGCTTTCACCAGCAATCGAACGAAATGACGAGTCACGTAGGTTGAAACTTTGGAATAGAGTTTTGGTTCTTTAAAGGCTCCAGTTGTCCTCACCTCGTTAGGTTGCGGTGTCACGGTTGAAGGAATCCATGCGGTAAAAGTTGGCTTCAACAGTTTTAGTGTTCCATGTGGACGGTGCTACGCGCAATTCTGAAGTTAAATGCTGTGCTTGTCCTTGCACTCTAGGCTGGGAATACTGGCTTCTTTTCTTCTGGCTGCTTCTGGTATCCCGAGCGCTTAAATTTTGCGGATTTAACGTGTAGCGCCGCTGTCTATTAGGTTGAGCGCCGAAGTCACAGCTGCACAAAGTGGGAAAAACCGTGGTACCTTCTTGAAAAAAACATGCGGAGCGTCTTCGATGCAAAGCAGGAAAATTCTTGAAAAGCTGAGCAGAAGACTGGGACTCACAAAAATTCACACGCGCGCGCGTATATTCGCAAATACACAATACACAATAACATGCGCTAAGCCGCGTGGACGTAAAAAAAGAAGCATGCAGCTGTCTTGATTTTTCAAACGAAGAACAGGAAAAACAGCGCTTGAATGATCAATGATTTTTTTTTTTCAGATATGTATTACACAATATACAGGTCGAGCTGTACATAACGCTGCGTGAAGCGATACCCGTCTCAGTGTCCCTAAACATTTATATACAAGTTCTTCTCGGACAGAGAGAGAGAGCTTCCGGCTGACGCGAACTTTGTACACTTTTTGCAATGGTGTCGTCTACTGTGTTTCTTCTTTCTTCTCGTTCCTGTCTGTGAGGTCACTCAAGGTTCCATCGCCTCTCCAGGATCACACACACGCGACATGCATATGCGTCCATATGAACACACCCAATCGCTCCCTCGCCGTTCCCTTACACTCAAGTCGCCAGAGACTACACCGCATGCGTCCAAGTGCGATCAAGAAACAGCAAAGCAATGCACACCCATCTTCCTCATCCGTATACTATTATTATTATATTAAACTATCGTTTAAACCGCCTGCATTACATGCCCGTAACTCTTCTGAGCCGATATCTTTTTCCTTGTTTTTTTCCCGGAAGCAGTTATAGCCGTCAGAGACAACACACTCGAAGCAGTGACCTTTGGTTCTAACACAGTGTGATGCATGGCACTGGTAGTGACCCAAGCGGATATTCTGTGTGAATGACGAGTGAAAATCTGAATCTTGATAAGTTTTAGCAGACACGCTGCTGATAAGCCCAAAGATCGTAACAGATACGGACAGAAATGCCAAGAACGCTACTTTAAAGATTTTGTGCCTCTGCGAGATTAAATATTACAAGATTATATACTGAAAAACACATTTATTGGTACTTTCTGAGCATTCTGCTTTTGCACTGGCATACTCAAACGCAAATAATGACGGCAATTACAATGACTGTAGCAACGGATTCCTAGCCCTGTAAAGGAAAGAGAAAATTAATTGTGCATGTTTTTTCATCCGGTATGAGAAATGGACTTTCAAAGGGCGTGATTGTCACTGCTGTCGTACCTTCGAGCCATTTATGCAGACGGTTAATAATATATTGCTTGGAAACATAAATACTGACATAGAAAAATGATAAGGAGAAAAGTAGTAGGCTGTTTCGCATCAGTAAATGAGAAGTAAAAAAAATGACAGGAGCGAAAAAGCAAGTCTAGTGCATTGTGAGAGAGTGAAACGCAGCTAGTTGTCAGCAGTCGTGG
The DNA here is from genome assembly GCF_052857255.1 of Amblyomma americanum. Lineage (NCBI taxonomy): Eukaryota > Metazoa > Arthropoda > Arachnida > Ixodida > Ixodidae > Amblyomma > Amblyomma americanum. The sequence goes on from NC_135500.1 coordinate 139,414,122, forward strand.
GAAAATACGAAGAATTTTCGTTTGTCACATAAACAATATTAATGGCTCACCAGCTGCTTCGAGGAGAACAATGCCACATCAGCTTGTTGTAGAGAAATAGGAGTGTCGTAGCGAAGAAAACGCCGTCAGACGCAGGGAACATGATTGCATGCACTCACTCCAATATCTAAATGGTAATCAAGTGTAGGAGCTATATGCGCACTTTATGAACGAACAGTAGATTCATCTTAAGTGCCCGTGTCAGAGGGCACCGGTGTCCACACGAACATACTCCATAAATCTCTCATAATCGAGCTTCTATGCATGGCTGTAAAGCCGCCGCTTAACGCTCATTATGCGCTGCGGGGCAGCTCGTTTCGAAATTCCGCATATCCGACGATAACTGCTCTAAGAGCATTTCACGGGGAGACACCAACTCAGCCAGCAGTATAAAAAGCCCTGAATCGAACGCAGGGCATGCCGAGAAAATGGCCCTGCGTGGTATGTATTTTGTTGTTATTTTGTTTCGTGCTTTCATTTTCTTAAACATGGACGCTGCCTTACACGATGCGTAAACTCCCTCTCCACCTCTTCCTCCCCTCCTCCCGCTCCACCCAACCCCCGAAAAAATAAAGAAGCAGCAGAGCCTTCAGGGAGATGAGAATTTACAAGGAATGATCCTTTGTACAACTGTGCTAGTTTATTTTCTTCTGTATCTAATGTTTGCGATACTTTCGTAAAGACGCCAAAATTTTAACTCAGCCGCTTACAGCCTCTTGAGCACTACCTTCGTACAGGCATTGCACACGCGTGCCATGGTTGGAGTGTCTCGCATTGGCTTCGGGGTTGCCTGTTGGTTAATGTGGTGTCCCGCAGTGGTACGCATTTGTGCCTAAAATACTGGCTGACATCCAGAATTTCGAAGCAAGCTTTCCCGCAGTGCAATATAGATTGAGCATGCAATGGGGGCTTATGCTTGAGCGGCGAAGCAAGCTTACAAGAGAAGTGCGGGATAAATTGGTACGATTTTCTTGCATGTGCTCCTACACACTATTTGCTTAGAAGCAATTGCCTCAGGATTGCTGAGAAACAAACGAGTATTTGGACGTAGTGAAAGTGGCTTTTCAACTCAGAAATTAATGTTGCAATTTTTAATAGGTGTCTCAAAAAGACAACACATGATTATTTTACACGTGTAAAATAGATTATTTTACACGTGTAAAATAATCGCTTGTGCACCCAACTACAATTTGTTTTAAAAATAACCGCAGCGGACAAAGCACCAAAATTAAGTCACATAAATCACGTTCATCAAACCAGCTTTTTTTTTTTCTAGAATGACAGATGGTTGTGGTATTGTTCTTGGGTGGAGCTGTTTGTAGAATTTCGTACGCCTACGGCAAGCGTTTGTCGTATTCAACCACCTATGTTTCTTTCTATCAAGCTGTATTTCTGTTAGTTCGTCAGTTCGTTAGTTAATGCTCAAATACCTAAGCCGCCAGGGCGTCTGAAACGCGACGCTGTAAGGGAGCCCTCAACAATCACTCGTGGTGTTAAATTTGTCCCTTTATGTGGGTACAGCGCTAGATTCGCCTGAATAAGATTATTATTGAGGCTTATGTTTCAGGCTTCAGGGCAGACGTGAGCTGCCTTTCGGGATTTGACTTTTGATACGTATAAACTTAGCGAAAAGGCATGGTCACGCATTATGGAAGTTTTGCGGGGAACCATGCTGTCGGCGCTGAGCATTTTAATAGATTCTGGTCTGGTCTCTTTTCCTTTTCTGCTTGTCTCGTTTTCGTTATGTTTCTGGACAACTGGAAGGCGGACGCCGTAGCCTGCCGAGGAAGAGAAAATAGTTCTTCGCTTGCTTTAGAAGAACTGCACACAAGTTCCCACTGTCCGTCGTGCCTTCTGGCGGTGCGGGCAGGGCGTTTTTTTTTAATTATGTTTTCTGCGCAAGCTAATCTCTGTATGAAACTGCTGCACACACCGGTTAGCCTGTTGTGCATAGGCGGTGCAGGCAGGAAATTTTATTTTAATTTTTTCTAGGGTAGAGTACGTAACCAACGTACTCACCACTTGAAAACAACGAGAGATCAGGTTCCTGCGCAAATTGTAGCACTGAATTGTGGCTCCTGAATTTTGGCACAAATTGTGGCAGATATAAGACCATTTTTTGGTTGAACGCAAATAAAGTTCTGTCGAAGACAATACTTTTATTTGCCGGAACTGATGAGCTTTCAGTAAACAAAAGCAAAGAAAGAAACCTGAGGGCGTTTGGACGAATCAGCAATGTCCTTTCTCACTTATTCCCTTCTTTCCTTTTTTTTCCTTCTCAAATCGCTCCAGCACAGGTGCATTACTGGCTGCCCGGTGACTAATTAGCCGACCAGATAAGCCGGAGAGACTTGGCCGAGTGAAATGTCAGGCGAAGCGTTATGCCTGCCTTGACAAACGACTTGGGTCGTTAACGCAGGAAGTTGGCAAATGTCCCGAGTTGTGCGTAGAGAAACCGAGCGTCTGCGGCGCTCTTTCGAGAACGGTGAGGTGATTTTGCCTCAAGTCATCCTCGCACCTCCTATCTCATTACGCACTGAAGCAGCGAAGTTCATCAGATACAACTAGGGGATAAAAAAAAATTGTAGCCTGAATTACTAAAAAAAACATAAAAGAAGCAGATAAGATTGCCTCACAGTGCAAATCACTTGCTGGAAGAGAGCTTTAGCTTGAATGTCAGCTGTATGTATAGGAACGCCGAGATGCGAATGTTAGAGACACGTATAATTTCTTTTCTCCTTGGGAATGCCTGCCTCACGGGGGCCAGAAATAAACGCTATTTACGAACTCAAGATGGTCTGCTGTTGGCAGACATGGCTCGAGTGTCTCTAGTTCTTGTCTATTGTCTGGTAACTTTCCCAAGTACTTAATCAAAATGTCGCTCGTAATTAGGGGCATAAACAACAGCCTACTTTCACACCATTGTTTCGGCTTGGCATTTTACAACCACTGCGAGGATCCGGCATCCGCGAAAAAAAAAACGATAATGCTGAGTTATTTTTCTGGACTCAGTATTGTGTCGCCCAACATAGAGCATCCCCGTAACTTAGCCCAGCTACCAAAGGCGAATGCAGCTAAATTAGTCAAGGTACAAGATGGAGAAAAAACTGTTAAGGGAAAGGCAGAACTGGGGGGCTTTTCAAATAAGCTTTCGAACACTGCATAATTTTTTGGTCTTACCGGTCACATAGCGTCATCATTTATGCCAGATTTCCCACATTGTCATCGTTGTCTCGTTCTCTGTCTGAGGCAATTTTGAGACAAGACCTATTTCGTGTGCGTTTAATATGCTGCTTCCGGGAAGTGTAGGCACATCGTTTACTTTTTTTATTTAAAGTATTCTTTTTTAAATATTTGCCTGCAGGCAATGTTGACACTTTCTTTTTGAGCAGCGTCATTCCTTTTTTTTTCGTTGGCGTTACCTATTGCTCAACGGTATCAGGAGAAGTAAAAGTGTCCGCTGTTTTCGCACAAACCGATGCCCGTTTGTATAGAGTAATTCAGCAATACGCTTCCGCAACACTGTGGCGTTTCGTGGCCTCTGGTCACCTTTCCTCAGCGTAGTGTTTTGTGCCTGAGACCGAAACGGGCACGTGATGCTAGAAGCAAGAACAGGAAACCAGTGCCCACACCACCGACTCACTCAGTTTCACACGCATTAATTGTTCCTGAACCCATGCTTTCTCCTCAACTCACAGCACTGACTAGTTCTGCCGCGAAGGTCGAGATTTCGCATTTTCACGCGTTTGTATTTTCTGAGTTGTGTGCGATTGGTTTTAGACGCAGCCGTAATTTCTCCAGTATTTCACCTTAATTTCTTTTGTTGGCCACGTCGACAATGAAAAGTTTATTTCAAGTAAGCATTTGTAATGAGGTTATGACTGTCTACGGTAATCAGGACCTACGAACAGCCTTTGTATTTATTCTCCTCTCGCATTCGATCGTACTACAGGCAAGCAGCTTATGTCATAATTTTCGAAGAAAACAAGAACCGAGCCCAAAATAAAAACAATACCCGTGCGCGCGCACACACACACACACACACACATGCATACACAGATAAAAGAAATGAATGAATAGCGGCTGTTGGCTCCAGAGTACCGCGTCGCCGCTGGTGGGTGAGAAAACGCTGGAGGAAAATATGCGACAAAAATGAAGGAAAGAAAAAGAGCACACGGTACTTAGCCTAATCTAAACCTATATCAGCACGCCCGTGGAGCGGATACCGATCTTTCGTTCTTTTTTTTTATTTCCTTGGCTTTTCTGTTTTTGTTTCACCACTACAGCTCCTCGACACGCTACTCTCCCTCACGCCTTATGTACACGCCGGGCCCGATAGCACCAAAGACTACAGCACATTGCACGCCTCGGACTCCCGACGCTACCTAAGCACAAACACAAACGCCGATCGAAACACTGACACACATGTGCGCGTGCGTACCACAAAACATGACACACTTGTATGCAACCAGAGAAGCACGTGATCCGGCCTCCGCCCAGCTCCTCGCATCATTTCGGCAATTACGCGTGAGATCTCTTCTCATCAACAGCCCCGCTTTTTTTTTTTTTTGAAGCCAATAAAATGAAGCGCCCCACTCACATCCTTTCTTCGAAATTTTATACCTGTCCTCGTGCAAGGGGGAGATTCCTGTCCTGGAGGCAGTGTTATGAGTATGCCTGACTGTGAAGAAGTATTAGCACGAAGGTTCATCGCAAACACAAGCGGATGCAACTCGTCTTTCTTTTTTTGTGTTTGTGGACTGCGGTTGCGCCCCAATATGAGCGAAGACTTTCATTTCTACTTGCACGCTTCAACTAAATTCCCTACTAGTTAAACAGCATGCGGTCAGTGTACCGATTGGTAAACAGCTCCACCTTCTGCTTGTGTTTTTATTCCTTTCTCCCTGTTGGTGTGTTTTGCATTATTTCAGTGTCGCATAACACCAGTCAGGTCACTGATTTTGGAGATGATCGAGTCCGCTTCGGGAGGAATGGCATTATTTAAACGCCCCGCGTTTTTTTCCTCAGCGTTCTGTGATGTCAGGAGGCAAAACCACAAAGTATCAGTCTGTTAAGAAGGCGCTTCACTGGAATCAAGACATTTCTTTTTCTTGCCTTCTTTCTTTCTTTCCTTCTTCCTTTCTTCCTCCCTTTCTTTTTGTGCCTCGAAATTCAAAATTTCATCTCCCACGTAGTGGAGGGCTCCGGAATAATTTCGACCACCTGGGGATCTTTAACGTGCACTGACATCGCACAGCACACGGGCGCCCGTGTGCTGTGCGATGTCAGTGCACGTTAAAGATCCCCAGGTGGTCGAAATTATTCCGGAGCGCCCGTGTGCTGTGCGATGTCAGTGCACGTTAAAGATCCCCAGGTGGTCGAAATTATTCCGGAGCCCTCCACTACGGCACCTCTTCTTCCTTTCTTCTTTCACTCCCTCCTTTATTCCTTCCCTTACGGCGCGGTTCAGGTGTCCAACGGTATATGAGACAGATACTGTGCCATTTCCTTTCCCCCAAAAACCAATTATTATTATTATCATCTCCTACGCTCGTGTGTTTCTGTTCTCTCGTTTCCGGCGAGCTCTCTGAGAAGACACTTTCGTGCTTATGCTTGCGAGCGAATTCCTTTGTGACGGGAATAGAACACCTCTAAAAATAGTACTACAAAAAGTGGCTTTCTTGAACTCGTACCATTATGTCTTGTTTCTGCTTTCATATGACCTATTCGTGAATCATCATGCTTCGGCAGTGAGGTAGCACTCCGAGATGTCTGCGTACGGCACTCCTGCAATCATATTCGAGATCGGTTTCTGCTGAGGGTTATGAGGGTATCCGTCGAGAAACCCGGTATAACAGTAGCGCGGTATAAAGCATAATAACGCTGGACACCACCTCTGGCCCCGTTCCGTAGACTGTCGTCTTTGAAACAAGTATAGCCAAGCCAGAGACGCAACTGAGTGGTAAAAAGCATCCCTAAATATGTTCTAATGTTTTTGTATCTTTACACTTAGTCTGTTTTCTTGTCTCTTTTAGGGCGGCGCATTTTGCAATATATTCATTTCACTTACCCCTATATGCGGAAAAATGTCTTGCTTTCTAACCATTCTCCCTCAAGGCACTCCACAGCGCTCACACTCACGAATACGACGAATGCTACGACACTTTGAAAAACAGCAAGCAAACACACATTGTCTCAATGGTGCTGCAAAACCGCAACAAAAAAGGGGGTCTTTCCGCGATGAAGGAAGGCCACCCGGACTGACTCGTTCGCTTCGAAGCGTCGGGATAGGTGTATTGCTTACGCATGGTGAGAAGGAAAATGTGAAACGAAATGAGCAGAAGAAATGCGATGCGTATAGAATTGCGTAGAAGAAGCAGAAATAGAAGCGGCCTACGTGAAAGAAGAAAAAAAAAGCATATTTCTCGGTGTCTCGCGTCTCCGTGTTGTCTTCTCTGCTCGTTGTTGTTGTTGTTGTTGTTGACCGGGAATGCAAGGACTGTGTGTTTATCTGTTGTTGTAACGGCCGGTTTTGCAAATTAATGGCGCACGTGCCGTGGGAGAGTGATTGAGTGATCGGGTGAATGGATGCGTGACTGATGGAGCCTGCGGTCTGTTGCTCCAAGCGCCTCTAACTCAATGGTGGAGCGAAGCAGAGCGCGGAATAGGCCAATGCTTCTTTTCAAATCTTTTTGTTTCTTCATTTCCACACTCGTCGCACTGCGGCGTGGCAGTTTCAAATTTCCACAAACTCCGCTTTTTTTGTGTTCGATTTTCGCAAGAGGTGCGTACAGGAACAAAACAAAACTGTTTCTTGGTAACGACGCCGGCGCCAAAAATTACCCTCTCCAGCCTAATAAATTGTAATTCGTGATCTAAAGTGGTAAGAGGGCACTAATGTACCCAAACGTTATAGGCCTGTTCTTTAATTTATTTTCTTTTTTTTTCACAGAATAGGTTCAACCACCAATGGCCGAACATGAAACCTTGAAAGAGGATTTAAAAACTTCACGTTCGCAAGTGTTGCTAACGCCGCTAATTAATAACGGGTTAATGATGATTCTCTGGGTGACAGCCACTCTTTCTTCACAAAGGTCCCAGGAATAAAAAAAGAGAATGAATTATGACATTACGACTTGCAGCCTTTAACTTCGGCAGAACGATTTGCTGTTTTTTTTTTTTTTTAGAAAGCGTGTTGTCAACAAATCAACCGTATACCCGAGGCTGGAAATAAAAAGATTCTGTGCGAAGAGGGCACACGCGCGTAAAAATTTCAGTGAACAGCCTCTGCCATCTTTCTAGTCGATAAAAAAGAGACACTTTTGAGCATTGAATCTACAAACAGGGTGGTTAAAGGCTATGCACACACGACGTTACTTTTCTACGCGAATGGTGCACCAAGTCCTAAGACGTACTATCCGCGACAAATGAAACGCGAACAAGACAATTGAAATACGAACAGCAAAACGAGGAGATCTTAACTGAGGCCCGAAGACTGCACTTCACAAGTGTTTGTCAACATCGCTTGAATTTCCCCTCTAGGGGCTAACATAAAACACGTTGCGGGGCTAGTTGGTGATGCATTTTCTTTCCTTGAAATTAAGCATGGCTGCATAATATGTAGCGCTGTTTAGTTTGAAGGAAAGAAAATGCATCACCAACTTAGCCCCGCAATGTTTTATTCAGCGCCCGTCCTGTCATGTCTTTTACTGTATTCGTCTAAATATGCAGCGCTGTTTAATTTCAAGGAGCTAACATGTTTGAGGTTTTTTTTTTTGTTCCCATATCAGTTATCTTGTTCGCGTTTCATTTTTCGCTGATAATAGACTGTTTCTCACCACAGACTCCGAGCTGCGCGCACAGAAACCAATGCCTGAGGAACAGAACTGTAGTTCAGGGCTTCGGCACTTATCTGGCTCTTCCCTGTGGTGATGTGCAGTTTCTCGCCTCGCAAAATCTTGGAACGTTTTAGGAACACTAATTAAGCGGATACACAAGATCTATTAGAAACGCTTAATGGCGCTCTAATGGAGAAATTCCCAGTATACGCATCATTGCACAAAATACCGCAGCCTCAAGGTTATCACGTGGTCCCAAGCTTACGGCCTGGTGACAGTCTAAAATACCAGAAAAGTTTTTCACTTTCTCGTCAACATTGGCTCGACCTCTTTTTGGGTTCTGGCAAAAGGTACTTTATAAGAACGCGCTTTACCTATTGCAGGCTTGCACAGTCATAACTATCCACCCCGTTTTTACGAGGTGAGCTCTGTAAGTAACAAAAATGCAAAGCTGTGTCGCGCTGACTAAGATAGTTTAAAAATTGTCGCTACCTAAGCAAGGTAAATCCCGACATCGACAAAGACTGCATGGTTTACACTTGTGCCTCGTCGCAAACAGATGTCGAAAGACTGGCGCCTAAAGATTATGCGGCTGTCTAAAAAACGCTGCATATAATTTCATGTGCAGATATTATGAAGGGCCTTCAACATCGGTGCGCTTGCTTCCAAATTCAGACTAGTGCAGCCTTCGCTTCGTGCTATCATTCAGTGGTAGCGTGTTTTTTTTTTTTGTGAACACGTGAGTTCTGTGCAACGAATCCAACTTCAGTTCTGTTCACTGTATTTCAATAGTTCTTACCTTATGCTGAACACGGCTCCAGTTTGACGCAGATAGAGCGATTTCAAAGAGCCACGCACTGTGGAGCTAATTCCCCTTCACATATGCCGTACTGCCTCCCGGAGCGACTGGTGTTATTTTTTTCTTTCTATTGAAATGTTGCTTGGCTATAGTCCATCAGTACACGCCTGTTATTGGTTGCCTGTTCCCATATTATAGTGTGGATCAATAGCCTGCACAAGTGAGCCGGCGGCCGTGGCTGTTTACTCCTGTTTTAGCGTAGCTCACAAAGCGGGCCAGCCCGCGCTGGTTGCAGGCTTCCTTATAATCACCGAATGACAACGCGCTGGTGTGGTTGCCTGTATAACGCATTGTGATTGTGCAATATTACTCGGCACGCAAACTGTTCACAAACGGTGGTGAGCCGTCACGCTCCCTTCTGTTGTCGGTTCTCGTGTTTGTTCCTGTGGTTGCAAAAACAAATGTTGTACGTATATACATATATATATATATAAAAAATAAATATGTTATATATACATAAATGTACACTATAACACAAAAACGCTTTGTCCGCGCCGCCAGGGCCGGAACTGTGAGAGGACCTGCCATCTTGTGGCCCGTTCATGCCCAGCCCTTGCCGAGTAATGAGTGTTACACATAGTACGTTATAAGTACATATGACCATATGAAAATACATATATACATATATAAATATTATATATATACACACACACGAGATTCTAGATGTACTATGAACACCGCACGCGCGCTTGACCGTAAGTGCGAGTGACGAAACGTGATGACGTATGTGCGTGTGATTGTGCGCGAGTGGTTTTGTTGTCAGTCGTGTGCGAGTTCTAAATGCGTGGGCCAGTACAAACGTGTTCATGTTTGAATCGGTTCGACGGTAGCAAACCATATGCATACGTGGTCTGTTTTTTCTACGGCACAAAAGAAGAAGAAAAAAAATATGCTGGACTAAACGACAGCAAACAACAACACAAATGGCTGTTCCACGATATTCTCCACTTTTCTTCTTTCTTTGTTTCCTCTGTTTTTCATACGCATCGTCTTTCCAGAGAGAAAGGATGAAAAGAAAAAAAAAAGACCCGAATACCCTTCGCCTCTTTTTCGAGCCTTTTTGCCAGCGATCGCTTTTTATTGTTAACTTAATGCAAAGCCGGACAGCAACCGCTCCACTGAACTGAATACCATGGTGCTTGTTGAACACAGCGTTTCATGCCTATGCCTAGCGTACCGTACAGCGTGATTATGTATGTGCCACGCCGCAACATGCCTGGGAAGCCGTAAGCGAGGAAAAAAATGAAGCAGCGAGATGGATTATGATAAGGGAAGGGCTGAATTGTTCGGGGCACCGCACAGGTTGGGGATAATTATGGCAGCAGAGTCAATACGGGCTGTTAAAAAAAAAGACTTTGGTGCCGTAGTGGAGGGCTCCGGAATAATTTCGACCACCTGGGGATCTTTAACGTGTGCTGTGCGATGTCAGTGCACGTTAAAGATCCCCAGGTGGTCGAAATTATTCCGGAGCCCTCCACTACGGCACCTCTTCTTCCTTTCTTCTTTCACTCCCTCCTTTATCCCTTCCCTTACGGCGCGGTTCAGGTGTCCAAAGATATATGAGACAGATAATGCGCCATTTCCTTTCCCCCCCCCAAAACCAATTATTATTATTTAAGCCTAAAGACGGGAAAACGACCTATCAACGGCAGTAGAACAGGCTACGAACGACACGAATATAAACTGCCACACCAGCAGAGTTATAGTTCAGTGCTTCACTTAGCAAGACGCGACGGTTTCACTTCTGTTCGGAACTCTGCGTTGTTAGCCACGTCCATGGCGTCTCAAGGCACATGACCTTTGTGATTCACTGTATTTGATTATTCCCTTTTATTTTGATTACTTTTCTTAACTTTTACTATAATTAACTTCGTTTCTCGACAAACGGGAGCGCTCATCACCGGAGCCCGAGTACGGTTAGGTACCGAAACGTACGCGTAGTCCCTATCCGCAATTGCCTGTAGGAGGAGGAGGAGGAGGAGGAGGAAAGACAATTGCCTGTAGCGACGTGCTAAGCTTTTGCGGTGCATTAATGCATCAAATATTGAGCGAATAAGGAAAAATAATAATCTACAGAATAACCACGCGATAACAGCCACAACCCCATTTGTCCGGCAACTGTGAGGGTGACACAAATGTTGTAAAAGTACCCATTTCCACAATTTTTTTGTTTGTTTTGCGTCGTTTCCAATCGTCTTAGCGAGCATGCAGAGGTGGGCAGCTTAACGATGGCAGTATTAACAGTAATTATAACAATGACAACAAAGAATTTGCATTGCGCTTCCCGTGAACTTTGCGTTCAAGCTTTTCTGCATGATAAGACATGCAGTGCGGCAAAGAACTTAAAATGAACTGAATTGTACTGGCGCCATAACAAGGTGGTCATGCGGCGCTGAATTGCGCTTGCAGCAGAGGAGGGTGTTTCTTTTGATTCGTTTAGAATGCTGACACGCAAACAATTTCGAGATGAGGGATATTTTTGCAGCTTCCGTGAATGTCTGTGCATTTGTGCAGAGTCAAAGCTGATGCACCGCGAACTGAGCAGGCCGCGCAGAACTTCACATTTCAAGATAATCTGAACTGCTCTTGAAACGGTGGTGGACCGCTGCCCGCATGAAGCGGTAAGCCGCATCTCCCGAACAAAAATGAGTATGGTGCGAAAAAAAAATGCGTACATTCCGTTATCGATGTAGAAGTCTTTCTGTGCAGTAAACACATCGCAAATCAAACCGCATTAGAGGCAATTCGTAAATCTCATCTACGCTTGACGGAAACGACAAAAACTGAAAAGAGACGCTACGTTATATTAACGTCACCTGAGAAAACATGTAGACTTCTTTGCAGAGATAAACAAGTTTATAGTCTCTGCTTTACATTTCGAAACGTATAGAGTGACTGCAGGCTGAAGACCGAAAAAAAAAACGGAGAAAAGATTTGATTTGTTCATAGCACTTACTTCGTCCTTACCCTCTACGGCGAAAGTGCAAATAGGAAGTTTACTAGACCGATAGGTTAAACAGCGTTACTGTAATCTTTGGTAACTCCATTTAGCGATACAAAACTGTCGCAGTTGGTCCAGTCAGGTAACAAAAAACAAGTACAGCCCGCACGTCAGTCCTTTTTATCAAACTCCTTGCCGTCTTAACGACTTTACCCTGGGCAGGGACCAGTCCTGAGAATCTATGTGCGAGTTTCAGGTCCACTTAGCGCAGCGGTCATCGCCCTGAAACAGTCCGTTGTTGCAGCTTACAGTGCGCAATACTTACACCTTAGAAGAGCAAGACAAGTTTGCACTGAGCTTTAAACGGACGTCGAAATCGACAAGCTACGCGGACACGATTAAGTGCACTGCACGAGGACTTTGTTCCTTCCAGAAGATTGCGCCTAGCGTACGTAAAGCGCAGAAAGTGCATTTAAACATTTTCTCCACTAAAAACATGACAGAACTGGGAGCTATAACTGCTACCCATTCCTTTCTGATCTAACAAAGTATGCGACAGGAGGTAAACAAAGCCATGAAGTCGAGCTATTCAAACTGAAAAGAAAAATTACGATACCCGAGTTAAAAGTGCCAAATGTTAATATTTGATGTGAGGAGCAGTACTGTAGGGTTTTCCATCGCAGATCACTGCTGTCGGTCACTTGTTGGTGAGGAGAGGCCACAACTGAGGTTCTGAACTACAAAAAAAGAACAATAAGAAAAGTGTTCAATCTCCAGCGGCCCTACTCGGTACGCTTGATCATGGTTCAATGTTTTATTATCTCCTTTCTAAAAATTTTGTTCTTGCGCGAAACATCTACCCTTCGTTTAACTCCGAAGCGAGGCGCCGTATTTGCCTGCTGTCGTACTGAACGTTATTGTCAACAACCTGTGCCCATGTTTGCACTCGGAGAACGCAGCCCTATCCCGTCTCACAGTTGGCGCGCCACAGTTGCGGCGTGAAATTGCGCGTGTTGTTTGCTGAGACACCAAAGAAGCAGCGGGAGACGAAAGAAAATAAATAACATAACGAACAAACTGGTACTACAACCCAGCCTTGACGCGACGTTTTTGTTGTGGGGGGCTCTTCCGTTAGCCATGGAAGAATGAAAGCTTGAATTTCATTAACTTTTTTTTTTTACTTTTTCGCCTGAAACGTCCCCGCTGGAACAAAACTCACGGCTGTTTACATTCACTTTTTTATAAACTGCTACCCTTCGCTGCCCCTTGCACGCACTCTGCAATTCCCCTTCTTGTGCACACTGTGAGAAGGTAAACACAAGACAAAGCAACTTTCGGCTAGCATTGTATAAGAATGCGACAAAAAAAACACCACTGTTCAAATCGACTGTCCTGAGTGCATGTTGGAGTCTGTTGTTCGTTTACCGCTGCGTGTGCATTGTTTGCTTTTTCTGGTTCATTTCGATCCCTGTTATGCAACGTATTCCGCTGTGAATACCTTTGAGGTAAATAAAACAAAATTCAAGGACGCTTCCTTCACAACTGTTTTTCTCAACACGCACATGGTCTCGGAGCTTGTGCAATCGCACCCGAGTATACCTCAAGACCACAAGCATGTGAATACGGAAAGGCGCCGGAAGTCGACACTGCAGCACAACGCCAACCGTTCAGGACGCACAAAAAGGGCCGTCAACAGCTTTTTATCAAAGATACTGTTTTTTTAAAAGCGACAGCGTTAAAGGCCTTCTTCCCCAGAAAACCTGGCGTCGGTGTTGTGAGCGAAAAATCAAGAGCATGACTCTGGCAAGTTGCGCCCAGAGGGCAACCTAGAAGGCAGGCAGTCCACCTAGGTCACGTGACCTCGTGGCGTCATCACAACCTGCCCAGCGGATAGCTGGCAAACCACACCGCGGCAGGTGGCAGTTTACTATTCGTCGCTCGGGAAAAGCAACCTGAGCTGCACAAGGCCCAACGCAACAAGGCCCAGTGGCGCATCGCTTAACCGCTGCACCACTGCGCCAGGAAGGGGTACGAGGACTCCCAGGGATCTATGAACGTAAAGGATAATCTTCTGCATATATAGAAATATAACCCATTACACTTAAGTGTCCTCTCCAATTTTTTTATTCGCGCTTTTACATCTCTCGCACCGCATGGTCCGGCGTCTCATTCGTTGCACCTGTCATTGGTATGAGAGTTGTTTTCCATTCCCAGATGACAGCATGAGTAAGGGGCATCCATTTTGGGATAACGAGCACGTCTCCTGTGCGCGTCAGTAGCCGAGCGGACATCCAGGATATATATATATATATATATATATATATATATATATATGCACAGGGGAATGTTTCTACTGTTCTCCTTAATTTTTTTTATTAATGCTTTGATTAATCTTTAGCTTAAAGAAAATTACTTATAAAGCAGCATAAAAACAAACATGCCGCCGGTGGGATCCGAACCCACGACCTCCGAATATCGCGTCCGGTGCTCTACCACTCCTTAGTAGACCACGACCTCCGAATATCGCGTCCGGTACTCTACCACTCGTTAGTAGAGCACCGGACGCGATATTCGGAGGTCGTGGGTTCGGATCCCACCGGCGGCATGGTTGTTTTTTCTGCTGCTCGATAATTAATTTTCTTTAATATAAAGATTAATCAAAGCATTAATAAAAAATTAAGGAGAACAATAGAAACATTCCCCTGTGCACCATGGTTTCGGTGACTATTGGCTTCCTTCATATGTTTGTCAAACGAGCCCCTCATTTCGTTTATATATATATATATATATATATATATATATATATATATATATATATATATATATAGTGAGAGTCAAGGGCAGCGCTGAACGATATGGTTGTTGTGAAATGAGGGTGTTAATTTTCTGGAGATGCACCAGCAGCTCATGGCAGTGTGTGACGAGCAGACAGACAGACAGAAAAACTTTATTCAGCAAGTGAGTTTTAGACCCAGCTGGGTCCCTGGGCCACTGCGCGGTCCCGCACTGCATCAAGTAGGTCATGCCGGAACATGACGTCGGCAGCCCGAGTCACCGCAGCAAGCTGCGATGTCGGGTCTGCAGACATAAGCAGGACCTCCCAGCTCGAGATGGCGCGCTGTCCCCGCGGGGGAGGGTCAGCAGGGCAGCCGAAAAGGATATGGGAGAGTGTGGCGTGGGGGTCACCGCATAGGGAGCATGCAGGGGATGTGCCGCAATAGTGGGATAAAAGCTGAGGGGATAACAGAGAGCGGGTCTGGAGGCGTCTGAAGAGGATCTCTTGGGAGTGCGTAAGAGAGGGGTGGGGAGGAGGGTAAGGCAGCATCCCGAAGAACCTCCCTCTACTGCGTGAAAGGCTGTAAAGTAGGCCGCACGTACAAAGCGAAGAGGACCAGCCCTAGGCGGCCGCAGAGTGCAGATCAATATGGTATGGACTTGGTATATTACCTCCAACACAGCTAACACTAAAGTTCCTGTCACGTTACCTGAACGTCCTTTCAATTTTAATGCGAAAGCTTTATAGTAGTGACACCAAATCCTGCTGATGTCCGACGCAGAATTCCCTGACTGGGCACCTGCCCACATTAGCAGGTGGTGAAGGAATTACTTGAAACAAATTCAATCCGTCTCCTGCCCGCCATGCACGACACTGCACATCTGCTCATAACTGCTCATGAGACGGGCAGCCTTCCGAAGAACAATCTGTGCAAAAATGAGCCTTCCGGCGTCTATAGGAAATAGCAACCTGGGTCTCACAAGCCCCAACTTGTGTTCCTGTATATGCTCCCGCAGGGAGCAGAGTTGCGTGAAGGTCCGCCATTTTGTTCCAAGCTCTGCGGGAAAGATTCTTCTCGTGTAGCAGGAGCCTCACTAGAAAGTCTGTTTAGAGGCACCCCTCCTGGTCCCTGTGGGGGCTTCACAATACACCCTCAGTCGGATAACAAAGCAGACAGCACTCAAGATGGGGAGCCCCTGGCCCCATCCTCGTCTAGGTGGGGCCTTCACAATACCCTCCCAGTGGCGCATCTCTCAACTGCTGCACCACTGCCCCACTGCGCCAGTAGAGGTATGAGGACTCGCCACGAACTATGAATCTATAAAACAGAATGAGTACTTGCGCGGGAACGTTATTTAATGCTATAGATCGCATTGCACTCTAAAGGGTAAGTTAAGCATGCATCGTCCAATTTTTTGACCCACGGTACTCGCCGCTAGCTTTTTCTTCTATGAAGAGAGGTTGTGGCATTTCTCCATGCTTGCTTCACGATCGGTTGTTTCAGTTTACTAATCAGTATGCATTATATCTTAACTGAACGGGTCGTATTAACCAGTTATAGTTACTTTTTGCATTTTCTAAAACCAAGCGTAAGCACGTTCGCCCTGTTCTAACAGGCCACAGTATCTCAACCACAAGTTGAATGCCCTCAATATTAGCTTTTATAAATTCGACATTGAATTATTGATAGAGCAACTTTTATTTCCATCAGAAAAGATGTTTGTCCCCGCCCCCGGGCACGCAGGCCTGGAAGACGGGGAGTTGCACGTCCGCTGTTACAGGCTGGCTGGCAGTCCTTGACTGGTAGCGGCCTCTTCCTCCAGATGGATGGTGGTGCGCTGGAGCTCAGGATCTGGGCTTCTAGCAGGGTCTTCTATAGGCTTCTCTACTATCAATATTTTTGCCCGCCCCGGGAGAATTTGGGCGCTCCCAAATTATGCGGTCGACGTTGAGGCAGGCACTTAGGTAATCATGATGCAGCGAGAATCCCGCACTTGATGGACGACGTCTTTTCGGCTTCCATTATCCAAGCACAAGAAGACGCAGTTTAACGGTTGAGGCATAACGAAGCGCCTCTCTACGCAACACCAATCACATGAATGCAGCGCCGATAGAGGTAACTTAACTTTCTTTTCTTTCCCGTCAATAACAATATATGCAAATCTGTGCTTCTCCGCAAGCACGGAACAGTATCATCAGAGCCCTTCAATGCTTTTTCAAAAGGCATTGAAGGACTCTGGTGAACTTAGGAACTATATAGGAAAAGTTGTTTTTAATGTATATTTTCAGCCACACTCTAGCGACCGGAGAATCACGATGAAGCCGTCCCGAGGACTGGCGCGCGCTCACTCGAATGTCCGTAGCTCGGGAGTGGTGTTGAATCCCGGGAGTTGTGCGGCAGTGCTTCTTTAAAGTCGGGCTACGGCATAAACTAGCCGCCGGTGCTAAACGCTCGTTAATCAATACACGCGTCTCACCCAGAACGTGTCCGGTCGCCGCCTCTTGGACCGTTTGCAAATCAAACATGATCACCATACGATAGAAAGGGTTCCAGTGCCCGAACTGTGGAGACGCGCCCTCTTACGTTCAACCGCTTTCGACAAAGATGAACAAGGAGGACCACAATGACCGGCGCCAGGCACGAGCGGATGCTCTGCCTGGAATTCATTGATGAATTGGAATTCATAATTTATTTAGAAATGAACTAAAAATCACATTTCATTAACTTTTGCGAGGTAAGTTTGGCATAGTACTAGCAAAAACAACGTTTTGTGGAGGGAAAAATCTTCGTTGCGGTTGGCCTTCAGGTACGTCACACCACAGCAATCCTATTAGACCACGCACTACAATTTGGCCAGCCGCCTGTGACACACAAATATTCTTTATGAAGTTTTCCTGTTTTCCTTTTATGGGTGCACCCGACGCGGTGGCTCAGTGGTTAGGGCTCTCGACTACTGATCCGGAGTACCCGGGTTCGAACCCGACCGCGGCGGCAGCGTTTTTATGGAGGCGAAACGCAAAGGCGCCCGTGTGCTGTGCTATGTCAGTGCACGTTAAAGATCCCCTGGTGGTCGAAATTATTCTGGAGCCCTCCACTACGGCACCTCTCTCTTCCTTTCTTCTTTCACTCCCTCCTTTATCCCTTCCCTTACGGCGCGGTTAAGGTGTCCGCCGATATGTGAAACAGATACTGCGCCATTTCCTTTCCACAAAAACCAATTATTATTTTTATGTGTGCTTGATAGGGGAGTGGGAATGTTCAAACATTTCGGATAGCGAATCGTATATCTTCCTATTTGATTATTGAAACGAATCAAATAGCGTATGTTCAAAATTATTCGAAACGAACCGATCGAGTATGTTTTCATCTTTTCGAGTACTGTTCAAATGCGCTATTTACTCGATTCTCACGCGCACCTTCATCCTAAATTAAAAAAATTCACCTAAAATTGACATGCGCGTTAGAATCGATTATACGAAAATGGAACTATGCCAGCAAAACCCTATTTTCATCGGTATTACAAAATGTCTGCTTGCCATTTCTTGCGCATTGACATTATCGACATCGCCTACCTATAGCCTACCGCAGTCTTGGATGCCGTTAGTCCTCCCAAGCATATGAAGCGCACCGTCCGCAAGGCGCCGACCTGGCTAACATGGAAGCGTCGGTTCCCAAGACGCGCCGAATTCACTACGATGCCGGGTTGAAAAAAAATGGTTGGGTTTTAACGTAGTTAACCCGAGTATACGCGCTAAAGAATGTGTTTAGCGTGGTAGGCTCATGGTTTTGCTTTGCTGGGTCGTCGGCACGTCTGGCGGTGTTATTAGACTCCAGTTAAGCTCTGATTGAAGTTAAGCTGATCTGATCTGTTCACGCCGCAACAACACCAGTCATGATGGGCTGCGGCGATGCAACGGCCGCTCGTGCAACGTGCTCTCGTGCAACGGCCGGAGATAATAATAATAATTGGTTTTAGGGGGAAAGGAAATGGCGCAGTATCTGTCTCATATATCGTTGGACACCTGAACCGCGCCGTCAAGGAAGGGATAAAGGATGGAGTGAAAGAAGAAAGGAAGAAGGGGTGCCGTAGTGGAGGGCTCCGGAATAATTTCGACCACCTGGGGATCTTTAACGTGCACTGACATCGCACAGCACACGGGCGCCTTAGCGTTTTTCCTCCATAAAAACGCAGCCGCCGCGGTCGGGTTCGAACCCGGAGAAGCTGATCTGTTCGCGCCGTCGCGGGTTCGGAACCCTGTCGCGGCAATATTCATTTTATTTCTGCGCCCTCAAGGTCAGGGACGCTACAAGATTCTTGGTTGGGCTTGACTTTGTGAAGTAGTGCTTCGCAATGAAAGCAAGCGACCTTGCGTGCGGAGGTTTTCTAAGCACACACTAGCGCACCCGGGCAGCCACTCGCCGAACGCTCATCTGTCCCCGGCGCTCCCGTCCAGGGCGCACAAGCGTCTTGGTGCTCTGCCAAGTTTCCCCGAGCGCACCACCGCCGCCTTACCTCCCATCGAAAGATAAACGCGCCATGATGTTATCGGAGCGCAGTACCTTGGCGCGCTGCCTAGGTCTGCGCTACAGACAACGAAGAGGGAGGGAAGGAAACAAAAGTTAACGCTTTAAAAAAAAAGGTGATGTTGTGTATCGAAGCGTGAAAATCTGGTGCATGTTAGAATTGGTAATTGCACTTTTTCTGGCCTTGAAAAACGGGGGCGCGTCACAACCCAGGACACTTTAGTATCGAGTAAACAGGGTAATTGGGGCAAGGTTCAAATAATATTAACCCACCGTATTTTTTTCTTCAACGACTGTTCTAAAAACGGGGCCCACACCGGTGCCGCGTACTATCCTGCTGGGATCAGTATGCGCAGGATGAAGGGTTCAGTGCCGCGACGCGGTTCATTTGTGCGGGGGCGGCGTTCATAATGCTCATCCACGGCCGTCGGCCTCTGAGACGATCCACAACATGGCTCGAGGTTTCGTCAACCGAGTCGGTGAGTCGTCCGTATCCGTGGATTATTCCAAGGAGGGGCTGGCATCTTTCCACGATATCACAGGCTATCACAATAGCAGTGACATCACAACACAGTAACGTGACGTACTATTAACGGCGACGCGCGACATCGGCGAGGCGCTGCTTCGGCGACTCAGCGGTCGGTGGGCTGATCGGCATATATGCCGTTGCTGACGCACCAGCCGGCACATTATATCGGCGGCTGAGCGAAACCTTCACGTCGATGAGACGATGATTTTCTTGTTTGCACCTTCTCCGTAATACGAATAAGAGAAACTAGCGACTACATTTCGTATGTTCACCCTTCGGCTCACCTGCAATACGAATAGGCCTAGCGAGTCCGCCGGGTTCTTCTTATGTGAAATGTCGGCGATTGTGGAGAGCGAGTTCAACATTTTAGCGGATAGATATGATCATCGAGAGTAGTTTTGACAACAGTGACATGAAATCGAGGATTGTTTACATCTTAGGACGCAAATACATCAAGCGGGAAGCGCCGCTGCTAGGCGGTGTGACCCAGTCTGTCGGTCAATGCTGCAGGAGCCCGCGGCGGCAGCTACAGTCGTCGGCGTCGCTTGAGGGCAACAAATTAAGCCATCTTGTTTATCTCAAATGGGTGCCGAATATACCTCTAGATACATCAATTTAAATTCAAGTACTAGACACATCGGAAACAGCAAAAAAGCAGTTACAATGAGTAAGAAACGCCGGTCCTACGCGTTGTCAACAACCTGGCTATGAAGCATTCCCCAGGCTGGCGCTCGCCTTCTTCGGCGATGCTTGCAAAGTTATCGCACTACGCGAAGAAATAAACCAGCAACCGGCGCAAAAGAGATGAGCTTGCTTAACCTAAGTGGAACGCAGCTTGCAATTCATGCCGAACTAACGCGCAATTGCTGCCTGCATACAGATGCAAATAAGTAAACAAAAGTATGCGCCGAGATGCTGTCGTCGTCATTGGCGCATTCCTGGAGGAGTTACGTACCCGTGCGGTTAATATTGAACCCTGTACAATTGTCTGGAGGCATTCATATAGCGAATACATGGACTGTTTGCTAAACTAGCAGCAGATATCGTAATCAGCAGCCACAGGACCCTGAGCAATCTCGCAGCACGGCTGCGCGGCGGCGCGAAGTAAGTCAGAGACGGGTGTTGATCGGTAGGAATAGTGAGGCATCGTGTGGCTGTAATGTGACCAGGGTCAACTACGGACCACCAACACAGACGTCCGCCGAGCATCGGCGTCGACGTGGTAAAGCGAAATACAACGCTGAAATCGCGTTGGCATACGCGGTATGACGATTGAGATCGGCCGAAGCGAGCCGCTTGGCTTCTGGACTCAGTGTCGTTCCTCGCTCGCTTGGTTTTTTCAGTATATCGCAGTACCGACCAAGTTTGTCGGTACATGATTTCGAAATTAAGGCGCTGCTATATGCACAGCACCTGTACGAGAGCAGACGACGCAGCACTCCGTGTGCCACAACTTTTGGGGCCCACGTGACCAGGGTTGCTGCTCTTCCCTGATCGTGACGTCTCAGCACACCCCGGCGCTCAGAAACCGAAACCGAAATCGCTCAGTATAAATAATGCAATAAAAATTATTTACCCAACTTATATGAATTGCGCAGCGTGTATCACGTGTCCTGGGGCAATACGCAACGTTTGCAACATTGAACACGCCAACCAAAAATTTGGTGTCTCCACCCCTTTAACCCCGAGTGCAGGGTCTGTGGCGAAACAAACACGTATGATCACATATTATGGCAATCTAAAGAAGAAACCTCCACTGGAGGATCTAGTACAAATCACTTCTCTTGAGAAATGGAGGCAGTTCTGGTCAGCTCGGACCAGGGAATTCAAGCCTTGGCCACCGAGTAGGCCGCTAAGGTCGCCGCTAGCCATAGGTTGGAGGCCATCTAGCGCGGAATGTCTTCATCTGGACGAAATAAACGTTTTCCAATCCAAAAACCGCGCTTTCAATTCCTGATAGTTAACCAATAATTTCACCCTACAGTGGAAAGCAGCGGGGCTGATTTACCCACGTCATTGGGGTTTAAGGACAGTGAAGGGAAAGTAGATTTTAAGCGGGTAGAAGTAACCAAGCGAAGGTTATCTGATTGGTGGCTAAAATCAAGACAAGGGTAAAACATCACAAGTCATGGCTAGGTGGCTTGAACCACCGCCCGATTTAAAGGGTTCAGCCTTATCCATCCATCCATCCATCCATAGCAGACGACACGCAGGCAGCACAGAATTTTCTTGTGACTGCCGTTGCAGCAAAAGCTATGCCTTCTGGTGCGCTGTTTCTCATATTATTTGTGTGGTGTGTTTAGTGTTACCGTTTGACAATGGACGCGTCGATGACTGCAGTTGCTGGAGGAAGTAGCGAGCTAAAGTGCGTTGCTGTTGCGTTCCGTTTTGCACGTCCAGTCAGCGAATCAAGAAGCCCGGCGTTTCGTTCAATGAGATTCCTGCCGACTTAGAGCTCCGGAAAAGACGGCTCAAGGTAATTAGAGGAAAAAAACTGGCAGCCAAGCACAACATCAAATCATTCTGCAGTTTGTAGCTTGCATTTACAGCCAAAAAAAATGCTACTGTAGACAGTTTGGCTGCCCACCAAGACAGGGGTGGACTCTTACCCGACGTCAGCGCTCCGAGGAGTGTTGCATGACCTCAAGAAGTTCGTCGATATCGTGCTCAAGGACCGAACGCATCTTCAAAGACCACTGGATATATGCTTGCTCTACAACTATAGTGTGAATAAAACCGCGGGTTTACCTGTCCTGACCTGTGAAAAAAACAAGGATAGCGGCCACGGGGAAGCACTACTGCATATTATATGCAAGAAATTAATCAAACCGTTGCTAACAAACCATGCACTTGGCATAACAGACAAGAACGCAGTTGCGAAGATGTATATACAATAAAAACCTCTCCCGAAAACTCTTGAAAAACTTCAGTAAGAAACGATTTCAGCCGCCTTCATCGCACCGACGCACGCCATTTTTTCTTGTAAGTGCGCACGTGTCTGTGCCTTCAAGCGTAGTTTTCTTTTTTTTAACATTCGCAAGTAGCTCGCCATGTCTGATACTCCCCTTGTTCCAGTGGTCATTTCATCAACGCACGTGCTTGTCATTTGGAGAAATCCGATCAGTCAGGCCTGCTTTGTTAAGGTACGAACACACTAGCGGAAAAACGCGCGGCAAGCCGCTGGCGGCAGAATTCGCGGCGCTAAAGGAGCGGCCATACCGGCGGCAAGGAGTGCGCGGGAAAGCGCCGCCGCGCAAGGTTGCCGCCGGTTGCCGCCGGGTTGATCTGCCGCTCAGAGGGTGGTTCGAGGAGCCATTTTCGGCGGCTTGCCGCGTGCCGCGGAGCGGGGAGACCAATGAGGGGCGCCCGACTTAGTCACATGGGAAGCGTCTTTGTCGCCGCCTCTTGGCTCCTACCAAAGTTACATTCTAGCGCCGGCAGCGGAACCGCGCGCGCTCCTCCGGAAGCAGGGACCTCGACCGGTATGGCGTGAAAAGAGCTTGCCGCGCGTTTTTCCGCTAGTGTGTTCGTGCCTTTACTCCCAAATTCACTGTGCGCGTGTGCATACCACAGGAGCCTAGTAAAGTGTGTTTCTTGAGGAAATAATGGAGAAGAAGAGCATGACTTTATTTGAAGTCTGTCAACGTTGTTCATAGAGGTACCGTTCGGCGAATCCTCGCCGGGAAAATGACCAGAAACAGCGCAGGCTGGACACTCCAAGATCTGCTTCACCCGATCGAAACATCTCTCGCAATGCTCCGCCGCAAGATTGTAACAGACGCGCGCTTCGCAAAGTTCTAGGAACATTAGATATGAGGAATATGCCCCCTGCGGGCCAACGACTCCTCAGGCAGGTTACCGCGACAACTCCGGCTTCCATCCATTGAGCGCCATGCAGTCCTCCTTTCCCACGGGTCACCTGGCTACAGTTGAGAGCTCAGGTAATTCCGGACTTCCTCTTGTCCTTATTCTATCTCATGGATTATTTTCCCTTTTTGCTTGTGCGAAGTAGTTGATTTCTTGCCATTGCCAACAGTACAATACAACAGTACAACAGTACACAATACAACAGTACAGTACAATACAACAGTACAATACTGCATGCATCATGCAGTGTAAATACTTATTTTGCGGCATTTCTAGTCACTCCAAGCACTTGTTGCAACATGGATGTTTCGAACATGTTCCTCATGTTGTAAGCCGCCCAAAAGTTACTGGTTATGCAGCAGACAAAAGGTCCTAACGGCATATGGTAGAACGGCGTGCACAGCACGCTTTCAGATTTCGAAATCGAAACTGATGGTATCTCTTTCAGTATTATGTGGAAGTCAGCTCAGACTTCTTAAGCATTTGCTGCACTCTGAGACTTTCAAAAACATGTTTTTGCCATTAAAAAAATGAAAGTTGTTGCTCAAAGCCACAAAAAAAAAAGGATGAGCCAGCATGATCGGGCGCCGTGCATCACAGTCTCCTAGGCATTGAAACCGAAATTGGATGGATGGACGGACGGACGGACGGACGGACGGACGGACGGATGGATGGATGGATGGATGGATGGATACGGCTGAACCCTTTAAATCGGGCGGTGGCTCAAGCCACCTAGCCATGACTTATGAAATGTTACACTTGTTTTGCTTTTAGCCACCAATCATATAACCTTCGCTTGGTTACTTCTACCCGCTTAAAATCTACTTTCCCTTGACTGTCCTTAAACCCCAATGCCTTGGGTAAATCAGCCCCGCTGCTTTCCACTGTAGGGTAAAGCCCTTTACAGAATAATATCAAGTGTTCAGCCGTTTCCTCCTCTCCGCACGTAATGCACAACCTGTCTATCTCGTGGTACCTGACTCTATATGTCTAAGTCCGCAAAACTCCAGTCCTGGCCTCAAACAACAAAGAGCTTCCCGTACAGTTATCACAGATATTTTCTTTGGCAATTTCCTGCTTAAAGATCCTGTATGTTCCCAGTGCCGATTTCGTCATCATCTCTGTTTTCCACAGAGCTCTCTCTGTTTCTTTAACCTTTTTCTTAACCGATAATTGCTGATTTGCCCCCTTACTGCTGTCCAAATATTTGCTTGTCAATTTTCAAGTTCGCTTTCTCCATTTCGTGTCAACATTCTTTATATACAGGTATCTGAAAACTTTCCTAGCCCACTGCTTTTCCCCCATTTTTCTCAATCGCTCCTCAAATGCTACTTTACTGCTAGCCTCTCTGCTCTCGAAAGACGCCCATCCCATATCGCTCTGTACCCCCTGATTTGGTGTATTTCCATGTGCTCCCAAAGCTATCCTCCCTACGCCACGTTGTTTAATTTCTAGCCTTGCTTGAACATCGGGTCTCATGCACAGGACCGCATTACCTAAAGTCAGGCTAGGGACCATCACCCCTTTCCTGATCCCTCTTACCACTTCATACCTATTGTAACTCCCCAGTGCCCTATTTTTCATGACACCTGCATTCCTACTAGCTTTATTCATTACATATTTTTCGTGTTCTGTCAGATACTCAGCACCGTTATTTATCCACACCCCAAGATATTTGTACTCATCCAATACCTCTAACGTGAACTCCTTTATTCTATGCTCGCCGCCCTCATCATTAAATACCATGACTGCAGATTTTTCCTTACTAAGCATGAAACCTAATCTAACTCCCTCTGTACCACATATGTCTATCAACTTCTGTAAATCTTCCTTGTTGTCAGCCATTAGCACTATATCATCCGCGTAAATTAGTCCCCGTAATGACTGTTTAACCCATTATCCTTGCTTGAAAAAAGAAAGGTTGAAGCCTAGTCCGCTCCTCTCTAGCTTGGTCTCCAACCCTTGCAGGTACAACATGAACAACAAAGGAGACAGAGGACATCCTTGCCTAAGCCCCCGCTGTATCTCTACAGGCCCTGATACATTTTTTTCACATTTTATAAGCACTCTGCTACATTGATATATATATTTTAAAAGATTAGTTACTCCATCTTCCACATCCAATGTGCCCAGTATGTCCCACAAATACCCTTGTATAACATTGTCATAGGCTCCCCTAATATCCAGAAATGCTAGCCATAGGGGCCTGTGTTCCTTTTCAGCAATCGCTATACATTGCGTCAATGAAAATAGATTGTCCTCCAACCTCCTTTGTTTCCGGAACCCATTCTGTAGTTCCCCTAACACCCCCTCGTTCTCCACCCAAGCCTGCAATCTATCCTTTTTAATCTGCATCACCACCCTGTAAACCACAGATGTCACTGTTATGGGACGATAGTTACTTACGTCAGCTTTGTCTCACTTTCCCTTATATATCATGTTCATTCTACTTAATCGCAATTCATCGGAACTTACCCATCCACTACCATTTTATTCACTACCTGTATTAATGTTTGCTTGGATTTTGGTCCTAGCTTCTTTATCAACATAATCGGGATACCATCTGGCCCTGTTGATGTGCCACTAGGAACCTTCTTCTCTGCCCTTTCCCACTCTCTTTGCTCAAGTGAAGCTATTGCAGTAACCGGTCTGTCCTCCTTCGATAAATTATGTGCAACATTCCTTTCTTTAAATTTGTGTCATCCTTGTTCCTATGTGTTTTATTGCTTCATCCCCTTCTAGTCAAATACCCTGATCTGTAACAATAAAACTTTGCTCTAGCCTAGTCTTATTACTAATTGCATTTAGATGTTTCCAGAATTTTTGAGCTGCTTTTCTATCCTTTTTGTTTACTTTTGACATCCATTGGGCACCCTTTCTTCTAATTTTCTCATTAATCAAATAGGATGCTTCCCTTCTACACTTTATGAAGGTATCCCATTTTGTGTCTACTTCAACTTCTGGCTCCCCTCTCTTCTTGGAATATCTGTGTTCCCTGGACGCTTCTTGACGTTTCTCTATCGTCCTCTTGACCTCCTCATCCCACCAATTCTTGGGTTTGCGTCTTTTCTCTTTTAGCTTTACTCGCACCTTAGCTAGCTCTAGCTCCAGTAATCGAGTTAATTTGGTATAAGTCCATTCTGTTTCATTATCTTCAAATATTACTTTCTCAATTCGTTTGGCTGCTGCTTCCAATTGATTTTCTGAGTAAATATTCCCCTCCGATTGTTCATCTCGCTTCAGTCCTACATTGGTTTCTCTTCTGAAGCTCAACTTGATACGTTTGTGGTCACTACCTAGACTTCTGGAACCATGTTCATCTATGCTCATTACCCCTAATCTATTATACAGCCTCTGTGACATTAGTGCATAATCTATCGTCGAGTGCAGACTCCCTGCCTCCCATGTTATGAGCCCTTCACATTTCTCGGTACTGTTGCATACAACTAAATCATGCCTGTCACACATGTCCTGCAGCATGCTTCCTGTCGAATCGATGGATGGATTGATGGATACGGCTGAACTCTTTAAATCGGGCGGTGGCTCAAGCCACCTAGCCATGAGTTATAAAATTTTACTCTTCTCTTGATTTTAGCCACCAATCAGATAACCTTCGTTTGGTTATTTCTACGCGCTTAAAATCTACTTCCCTTCACTGTCCTTAAACCCCAATGCCTTGGATAAATCAGCCCCGCTGCTTTCCACTGTAGGGTGAAGCCCTTTACAGAAAAGTGTCAAGTGTTCAGCCGTTTCCTCCTCCTCCTCTCCGCACGCAACGCACAATCCGTGTCATCTTTTAGCGCCGCCTAGCGGCCAGTCTGCGCAACGTCGAGGCGATCTCGGGGCCCATTGAAATCGAGGAGACGCTTCAGGCATGTTCTTCAATGCCTAAAGCCGAAAGCCACCGTATTCAAAGCCGCGCCGGACGGGCCGCCGCGCTGAAGACAAAGGGAAAAGCTGAGGAGCATGTTATGAGCGCGTTGAAAGTCGAGGATGCGGAGCATGGGTGAGTGTCGTACCGCGGGACCATGCGCGTGCCATTCAAATCCGAAGCAGCTAAAGCTGCACCAGAAAGCCCAGGTGAAGAAGAAAAAAAGCCCAGCCAGAAAGTGATTTTCTTTTTCTCTCAGATTCCTCTATGTACAGTATTGTGCGTTTTTATCGCTGACACTTTCAAAAATTTCTCCGCCTCAACCGCTGGCTCGTTTGCGGTGAAACTGCACACAGAGCTTGCGTATTATGGTAACTTTTGTATCGTAGCAAGTTTGACAATGGTACTTACTTAGTTCAGGCGCATATGATGCGAAAACGTAAGCGTCTACGAGAGATTGGCGAGCCAAAACCCGCAGACGATGCTTTTTCGCTGAGAACCGGCAGTGGCGCCATCTGTTTTCGGCAGCGGAAAGCGTCCCGACTAGGCCGCCGAGGCGAGCATTGCAAACAATATTCTTTAAAAGGTAAAGCCTCGTTAAATCATTTGTTCTGATATTTTTCCACTTAATTAGTCGAAAATGTTGTAAGCGCTTCAGTAGAAGCAGACGAAACGACAGGAACGGCATATTCAAACGGCCCGCGCTCCTTGCAACGCTCTCCTCGACGGCCTTGTCGGGACGCTTTGCGCTACCGCAAACAGATGGCGCCACTGCCGCCCTTCAGCGAAAAAGCGTCGTCTTCGGGTTTTGGTTCGCCGATCTCTCGTAGACGCTTACGTTCTCGCATCATGTGCGCCTGAACTAAGTAAGTACCACTGTCAAACTTGCTACGATACAAAAGTTACCATAATACGCAAGCTCTTTGTGCAGTTTCACCGCAAACGAGCCAGCGGTTGAGGCGGGGAAATTTTTGAAAGTGTCAGCGATAAAAACGCACAATACTGTATATGAGCCGCTTGAGATAAACCTGAATGAGTTTCTTCCTGTTTGGATCTGCTCCAAACCCTGGCCAATCCCCCACCCTGGGTAGGCGGGGTGCCGCGACGAAAGCAATGCGAAGCGATGCGCAGTAGCAGACGACGAGCGCGCTCGCTTCAAGTGCGGGCGATGACAGCGTCGCCGCTACTTTCTCCCAAAGGAGGCACGCGGCGAACGGTGAGCCGGGCCTCCGCTCGAGTACAGTGGCTGGAATAGGGTTTTCCAGCCACTGTAGCTCGAGTTCACTGTAACTAGGGGCTGGATTAGCTGGATGCCGCATCGGGCGCTCGAAAGTGAAGCCACCGGAAGTTGGGCGGCATGTCCCGGAAGTCAGCCTTTGGCAGTGCACGAAATCGGACCTCAGCACGGTTTTTCTCTTTTTGTTTTCGTTTTCTACTTAGCATTTTGTCTTTTCGACGTTCTCGTCTTTTTTCGTGACAATGCCTGCCTGTTGCGCCGTCAACTGCATGAGGAGAGCAGCAAAGTCCTCGGGACGTTTCAAAAATAAGGGTCCATTGCATCGCTATGGGACGACACTAGCAGACGACAGAACGTCGTTGCACACAGTACGTACGGAGCCTCGCCTGCTCAACTGTGTCGCCCAGCTGTTGCGCTAGCGTCGCCAAGTCTGCTCTTTGTTGCGATGCACGTCGTCGCTCTCTAAGCCCAAGTTACACTATCAATGAGGGATATATTTAAGAAAGAATAACTAGGTGGAAACCTTCATTAGGCAGCCGACTTATTGCAGTGACCATTTTACAGAATTAAGCCTGGACTCCATGTACGCGAAAACTCACGCGAACGCGAAGGCGGCAAGCGATGAGCGACGCCGTCGCGCGAAGCAAAATGCATGTGTCGCTTGCCGTGTCGCTCGGATCTGCACCCACAGAAAATTTCGCTCGTCGCCCGGAAGTCCCCCACGCGACTGGCTAGACTGGCCAACCAGAGCCCCCCAAAGCCGTTTCCGGTTTGTCTATGGTTTCTCATGGGTGCATCTCACGAAACCGGCCCGTCGTCTTGGTCATCGCCACCGTCGATAAAATATTTGGTTTTGTAGCTGAGAGGCAGGCTCGCATGATTTAAATAATTAAAAAAATCTACTTGTTCGGTGCGGAGGGCCAACAGCATATGGAGCGGGCTACGCGAGCGGGCGTACTGCAGGGAGAGATGCGTGTCGAGCCGCGGGTACCGGCGCTCGATCCACCGTGCCGCTGCGCTCCAACTGTGCAGAAACACTCGCGGCGCGCATTCTCACTGGTAAATTATAGTTTGCTCACTTACAATCAAACTGCGGTGACAGTTTATGGGAGTGTTTTTACTAAGCCGGAGTGCACAGGCACCGAACGAAAGCACACCTCCCCCGTTTAGACCGAAGCGGAGAGCAAGGGCGAGGCTACGATCTGGTGAGGTGCCGTCGGTGTTCTGCTGGTTCACATTAGCGCGTCCGAAATGTATATATGGCACTGCTTTTTCGGCGGAGTGTATCAAGTACTGTTTCGTACTGTAGCAAATTATGCCTGAATGGGCTTTTATTCGTGATGCTTGGTGCAGTTGACTTCTAACAGCGCTTGTCACATGCTGTTGTTGTTGCCTCAAATACGATGGCACATACCCACGGTGCGGGATTGGCTAGGGTTTGGTGCCTATTCAAACAGGTAAAATCTTATATATCCAGGATTATCTCAAGCGGCTCATAAATTGAGAGGACTCTGAGTGAAAAATAAAATCAAATTTTGAGAATATGTTACCATCGTAACATATCTCACCTAGAAAAATGTTCGCCTGCTGCAAAAAAAGTTTTTTTTTTATTCCTTGAAAAGACCCTTACAAGAACAGTTACTTTAAACAAAGGGTGATTAATATTCAGAAAATTGTCACATGCGCTGCTGCCATTCGTCTTTCTCGTCAGTCGTTTCTCTCGTGCTGTGTTGATGAAACGTGGCTGTGCTGTTAAGTTATATTAAAAGCACGTCTGGAAAGTAAATGACGCACTAAAGCGATAAACATCACCTGTCATCCATGAGAAGAGACATCGTCCACCACCAACTCGAAATTGAAACAGCGGCCGCTGTATAAGAAGTGGCTCATGGAGTGTCAGGATTTTCGCGCCATTGCCTTTTCTTTACTACATATGTGCAGAGGCTATAGCCAACACATGATCACAACCTGGCAAAAATCCTGGTACGGCTGAGTTTATATTTATGCCCATGATGTTGCCAGGTGAGCAAATAAATCTCTCAGCTCACAGGTACACACACCAGAGATAAAAGAAAGAGGATTAAGCATAGCAAGAGTCAGTCAAGTAGTGGAGCTGCCTAAATTTAGAACCAACACACGTCAGCTGTGGCCGTCAACAGTATGTGCAAAAGCAGGGCTGGCATATTGTTCATGTGTTGCACCAGCCAATTTTAGTCCAATTTGATCAAAGGCTTTAGCAGGATTTCAGCACAACAGATGTGAGAGTCATTGAAGTCTTCAGATAGGTCAATGACTTTCATTTGGGTCTTAATATGCCTGACAAAAAACCCACTCAGACTTGCAGACTTGGTTGCGACTGTGTTTGTGGCTTGCTCTAGCTACGTCCCGGAGCTTTACCATTGAGCTACTGCAGAGTGGTACATACATACCGTCTAGTTTCTTGACCCACGGCTCTATCTCAAGGAGGCGTCAACCACAGATGCTGAGCGAAGCAATTCTACTGTTTAATTCATTTTATTCTAATCTAGTTAAAATGGCCTGGCTTCTTCAGCCCTTGGTCAGCATTAAGCAATTCATGCTGCACAGCATCAAGGAGAGGTTTTGTCCACAAATCGAGCGTTGGGTTTTCCAGTGGACTGTCTCCGAGCTGCAACAGAGTCTTTGCTGTAAAAATCTCACAGTAAAAACACGGGGAGTGTGCATCGTATACTTTACTTTCACAGAGCAGAATACAAACTCAAGAAAGAGGTGTCTAGGTTTGGCGTGGATCTTCGGTATTCCGCTTCGTACAAGCTTTTGAAGCACTGCAGACTGGCTGATGAAGGTGGAACAAAAAAAAACCTGATTTAGAAAAACCTATGAACACTGGTATGTTCCTTGTACCACAGATGTAATTTGCAAGATTCCTCTAATCTGTGGCCAGGTTTACTTTGGTCATATGTTGTATCAGTTATAGGTTATGCAAACAAACATGCGTCATTAATGCCTGAAGTTGGTTCGCAGCCCCCCTTGCATTGTAAACATTCCAGACTCTGAGCTCGTGTGTGTGTGCCTTATTTGGGTGTTGCGTTAATAGTTGGCCGGCCAAAGAAAAGACCTGATAGGGAGATTTTGACGCTTTCCAACATAATTTTGACCTGTAATGACTTGTGCATGAGTACACAGTCATTTGCACTACTTGGCAATTAGAGTGAACTTTTCTAGGCATTTCATTGTTCTGTTTCAAACATGCTTCTTTTTTCTTTGTTAACCAACTCAAGAGACGTGTCATTTCATTTTGACCTCTTTTCTTCTATCTTTGCGTTTACTTCACGTCCCCCTTTTGTCATTGTTTCTTCCTTAGGCTTTTTTAAGTCACGTGCTCAAGGATACAGCACACATGCCCGTTGGTAGTAATGTTTTGTAATCCACATTAATTGTTAGTTTATTTATTTACTTTTATTTATTTACAGTACACCCTGCAACGCCAAAGCATTTTAGCAGGGGAGTGGGTACAGCATAAAGTGACGAGTACGTGAATATAATCACACCAAAAGGGAGGCATGAGTTGGGCTCATCGTCACCCCGTCTTTCCATTCTTGCTGTCTAGTCTTGTTCTGTGCTATGTTTGATAAAAAAAGAAGTTCATCCAAGGGGATAGTGTCTACGAGCTACTAGTTGAACTAGAAGGGAAGGCAACCAGTTGTGCTTTGAGGGACGGCACCAAAGACAATGAAGAGGCAGTTTTCTGTTTATTATTTTTGGTCATTGCTGCCTTTTCGTTCTCTTTTTTTTTTCTTTTGTCCTTCCCAGTTTTATTTCCTTTGGCTTCACCTAGCACTTGGTGCAGTGCAACCCATTCCAGAGGGTGTAGTCCCATCAACATCAACATAGCGTATGGTTTAAATTCTGTTATTTATACTTATCTGTTGCAAAATAGCGCACGCATAATGTATATTAACTCTGTGAAAAAGAAGGATTCCTTCTCCCTGCTACCTTCACAGTGCAAGAATGTAGTTTTGTTGACATTAGCTCAAACTTAAAAACAACCACATTGGTTGGAGAGCGTAAGGAGGTTGTACGTAGAAAAGATGAGACAAATGATTACGGACAAAAATTAACTAAACAGAAGCTAACAATCAAACTAATTGTAACTTACAGTGTCTGCTAACAACACTGTAGACAGTGTCATTCTTCACCTTGTCGCTTGTCTCATCTTAAAGTTGCTGCGATGACTCAGTAGTTATGGTGTTTGGCTGTTGACCCGAAAGATGAGTTCGAACCAGTGGCGGCAATCGTGTTTCGAGAAATGCGAGAGGCCCCTCTACTGTGTTATGTCAGTGCACGTTAAAGGAGCTCTGGAACGCCTTCTGAGGAGAGTACATGTATAAACTCACTCGATCCGTACATTCCAGCATCATGAACACCTGAGCCAAATTATACACTTCTGCATGCTACAGAGAGCCCACTATCGTGCGCGAAAGTTGGCGAGCCCTTTCTGACATCTTTCCATTCTCGTGCCCTCCACCGGCTCACGCTGCTGTGTATTTTGGTTCAGAGATGGCCATTGGTTAAATTCTTTCCGGCGTCGCACAGCTACCATGGCCTAGGCCAGTCAGCTGCATCGCTCTGCTGGGTCAGGAATCTGTGCGCCCTGAGGAATCCATGTGCACATTGGCTGCCAGCAGTGGGGTCAAGTGGGTAGGGCCAGTGGAGCAGTGCTGACCTACGAGCACACAAAAAAATGACTAGAGGAGAGGGAAAGCGGCGTCCTTTAACATCCCAGGAATACCGCACCTTTACTGAGAGCCCCTTTCAGAGCTCCTGTAAAGAACCCCGGTTAATCGAAATTAACTGGAACCTCCACTACAGCGTCCTTCATAGCCTGGGCCACTTTGGAATATTAAACACTGTAAATTCAAAGTCAAACCATTGTCTCATTTTAAATTGTGAGGTGTGCTGTCCAATCAGCATGGTTTTTTCACCATGACATCTTCTCCCTGCTTCCTTAATTGATATTCATTAAAATTTGTTTTGCAAACTGCAGCAAGTTTGCATGGACAGCAGTTACGAAGGTGAAGTGTATGTAATCTGCCTTTTTGACAAGATGTGGCGCACCCTTTGGGGAACGTGCGAAAATTGCACGGAAATTCATCTGCTACCCACAGAACTAATTGAAAAACTATAGGGGTGATCAAATAGATTGATATGGAAGAAATGCAGCAGCATTCTTGTTTCAGTCGCTGATCTATTCCAGTTCTGATTCTATTCCAATTCTGAGTCCATTTTCTTTCACTCCCCAATCTATTTAATTGTGATCTTATTCTAGTACCAACTACACAACTAGGTGAAATGTGTCACATTGCCAGATCGCGGCGGGTCTTCATACGACTGTCGGCACAGCGGTTAAGCAATGCGCCAGTGCACTGACAGGTGGCTGTTTCAAACACAGCCGCCAGTGTGGCTTCTAAGACCCAGGTTGCTTTTGCCAAGCGATGTGAGGTAGAATGCCTCCTGGAAGCCTCATTTATGCACAGATAGTTCTTCGGCAGGCCGTATATTTTGCATATTATATTTTATATCGTCCAACATCTTGTCTTCCCCACAAGTAAAGAAAGGAAGGATGGGCAGGGGAGAGGGAGACGGTTGACAGGTAGCAGGTGGGGAGGAAAATCACTCTACTAAACACTACCTTCACATAGACACTTACACTGGCCAGTTTGCACCTTCATGGTCCTCCTAATTCTATCAATTTAAACATATTTGGGGGACACCTAAGCTCTACGTTTAAGGACATGACGTGATATCGTTAATGGGTGCCGTCAGCGGCTCCTCTTGCCTGTGCATGCACGGACACTGTTTCCATATTATGTGAAAGACCACACAACGTACATATTTAGCCCCGCTTTAACCAAGTTGTATGAACGTGCCTGCGTGGCCTAGGGGAAGGTTGTCTAACTCATAAACTTAGGGCCAGGGGTTCGATTCCTGACTAATTACCCCAATTTTGTTTTCAGCGCAATTCATTTACTTTATATACTTACATGTTCTAATTACATTTGAGTAATGTTTTGACCTTATAATCACCAGTTCTCTATTGTTTTGATTGCTTTTCATTGCACAGCTCCACATGGGACTTCATGACCCTCTCGACCAGTCCGGCTTTACCGCACACACCAGCGATGATGCCAACTATGCCGGGTAACTGGACCCTTTTATTTATTTTTTATTTTTTTACCCTCAGGGCAAAGCATTACAGAGGGGAGTGGGTAATACATAATAACACTGAAAATACAAACAACAGCAGAGAACAATAAATTACCAAAATATAGATAAGTTAGAATAAGTGATCAACACAATATATCATTCAATAGAAGCGGTAACAGCAGACCAAAACAATACAGGGTCAGGAATTGTGGCAACTTAGGAAGGAAGGTGGTTCCAGTCATATGACGTGCGAGGAATAAAAGAATCCGAGAATGTTTTTGTTTTGCATGTAGAAATGCCTACCTTATGTATGTGATCTGTGTGACGTGAAATATATGAAGGGGGAAGAAGTAACTCGTAGCGAATAGACTCATGATGAAATATTTTGTGAAAAAGGCACAGGCGTGCAATTTTGCGTCTTGATGCAAGTGATGTTAGGCTCAGGGTAGTTTTTATAGCGGTTACGCTTGATGTACGCCGAAAGTCAGAGAGAATAAACCGCGCTGATTTGTGTTGTACCATCTCCAGTAGGTCGCTCAAACTCTTAACACCAGGGTCCCAGATTGATGAAGCATATTCTAGTTGTGAACGTACGAGTGTCGTATAGAGTAGAAGTTTGATATTAGTTGGGGCTGCATGAAAGTTACGTCTCAGATATCCGAGCATGCGATTAGCTTTGTTAGTGATGTGCTCAATGTGCGCATGCCAGCTAAGGTCAGACGTAATAAGAATTCCGAGGTACTTATATCTCGTAACTGGATCAAGTAACACATCATTAAGAGTATATACGGGCAATTCACTATTAACGCGAGAAATGTGCATTAGTTTGCACTTTTCAGCATTTAAAATTATAATCCAAGTTTTGCACCATGTTGAGATATCATTAAGGTTAGACTGAATTATGTGCTTGTCACTATGATTTGTTATTTCCCGAAAAAGGACGCAGTTATCGGCAAAAAGATGTAGAGAAGAAGAAAGGTTACTGGGTAAGTCGTTGATAAATATAAGAAAAAGCAGGGACCCCAAGACGGTGCCTTGGGGCACACCAGGAAGAACAGGGTGAACGGTGGAATTAACGTTGTTGATGGCAACAAATTGCTGACGATGGGTAAGAAAAACTTAGAGCCATTTTAGAATGTTAGTGTCTTATCCTACCATGCGCAGTTTTAGTAACAAAAGGTGATGGGAAACCTTATCAAATGCCTTCACGAAATCTAGAAAGATGCAGCGATCGAGCGGCAATCTAAAATTGCATGAAGTTCGTGCATGAATAAGAGTAACTGTGTTTCGCATGAATAGGATTTCCTAAAACCGTGCTGAGAAGGATGGAAAAACAAGTTTGATTCAAGGAAAGTGACAATATGTGAAAAGAGTATGTGCTCTAAGATTTTGCATGGGATGCTGGTAATAGATATGGGCCGGTAGTTAAAAGGCGAATGTTTATTACCAGATTTGTGCACAGGAACCACCTTACTGATCTTGCAATCGGCCAGTAATTCACCGTTTTCCAATGATTGCTGAAACATTTTAGTTAAGGCAAGCAATGAATACATTTTAGTACTTTTCAGGAACTTTGTAGCAATGCAATCAACACCAGCACTGGAGGATATCTTAAGATTATCAATTATTTTAACTATACCATCAGGATGTATGACGACAGGGTACATTGGGAGGAAGTTGTTATGAGCCAGTTGAGGGAAAACCGTAGTTTCACCACTTTAAAAAAAAGCTAGAAAATACATCATTCAATACATTTGCACAGGCAATATCAGATATATGTTCGTCTCTTGAATTCGCTAGTATTATTCTAGACGTTTCATGATGCTCCAAAATTTTGTTGGGTTATTGAGCAACATCGGTAGAGTGCTATTCTGGTAATTTGCTTTAGCGTTCTTGACCGCAGAACTGTAAGTGTAAGCTGCAGAGCGATAACGGGACAAATGATGTTCGGTGCGTGATACTTTAGCTGAACGGAAGAAGCGTTTCTTACGGTTAGACAAGCGCTTAAGATACGCGTTATACCATGGTGCATGCAGCTGATAAGATATTACGCAAGTGGGTATGAAACGGCTGGTGAGATCTAAGATTTTGTTCTTAAATAAGAGACAGTTTGCGTTCACCGATCACGAGTCGAATTCGTGGAAAAAGGTGGCCAGGGAAGAACCTAGTTCATTATTAACTTTGTTGAAATCAGCGCGATGATACATGTGTATTATTTTAGTGTGACTAGCCGATTTTTGTATGGGAATGTTCACAGAAAAATTGAGCAAAGAATGGTCGCTTAACTGGGGCATGTACGTTATTTCTGAGCATAGTTCTGGGCATGTTGTTAGTACGAGGTCTAATGTACTTGTTGTAAATTCAGTAATCCTTGTAAGCTGAGTAGCAATTTGGGTAAAATTAAACGGTGAGCATAAATTAGTGAATTCCTTGCATAGTGTCGAAGAGGAGGACGGTTGCACCGAGGGCCAATCGATGCCCGGAAAGTTAAAGTCACCCAATAGAAAGATCGATGACGAACGGTAACGCGTTACTATAACATTAATGGTATCCTGAAGCTCTGCAACAAATGTAGGAGATGCATTAGGTGGTCGATAGCATGCACCTAGGATTATTCTCCTGTAGCCTAGTTGAAGAGATACTCATATAATTTTTAACGTTATGGACCCTTAATGTCATCTCGTTAAAAAATGCTCATAGGTTACGCAGGCACTTGTTGCTTGCACATGTCATCGACATGAACCGCACGCAGGTTCGATCCCGGCTGCTGTGGTCGAATTTCGATAGAGGCGAAATTCTAGAGGCCCATGTTCTGTGCAATGTCAGTGCACTTAAAGAACCTCAGGTGGTCGAAATTTCCGGAGCCCTTCACTATGGCATCTTCATAGCCTGAGTCGCTTTGGGACGTTACACCCCCATAAACCAAACCAGACCGACTTGAACTGCATATGTACACTAAGACACTATGTTTTCAGCCAGTGGAGGTATGAAGAGGGCAGAGTAATAGAGATATTGTGCATGCACGAAAAGAGCATGTGACAAAGGCAGATTCTTGGGCTGTTCCATTTCTAGAACAACATGGAGCACTTCTAAATGCCCAAGCTTAGAAAGCATTTAATTGTTTGTTTTCTGTAGCTTGCTCTTTCAAACCGCAATTTTGTGGGATGTCACTTGTTTTGTGACATTTGCAGTGTGCCTGATATTTGCTTTTCAATAAATTAACATGCCTTACAAAATCAAATTAGAAAAAGGCACCAAATGTGCACCGTCAGCAGTTAAATGTCATAGTTATTTGGGGGTCACTGAAGGAAAAGACTTAAAAGCCATCACCTGCGCACTTTTTGTAAACAGTTTATTGTCATCTGTAAATATGCATGAAGCTGTTCACGTGTTTAATGCTGCTCCCCCCCAGCGAAGAAAAATTGACATCTTGACTTGCAAGCAAAAAGTTAGAGCTGTCTTGCTTTGTCATGTTGATCTGTTAAAGTTGTGTAATGCAGTGATGCTGCAGGCAGTGCTACCAATCTGATTCCAACATTTGGCCCGTTTGTGGCACTACCTTCAATGTCAATGGCAAAGTAAACTTCCATCATATCATGAGAGAGAGAAGAAAAACAGGGCAGAGAGGATGACCAGGCAATGCCAGTTCCCTCCCCTACACATGGAGAGTAGAATGAAAAGAGTGGAAGAAGAGACAAGGAAAGTCCAAGTACAGAAAATGTTCGTGTTGTCCCTGGGTCTGTAAAAAACAGAACGCTCGCTGTCTGTCTAGTGTGGCACTCAAGCCTGTAGCTCTTTAATATTTGAGGAGCACTTTGATAGCATTCCTAGCTGACAGAGGCTGAGGCTACAGTCTCAGGGTCTTGGGCTCCTTTAGGAGATGCAAATCTAAGTTGCAAAATGCTTCCCCCGGAGACAATCATTGATTGTTAAGCAGGGTGAGCGGTTAAGTATGTGTGCAATCATTTCCTCGCACTTGCAGCATCCACACGCTGGAGTTTCAGCCATCCCATTTAGGCGAGACTGAGCATTCATGAACGTCATGCCCAACCACAGGCAGTGCACGACAAGCATGTAAAAGCACAAAAAAAACAAGGACAAAGAAGATTTTTGCGCTTTTACATGTTTGCAATACATCAACCCGCCCAAAGGTCTGTGCTCTTGAGTGCACGGCAGCATTGCAATCAGTGGGTTGCAGTGGCCAGGACCTGAGCAATAACCTGAGTTGGAGCTAAGAGTCGTGGTTGTAGTGGTGGTGTCCAGACTTCCTTGGAGCGCTTCATGAAGCCAAAATCATTCCGCAAGCAATTGCACAAAGCTTGCTTGCGTCAAAATGATAGTTCTGGTGCTCAAGGATGTCCACAAAACGTGCACTGTGTTTTTGTTGCTCTTGTGCTGCTTGTGTATGTAATGTTATATCAAAATTAAGGAGATTTGTACCCCTCGTGTGAGTGCTTGCCTGCGAGAGATGTTTTTGGCTTGGTTTATAGTTGCTCTTTAGCCTTTCATGCTTCAGAACTGTAAAAACTGGTTGTCTTTAGCCTCTTATACTTCGAAACAACTTTTCTTGGCAATGACATGAAAGCTGCAGAGCCAAAACATGCCCTGCCTTGCTACGCAGCAAGATCTAGTCCCTGAGATTGCAGTTAATAATTTTCTCATAAAACGGACTATGGTCGCAACACTCGTTTTTTACGGCATAGTTGTAACATATAATTACCAGCTTTCAAGTTTAAGGAGTCAATGCAAAAGAAATTCCTTTGATTGCAACAAATTTTCTGAGCACATCTTGTTTTAAAGGCTTCTGTAGGTGACCTCCGGCTCTACCAGTAACAGAAAGAAGCAGCCACGCTGCGAGCAACATGCAAGGCATCCATGTGCACCGTCCTGTGGCTGGTGGAGTGGTTGGAGTGGTGGAGTGTTATAATTACTGACGCTTCGCCCCTCTAGCCCTCACTCCATTGGCAAAGAAAAGCTGTTACCAAGTATACGTAGATGCAAGGAAATAACCTTTTGTACTGCCATGCGTTCATCTTTCTCCTGCAGCAGCTCCAGCCTCCAAGATAGCAGTGGCACCCGCTATCAGTCATGCCTGGTGCGTCTGTGGTGCAACAGAAGCACCTGGACTGAAGTTTTACACCAACCCGAAAACTCATGAGTGAGAACACGTAAGGGAAATCGTTCAGCTGTGGCACATATATTTTGGAAAGTACCCAGTCATCACACCTGAGGACCTACAGTGGCAAGCCAGCTATTTTTTCAGCCTCAGTTTTCTTTACTCGTTTGCCTGCAGGTAAAACTTGAGAAGGCATCGGCCTTAGCACGACTCTGCGATGCCTATCTGCACAGTCCAATATCCCGCCAGACTTTTTGGCCATTTATTTTGCTCATATGATGGAATGGCTGCATGAAAACATATAACCATGGTATTTCATAGGTTCAAAGATGTAGTTTGATTTTACTGGCAATATTTTTATTGCAATCTCTTATAAAAGCAGCTGTGGCCGTCATGCACTACCGGTGTAAAAATCCACTGATAATGTTTACTACATTCGAATCAGTGTGGAAGAACGGATTTGTGCTCCGTATAGAATATGATGGCGAGCAGGAAATTCCACAGGACGGAGCAGATGGGAGTTGATGAAGACGCCCCTGCAATGCACAGCACAAGAGTGCGGTGCAGCTTAACACGAGGCGTGTTCGGCTGCGGTGATAAGTCTAGTGGCATCGTGTAGCGGCCTTTGGAGCTGATCTGTTCATGCCACCGTGGGTTCGACTCCCAGTTGTGAATATTACTGCGATTTCTTTTTGCTAGGTCCTGAATTAACCTTTGGACATAGATCGCAAGAGACTATTTTGCTAGGCTCTAAACCTCCGAACATACATCGGCAAGAGACGACTAGCGCTTTCGCACTAAAATGCTAAAATTGGAGCCTCTATGGGTGCTGTACAAGTAACACTTGCATGAGGTCATTGTTCCAACTCCCAGATTTCCTGCCTTCCATGCGAATCATTTTTTTTCTCCTTTTTGAGTAGTAATAGCTGTAAGCCGTATAGATTGTACATAGATGGTGTAGTGGAAATTGCTAGAAGAAAAATTTGTTTGCAGTTGTTACATTTCCTGAACCCTGAGCAGTAATGTATACTAATGAAATGTGCAATTTTATCGATGCTTGTGCAGATTTTTGTTTGTACACAATTTCTTCAGCATTGCAAGCAAACAGCTTAATTCATCATTCCAAACTGTGCTGTCATTTTTATGTAGCTCCTTGCCTGTCATTGCTCATGTTATGCATTTTTACATTGTTTAGAACGTGAGAGACAAACTACCGTGAATTACTTTACACCACATTCTGAATATGTTCATTTGACATTCATCTCCTCTGCATTTCGTCTTCACTGTTGCTGGGTGCTCTTCTTCACCAGCATTCCATGCGTAGTTTTCCAAGAAATGGGGAATGTAAATATTCTGGAAACTGTCTGCAGCTTCTGCAGTCCTTGCCATGAGGATCTTAGGTGTTGTTCATGGCTGCATTAATTAGCCGATGCTTAGCAACCACTCCAGTGTGCTATTGCCTTAGTCATTTGCTGTGCATGGTAATTTCTGAAACATGCAGGTAGATTACTTCAGCGGTCTGTTAAAACTCAGAGTTACCCACAGTCATAGTCGCATGCCATTTTGATGGTGCTTTTGTAATGTCACCTAATTTGCCTGTGTAACCGCATCCCACAACATTTATTGCAGTCGACAATGCAGAATTTCACTGGGCTTCTCTACATCACAAGACTGCTTGAGTTCTTGTGGTTTTCAGGTGGTTAAGGGTGACTGCAGCATGGAATGGCAAGCCAAGAACGATCGTTTTGTATAATGACAAATAGTGGAGTTTTAATGAAAAAGCGTTAAGGGCCTTGTTCAGCAAAAAAGCGCCGTAGTTGGTGCTGGCATGTCGAGAAAATCAGGATTGGTTGCGAGGGTTGTGATGTCACAACCACATGACCTCACGTGGGTAATTCGAACACCCCACAATAATCGTGCATTGCAGCAGTGGAGACGTCACTGCACAATTCCTTATTGGTCTACAGGACAATTGTAAATAGAATTGTAAAAGAAAAATGCTTGAGCTGGGGCTCGAACCGCTGCCTTTTGGGCCACAAGTTGGGCACGCTACCCCTCGAATTAATAACATTTGTTCTTCTTGGTTAAAGGGTAGCCTTGTGTGTGTCTTGTGGTTAATTTTAAAAAATAAAAATTAAAAAAGGTAAAAAAAAATAAAATAAACAACAGTGTTCTTTGAAGTGACATGCGAAGAGGACCATATGTCGCTGAAGGGACCCATTAATGCTGTCGCTTCGTACCCTTAAGATGGAGCCTAATTGTCTTTCTAATTTTTTGTTTGCAGTGGTGTGATACAAGTTGTCTTCAAGAAAAAAAAAGCCAGCAGAAACCACGAAGGATGGTTAGACTTTGGAAGAACCCAAGGAGAGCACCAACGAGTGTTTCAGTCTCTCTCCATCTGCACTTTGAGCGTTCACATCTACAGTATTGTTCAAAAGAAAAGAAGAAAAAAATCTTTGAAGTGTTTTGTATTTTGTGCACTGGTGTTCTTGTATGGCAATTAGGCTATGCCAGAAGTGGTGCTTGACACTTGCTGTAACAAAAATTCTTTAAATTTTTATTTCTCGCTGCCTGCATTCCTGACGTTAATAGTGCCCCGAGTTTTGCCCGAATGTTTGGCACATTCTTGCTGACTCCACAGGAGCAGTGGGGAAACACCTTTTGGTTGTTTTTCTCAAAATTTCGTTCAAATTGCACACAGTCCTGTTTCTGTTGCTTGCTCATGCTATGCTGTGCATGCGGTTCGTGTTAACTTGCTAGTGCTTCATATGGAGGATTATAGCACACAATACAAGACTCGAAGTTTTGAGTCTAAAACAGCGCTGTATTTCTCAATTTCTTTCTCCTTGTTCAATCTTGTGCTCAATAGATCCTCAGTGCAAATCCTTAATTAGCCTGAGTTCGTGTTCTTTAA
Source organism: Amblyomma americanum (assembly GCF_052857255.1). Lineage (NCBI taxonomy): Eukaryota > Metazoa > Arthropoda > Arachnida > Ixodida > Ixodidae > Amblyomma > Amblyomma americanum. The sequence continues at coordinate 139,456,820 of NC_135500.1, forward strand.
CTAGCACTTGTCTCTGATAGTTGACTTGCTTTTATTTTGTTTTTTCATTTGTGATATTCTAATACTGAATGCTGGTTTTCTTAACACATGCAGTACCTTGCTTTGCAGGTGTTCTGAGGTAAAGGTTGCTGTATTAGTGTTATTTGCTGCATGTTGCCTGCCTTTTTGCATAAAAGTTTTCTTGGCTAGAGGTACTTCTTATGTCTTCTGCAGTGAACATAGTGGAAGAAATATTGGAGGCTGTGCGACTGAAAACAATAGGAAGGAAAGCTGAAGTTTACCCAAATTCTTTTTGCTGTGCAACATTTGTATTGAAAAAATTATCACTGTTGAATCAGGCAATTAGGCACGAAATATCGTTTTGCTTGTTTTTTGAAGCTTCAGGATTAATCAGTGCAATGCAAAAATATATCCCCCGTTGAAGTTCTCCAGCCTGAACTCTCATCTCATTCTGCTATCTGTGTCGGGGTGTTCGTGTGCTTTCTGCTTTGCAAAGTGACTTTGCATGTGAGATTTACATGTGCAATATTGGAACAACTTAATGATGGGCTTTTTAAGGTGAGCCACTTTAGGTACAGAGGCATACAGCTATACCTATATATGCTTATTAGGAGTTGTCGTGAGTCCTGCTATTTCTGTATGGTGTGCATTCATGTTTTGCTCAGTTTCAAGTGCTGTATGCATTTCGGAAGATTTTTTCTGTTACTGCATTATGTTTTTCTCTATTCATTTGTTAGTTTGTAGTGTATATCAATCCAGTTCGATAGAAATATGTGCACAAATTATGGACTGGCTTTTGAAGGCAAACTAAAAGATGTCTCTAGATCTGCACATTTACAATGATGTTTGCATTCCTTTGCAGCAAGATAGCGAGTTGGTTTGCTGTTTTATGTAGCTGAAACCGGTGTATTACTAATTGCCCTGTATCATTCAGTAGACCACATTTTGCCTTATTTCTAGTAATGGAGTGCAAATGCCTAAGCATATAGAGTTCTGCATGCTCCTGAGGGCTTACAGTCTTGTTTCTTTGAAAATTCGCCATGCTTGTAGTGGTTATTGTGTATTTCGGAGCTTCCAAGATTATCTGTGAGCAGATCATGCCGGCCATTAATGAGGACTAATACTATATTATAGAAGACGAAGAAAAAGCATAGTATTCAAAGGTGTATTTTATTTTGTAACGTGTTCGTTTGCAATCATCACTATTAAGTCTTGTCTATGTCATAGTGCGAAATTGCATGGGGCTTCTTTTTCATTTTGCTCGGTAGTGGCATCTGCATAGATCTGTGGACTTCATACTTTATTTCATTAGTTTTTTTTTTCAATTTTCAATTTATTTTCACCAAAATAGAGCATACATGGTGAAAAGGGGGGGTAGGAGAAAAAGCTGCACAATAGCAGCTTGACAAAGCTCTAACCACCCTGGCAACAATGACAGCACTGTAACAGTTCAATATTTTGTTCATTTTACAAGAAAAAAGAAGAAATCACAGTGAAAAAGAAATGCAGTGAAAAAGTTAAATGTGTTGGTGTAGTGCCCGACTCATTTATGGGCATTTTGTTGCAATTGCCACATGCATTACATCCCCTTGCACAAAGGAACACTACTTCACTACTTGTAAAGATTATTCATGCATAGTTCATTTTCTTCATACTACATCCCTATTGCACTCAGTGTTTTTGTGCATGTATAGATGCATTTCCTTTTTTGAGAAAGGTGCATTTAATGTGGGAGTTCGTATCTCTTGCAACCTGACACATCCTTTGATGTCCTTCATGATGTTGTCATAACCACTCTGATGGCTGGGGCAGGCATCCATTGTGATTGGAGCCGCCTGCTTGGCTTAGCTTGGCTGCACATTTTGGATCAGGATTAGCTAGCGGCATGAATTTTACCAAAAACATGCCTGATATTACATCACAGAGGTGCTGATGTAGTCGTCAGAGGTTTTCTGTAATCCATTTCGTGACGAACAAACATGTCGATGCATGGATGAATGTTTTACATTCTGTACAGTAAATTGTGCATCCTTTGATAACAACAGAGATTTGCTTTAGTATCCCTTTAAAAGTAGCCATGCACAGCCAAATTCTTGTACCTTGCAATAAAGCAGTATAATTTTGTTCAACACCACGTGCACTGCGCTACCAGTGCCAAATGATGTTCCAGCACCTTGGGCTCAGGAGTTGAATTTAGGATGCTACCAAGTGCAGCAACATAATTGCATAGCAGAGTGTGTACTCCTACCAGTGTTCTTGTTTATTGCACTAGCAATAGAGCTTCCACCTGTCCTCTGAGCAGTTGTTCTGTGTAGTCCCTGTGTGTGGGCAGGTTGTGATGACGTTGCAAGGTCACATGACTTAGCTGGCTCACCTGCCACGTAGGTTACTAGTCTCTGTAGATTTTAGTGTGCTAACACTAGAGCCCCCACTCGCTGATGTTTGTCTGGTCCCTCTGTGACCTTGAAGAGCTGGGTGGCAGGTAAGCCACCTAGGTCGTGTGACCTTGTGATGTCATCTCAGCCTGCCTACCGGTTTGCGAGCAAACTGCCCACAGCGGCAGGTGGCAGTTCAGTTAATGATTAGATGCAAGAGGTTGCTCATGGAGAGCAACCTGGGTCTCACAAGCCCCACCAGTGGCAACTCCTGCCATCACAGGGCAGTGGTGCATTGTTTAACTGCTGTAGTATGAGGACTCCAGGGGATCTATTAATGTAAGGTAGACCATGACCAATAAGAGAATGAAAACTGAAATGCTAGTGCATGTAACTCTCATTTGGACTAACCATGCTAAATCGTCAGTCATTTTTTCTTTAAGCCTGTTGCACTATATGGCACAATTTTTACAATGCAGGTGCACCCACCCTCAACACTGTCGAACATCGAGGCACCATCTCATTGAGTCCTGAGGGGATACAGGAGTTCAGGGAGAGGTACGAGGGCCACAGGAAGTACCTGTGTCAGTACTGCCCTTACGCAACGATCTATTCTTCCCATCTGACACACCACGAGCGCACGCACACGGGCGAGAAGCCATTCGGGTGCACGTTATGTCCTAAGAGCTTCAAACAGAAGATTCACCTCCGGGAACACATGTTGAGACACACCTTGGATCAACGATACTGCTGTCCCTTGTGCCCAAAGCGCTTCAGCAATCGGAGTTCTCTACCGGCGCACATGAAAACACATGCTCGTCAGGCCATGAGAAGTCGCTTGAATCAAGCGGACACTGATGACAAATTGAAATCGACCCATGCTGATTGATTATCACATTATAATTGCAGAAAGGTTAGTAAAAGTATAAAATACGGGTATTGCGCAACTGCATGTGGTTTTTCACAAACTGCAATGGCATGGAGCACATTTTGGTTGGCAGATCTCCAAGACTACTCCTCTGCTGCCCAAATGCTCTTGCTTGACATCACCCTCATTGTCAGATTTGAATCAAGTGGCAAGGAAAAAATGTATTTTCGATTCTAAATTTCCCAGAAAATATGTACTTTTCTGCCATACAAAATGTCAATGGAGCCACAAAAAGCCGTACAATTGAATTTAATAATTCGGTGAAGGTGTTCTCAGTGCCCCTTTAAAAGGGCTGTATGTTGTGCTTTTGTGCCACTTCCGCCTCTTTGTGTGTAACCACAATTTTTCTCGTCATTTACGAAATAAAAGTGAGGGTTCTTAGCATACTTCTCCCTTGCAACTTGCGTGTACCCATATTAAATGCATGCATGATTGAGGTGTATTTCAGCAGAGTTATAAAGTAAATGCAGAACTTTCATGCCACTGTTGTGTTCCTTTACTAATAAGTGATGGTTATGTAGTAAGCCCTTGTCTTGATTTGTGATACCAAAAAAATTTTGCTAATTTTGAGCAAATGGGAAAGTTCTTATTGGAAGAAAATTGAATTCTGTTAATAAATTTTTTATGTCTTTAGCCTCTTGATTCTGTGGGTTTATTTCTTCCTGTCCTTAACCCACTGTGTATCTCCTTCTGGCACTCGGTCTACAGTTGTAAGTGACCTACGATGTAAAATCCTTGTATACAAGGTGTAGTTACACAAATGGGGACATCATAAGAAAGTGCTGATATGCGAAAAATATCCCGTACAACCATTTCAAGCCCAGCATGTGACAAAATTGGTTTTAGATGGATTCCTTTGTGTTTTACAGTAGCTCTGGCGCAGATATAGTGAGTGCGCATGTTCTTTTGTTTGCTTTGCAAGCATGAGTACTTAGAAAGTGCTCTGCAGCTGCATCGCTGCTCGCTCAGTTTGACTGTGTTTACACTTGTTGTCGGTGCTTTTGCATTTTTGTTTACCCCCCCTCCCCCCGCTATACACTAATGCCAAATTGATCGATTTGTACACAATTAAATAAATGAAAAATAAATGTGCTGAAATGATTACTATTACTTTTGACAGGAATCAGTCAAAAGAACTGAAATTGAGATGCTGAAACTGGCGATGACACACGATGTGGAGATATGAGGTCTTGACACAGATTCCATAATTAAGCAACTGGAAGAATGGAAGTTTTTCTTATGCAGTCTAGGCATGTCCCGTGGGAAGTTCTGGAAATATTAACATTTTTTTCCTCCTTTTGAATTTTTGTGCAGACAGGAAGGGCAGAAAGTATGGAAACTTTTTTCTTAATCTTCTCCTGTAGTGTACTCATGAACACACTGTCATTGTCTTGAAAGAATGCTGAAAAATAGTGGAATTTTATTTGCAGTGGTGCAACACAAGTTGTCTTCAAGAAACAAAAGCCAACAGAGACTGCGAAAGACGATGAGACTAGGGGAGACGCCAGAAAGAATACCAACATGAGTGTTTCAGGGTCTCCACATGAGAATGTTCACATCAATTCATTTAGTTGTGCATGCATTTATGATGTAGATAGTGCAAAGGATTTTGCCTGAGTATTTGGTGCCTTCTAGCTAACTCTGCAGGGGCTATGGCAAACCACCTTTCTGCTTTTGTTTTTCTCAAACTTTTGTTCAAAATGCACACAGTCCTGTTGGTGTTGCTTGCTCATATTATGCTGTGTCAATGGAAATGCATCTGGTTCATGCCACATTGGCTGGTGCTTCGTACAGAAGATTTATCGTGCACAAGTCAGGACTGTGAGCAAAATCTGTATTAGGAGCAGGGCTATGTTTGTCAGTTTCAATCTTGTGCTCAACAGATAGCCAATGTGAATCCTTATCTAGCCTGCGTTCCTTTTCTTTGACTGTCGCTTGTCTCTGATAGTTGGCTTTATTTTTTTTCTTTCTGATATTCTGATACTGAATACAGGTTTTCTTATGACAGTGCCTTGCTGTTGCAGGTGCTCCGATATAATGATTATTGTATTAGTGTTATCTGCCGCATGTTGCCTGCCTGTTAGCATTGTGTTTTCATGGCTAGAGATGCTTCGTATGCAGTGAATATAGTGGAAGAAATATTGGAGACTGTGACTGCAGTGGGTGTAGGAAGGAAAGCTTAAATTTGAAGTGTTTCTACTGTTCAACATTTGTGTAGCTAGACTAAATAATTTCTGCTAAAGCAGGCAGTTAGGCGCGAAATATCGTTTGGTTCTGTCAAGCTTCACGATTAGCCATTGCAATGCAAAAATATATCCCTGGTGAAGTTCTCCTGTCTGAACTTGCTTGTCTCATTCTGTCGTCTGTGTGCTATGTGCTTTGCAAAATGACTTGGCATTTGAGATTTACATGTGCAGTATTGGAACAACATAAAAATGGCCTTTTTGAAGTGAGCCACTTCAGGTATACAGCTATATACATGCTTGTTGGGATTTGTCGTGAGTCCTGCTACTTCCGTATGGTGTGCATTTATGTTGGAACTACAAAGATGAGCTTATATGGCTGATCAGATAGATTTTATAGATCTTTTGCTGAGTTTCAAGTGCTGTGTGTATTTTGGGAGATTTTTTCTGTTACGTACTACAGTATGTTTGAACGTTGAATTTTGCATGCACACGAGGGCATACAAGCTTATTTCTTTATATTTCTTGTGGTTACTGTGCATTTGGAAGCACAGCTCAAGATTAGCTGCGAACAAGACTTATCAGTCATTAGAAAACAAACACACAGCATGATACTCAAAAGCACACTTTATTTTGTAATGTGCTCTCATTTCAAATATAATCTGTAAAGTCTTGTTTATTTCATAGTGTGTAATTGCATGGAGGCCTCTTTTTCTTTTAATGTGAAAGCATTAGATGGCTATGTCCCGAGTTTTGCGTCAGCAAAACTTTCTCTGCACGATTACGTCGTTCTGTGACGATAAATATGCAAAAGTGGTTGTGTTAGATAGTGTGTGATGACATGTCGGCGTGGGAAAAATTTTGTCGATGTGATTTAATTATGGAAGTAATTAAACATGAAAATTACGCTTTGACGTCACAGTAGCCCGTGTTTATGTCCCGTGTGTCGTGTTAGCAAAACTCTCTGCACGATTATTTCGTTCTGTGAACATAAATGTGCCAAGGTTTGATTGTGTTAGATAGTGCGTGATGAGATCTTACTGTGAGAAACATTTGGTTGATGAACTGCGATAAATTAATTACACTTTGACGAAACAATAGCCACGGATGTCCACATAGCACCTGGATGTCAAAACAGCTATGGACGTTGAAGTAGCACGTGGAGATGAAAGTTTAAATATATAAAAACATAATTAAAAATAATTATAAATAGAAGTAAAAATAAATATAATAGATTACGTATTGGCTTCCTGAAAAAACCGACGTTTAAGAATGTTCCATGCTCTTGCATTCCTTCATGTAAGCAGACTTAAGTGCCCTGGTAATTTTTTCAATTTTGCTTGGTAACAGCATCGGCATAGATGTGTGGGCTAAATATCATGCTCCATTAGTTTCAATATCATGCTCCATTAGTTAAAATTTTTGATCAAGTGCCCAGCTCATCTATCAGGATCTTGTTGCCATTGTCAATGTGCTGTGTACTTCTGAACAAAGGGGTGCTGCTTCCCGACTTGCAAATATGCAAGTACTGTTTCTTTGCTTCATACTATGTCCATATTGCACTCAATGTTTTTGTGCATGTTTAGATGCATTTCCTTTGTTGAGGAAAATTTGTTTAATGTGGGAGGTGTTTACTAGGGGAGTTTGTATCTCTTGCACCCGACGCATCCTTTGACATCCATCATGATGTCTTCATAACCACTCTGGTGGCTAAGTGTACGACATTCATTGTAACCGAAGCCGCCTGCTAGGCTTAGCTTGGCTTTGAATGTTGGCTTAGCTGAGAGCGTGAACTTCACTCCAGTCGATGTGACCCAGGCGCTTGTCAGATATTACAGCAACAGAGGTGCAGATCAGAGATTTTCTCTAAAGCATATCATGACGAATGAAGGTGCTAGTGCAAGGATGAAAGTTGTGTTCTGTAGAGCATATAATGCATCATTTAGCCACAACAGAGATTCACTTTGTCATTGCTTTAAGCATAGCCATGCACAGCTAAAATCTTGTACCTTGCAAGACACCATTATATCTCTTTTAGTCACCATGTGCACTGTGCTGCCAGTGCTAACTGGCATTCCAGCACCTAGTGTTCAGGAGTTGAATTTAGGATGTTGCCAAGTGAGCAACATAAGTTAAAAGCATAACAGTGTGACTCCTACAGATGTCCTTTTTTTCAAGCCAGTTGTGCTCTATAACACTTTTCTTGAATGCAGGTGCACCTGCCCTCACTGATGTTGGACATCCAGGCACCATCTCATTGTGTCTTGAGGAGATACAGGAGTTCAGGGAGAGGTACGAGGGCCACAGGAAGTACCTGTGTCGGTACTGCCCTTACACAACGATCTACTCTTCCACTCTGACACACCACGAGCACATGCACACGGGCAAGAAACCATTCGGCTGCACCCTATGTCCTAAGAGCTTCAGACAGAAAACTCACCTCCGGGAACACATGTTGAGACACACCGGGGAGCAACGGTACTGCTGTCCCTTGTGCCCAAAGCGCTTCAGCAATCGAAGTTCTCTACCGGCGCACATGAAAACACATGCTCGTCAGACCATGAGAAGCTGCTTGAATCAAGTGGACACTGATGACAAATTGAAATCGACCCATGCTGATTGATTATCGCTTTCTAATTGTGAAAAGGCTAGTAAAATTTTAAAATGCAGGTATTGCGCAACCGTAGGTGGCGGTCACAAGTGAACTGCAGTGGCATCGGGCACAATTTGGTTGGCAGATCTGCAAGATGACTCCACTGCTGCCAACAGTCTACTGGCAATCATAGAATGCTCTTGCTTGACGTTACCCTCGATGTCAGATTTGGTTCAAGTGGCAAGGTTAAAAATATGTTTTCCATTCTAAATTTCTTGGAAAGTATGTATTTTTCTGCCATATAAATGTCAGTGGAGCCACAAAAATCTGTACAATTGAATTTAATAATTTGGTGAAAGTGTTCTCAGTGTCCCTTTAAAAGTGCTGTTTGTGTGCGTCACTTCAATCTCTTTGTGTGTAACCACAATTTTTTTCATGATTCACGACATAAAACAGAGGGTTCTTATACTGCTGCCTTTGTATTTTGTGTGTTCCCATAGTAAAGCATATGGTTGGGATGGATTTCTCTAGAGTTATAAAAGTAAATGCAGAACCTGCACACCAGTGTTGTTTCTTTACTGGTAAGAGATGGGCCTCTTTTGACTTGATTTGTGATACTAAAAATTTTTGCTTATTTTGAGCAACCAAGAAATTTTATATTAAAAGCAAATTGAATTCTGTTAATAAATTTTTCATGTAATTCCCAACCCCTTGATTCTGTGGGTTCATTTCTTCCTGTCCTTAACACATTTTGTATCCCCTTACGGCACTTGTCTACATTCGTACACGTGATATACACTATATAATCCTTGTATACAAGATGTAATTCCGCAAATGTGGACACCAAAAAAAAAGTGCTGATATGCGAAAAATCTCTCATACAACGCTTTGTCATCGCATAATAATAATTAAATGCCCTTGTAATTTTTTTCTAATGTTTCTGAAATGGTAAAATAACTTTACCCCAACCTAATCTACACATTTAAACAACATATATGCAACTTTTGCTAAAATGTTGAAGTAACCCTGTAAGGCCAGAACAACCAACTTTCTCAAGGAGCATATATCAAAGACAACATGTATTACAATACAGCGTAATTAATGCCTGCAACTCGTACTTTCCGTCCGACAGATGTCATCCTCTCGGCTGTGAATGGCATGAGTCGCAAGGGATAGTGGTAGATGGGCAACATACAAAGTTTTTGAATTAAATTTTGGGGTTGTGCATGCAATTTGTAAGAGCACTGTCTCTGATATATGCAGCTGCAAAGATCTGCTAGTTGAAAAACACCATCAGTACCTACCAGCGTCAAGGAATCTAATACCATATCAGATCCTAATCCTAATAGCCTATTTGCTTATTTTCTACTAATTAGTGTAATAAGGAATCCAACAAACAGGATTAGCATAGATTTTCTGTTTGATACCGTATTAGAGTATAATTGACTGTTGGCTGTCGATAAGCAAATTTTAGCTACTTCTGCTATTAGAATTTTCAGTAGGGAATGTTTAATATTTGCAGGTTATGAGAATGTTGTTCCAAAGCTTATTTGTAACAGTTCACAAATGCTGAAAAAAAGAAATCATAGGACAATGTAATAACGTTTGACCAAAACTAGAAATTAACTGCGACATGCGTATCTCCTTCCTATATTGGGCTACACCGTAAAATCCCAGAACGGACAAATTGGAGTACTCGATTTGCCTGTCGCCAGCTGTAACAGATGCCACAAGTGGGGGCACAAAATACAACAGGCATGGCCAGCCATACTACATACAGCATTTCACGCCTCTAACACGTTTGGAGGAGCAAGACAACTTTGTTGTTGCGCCTTAGCTGTGGCTGTTGCTGTGAAGATCTTATATGGCGCTTCCATATGTACATTCTCACCGACATCTAGAATCTCAAACACCTTCACAGGTCTGCATAACGAATCATCGGTGGGCTCCGTAACCACAGCAAGGTACCTGCACTTGAACGCATTGCTGCCTTGCCACCACTGCAGGACATCATCTGCGAGGCCAACATCCGACATCACATTCACTTGGAAAATGCCCTATAAGGCCGGTGCCTTCTGGCTCGGGACTTTCAGTAACATGACGATGCCCCCTCACTTACAGTTGCTACCCCCATGGGATACGGGATACTCCAATTGCTTTTCAGCAATTGTCGCCCCTTAGCTCGCGACAATGTTCCCCTCTGTAAAGCTCCTTGCAATATGTGTCAGCTTGCAGAAGCTCACTCCGATACCCTCAATGTCTGCAGTGATGATGGTCTCTCTTGCAATCAAGCTCAAATGGCGTGGGTTTGTATGCAGACCTCAGTCTACTCTGGGGGCCTACACCTGCCACGTTCTTGAGCTGCTTGCAATCTCGGGAGCCATTGCCACCCCCCCCACGCACTGATATCAAACCAGTCAGAGTCTTCACTGATTCACACACAGCTTGTTCAGAAATTGTTTGCCCTGCAGGGCAAACCCATACGACCTCCTAGCTGCACAACCTCCTCAGTAGCTACCATGCACTATGCCCGTGCACTCTCCGTACTTCAAGTCATTCCCACATCGGAAAACTTACTCTGCCGGTCCTCTTTTTATGCAAGACCTGCCTGACACCTTCCCAAAATGTGTTTATCAATTAGGTTTATGCCGGCATGGCATATACCACACACTAGTATTCTCTGGTGAAATGGCGATGGCCCGGCATCATCGCGGTAACGTGTTTGCACTGCAAGCTCTGCTTCCAAGCGGACCTTACCCATTTACTCTAGCTGGCAGTACTGCATTTGAAACCGGAATAGCCACACAGTCCCTCTGGCACACAGATAACCATACCATGCTGTTCACAAATACCAGCACACAGCTATTTGCTGCATATGGGAGCCAAAGCGGCCTGATCAGGACAGTGTAGGGGTGCTGACTGAGCCCTTCTGATCGGGTCCAGCCATAAAAAAAAGGACAATACATTGACACTGACCTCAAGATGTGACTAACGTTCTTTCCCCATTCCCCCCCCACAGCGGCTTTTAGTCAATCAAGTGGGATGGTGCGATCAAGATATGAGAAAAACCACGTTACCTGGGCTCAGTTCCCGCCCACGCAGAGATCTGGGGAGAGATACAGGCAATGGCAATACATACGTGAAAAAAAAAGCATTATCGCTTGGTGCAATTCTATACGTGTAATGTTCGTACATGCATTAAAGTTCTTTAATACAAGTTTATGTTTCTGCCGAGAATCCTACAAATGTGCGTACGGCACCACAGTGAGCGGTTGCACGATGAACGGTTGCATGACGAAAGTCTGAGTATTTGGGAAGGTTGAAGGTGCATATGTCGTCGGTTCGAATCCCTGTCGCAAGCTAGCCTCCAACTGGACAAGCACATATAAGCAGTTCTTCGAGGTATAGAACTTGTTGTCCTATATATTTCTGTCTGTGACACTTGCGTGTGCTGTGCACGCAGTTGCATAATGTACAGTGTGGAACACATGTGCATAAGCATTTGTGGTGGTGCGATTGCATATGTGTCTCTGCTGGGCATGAGAGAGTGCAGATTTCTGCAACTGTGCGCAGAGTGTGTGCAATGGTACACGTCTTCTATGCGAGATGAGTGCCACCCAGTGTGTGCATGGTCTTCCCAAGCAATTAATGCATTATGACATCTCTCCCCATTTGCACACTAACTGTCCTTTTACTTTCCCTTTCTGCCTTCCCCAGTGTGGAGTAGCAGGCCAGGGTAGATTCCAGTCTCTCCAGGGTCATCTTACCGCCGCGGCCGGCCTCTACTTCTTTCCTTTCATTAAATTGCTTTCTCTTCTCTCACAGTGTAGAATGGCATGTACCCACTGAGAGGATGGACCAAGACACAGGCGGCAACTGACAGCGTTTTTTCTTCTCCATGAATGACAGACTCTCGCAACGTTTGCCTCGAGAATAGCCGAATTTTTACAACTGAATCCACGTTGTGCACCGCCTCGTCTTCCCGACATTACTGCGTTCCTACGCGCCTCTATGGTGGATGAAGTGTAGTGCTGCCAGCTTTTGCTCTAGTCATTTTAAAGGGGCTGCGAAACACCGCTTGAACGCATGCTGATTACACTTCATATGGATTCTTTATGTCATACAGATGCTGACTCAAAAAGAATTACAAGAATCGATGCATAGAAACGGGAGTTATTAAATGAGGAGGAGGAGGAGCAACTTTATTTACGTCATGGCCTAATGGCATCATGACCTAATGGCGCCGTGACGGGGGCCCAGGCGGCAACTCAGCGGAGGATCTGAGGCCTTTGTCGCTCAAGAGCCGCCGAGACCTGCTGGACGGCCCAGGTTTGCACGTCACGGTCGGAGCATTCCGCCGCAGCCGCGAGTCGCGGCGGAATCGTTATGCTTTTAGAAGCCTCGTCGGGGAATTTTGTGCAGTCCCATAGGATGTGCGTCAGAGTTGCCCTCGCCCGCTGGCACACGCGACACACATCACTTTCATATAAGTTTGGGTATAGATGAGTCATTAACACCGGGGTTGGTAAAGAACAAGTTTGTAGTTGTCTAAACAGCACCGCCTCCGCTCGGCTCAGTCCCGGGTGTGGGGGTGGGAAAGTCCTTCGAGCGAGGCGGTAAAACTGCGTAAGTTCATTGAATGTTGTCATGTGGTCTTTGGCACTACACCACGTTGGACGGTCGGTTGCAGCAGCGCGGTTGGTTAGCGCTCGCGCCACTGCATGTGCCGTCTCGTTGTGGTTAGCGTGCTTCTCCGACGCATCGTTGCCCGCATGCGCCGGGAACCACCTGAGTCTGACATACCTTTCTTCCCGTTGTAGGTCAGTCGAGCACAGAACGCGCACAGCCTCACCGCACACTTTGCCCTTGGCATAATTCCGCACTGCACTTCGGGAATCCCACAGCACCGTTTGGCATCCGGGGTCGGCAATGGCCAAGGCAATGGCTACCTCCTCCGCCTGACATGCCTCTGGGACCCGTAAGCTTGCCGCTGCCCTCGTGGCGCCTGATGACGCATCGATGACAGTAGCTACGAACGCCGTGTGGTCTCCCTGGTATTCAGCCGCATCCACGAACCTGGCGTGCGCATCCTTGGCATGAAAGTCGATGAGGAATTTGGCCCTCGCCGCTCTTCGCTCCTTATTAAACTCAGGGTTCATGTTTCTAGGGATGAGGTCTACCCGAATCCGGCATCGGGTCCCGTCAGGAACAGGAACGTCACTAGTGGCCTTTTTCAACCTGAGCATGAAGCCCAAGTAATGAAGTATACGCCTACCGGCCTCGGTCATAGAGAGCCACTCCAGCTGGGCAGTCTGTTGCGCTTCCGCAAGTTCCTCAAGGGTATTGTGGACCCCGAGTTTCAGGAGCTTGTTGGTGTCCGTACACTCGAAAAGGCCGAGCGCCGCCTTGTAAGCTCAGCATATGAGGCCGTTAATCTTATTCTTTTCACACTGCATCCAGTTGTGAAAGGCTGCAACGTAGGTGACGTGGCTAACTACGAAGGAGTGCACAAGCCGAATCAAACTTTCTTCTTTCATACCGGCCGTGCGGTTGGCGACTCGTCGGATGAGGCGTATTGCGTTGGTAATCTTGGCTGTAAGACGGGAAATGGTCTCGCCGTTGCCCTGTCGCTTGTCTATAATCATGCCAAGCACCCGGATTTTGTCGACCTCAGGGATCACTTGACCGTTCCTCGTGACGATCTTGATGGCCTCGTAATCCCTCGGTTCGCTTTTGTTACGTCTGACGTACTTTGGTGGTAACACCAGGAGTTCTGACTTGGCCGGTGGGCAGATCAATCCGGATTCGTTTAGCTGGTCTTCGATCACGTCGACGGCTTCTTGCAGGGTGGTCTCAATGTGACCATCGCTGCCTCCCGGAACCCACAGCGTGATGTCATCGGCATAGATAGTGTGCCGGACCCCCTCAACTCGAGAGAGTCGCTTGGCCACCCCGATCATAACGAGGTTGAATAACAACGGGGAGATGACCGAGCCCTGGGGGGTCCCGACACTGCCGAGCCTTTTCGGTTGGAGCCGTAGATCTCCGGCGTAGAGCTCGGTAGTCCGCCCCGTCAGAAAGTTCCTGATGTAATTGTACGTTCTTGTGCCCATGTTGAGTGTGGACACCTGGGCTAGGATCGCAGAGTGTTTCACTTTATCGAAGGCGCTCTGCAGGTCCAGCCCTAGGATAGCCTTGTTATCTTTCGTTCGGGTATCAGCGTCAATGATATCGTTTTTCAAGAGAATCATCGCATCTTGGGTGCTGAGGGAACGGCGAAACCCGATGATCGTGGTGGGATAAAGTCCCGACACCTCCAGGTAATCCTGCCACCTACACATGAGGACGTGCTCCAACACCTTGCCCATGCAGGACGTGAGCGAGATGGGCCGGAGGTTGTCCGTGTTCGGTGGCCTGCCTGGTTTGGGAATAAGGATTGTTTTGGCAGTCTTCCACTGCTGGGGCAGTGGAAGACTGCCCCGTTGTCCGCTGCCCCGTCGTCCCTTGAAACGTTCGCCGCCGTCATGATGGCTGATGCCACGGTGGCAATCTGAGTCCTCGCGATGTTAAGGCCTCCCCGAGGCCGCACTATCACCTTGATCTCCTCTCGTGGTAGGGCGTCCGGCATCCTTGCTACCCTCGTCATCGAAGCTTTCACTTTCCTGGCAAAGTTGTTCGTCGTAGGTGTTGACTGGCGAGCGGCAAACCCTTCGCCGGCCAAGGTCTTTATACGCCAGCCAACGTGCGACCAGTCTGCACCGTTGTTGAATTCCTCTGAAGAGATTTCTTCCCCTTGTACCTCAACACATCTCGCCATCTCGGTTTGTACAGCCGCTGCCTGAGACGATAGCCTTCCCACGCCAAGGTTAGGCCTCGCTATGGGCAGTTCCAAGCTCTTCGTTTAGGCTTAGAGGAACGGCGCCGACCTCCACAGAATATCCCGGAAAATTGGCGAAACTTCGTACTTTGTGGTAGCCGCCGGTACTGGCTGATAACCCGCACCTTCACGGATACAATGGTATAGTTATACCGCAGTAACAAATAATTAACACTGCAAAATTGATCATAAAAGCCGGAGCCAATGTCTCCGTTTCGCTGGCATGTCTTCTTCATCTTCATCCTCCTATTAAATGAAGAAATTTCAAAATACAAGCAAACAAAATGCTGCCCTCAACTCGATTTTCGCGAAGCTTCCCATTCTCATTTCACTCTCCCTATGACGACACTCAGTGCGACCAATCAAAACAGCCTATCTGAGCAAGTGGCGAAAGTTTGCACTCCATGGTTGCCTGTTTTCTGTAACTCGTTCATGCCAAGGCTGGCAGCGCCGTTTGCATGGTTACAACCATGTGAACGCCCAGCTGCCCCAGCGATGCTTCACCGTCACGTCGACGGCGCAGAAGGGAACACTGATCAGTGACGTTCCCTTACTTATGGATCCGAACTCGAGCGCAAGATACTGCGACGGTGTGACAGCCTGCGCAAAATATCAGACACATTTATCATAGCGCGTACCGCTACTGCTTACCGCCAACCATCGCTCGTCGCTCCTAGCGCGCTGGTTGGTGACGGCGAGCAAGGAACGCGCGCTGTTGACGGGAATGTGGCGCCATCTGGCGCCGCCGCCCGGTAATCCTCCACGAGCTGACGATACGCACTGCCTGCTAAATGTGAAACGAACGCATCCTTCCTTGGAACCGAAACGAACGCTTATAGAGTGCAATTGCTCGATCGGATCGATTCCGCAAAGCCGCCCTCGGATACGGATGGAGAGTAGCCATAAGTGTTGAGTGCTAGGTCGTAGGCTGTTTACAGAGAGGCGCAAAGTCCTTCGATGAAAAAAGTAGCCAGAGCCTCTGGTGGTGTATTTTTTTACTTTATTCACAGTGCTTTTATCCAGGGCAAACAAGTTGCTTTTGTTAATGTATTATAAAACACAAAAACTTGACAAAACATATCTCTCAAGCTCCCACTAAGTGGTGTCATATGCGCTGCTAAAAACCGCCACTGTACGGTGACACCGACAGCGCCACAAATTTGTTTTTGCGAGCTAATTAAAGTTTTAAAAACCGCAGTATACGCAGTACGACCGATGCTACTAGCACCACTATAACTGATTCTCTGCAACCAACAGGCAAAACAATGCACTGAAAATGTGTTTCGGGGCCCCTTTAAGAAACTATATTAAGGAACTCTATGGTTAAAGGCGTTTACAGAAAACTTATCCATTTTAGCTGCACCGATGAGCTTGAAACGGAGCGCGCTCGATCCAAGAAGGGCAAATGCAGGGCCCACGGAGGCCATTCCACGGACCTCTCTCCATCAGTGCATTCATGTGAAAGTGGCGCGAATTAGTGAAGCTAATGAATGGCCGAATTAGTTTACGATAAGGCAATAATGTGACCAACTGTCATACTCAACGACGAAGCTTCATAGCAAAAACGAAACCGAAAGCAAACAAATGGTGGCGACAACCAGCTGCAACGGTAGTAAGCTGGAACTACGCTGCGAAGCCCGCTTTGAGGCTTCCAGGTTCTCAAAATGGCGTCTGAAAAATTGTTCATGGCAAGATGGCGTGCGTGCGCGACAGCGACACGTCTTTGTGGCTTCATAATAAGCTGGGAACAAGTAATGACTTGTGGTCAGGCTATTCTATCTGCTCCCAGCTGAACCAGGATGTGTTAAAAAACATCAGAGAGTGTTTCATCGATCTACAATCGCAGGTTAAGCTCAAACTGCTCCTCTCGTTTCTGCACATACCACGGCGCAATGTCGAAGAGGTAAGACCAGTGTGTCACTAGCCTTTAAACAGTGTCTAAGCGTTTACAAGGGCCGTACTTGCGTCTATTTTGTTCCCTGTACTGTCTGCATTGGTACACGGTTGGTATCGTGGCTATTTGAAGCAATGCGTGAACATGTGCGACCTGCCGGGAAGAGCGTTCGCTGTTCGGTAAACACACCAGCTGGAGTGTGTCACACAGGGCTAGCTGGCGGCTGGCGCAGTCAGTGCTGCCGCTGAACGCAGTGATAGTCGCTTACGTCGAGACTGCTTGTGTACGTACGTCATAGCCGTCTTTGCACATGTTTCCGTTTGTCTTCGTTGTTTATTTCGGGCATCGAGCCCCCAGCGGTGCGCTAGGCTTTCAGTTCTTTTCCGCTGTTTTGCGCGCCGTGCGCCCGCAAAGTCCTCATTTCCATAGTGAGCGCGGCACTGTCGTTTCCCCGCGCACGCGATCGCGCGCGCGCGCCAGTTTTGTACAGCGTGATTATTAAATATATAAATATTTACCACTTTAGCTTGCCCTATTCACGGGGCGCGAGCGGGTGTATTTTGTCACGAACGCTACGCTGCATCGCTGTCTATTTCCCGAAAGCTGCAATCATTCGCGTCACGACAGAAATCTGCAACAGAAGTGCACCACTGTGTTTTCGAACGCATTAAATTTTGTGGTGCCACTTTCAAGCAGAACACGCATTCTAGGTACCATAAACTAGGAGCTATATTTATGGCCAGCTGTTTTATCAGCGGAACTTATTTGCACTGTACAGCTTGTGGTTTGTGGTAATCGAACTTATTTGCACTGTACAGCTTGTGGTTTGTGGTAATCCCGTTGCTCATATAATAGGGAGCAGGGTTTCTAAGGTTTTTTTTTGCATGATATGTTTTCGCCATAATTAGTGTCAATGGTTTAACAAAACCTCAAGACAAATCGACTAGTTTTGGGGAGCGCCATAGACAATTTTGTTCAGCTCAGGCAATTTGAGTTCAGTTTTTGTCACCCATTTTTCTGTGCATATATTTCAAAGTGGATTTCTACTATCATGAACCAACCTGCAGCTGTCCGTTAGCTATGTAGCCCCCATGTCAGTTAATATAAGTGCATGGTGACTTAGTCCTGGATGTTCTTTGGAATTTTGGTTTTCTTTCTTTTGCAAAACTTACACCAAAACTTACAGGACACATACAAAGAAAGAAAAGAAATGTAAATGCATAAAGGTCACCTTTGTTTTCTGCAAGTGCTTTAAATAGGTTCAGTTGTATCGGGTCAGTATTCAGTCTCTTAGTGTAGTGCTTGTTGCAGTGTGCATTTTTCTCAGCTTCTGCACAGGCTTTTACAACTTGTGCCTTTGACCCTTCTATTGATTGTTCATCTGCAGTAGTTTCATTTTGTGATGAAAATGCTGGACTGCACTGACATAGTGGGTCTCCATGGCATGCCAGAAAGCAAAAATTTTTTTCTAGTCCGACTTTCATTTGATGTTGATGACACCACCTGGAGTCTAAACATTAAACTGCAGCAGGGACACAAAATTTGGCGGTTCATCTTTCAAATGGAATGTCCATGAATATAAATTATTTAACCATCAGAAAGAATAAATAATTAAACTTTTTTAGGCAGGTACGTGGCTTTGAAATCCTGAAAAATGGACAAATGTTTTTTTTTAATTCTTGTATCAACTTGTATGCGCCGCCTTTTAGGCTGTCCCGAAGTCTCTTAGCTGAAATCGACCGGGAAGGATTCTAAAAAGAGTTGTTTCGGGAACTGAGGCAACTGTGCTTTGCAGGGAAACGCTCGAACAATTGGCGTTTTTCTCCGTTTAATTTTTATGACTAGATGCTGATCCCCAGCGCTGCGGGGTACCCACCGGTGATACAATTGGTACAAGCTTTCCCCTGGTCTGGTGCTCGGCTTATTTAGGGTGAAATGCTTGGGAAGTGGGTCTTTGACCCCACCTTGAGAAGTCGAAAATACCTTGTGTCATGGCGCTCTTTGGCCATAGATGCCCTTCAAAGAATACTTTTTACCAGCCGAAAAAAGACGAGGGACAAGAGGAGAACCTACACAGGACAAGGCTGCCCTTGCTCCATAATAATAATTGGTTTTGAGGGAAAGGAAATGGCGCAGTATCTGTCTCATATATATTGTTGGACACCTGAACAGCGCCGTAAGGGAAGGGATAAGGGAGGGAGTGAAAGACGAAAGGAAGAGAGATATGCCGTAGTGGAGGGCTCTGGAATAATTTGGACCACCTGGGGATCTTTGACGTGCACTGACATCGCACAGCACACGGGCGCCTTAGCGTTTTTCCTCCATAAAAACGCAGCCGCCGCGGTCAGGTTCGAACCCGGGAACTCCGGTTCAGTAGTCGAGCGCCCTAACCACCGATCAGCTTATGAAGCTGATTTCTTCACTACTGTTTTCTCTGTTTTGACCTTGTTTGTTTTGTTTCACCCCTAGGACCGTAATGCATGTCAAGACATTTTGTTTTTCAAATTTGTGTTTTAGATTTTTTTTATATGAAATTTGGTTCTCACTCCTAAGTATTTCAATGAACAATGCATCACAAAAATTAAAAAAAATGTTTTGCACAAAAAAAAAAATGCTAAGAATGTCGACCTCTAGCATGCCGGTAGGAACACAATGAATGCTGAACCAGCCTTCTGGCACATTTTCTTAACTTGCCTTTTTACAAGATTCAGGAGAACAATATATATTATAAAACAATTTTCTGGGGATATAACAGTGCAGATTAGTGAGAGTAGTCATAAGATCATATCTAATATGCTAAAAAATATGTGAATGCATCAAGAAATAAAAAAATATTTATTGGAAGCTGTGTCCCCCTTTATTATTTATGTGTATAGTTAGTTTATGTATATTGTTATGCAAGAAAGTGCCTGCAGAATTTTTTCACGTATGTAATGAACCTGCATTATAGCTAGCTGCTTCGGGTCTTTGACCCCACCTTGATTAAAAGAAAAACCTTGTGCCATGGCGCTCTTTGGCCACAGATACCCTTGTGCCGTAAAAATTCATCATCATCATTCATCATCATCAGCTGTCTGCTTCATTGTGATTTGCACTTGTGTACACCTTTTTAAATCTGTCCTGTCACTGGGCCGTGGCAGTATCATTCTGATTGGCTGATTTCGCAGAGGCAGCTTTCTGTACATGTTTGGCACAGTCCAGAATGTGTGTGTACCCAGTTAAGTTGTAAGCAGTAAAAAGCTCTAGAGCTTCAGACAGGCCTTTTTCTTTCTGCCTTGTTTGTTACACTGTACATGTGTAGCATTTGTTCATATTTTTGTAGGTTCATGGGGTACTGTCGTGTCATGGCAGGGAAATTAATATGTGATGTAAAAGTTGCGACAGTCTAGTATTTCATTGCTACTGGTCACTTTATTGCAGATATGCAAATAGCTGGTAGACTTAATGAGGAGATATTGCTGTGGGATTAAAATGAGCAGTTTAGGCTAATTTGTTTTGTTTTGTTTATGGGGGTTTAACGTCCCAAAGCGACTCAGGCTATGAGAGACACCGTAGTGAAGGGTTCCGGAAATTTCGACCACCTAGTGTTCTTCAATGTGCACTGACATCGTAGAGTACACGGGCCTCTAGAATTTCGCTTCTATCGAAATTAGACTGCCGCGGCCGGGATCGAACCCCCGTCTTTCGGGCCAGCAGCCGGGCGCCATAACCACTCAGCCACCGTGGTGGCGCTTAGGCTAATTTGTGAATGCTTAGAAACTGTAAGACTGTTCACTTATACTCAAGTGTATACACCAGATTAATAGTGAACTTCAAGAACCGTTCGATTACCTGTTGATATAATGTACACGCATTGAAATTTTGGGTCGTTTTGCCAGCAGTCAGTGATTTTATAGCATGCCATCTGTATCTCCAGCAGATGAAATTCTTGGATTACATTGAGAAATATGTTGGAAATTATGGCTTGTGTTACGTGGCAATAATTAGTTTCTTTTCTTGTGCAAAAACGAGAACTATTGGCATTTGTACAGCCAGTGCCATAAGTAGGGTGGATAAGTAGGGTATTATAGGGCTAGTACTGAGATGGTTTTGGGAAAATTGGGCTCAGTACCATTAGTGGCTGTTATTATTAGGCTTGCCTGTAACTAATGAAAATCTTTTTTTTTTTTTTACATTGAAGCAAACACTATTGTTGCACGGGGTGAGTTTAGCAGTGCGTAATTATGTAAACAATTACTAGAATGCTGCTTAACTCATGATTTGCACTGGTGAACTTACTGAGTGCTGGTACATGTACTTTACTATTGTTGGCATCCAGCAAAGCACTAGTTGCTTTGGCTTCCTACTTTGCTTAGATACGTGTCTTTCTGAGGGGCCTCTGGCCATTTGGTGTGTGCAGCTAACTATAAGCTTTAATTTGGTTTGTGTGGACGGCAAATCCTGTAATTGTTTGACGCCAACACAAAGCTGGGACTTATAGTTAACCATCTCAAGCAGTCATGTTTTGCCAAGGTGAGAACTATTGTAAATGCATGAACATTCGGCCGGAAATACCATTGTTTTAGCAATGTGGGATTTGAAGACTGTTTCTTGAAGTACAGCACATTCAGGCATTGCACTAATAGTCTTTCCCCGCTCTTGCTGAATACACGGTGGCACCATGTTTCCTCTTGTGCTGCTGCTTTCACTATGTGTTAGCATAGCAGCAGCTGCAGTGGATTTACATTGTGATAACCCTTTAAAGGGGCACCGAAGACGAATTGAAGTTGGCCTAGATTGATGTACTACCATTTTATAATGACAAAGAAGACATGTTCACTGGAAACAGCTCCTGTAAGCTTGAAAAAAGTTAAAAAAAGTAGAAGCTGCTTTCACAACTACACTTTGGGGATGTCAGGTGGGATCTTTTGTTGTGTAGAACAGTATGTGAAGGTTATGCATTTGTATATAAGGTGAGCTTTTGTATCACAATTGCTAGTGCACTTTAATTGTATCAGGAAGATGAAAAAAGCAGCTAAACCTGGAAAATTAAAAAGAACCCAAGCTCCCTGACATCGTCTCTAACGGCTCATATTCGAATTAGATTAGTGGGAAAAAGCATCCCGATTGTAAATTAAAATTTTTCGCCAATTAATGCATCTTTTGCTTTTGAAGAAACAAAGACACGAAGGGTACAGCTATTGTACTTTACTGAGAACAAAAGTTATGTCTGGTTGTTCCCAGTGTTCTATTATTGTCTGCGATGTGCACTTCAGAGCAAATTACATTGATGTATGGCACTAGGAATCAAAATGAAGTCATGCTAGGCTATAACTGTGCAAGGCAAAATGAGTCTTGTATAGTTCTTGAAGCCGTGTGGTTGAGCAGAGCTTTTTCCTTGGTGCCTGCTTTGGCAGTAATGAATGAACTTGCATTTTATTGGTCAGCCACAGCACAGGAGGAAATAATGGCAAGAATGTGTGACACATTGAAGGGTGCGTTATGATGCTTGGATCCTGCAGAATTATTGAAAAGAAAGCATGAAAGGATTTATTAGCATGAAGCAGTTATTGGTGCACTGGTGTTATTGCAATTAATATTTTATTGAGGTCTGGTCATAGCATTCGGAACTGTATGGCTTTCACATTGGAACAATAAAATACTTTTAACCTTCACATTTCTTTGTGGGCTATGGAGACACGGCATCAATAAAATTCAAATTTTTATTGAGGGCGGGGCGCATAGTTTCGAAATGACTAGAACATTGTGGTGTTCTTTTGTGAGAGCATAGGCTTCAAGGAACTTTTTTTTTGTAACTTCTGTGCTTTTAAGACTTGATGGCAGGTTTACTTTACTTCACTACCAGTCTGTCATAATGACAGTTGCCAACATTAGTGACATTAGCTTACCTGCCAACTCTTCCCAATTTACCGTAAAATGTATGGATTTGGACACGTATTACGATTTTATTTATCTTCCCTAAAATTTCACGGAAAGTAAATTTTATTTGTGAAAAACATTTGAAATTCTGTAAAGAAAACCATACCGTTGCTGGTGGTATCCTTGCGCCATCACGAGAGAGGAATATGTACCATC
Source organism: Amblyomma americanum (assembly GCF_052857255.1). Taxonomy (NCBI): domain Eukaryota; kingdom Metazoa; phylum Arthropoda; class Arachnida; order Ixodida; family Ixodidae; genus Amblyomma; species Amblyomma americanum. The sequence continues at coordinate 139,479,745 of NC_135500.1, forward strand.
TGTGAAATCAGCTGCAGCAGCTAGAACGTTGTGTAGTAAAACATCATTAATTCGACCCAACTAAAAAATTCAGGGGGGCACTTTGTTGACCTAAAGTGCGGTGAGGCGAAAGCCTTTAAGTGCGGTGTTGCTGCTTGTGTCACTGATGTGTGGTTAAGATGTTAAGTACATAATTGTTTGTGAATCTTAAGTGCTGGAGACACTGGAGGACGTTTGGAAGGCATCCGTCTGATTCGATGCCTTTCCGCAAACTCTCCAGTGCCCTAGACAAGGAGAACTACATATGCGTTGGTAGGAAGTAGCGTAGTTGTTAGTACACTTGGCCGCGGAATGGAAAAATGGGGGTTCGATTCCCATTGTGCACAAAGATTTTTTTTCTTATCGAGTTGCTGTATGTAACGGATGCCGGACCGACGGGAGAATGAGCCATTAAAGGCTTTCGCCTTAATAAACATTTATTCCTGCTCCTCACCCCCCGTTAATTTGGATAATCCGGACAGCTGCCAGAGTCCCGCCAAATGCCCGTTTACGAGTATGGCCTCGGGAGCTCGCTTATTCGGATGCCCAGGGGCTGGCATCGGTCAGTTCAGACGGGCTGCCGAAGGGAAAGAAGCGTCGCACTGCGACATTTTTATTAAAAAAAAAAGTCTTCCCCCACCTCCTGGTCTTGAAGGTTTTACGAATTTGAAAGCCTTCAAGTTGGCAGGTATGCGTTAGCAATAACCTGTGCATGTTTTGTTTTATGGGCATTTATCTAAGTTATTTTTAATCAATTCTAGGTTGTTGGTGGTGTCAATTCTAGGCAGTTTAATTTGGGTTCTTTCTTTACTATTGTAGGGAACATCTTCAATAAAGGTTTTGCTGAAATTATATCAGGGTCATAAAACGTACAAAAACACATGAAGCTTTTTTGAAAATAATCAAAAAATGAAAGAGCAGCTACCACAGGTAAAGGAAAAGCACAAGTATTGTGGGTACACAATAGTATATCCATTTTGAGCAATGCTATGAAGATTTATAGTCGTGCTGTATGAATCTGCATGCATGCGGAAGTTTACATTTCCCCTTTGCGAGATGAAATGATTTATGCCACAACACCGTGTATTTTTGGCTGGAGTTATATTTTTCTAATCCTCCGCCATTCCCTTTGCTTCCCTTCTGTTTCATGCGGAACACTGACATCAGTGGAAGACAGAGCTGGAAGACATTTTGGAGGTGGCATCGGCCGACAGTGACCAGTGGGTCAGCATGCTTGCGGAGTTGCTGCGGTCATTCCCCAGCAGTGGCGCACTCAACTTCAACATAGAGGAGAACTCTGGTGTCTTTGTGGATCTCTGCAATGAATTGCGGAAGCTGGGTGCGTATTTGTTGTAGCGTGTCTTTACCACTGGGGCCTATCAAAGTGATAACTCGGTACAGACCTCATCACTGACTAGCGTAGTTTAATCATGGAAAATCAGATTGCCAAAGTAGCAGTGCCTGCAGTGAGTCACGAGATGAAATTGATGACTTTTGCTCATTATACCGATGCTCACGCAAGAAGTCGTTTGCACACTGGCCCCTTTGGTCATTAAAAACCGAGCGGCAGTCTAATTGAACAGAATAGCCAGTTTCAGAGGAGCATATGTTTTCTTTCTTGTTAGGGCAGGTTTAAGCTACTACAAAGCTTATTGGGCGTGGAAAACAATGTCCATGTTAGCACATTACCAAGTTCTTTTCAAAATAAGAGAAAAATTGTAAATGTAGGAAACTGGGGACACTTTTCTATTTATGTTTTTAATTGGGTCACATTTCGTGATTTCAGTTTCGCATGTACATGTTCTCCTGGTTTTGAGTAGCTTTTCTGCAACAGAAGCTAGGAAGTAGCAGGAGGAGGTTACGAGGCAGCCGGGTAGCAAGCCGAATGACCTGTATATATGGCGCAGAGAGACATGGAAGTAAGCTGTTTTGTCTGTTCCTCCTTGTTTTCTCTTCTTCATTTTTTTTTAAACTCAGTAACTCAGTTCACCTCAATTGTCTATTGCTTTTATTTTGCTCTTTCTCCCCATCGCCCCTCCCTCCCTCAATCACTGCCAGAAATACTTTCTGCCTTCGAACAGATTCTCTGCTGTCCCTTTCTGCCCTTCTTACCTGTCTTAGCTATTCCTTCTGCACTGCTGCCCCAGCACTGCCCCAGCCTGTATCTATTAATTTTTGCCGTAGGTGCGGAGCACGAGAAACGACGAATGAGAGTGAGGAGCAAAGTACAAGCACCGACTGATAACTAAAATCAGTAAAAAGATAGCTCATGAAAACTGCCTCTCTCTCACGCTCTGCCTAGCCTCTTTTCATTAGGTTGTTAATTCCACCACCTTGCTTGCTATCGCTGCCAGCTTTGCACTGCAGTTGTTTCCAATTCTTTGTGCCACCTATTCGGCACTCTCTATGCCAGCAGTCCGCGAGTTACGTTTTAGGAGTGTGCAAAGCTGACGCATTGCAGTCAGCATTGTTTGCAGTCCTTTCTTCATCCCTTCCTTCGGTTGTGCGTTAATAATGTGTTTTTTTTTAATTTTTATGCACTGTATATTAGTTTGCCTTTCTGTCTTCCCTTTTGTGTTTCCCTTGTGTTCCGAATTCTTGTCTATCACTCCTGTCCCTATCTGTGCCTTGCAGTATGGTTTCTCAGCTAAGCCAAGCTGCTTTCCTAGTTTGTGTCTAATTATCTAGCCCTGTTCGCCATCACGACCACCTCTTCTTTGCGGTTTCGATTTTGGCAGTACCTCCAGCTTGTCATTTAGGGTGTGCTTGGTTTGTAAGCTTTCTGTGCTTGAATGGAGCATGTAATGGCTTCATGGTGCTTCCTGGACTAACATATGAGGAACGGGTGTCCTCACTGGGCCGTAGGCACTTGTAGCGGGTGTCCGTGTGACAGGGTTATGCTCGACACACCAAGGCAAGGCACGCTTTAATTCAGCTGTACATTGTTTAGAGAACTGTTTATTGCTTTTGTGATGAGCCAGGAGACCACTTCTAGCATCTTCCAGTGCAGTAGAACCCCTCTGTAGTAAAGTCACTCGGACCAGCAAAATCTTTACTACTATACCAGGGTCTTTACTATATCAGTTGTTGGTGATGGCATGGCTCTGAGCATGCTCTCTGGCTACTTACTAAATACAAAGTGGTGGCTTATGAAAGAAACACTCAGAAATACCTTCCATTCTGCTCTTATCGACCGTTTATGTGATAATTGTTTTCATTTATAAGATTTTATACTTTCACGTTTTTTAGTTCATTTATGTTTCGGGAAAGTACTACATTTGCACGAATACAATGCGGCTTCGAATATAACGGCAGTTTGTTTGCATGTAAAAAAATAGCCCATGCTGAGGCAGTGATCGAATATTGATCGTTAACACACCTAACATAGGTCGCCAGTTTGAATCCCTGCCATGAGCTAGACTCTAACTTAACTAGTAAGTTTATGCTGCATGAAACGCGAAATCGTATGCCACTACCCCCGAACACTCTGCGACAAACGGTTGAGCCCCAAATGTTCATACGAAGATATGTAAAGACATGGAATTGGGGCTTCAAAGGTCGCCGATTCGAATCCCTGCTGCAAGCTAGGCTCTAGCTTAACTAGTAAATTTATGCTTCACGAGACGCTGAATCGTATGAAATCATCCGGAATATTATGCGGCTAGTGGTTGGCCCACAAATTTTACACGAATATCGGGACTAAGTGGCCCGACTTTGACACCTGCCAGACGAGGACATATATACCGGATCAGATTGGTGTAGTTGAGTTTTGAGTTGTGGTGCTCGGACATCACTTTGCCACCGGTTATTATTTTATTTTAATATGTAATCACCTCGATTGCCATGGCAACCACTATGATACAATGTCATTGCTATGGAGGCCGCCATCTTGGAATCTATCTGTGGAATCAGCATAACTCGGAGGCTCGAAACGCGACCAGTACAGCTAACATTCTAAAACCAAAGCTTTATGTGAACACTGCGTCACCTCTTCCGCAGCCTCAGCATCATTTAAGAGGCAGTAGTTGAGAAACGCGCGTGACACAGTCAAGCGTGCCAAAACCACCCACGCAGTTCCGCCACTGTCCTGCTGTGAACTTTCGCCCTTCCCTTCTCTACTCATCACTGCACTTTTGCTAGCTTTCCTTTCTCAGCGAACCGTGCTGCATTCTTTCTACGTTCATAGCCAGCTTTACATTTTTTTTTTTTCATGTGTGTCTTCTCGCTTTGCCTCACAGACCCAAGGCCTTCGAAAAGTTGGCTTCTCCTCGCGCTGTGGAGCTTATTGGTGAAGCTATCTCGAAAAGCGCCGTCATATCGTCATCGGCATCCATTTGCCTTCGAACGTTAGCCTGCGAGAACTTATTCGGCGGGAAGTACGTCGCCGCGACCAGATGCTATTTACTGTAGCCGTTTATTGCAAAAAAAATATTTACTATATACGAGAAAAAAAATGTGCAGTCGTCTATGGAAGGCGAAATGGGACCGCAATTTCACTTTACTATATCTGAGTCTACTATAGTGGGGTTGTACTGGAGCACAGTCATACAATTCCAATGTCAGGTTTTCTATTGGTAGCACTCGAGTATTAAAGACACAGGTCTGGTATACTGGTTGGCTGCATAGCGTGTAACTGTAGTAAGCAGTCATCCAATTGCAGTATCATGGCTGGTCAGTCTCTGTTGTGTATTCTAATGCTCTCAGTGGTTATCACAACGGAAAGAAACAAAAGGTACCTGGCGTTATACTGTCACGTTGGCCTATGGCAAGCCTCGGTATTCCTCAGTGGCTGTTGCTCTTATAGGCTGGTGTTGTTATTAGTGGCCTGGTGCTGTATGAAAGACCATCACACATCCCCTGATGCCTTGGTAACAGTGGCACCATCTTGCATGCTTTCTTGCAGTGAAGAAGCATGCTGACAAGAACATCCTTCCCCTGGAGTGCCTGTACCTCAACAAGCACGCCCTGACTGCGCTGGTTGGCCAGCTCCCGCAGCCTGTAAAACACTTTGCCCTCAAGCGCAAGCCCAAGTCAGCTGCCCTGCGTGCTGAGCTTCTCCAAAAATGTGAGTCACACTGGTCTCGTCAAGTTGCCTAAAACTTGAAAGAAAATTGTGGAATGGTTTCTGAATGCGCTATTGATTTTAACAACAGCTTTTGCTCACATGTACTTGTGGCTGCGAAAGTCAAAGACTGCAGCAAAACTACCATTAATCTTGTTGCCAATGTCAGTACTACGAGTCCCCGCATAGATGGTGACTTCTGGAGTGGACTGTGATGTGAACTGTGTGGATTGATTGTGTGCATAGTTGGTGACTGCGGGAGAGAATGTGTGCTATTATAAGAGACTGTGCGTTTAGCGAGGTAGATGCGGCATTGTTAATATCGAAGAGATGCTGCGGTGGAGCAATCCGCCTTTTTCATGTTCCTGTGCTGCCACCTCGCGTACAGCGCTGGAAGCTCATTGGAAGGGTACTGTGCGCCCAACCCGGCCGGAGTGAGTGCCGCTGCGGAGCATGTTTTGTAGGAATCTGTCAACGATTGCGTGTCCTGGGTAGCACCTGGTGCCTGGAGGATTTCTAGGATTGACTGGTGGCTGTGTGCGAAGTCCAAGGCAGGCTGCTGAGCCCACCGAAGAGCAAATTCTTCAGTATCTCCGATCATGCGGCATGCGATGCGATCGCCAGCTGAGCAAGGGCCGCTGCTTCAAAGATGAAGGCTACATTCGGAACATAATGTTCAATGAAATATCCCCGATCAGTGAGAGTGGCGTTTTCCGCTGTATATGCCTGCCATCCATGAAAGGTGGATACTACATCGTGCACGCCGTAGCACAGAAAACGACTGGGGACAACAGTTTTCACAATCCCGCCGCGGTGGCTGAGTGGTCATGGCGCTCGGCTGCTGGCCCGAAAGACGCGGGTTCGATCCCGGCCGCGGCGGCAGAATTTCGATGGAGGCAAAATTCTAGAGGCCCGTGTACGTGCGATGTCATTGCACGTTAAAGAACCCCAGGTGGTCGAAATTTCCGGAGCCCTTCACAACGGCGTCCCTCATAGCCTGAGTCGCTTTGGGACATTAAAAGCCCCACTAAACCAAACCAAACCAAGTTTTCACAAGCAATCGTTGTGCTCAAGTGCTTCCGAATAGCTACACGAGCGATAAAAGCACAAGCGTACTCACAACATGGCAGCTCTGCTAGCATTTTACTTTATTTTCCCGCAGCACACCGCTGCATAGGTTAAACAAGCATGCGCGTCCATAAAGATGTGCGCGAGAAGCGCACATTGAGCCATTCCGACGAAACCACGCGCTTTTCATCATGGATATGATGCGAACACACGCATAACGCACCTTCTGCTTCTTCTGCCTCTTAATACATGGCACATACCCACATGGGGGTATTGGCCAAGATGTAGTGGCATAAACAAGAAATTTTCTTAGGAGATTGCGACAAAATTATAGCACCATGCGTGAATGCTCTCGTAGCTTCTTTTTCGTTGTCCGCTCCACCGCGCGTTGAAAGCGGCTCACAGCACTTGCCCATTTGGCCTTCTTGCTTGAGAAAGCAAAAAGCATCGGAATGAAGTCTGGGTGCCGCGGTGACATTCGAGGCCTTCCTGCCCATCAATAAAACATTTCGTGATGGACTGCACACGCATTTAACCACAGTACCTCGTCCGCACCTGTCACAAAGTGATTCCCGCACAGTCTTGACGGTGCCCAATGGCGGCCACGATCGTCGAGCCGGCGAACGGCTTTTATCCACGCTTCGCGTCGAAGGCGGTCCCGGGAAAAATCCGAGTTTGCTTCCCTTTACATATTGGGCAATGCAGCCGTATGCAACACATGTCGTAGGCATTGCCAAATGCGTCGCACTGAACGCCCGACGGCTGCAGCAACGCACTTCACATAGGAAGCCGGTTTGTTTACACTTCCACGGCCGGTCTCGAGTGGCGCGCGACCCTTCCAATATGTTTCGCGACACCGCCGCCAGGGGATGGGCGCATGCGCAGTCGCATCGTGAAAAAGGCGGATTGCCGGCAGAGAAAGCAAAACTAACCCCACCTGTAGCATTCAACATCTCAACTCAACTCAACTCCCCGCAGTGTTCAGATAAGGGGACAATTGATTCCTGACAATATGCCGCATGTGCTTTTGGCTGTTTCGTTGTAGTTACGGTCATGGTTATAATGGTAACCTCATTTTAAAATTCTAAAACAAATTTTTGTTTTTTGTGCAGCTTGCACGATGATTCTGAGGAATATTTCTGAGGAGCTAGAAGCAGACTAATGTGTTTTCAGTGTGAGTTGCACGTCAAAATTACACCCACTTCTTGCTAGAAGGTTATTTCGTATTGGTTACCACAGCCGAAATTGCCTCTTCAACCTGAATCTCATAGCAGCATTGGAAGGGATAGCATTTTGGTCGGTGGCACCAGCAGTTATGGATGTGGTAAAGTGTTCTTGCCGATGTTTTGTCATTGTCAATGGTTGCCTTGCATCGTTTGTGAAGTGAAAGTCCAACAAATTGGCCCAGCCTAATAGCAGCAGAGATTCACATGGTGCACATTACAAATCCAAACATCTGCCTGTTGTTTGTTCTTCTCATTGAGTATTCACAGATGTGCGAAATAATTTTAATTATAATTTCCCGCAGTCTGCATGATAATATAAAGTAATTTGAGGAGGTGTAAAACAGTAAATTCTGAGTATTGCTTGACAGCACCGTATGTCCAATGGGTGTCAGCGGGGTGTCCATAAACTTCATTTAAATATCTGCAAATAATATTACTATACTTGCAGGTAGTTCTTTTGGCAATGCAGCCAAGGGCAGGGAGGAAAGGGAAAGAGACGGCCCTTTGTACGGGTGCCACCGTGTGGAGTGGATTGTTTGTTGTTCAGGATAGGGGTGTGGAGGGGTGAAGGGAGGTAGCTGGAGAGACGGTGCGGGGTTGCTATGGTTGAGGAGTCCACTCCCCTTGGCACGGGAACAAAAATCCCGTCTTCTTCTCTTTTCTGCCTAGCGCCTGCTGCACTGCCACAGAAAGTTGTCCGTGAGTGTAATATCAAAAGATTGGAAAACTAAAATTAATTTGAAATTAAAATGAAAGATTGTTTCTGAAAATTATGTTCAGTGGCTAGCAACATGAAATTTTGAATGCCTTTTTTTTTTTCCTTGAGCTCATGAAGAATTTTCTTCTGAGTATTTAATGGTGTTTGCTTTGGTTTATGGCTTGGTTTATGGGGGTTTAACATCTCAAAGTAACTCACGCTATGAGGGACGCTGTAGTGAAGGGCTTCTGAGTATTTAATGGTGTTTGCTTTGGTTTATGGCTTGGTTTATGGGGGTTTAACATCTCAAAGCGACTCATGCTATGAGGGACACCGTAGTTAAGGGCTCCGGAAATTTCGACCATCTGGGGTTCTTTAACGTGCACTGACATCGCACAGTACACGGGCCTCTAGAATTTTGCCTCCATCGAAATTTGACTGCCACGGCCGGGACCGACACCTTGTCTTTTGGGTCAGTGCCATAACAACTGAGCCACTGCGGCGGCCATTTAATAGTATCCTACCACAAAGGGCTTATTTACAGCGTGTCATAGACAGTTATTATTTCATAAGGCATTTAGGCCCTGTTTGCATGGCTTGCATATGGTCCGATGCATCAGCAGATTCTGTAGAGCAGTTTGTGTTTGGGAATGACACTACCATTAGAGACACTGGCACCACCAGGTGGTCTCCTTACATGCAGAAATAAAATGAACTCACTCCTCCTTGTTTTTTGTGCGTTAGCTTTTTTTTGCATGTGTTTGTTTGTTGATTGGGGCCGTCTTCGTTTTTTCAGCACAAGATGCCCTCTCCAATGCCAAGCGGAGCACATCATCCTCTTCTGTGCCAATCAGGTGCCGGGGGCTCACAAAGAACATGAACGATTCAAGTAAGGCTTCTGTTTTTCTCCTGGTTAGCTAGACTACGAAAATTGCTGTCACCTGGACTACTTTTGGCGCTGCATAGACTTCAGCTAATAATTTCTGCTGTGGCATTTGGCAGCATATTGCAGCTTTGGGACAGTAAAAGTTTATGTTACCCAAAACTCATGTTCCTTGCATTAAATGCAGTTTGAACTGATGAAAGTGAACATAAAAGGGTACACAGGCAGGTAGTATGCCCTATTTTACTCTTTAAAGAACATCTTTAATCGCCTGTTCTTTTTTTTTTTCTGGGGAGGCAGTGGCCCACTCTGGTTCTAAGCCAAACATTGTGGAAGGCCTCCTCTTCACCTTTTTAAAATTTGAAGTGGTGTGGTGTTTACTGCACCCATGTCTTGTGCGCCTGAGTTGTGAAAGGTGTGGGACCATCTGGTTAAGGAGCGGGTCGACACTGCCAATGTTAAAAGTGGCAGTCACAGGATGGTTGCATGGTCCCAGCAGTGTGACTCGGAAGTCTCAAACTGCTACACCAGTAAGCACTGCTACTTTGATAGCACTTTAGTAGCGGGGTTTTTGGCAATGTTTGGTTTCGATTGCAGTCCAGCATCAACTTCACGCAGGATTTGCGACACCGAGCTGGTGCTGCGCTCTGATGCACGCTCGCCCCTCAAGAAGTCGCGCAGCATGTCTGCTGTCAATGTGTAGCCGTTGTTCCGTGCTTCCATCACTTAGCAGAGCATCTCTTCCAGTTCGGGAGATTAGCACGACTTGCCTTGGAAAGCACACTTTTTGCAGCTTGTGTTCCTCAATGCATCCTTATGGTTGCACCATCGTCGAATGCACTTCTCGGCCACGTCAAATTTCCTGCCTGCCGCACGCTTGCCATGTTTGACAGCAAACTCCCAGCCGCGTAGCTATTAAGGTGCTTGTCCATCGTGCTAAAACTGAAATTCTCAGCGGCAGCACGCGGAAGCCACAACTTCAGTGAACTAACGTGCTACCACAACTCCCGTGCCTTTGACAGCCACAAGAAGCTGGAACTGGTGATACCGACGCCGATATGGATAGTGGAAGCTCGCAGCAGAGGAAAAAGTTGACGGTGATGGTGAATGAGCCGCGACCTCGGGCGCCATCCGTGGGCGGCAGCTGGAAGCTCCTGTGCGCGTGCGTCGCCTCTGCGATCAAATGCACTGTTGCTCGCAGCAGGAGCTGATTGGGGAGGCCATGGCGCATGCATTTCGAAGGCTACTTCCGCATGGTGGTGGAAAGTTCGGGTGCGGCCATTACATGGATATTATTTCTTTTTAATATTTCCTTGGGGAAAACGGTGCGGCTGGTACATGGGTGCGGTCCTTACATGCATTTACCATTTATTACAACACTCAGGAAATAAGAGACAACACAAAGGCATAATACTTTGCCACATTGCTCTGTAGTTATGCATTTTAAAGGTGTAAGCATGACTTAGTGACTGTGTTTTCGCATTGTCTCATTAAAGGTCAACTACCTTATAAATGCGTGTAAGGGCCGCACCCGTGTATGGGCCACACCCCGTTTTCCCAAAGGAAGTATTACCAAAAAATAATATCCCTGTAAGGGCCGCACCCAAACTTTCCATGACCCATGCGGGAATAACCTTCGAAATGCACGAGCAGTGGCCTCCGCGATCAGCTCCTGCCGCGAGCAACGGGGCGCATGATCGCGCAGGAAACGCATGCGCCAGAGCCTCCTCTGCGCACAGGAACTTCCAGGTGCCGCCCACGGATGGTGCTCAAGGCGGCGGCCTATCATCATCAACATTTTCCTCCGTTGTGAGCTCTTGCTATCCATATCGGCATCAGTATCACTAGCTCCGTTGTGGCTCAGAGGCGCGGGGCTTTCATGTGCTGACGCCGAGCGTTGCAGTTTTAGCATGGTAATAACGCAAGACACGGCTGGGAGTTTGCTGTCGAAAACGGCAAGCGTGCGGCGGGCAGGAAATTCGACGTGACCGAGAAGTGCGTCTGACGATGGTCAACCAAAAGGATGCGTTGAGGAACACAAGCTGTAAAAAGCGCGCTTTCCGAGGCAAGCCGTCCAAGTTTCATGAACTGGAAGAAGAGTTGCTCTGCTAAGTGATGGAAGCGTGGTACAACGGCGACGCGTTGACAGCAGAAATGCTGCGTGACTCCTTTTGAGATGAGCGTGCACCAGTGCACAGCACCAGCTCAGAGTCGCAAATCGTGCATGAATTTGATGCTGGACTGCAATCGAAACCAAATATTGCCAAAAACCATGTTACATAGAACGTAGAATAAATGCTGCTGATTTCCTGATCGGTGTGTTTTTACTTTAAAAAAAAGTTTTTTTCACAAATCGCGTGTATGGGCCGCACCCCGAAAATTGGCCCTCAAATCTGGAAAAAAAAAGTGCAGTCCTTACACGCATTTCTACGGTACAACAAAAATTTTCGTCCCGTAAGAAGTCTTCTTTCCTGGTTCTATGTCGAGAGAAGGACCTAGTAACAAGGGAAGCCATTTATAATAGAAGTGATTGGGTCATTAATCGCTCGCAAAATTTACCATTTTTCAAACTGAATCTTGAGTGGGCCATTGCCAAGTGCCGAAAACAATGTTTAAATGGGAACATTCGGAGCCGTTCGGTCTCGTAGTTGTGGTGTTTTGGCGGCTTGCTGCTGCCCATAGAAATAACAGAGAATGGGCACGTGTATGCTTGGAGCAATGGTAATGTTGATCACACGTATTTACAGTACTGCAAATGAGTACTTGCAAACATGGGCCACCTTTTTCTTTGCGTCATCTGCTTTCCTCCCTGTGCCTCTGACGAGAGATGGGCAGCTAGTACAACTTTTGCAAAAACTGTTTTTTTGGCCGGAATTGCCACAGACGATACACGGACATTTGGTTCAGATTCATGCCTGTCAAAACCAGGTAAGGACCACTCCAGATCGCCACGCGAAAGACAACAGATCTCCAAGTGCTGCTCATTTGTTGTTTGCTGGTCACACCTTTGACTGCTACAGAGTGTTTCAGCATTGTAATAGAACCTGAAGTTTTGAAAAACTTTGCTACAGTACCAAACAGAGGACTGTCCGACCATTTCTTAGCCTTCGACTTTTCACTCCATTTCACCTGCCATCTGTTTACTCCCAGTTGGTCTTGCTTGAAGAAAGCTCTTGGTTTCTTGTACATGCACTATATCCGGTAACTTGCCTAACTGCGTGTCGTACTGCCAGGTGCATGCATCATCTGCTACAGAGATTTTTAAACATCTCATAACAACAGTACAGCATAGACCACTTATGAAGCATACCTCAGAAGTCGGAAAACTCCGCATTATAAGCAGTACTGCACGGTAACCAAAACGTAGCTTTTCCATGCATTCGCGTTTTCAGAATGGCCAGCTTACCTTTTAAAGTGCACCTAACGCATCAGACATACAACACTGCAATCACTGGCAACAAAGAAGTTTATTTGATCTTTTTGTCGAACCATCGTAGTGAATGAAAGAACGACGTTGTTTTAGTTTGGTGTTGTGATTGAACTGCGTTGCTAATGGCTTCATCTTCAAAAACTGTGAAGCACTTAGTGCTTGCTCGCTGAGGTTTCTCTGAGCACAATAGAGGCGCAGCTTGTTGCAACAGTCGAGCGCATCTTTGCACGAAACTTCTGCTGCACTTTCACTCACTTCGTCGGGCTCATTCTCGGCTCATTCTCGGTGTGCAGTCGCGCATCGGTGTGCAGTCGATGTCTTCATCTGTGGCAGCTACTTTACACACAACGCCGTTGGGGCCGACGATGATTAGTTTATCTCGTGCCGGTCCTTGAAACGCTGAATACAACCGTTTAGTGGGTTGAAACCATCATGCCTCAAAACATTTGCAGGGCACCTGGTCTTGACTTGCATTATCGAGCGACTCACAGGAACGCCTGGACCGCGCGAAACCTTTCAAGCAAAGCGGCGACATCTTCGTACTTTGTCGCACGAATCTGCTTCCTTGCAAGTGACGCGGAGTCTTCCTGCAGCTGTTGTCGCAACTTGTCGCTGTTCTTCCAAATGGCGGACACAAAAGCGGCGATGACACCATACTTTTTTGCCACCGTAGCCTTTTTCAAACTGCTCTCAACATCCCTCACAATGCTCTGCTTGGTTTCGAGAGCTTGCCATTTTCTGGCTTTCGGAGGAGCAAGCACCATCGGAACTGAAGACAGCCAAGGCTGGTGGACTTGCCCACGTTGTCAGCTAATTTGCCTACGTTGTCAACTTTTCGCTACACGCGACGACACATATCTTGCGCATGGGCCCAGGCGTGACAAGAGGCTGCCGCACATGCGTGTGGTATCAACAGCGCTTGCAGTGTCATGCCGTGCGCTCGCCGCTGCCACCACCGCTCCAGCCAATGCTCCAGCATGCTTGTTTGGCCGTGCCATCACTTGCTTTAGAGTTTTGTCCAATCAGTGTGCCCAACGAAGGCGCATCGGAGAGAGAGGGAAAACACCTTCTTTGCGACTTCTATTTTTTTTTCTATCCCCTCCTGCCTTCTGCCTTGCATTGGACCATGCTGACAATGCTCCCCTGCCCCACCTGTTGTCCCCTTCTTGTGCAATCTGGGAAGCATGCTCGTCGCGCCTGCCGGTACCCACGGGCCCGCGCCAGTATGCAGGCCACCAGGCTTTCCAGAAACCGCACTATATGCTGTCTCCTGTTACGTGCTGCCGCGTATTAAGTGGTACGCCAATACATTGAACTCTATGGGAAGTGAAGCGGTTGTCACAAAAAGCAGCATGTAATGCGGTCCCTAATTGTAAGCGGTTACGTTATAAATGGTCTGAGCTGTACTAGTTTTTAACCTTTGTTTCAGTTTCCTGACATAGCCAGCATATTAGGTGGCATTCCAGCCAAAGTAAAATTTCGTTGCAGTTGGCGTTTAATGTTCAGCTTGATATTTGCTTATCTGTGTTCAAGAACAGACTGTCTGCTTTATTTATGGAAGCCCTGTGGAATTCTTGTGCATCGCATGTGAGAACATTGCTAAACTGCAGGGAATGAGCATTTGCTAGAGCCCTTCGTCAATGTTGTGCTGCTCAATAGGTTCAGCTACTGCAGTTATCATATTGAGGTGTGGCAGCAAGCCAAAAAACACTGGACGATATGGCCCACTGGTATGGTATTACAGTCAGCCGAAAGTTTGGACCCCTGATTTTTTGGACATGCTTGATTATTTGTACTTTGCCGTGGCACCATGACATGCCCCATAGAGCCAATATTTAAGAGCACCTCCAGTTTCGGATGCATCTCAAGTGATTGCTCGATTTTTTGGACTTCATTCGCACTTGCAGCAGCATTCGTTCCAATAGCCAAGACATCATATAATGTGCATTAAGGAACCTCTTTAATCAGACTTGTTGGGGATCGAAAACTTGACTGAATAAAGTGGAATTCAAGTTAAAAGGTAACCTCTTCAACGGTGGCAGGGCTGATATTCTTAGCGGGTTCGTACATCATGCACACATGGTTGCGCAAAACTGGAAGCGTTCTCAGACATCGTCCGCAGCTAAAACTTAAATAATAGCCAAAGTTCACTGAACTCATCTGTGTCGAGTTTATTCTTTTGTCTCAAATACGTAGAAATGCAGCAGCGGTGCGCATGGGAGGTGAACAGCTTCGTGAAGATGGCTAGCAGAAGAAAGAAAGCTTGTACTTGCAACAGATTGCACTGCAGCCCCAACTGTTCTATTGCAACACTGTCAAAGCTTGACTTTTGATGGCAGGCATAACGCCTTTCATTATATCCAAGCCGCAGCAGAGAATGCATGCAGTAACATATTTACCGCTGGTTTTGAGATTAGTTTTCGGCTTAGTTTCTAGGCCTAATTACAAAGGTCAACGCCAACCAAACACTTGCTTCAGCTGTTCATCGGTTCTTTCTTATCTCTTTCGCCACTTTTGCCTTTTCATGCCCTCCTTACAGCGGGTGCAGCGCAGTTCCCGCAATGGCAGGTTCGCTTTCATATCTGGATGTCATCCCAGCCTGCGTGATTTTGCGATGGGCCAATGGTGGTACAGCCATCAAACGCCGAGCTCATGAAAGCAGTAGCCGCCTGTCATCTGTGTACACAATGCGTGGCAATACTTAGAGCTGTGAAGCATAAAAGTATGCACCGTACTGGCAATTAAAAGTTGACATAAAGTGATTGTTGCGGTAAAATTAGGTTTTTCTGACTGCCTGGTTTTGTGGAAGTTTTCTTGGTCCCTAGAGTCCGAAAAATCGGTTGTCGGCTATGTTTAATGGCTGGTGGGCCTAGCGCAAGCACCATGCACTGTGGCAATGTCCGCTTTGTCGTTGTCACTCTTAACAACATCCTTAGTTCAGTCCGCGTATGTGCAGTAAGGAACTAACAGTTCTTGCTATGATCCTGCAGGCCCGTTGCGTGGGATCCCGAGCCGGGTGCCAACAGGTGGCTTCAAGACACCCACCAGTGGAAACCGCCTGAGCTCTGGCACTCCGTTAAGCCGGTCCCTCACAAAGCCCCTTGGGAACAAAAAGGATGGTGGAATTAAGGTGAGTTGGCAAGAAGAGTCCAGCCTTTAGCAGCACCTAATGTACTGTCGAGAGCAAAAGTGGTGTCTACCACACACCCAGGAGCTCCCAGGCGGCTACGGTTTTGCTTCCCACCAGACCGGCTGACTGACCATGTCTGAGATTGCCTGCCCATCACTTGATTAGGACATGGCCTGGGGCCGAACAGCGCGTAACTTGCCAATGGATAACGTAAAATTGTCTTGCTCAGCAGACTCACCAATTGCTGGTAGGAATTGCGATGACTTCATCGCGCGGCTGCAGTGTATGCGAGGAAGCGTTTAAAGGGACCCTGGAATGATTTCGATGGGCATATTCTAGTGCAATAGATCTGTAGAGATGGTCTTTTTGGGTATTTGAGTCAAATTTCAAAGCTCTGTGTGGACTATATTATTTAGAAAAAATTTAAAAATAATGATTAGGGCGACACCTCACCGACTGGGTGTCTCCAACCCTAATGACATCTGTGGGGTAGTGGACACACGGTCGTTGAGGTGTTGCCCTAATCGGTTGCGAGCAGCGATTTCGAAAACTTGTTTCTAAATTATAGGGTTCATGCAGAGCTTTCAAATTTGACTCGAATGCCCACAAAGGCTACCTCTACAGATCTGTTGCACTAGAATACGCCCTTCGAAATCGTTTCAAGGTCCCTTTAAGTACGATCACATTATCATATGCGAGAATGCCGTACCTCTGTCTGCGGTGCGAGCAATCAGGCCGATGCTCTTTCTTGCTTAGCTTTTGTTTTTAGCTTGGCTTTCAGATGCCTGTGCTCCTGTGACAATGAGGAAGCAGCGGGTATAGTGACTATGCTTCTCGCTCTTCCCGTGCTCCCTCCACATGAACGGAATGACACCGCGAGCCAATGCATGGTGGCATACAAGATGCAGTGGCATGTGTTGACTGTGAGGGTTTTGCTTTTCTCATCTGCTCTTTTATGGTCTCCTGTGGTCTAAGAGAGTTTCTTGATTCTAGAAAATGAGAATTTTGTTGGATAACAGAAGTTGCTGCAGAAACGGCGCAGGAGCAGACTTGTGACGCGCGCTCCCTCCTCACCGGCATGTCCCTTCTGCGGACAGCTGAGCAGACGTGGGAGCCCTTGCAAGATATTCTGGACATTTTGCTCTGTGCAGAACTACTGTGAGTGATGATTGCTGGAGCTACAGAAAATCGGAAATTGTAAACAAGTATATTGCTTGCAGTAAGTAACAACATGAAAAATGGCAGAAATCAATAAGACTCCTATACTACATCTCATAAGTTCCTTGCAGTACGATCAGGAGCCAGTCAGGAGGGCGCATTAAATGTATTCCTCCGCGTTTCATCGTCTGCATGCCGTCTGCTCGTGGTGTGCACAGATATGGCTAGGAAAACGTATAAATCAACACTGCCTACGTACCATTAGCTTATGCATACTTACATATGCTAAACACAAGCATTTTGTGGGACATTGTGGTATTTGTCACATTCGCACATTCAATTCAGCTTATGCAAACATGGACACAACAATAAGCTCATCCTAGTGGCGCCATCTGGTTGTTATGTTAAAATGGGAGCCATTTTTGCCATCCAACCGATGCTCCTCTTAAAGGTGCACTAAAGAGGATTCTGTGCTTGTGTTTTTCCCGTGGGAACTCGATCTACACGGTCGGAGCATTCTTAGAAACTTCGAATTATTGTCCAGTGCGGCCGATTTTCCTATTAAATCGGATTGAACATCCAGGCTCCCACCTTTTTTTGAACTCGCCTCCGAAAGTAGAAGGAGTCAACCAACATGCGAAGTGCCTTTCAGCTAGTTGTGTGGTGGCTTTGCTTTTTCTTTTCTTTTTTTTAAGGTTTCATTTGCGGACAGCATAGCTACAAATCAGGCCCACGGAATTAAAAATACATGTGGACTCTTTGCTTTCGCAGATCACTCCGTGTATCACTACGTGTCACTCCGCAGATGATAGAGTGGCAAGCTGCTACGCAACAGGCTGAAAGGCACTCCACGTGTTGGTTGACTCCTCCTACCCTTGGAGGCGAGTTAAAAAAAAAATAGGCAGGAGCCAGGACGTTTAACCCGATTTCATAGGGAAATCGGCCGCACAGAACAATAATTTTGAGTGTCTAAGAATGCTTGGAGCATGTAGACCGAGTTCCCATGGCAAAATGGCGAGCTCAGAATCCTCTTTAATGCATTTTTAAGGCCTGGAACATGCAGAATGGCCTGTGAATAAAAGAAAAGCAAATTTACTTCTGATAAGTGTTGTTATGGTTGAGATGAAATGAAGTGAGAGCAGTGTCCTTTTATAGCCAGTGAACGTGCTGGAAACAGCAGTAACAACTGCAAATTAAGTCCGAAGTGACTGGTCCTGGTTCGAATTGCACTGCCATTTTGGGAACTATTTTTTAGCATGCGCAAGAGCCATGCACGGTAAACTCTGGAAATAGCCTATGTAACTTGAGCGTACTTAGGTAAGGCTTGATTTGAATAGCCTTTGGCACGTGTACACTAAAAAGTATGTTATTTTTTTAGGGTACGCTATCTGATATGCTCATTTTATACTGGAACTCCATTCTGCAGCGTCAGAACGTTGCCTCTGCACTCATCGCAACTTTGTTAGTTTTGCAAGGAATTACTGAGATGGAGTTTAGTTTCCCGCGATTCTGCACAAAATCGGGGATTTTAGCATGTTTCACATACTAATTGTGTTTCAAAAGCCACATTCACTTTTTACTGCAGAAGCAAGTGTTATTGTCCCCCCGCCCCCCCCCCCCCCCCAAACCGGAGGAATCTGGTGTTAGTCAGTGGTGAAGCCTACCAACATCAGGTACAACCCCTCAGAAGCTCCACCTACTGCCGCCACCCCCAGTTAGGGGCTCCACCCACTGACATCCTCGATCCACCTCCTCAACCCACCACCATCCACCTTTACCCTCCAGAGGCCATTCACCCACCATCCATCCCAACCCCCTCACAACCCCCTGCCCCACTGGCTGACATGCTTATGTGCGGCCAACAGCTGCCGTCGCTGCAGGCTGGTGGAAAAGCTGAGAAAGCAAAACTATGCGGCCACACTATCTCTAGGCCTAGTGACAGGGGCCCTCTGATCGTTTTCACGCCTGCCGTTGTGCACACGTCAGAGTTGTGCAAGCAAAACTGCACCATCTGATTCAGGCTTGCGGGAGGATATTGAGACAGTCACTGGCCTGCTGGTCATACCTCAGCGTGGCCACCCGCCGGGGCCCCATCCGAATTAACCGATGTGAACCCAGCAGCATCGCAATGAATGAGCATCTGGCACCTTAGAACGTAACGTGACTGCGAATGTAACGCGAGGAGTGACTTTACATGCTACCCAGCGGGAAAAAATAAAACCACGAATGGAACGTCAGGCTTAAGGACACAAAACAAAGACCTTTAATAGACATCATGGCCAACATGTTTATTCGTCTTCCTTGCTTTCAGAGTCCTCCTTTTCACTATCGAAGTCTCCTGGTAACTTCTGTGGTACCGATGTTGTTCACCGCAGAGAGAATCCATTCCTCTTCATGAATGTTTGGGTCCACCCATGATATGCTCTGAACTTCCCATCTCCCGAGCAGCGTCTCTAACTTTTCAACGGATCAGCTCGACACTGACCCCCATGAGACAGTTGCGCTGCTTGATAATAAAGTCCGCCACTTTTTTCTCCAGCTCGACGTGATGGCCGTGGCGAGGCCCACGAAATCCTTTGTGGTCGGGCTCACATTTAAAAAGCCCCTCGCGCTGCAGCCGCCATTCGCGGATGGTTGACTTGCTGAGGTCGAGTATTCGAGCTGCTGCAGAATTCCCAACCTCTTCAGCTAACAGGATCCCTTTTCTCTTAAAAAGAGCCTCGACGACGCTTTGCCATCATGTGCCCGGAATCAGTACACCACGAGAGACACCACAAGAACACGACGCGACGATGCGGTGACCGCAAGGTCGCAACGAACGCAAAAAAATGACAGAGAACAACGCCTTCTTTGACTTTGGGTGGATGCGGATTTGGCTTCCGTGGTACCCATGTTGCCAGCATAACATCGCAAAACTGCGGAAACCGAAACCAAGCTGATTGCTTTGAAATGGCTGCACCATGGCTCTGCTTTAGGCCAATCAAAGTGTGGTGTTCGATTATAACATGAGGGTAGACTTTAAGGGGGAACAATCCGGGAAAAACTCGCGTTACATTCGAGTAAATACGGTACGTGGCCATTCGCCGGGATCACTGTGGCTGTCCAAACTGACAGGAACCGGCCACAGGGTTTTACTATAGGGGTAGTGATGTAGAAGTTGTCTTCCTGTCAAAGTGCTTTATCACATGTTTTTGCTGTATAACAAACAATACTAACATTGCACCTGCCTACTTGCGAAAAACAGCCAGTAGTGGTGGCACTTTTCTTTTATCTTGCTTAGAGTTTCGTGAAAGTAGTATTATTGTCAGTAGAAAGTGGTAGTAATCCTAATCCTAAGCCAACTTTATTTGTTATGTCACTTTAAAAACCGGTGTGTGTGTACCTCTGTCTGGTTGCCCTGTCAATATTGCCATATCTTCACTGGCATGACCGCTGTGCCACCATGGTTGCACAACTCTGATATGTTTGCTTTGCACAAAGCACTAAAGCATGCTTTTTTTTTTCTTGATTTAAATTAGTAAAATTGGCTTCCACCTCTGTTAATTTTGACAGCGTAGCGCTGGAGCTACATTGCTCGAATTATTGCATAGTGCCCATGTTTGCTTGTTTAATCGCGGAGAAAGCTGAATTCCACCCTGTATTCAAGCCAGACATTTTTAAGGAGAAACTTGTCCATTATGGTTGATGAGCCTGCATCCATTCTTTTTCTGTGTGCAGCTGCTGGACATCAACGAGCAGCCGCTTGGTTATGGAAGAGATGCCAAGAGACGGAAGAAGCCGACAGGTTAGTTTCTTTCATAAGATCGTACATACTGACCCCCACTTCAGAAAACCATCATTTTTCTTTTTCTCCAACTTCTCTTTGAATATGCATGATATGAGCCGTTCCCTTTCTTTCGCTAGTTGTATTAGTGGTGTGTTGATTTATTTTTCAATGTAGTTTCACAGGCTTTGTAGGCTCTCACTGGGGTGCAGAGATGAGTATTATACTGGGCTGAAACAGCAATGCCATTTTTTGCTTAAAAGATTCACCTGGACTGTATTTTACTCCAGTAGAACCTCGATTACCGTATATACTCATGTAATGAACCCACTTGCATAATGAACCGGCCACCACTTTTGTTGCCCATAATTTACTTTTTTTTTTCAGCCTTCAGCTTTTTGTAGCTTGCCAGATAAGATTAGGAGATTTCTTAGGATAGTGTGGCATGCAGCTGGTGCAAGACATAGATACTTAGAGATCACTGGAAGAGGCCATTGTCCTGAAGTCAATGTAAACTAAGCGATGATGATAATGAAATTTTGCTACACCCCTGCTTGAGCTTTTCAGAATCAGCTTAGGTTTCATGCTTCCAAGAGAGGCAAATTGGCTTAGTGTGACAGAAAAAAAATCAGATAAGTTCACCTAAGAATTTTTATTTTGGTGGTATCAGGCTGCAGGTGCAGATGAATTAATCTTGCCTTAGAGAAGAACTACATAGAGCACAAAACATTTTAAAGCCAGTCCTACACTGACAGCTGTTAAGAAAGATTTTAAAACTGTTTTTCTTTGCACAAACGATAATACCCAGTTTGTGTTGGTAATGTGGTTATGTTAATGAGGCTCTCCCAGAAATTCCAGCCAGAGGTAAAAAAACGCGCGCCTGACCTTCAGGGCCACCCGCCGCGGTGGCTTAGTGGTTAGGGTGCCCGGCTACTGATCCGGAGTACCCAGGCCGCATTTTGATGGAGGCGAAACGCTAAGGTGCTGGTGCCCTGTGTGATGTCAGTGCAAGTTAAAGATCCCCCAGGTGGCCAAAGACCTCCACTACAGCACCTCTTTCTTCCTTTCTTCTTTGACTCCCTCCTTTATCCCTTCCCTTAGCATGGCATAGCATGGTTCAGGTGTCCACCAATATGTGACACGGATACTGTGTCATTTCCTTTCCCCAAAAACCAATTTAAATTTTCCTTCAGGGCCAGTGTTCAGTATGATGTTCAGTATGTTCGCGTTATCTCGCCCCATAAAATTGTTAGATTGATTGGGTCAGTGAAGGATGCTAAACACCAGCCGCACGAATGTCTCTGACTGCATGCCTTTGTTGATGACGGAAGGAGGGACGGGACGGAAGGGACAGGGACGCAGGTACGATATGAAATTTCGACCCTTCCAAAAAAATCCCTTGAAACTTTTTTTCCCGCGTAATGAACCCTGCCCCTTCTAACTGATGTCAACATTTCTGGAAAAAAGTGGGTTCATTACGCGAGTATATACGGTATATGACTTTCAGGAGACTGCATTAAACCATTGCATAATCCGTGCGTCATATAATAAGAAATGTTGTGCAGTGATCTCATCCGTGCAACAAATGTGCCTGCTATTTTGGGATATAAAAGTGCCCCTTCTTGTATCCTTTGAGAATTTGTACTGTGACTGCATGGCCAGGAGGCCTTTAGGCATCAACGAGGCACACATACGCTCGCTCTTGTAATTGTGCATTGAAACTTATGCTCTGCATGACGTTCCAGAAATATGGCTTGTCCGAACCTTCCAAGACATTTTGCTACGTGCGGTATGAGCATGTTGACGAGGTGTTCTTCTGTTCAGACTCTGCCTTGAGCTGCCGTCACCCTGTCGTTTATGCAGGAGTGCCTGTACTAAGCATTTGGACAGCAAAGGCAAAAAGCATAATTGCCACATTCGCATGTGGTGCTACTGAGACTAGAATGTACCCAGGCTGGTGATGCTCTGCCTGCTGCGATGTGCCACTTTCCAGCAAGCCACTGAGTGGTGGCACGCCGCTCGCTCTTTGTCACTAGGCCTGATGTGCTCTTTGTCACTAGGCCTAATGTGCTCTTTGTCACTAGGCCTAATGTGCTCTTTGTCACTAGGCCTAATGTGTTGTGCACTGAAGCCGCAGTGCAAAGCATTTTGGAACTTTTCACTGCTTATCATAAACGGTCTAACCTTGCTTCCAGTTGCTGCCAACGCAATAACTTCTTGTTGAAATGAACCTACAACTGGTTTTCATTACTGCTTCATCAACATAGTGATTGAAAAGGCAGGCTAGGCAAGAGCCGCCCTGCACAAATGGCTGCGCGATACATGTGCGCAGTCGGAGCTGTCATTGCAGGCTGTTGTGCACTTTAAAGGGACACTGAGGACCACTGATTATTATTGCGCTCAGCAAAAATTGGTTCTCTGGCTCTCCCTGGCTGTGTTGATGTTAGTTTGGCAGCTAAAGACGTATTTTTCAGTGAAAAAATTGGATTTAAAAATCTTTCTTCCATTCTATTAAAACTTGTCACATCCACACCAGAAAGGATGGGTTGCCACAATTTTGAAGTGAATGGTGGTGTAGTGTAGCCTCTGAGATCTGTGCCATAAGATCGGTGTGAGGTCGGCCAATGATGGCGTCACCTGCATTTCATTTTTTCTAGCTTATAAAAGGTCCGCTTTCGGTACGAATGGTATCTTTTTGATTAAAACGGGGCAGCCTATGGATACATTTGTCCTCAGTGTTCCCTTAACTTGGCTTCAGAATACCTTGGGGCAGCAAGGCATCTGCCAATAAAGTTCTTCTCAAGTCCTTTTCATTTCGGACGGTACCCACTGGCTGTTGTATAAGGTGGTGCATGTATAATTCTGTGTTGTACAATTGAAACTTTTACTGATCTCTGTGGGTGGCTTGTTGGGACGCATTGACTTATACACTGTAAAATGTGGGGTGGTCACATGAACAGATGTATAATTAGCGTTTTCACCGTAATACTACTTGTAGATTTTGTGTGCTCTGGTCAGAGTTAAAATTTGAACATGTTTCTAGTGCTGCGGAGTAAAGCTGCAGCTGCATAGGATTAGTTATTGAGTGCTAAGGCGTCACGTGCAAACCAGTATTCAGCTTAACTTGTTTTTAATGAAACTGACGAAAGCATTTCGGGCATGCTGTCTTATTTGTATGGGCATGCAGTGAGCGGTCATGCTGTTGGCAGCTTGAAGAAACAAATTCTGGCCTTTAACCTCTGGATTAATTTAGTTTTTCATGACAGGAGGGCAGCGTGATATTTTGACAAAATTATTAAAAAAAGCGCGTTTTTTGCGACTTGCTGTGCAGAGGAACTACCAGAGATGCAGAAGAAAGACAAAGAAGCACCGACCACACCCACGACGTCGGCGGCACCGGTGACGCCGGACTATGCGGCAGGCCTTCTTTCATCCACACAGGTGAGAGTTTGAAGCTTAAGAAGGTGCCATCTGAGCAGAGTCAACATCGGAAAATTCCGTTCCAGCATCATGTGCAAGATGCTGGAGTGTGGTGGATAATGCATAATGGAATGACCAGAGTTGTGCGGTTCTAAGTGTTGTTTGTGAAACCATGGTGCATCTGAGTTGCTGGCTGTGCTGTGTTTGGAAAAAAACATATACTAATGAATTATTATTAATTAATAATAGAGGTTGTGAGTTTAATAAAGACCTCTGGGTTTACTCGAGCAGTTGAAGTTACGGCAGTTGTAGCTGTAGCACCTTTACCATGGGGTCACCATGCACTAAATACATGCACTCAAGTTTATATGGACTGGCAGGCTTTAGTAAATCGCATCCCTTGCCATTGGCAGTCACTCATCAGGTGGTCACATGTTGTCCTAAACCGGAGATTAGGAACTAGAAAGTAGCTGGGACCTGTTTTCATTGAAACATTTCAGTGCCCTTTTCAGTGGGTTTTCGTTAGTCTTCATCTGGCATGCCCATGCTCCAGAGCACATGTCTGTCATGCAGTGAAGTCTTGTGGCCAGCATGCTCGTGAATCTTGTAGGAAGCCGACCTTAACGGGTACTCAAGCCAAAATTGAGGCTGCTTGCCCTCTGTCACCTGTATCAGCCTTGGAAGTGGGGCTAAGTGTCCCGAATAGGTCTTTCTCTGTCGTCTACGCCATTATTCTTATAAGACCCATTTCCCAGGCTCTATAATCAATGGAGGCTGTGGAAAAGATGGGCGCACGTTGGCCGCGCTGACGTATTCATTGGTGTGCTTATACTCGGTTGTATCAGGGGGTGCTTGGTGCGTGTGTTGAAAAGGCTTTCTCAACACTCATCGACAGCGTACTGTACGCTAGCCAGGTTGTCCTCAGTCTACGCAGTGACATGTAATCGTGTTCACATAGCGTCTGTTCATGTGCAAAAGTCGCGGGCGAGGTAACATTCAGCTGTAAAGATGCAAGGCTACAAAAGGAGGCCACTGGACCACTTCAGCTTCATTATAATGAGGTTCAGCTGTAAAACATCTCACCTTGTGATGAGTGGCCACGTGTGGAAGCAGCATCCACACTGTGACGTCACAGCAGTTTCAGCCGTTCGGCTCAACTGAACTGCAGCCCAATTGTCTTCTAGCCGATATAAATCTGAGTGTGCATACTTATTAATCGTGCGACGCCCTGCACAGAGCAAAGATGATGAAGCTATCATTACCACATTGCACAGCGGTCAGGAAAGCTGTGCTGTTTCGAGGCCCACATGATCATAGTTCCCACTGCACTGTATTTGAAGTCTTGTTACTGCAAGTTGTCATCGGAATCGTTACTATTAGCACGATGTTGCTGTTGTACTACTGTTGTGCTATAGTTGTGTGTCGTGACATAAATTATGTGCTCATCCATGATCTCGGTCAGTTACAGCGCAGCTTTTTTACTCCTGTCGTAGCTTTGTGAAGGGGCATGTGATACCTGCGTAAGTATTTTGTTTGCATCCGAATAGTGGAGACAGCTGGCGTGTGCGTATTAGTGAGCTTATTTTAACCTACAGCAGGTGTTCCCAAATTTCTATATCTCAAGGGACCCCAACAGCCTTCAATATGTGCCAAGCAATCCCCTACCCCATGCTTCTTGTCAGTAGTGGCACAGGCGAAGCATCACAATTTATCGGTGCAGCTTGAGAATGGATGTTTCAGGCATCTTTTTACCGTTTCATTCCCTTTTTATGTATGTTTGTTTTTTTGCTTTCACCAGTCTTTTTTTTTTATTAAATACCAATCTCTCGCTTATGCTCAGACCTCAAACTCCAAGAGGAAAACCCACAAAACTAGTCGTAAGACAAATGTTCCGCCGCATTTGCATGCTTGGCCAGCTGGGCAGTGCACAGAATCATGATATTTGATCGCCTGGCTTTCATTGGCCATATGCCGTTCCCTGCTCCAATCACATTCTTTTTCTTTTTTCAGTTTTGCCAAATATACTAGCTTTTTCGGCACCGATAGGCTTGCCAGAGGCAAAACTTTGGCCCAGCGCCACCAACACCATTAAAGCATTTGGCGAAACGCCCCATACAGGCGATGTTTAAAAGCTTTGGCTAAGATGCACGCACTTTTTCTTTTTTTGGTCTTGGCTTGGCTCAGCTAGCTTGACGGTGCGGCTCATGCTTTCAGTCGCCGTGCGCGAATGTGTGCATGCGGCGCCATCTGCTGTCAAGGAACAGAAGTCCAAATGCTGGCTGGTAATGATGAGAGTGACCTTGATTGTGTAATGACATCAGGTGTAACGCTCCCGTTACCAACACTCGGCCCTGTATTATTCACACGAAATCCTAGATAATTTAGCATTTCAGAGTTGAGGAACAGTAAAAATGAGTTTTAACAACACCAGATACTGTGTCTTGTCCGCACAACTCTTAAAGAAGTGTAGTGGAAAAGGAGGACCAGCCAGTGTGGGTGCTTGCGGAACCCATAAAAACAGCCTGCGGAATCCGGTTTGAAAACCCCTGATCTAATGTGTAATCGCTCCTTTTGTTGTTTGTTGGTTGCCCAGCTACGTTACCAAGTCTCATCTTTCTTTCTTTGTCCTTATCTTCCTTCCTGTCTGTCTGCATTTGCACACGTCTGTGTGTCTAGGTATACTCAGCATTCGTTTACTCGTCGAGTTCCTTCGTGCACTCAAGATGTGGATGGGTCTGTGTAACCTCTTTTTTCACGGCCACGCCTTGTGGTGGCTTCTAATACATCTTGTGTCAACTGCGCAGCATGATTGAAGTCGTCCAAGCTATCATCTTATTGACAAATTCAGTGTCACCTTGTTTCATTTGCAAGAATTCATGCGATTATTTGTGTGACGGTCACCACAGGATAATTTGTTCTGTAGCTAGTGCTTCTGAAAACAGAAAAGTAAAATGAGGAGGATGCTAGTATTGTCTAGATGTGTACGTCACTGCTCATGATAAGGTCCACTTAGTATGATCAGCTTAAGTTAAGGACAACGCAGCGTGCCATGGAGAGAAAAATGATAGGTGTAACGTTGAGTGGGTGAGTGAGCAAACACGGGTTAATGACATCCTAGTCGAAATCAAGAGGAAGGAATGGGCTTGGGCAGCGCATGTAATGCGAAGGCAAGATAACCACTGGTCCTTAAAGGTAACGGAGTGGATTCCAAGAGAAGGCAAGCATAGCAGGGGGCGACAGAAGGTTAGGTCGGTGGGTGAGATTAAGAAGTTTGCAGGCATAGCGTGGGCGCAGCTGGCAAAGGACAGGCTTAATTGGAGAAACATCGGAGAGGCCTTTGCCCTGCAGTGGGTGTAGTAGGGCTGATGATGATGATTATTATTATTATGATCAGCGTAACTTTCTGTTTTGCCTAATAGAACATGTGCTCCCTGCCTTTCTCGACTCGCACTGTGCCACCACAGCGGCTCAGTGGTTATGGCATTCGGCTGCTGACCCGAAAGATGGAGGTTCGATCCCGGCCACGGCGGTCAAATTGTGATGGAGGCGAAATTCTAGGGGCTGTGTACTGTGCAATGTCATTGCGTGTTAAAGAACCCCAGGTGGTCAAAATTTCCGCAGCCCTTCACTACAGCGTCCCTCATAGCCTGAGTTGCTTTAGGACGTTAAACCCCGTAAATCTAAACCTAAACCTCGACTTGCACTGCATGATTGCGCATCTAAAGTTGTTGATTTTGAGATGCTCCGATAAAGCAGTTTGCAGATATTTTTAAACACTAGTACAAGTTTGTTGCCTTACCGATTACCATGGTTTTCATTTCTTATGGTGACACTTTTTTCAACACGTAGCATTTTCGGTGCATGGTGAAAAATGCCAGGATACTTTAAGCTAATCTTGAGCCCTCGCACAACAGCACCTTTCATGGGCCTCATTGCAGCTTTGTTGCAAAAGATTTCGTTAATTCTTGAGCATCAGCACAAAAACCTGATATTCGTTGAAGCGGAGCGTGCTTGCTGGAATTGATGTTAGGTTTTTCCATTAGAAGCGGGTTGGACTTGCCAGCCGCTCATTCTTTTCTTGATCTTTTGCTGCAGCTCTCTTCTGTACCAGCGTCTCCAGCAGCGTCTTATGGAATTCCTGCGACGAGCACGGCACTTCCGGCTATAGTTGCAAAGACCAACCCTCCACTGCCTGGTAAAGCTGGTTTTTGTGCATGATCTGAAGTGGGCTGTAGTTTTTTTTCATTCTCATAAGTATTGCTGAGAGGCTTTGATGTTTGTTTTCCTGTTTCGATGTCCCTGGTACGCGAGACATGACCAGAGAATTCTGGAATCGTTATGGTCGTGTGTGGCATCTTCTAGGATGTTTGAAATCGTTGCCGATGTTTGAAGCATGGATCACGAGCCTGAAGTAACTAGAAGAATAAGAATGGGGTGGAGCACATCTGGCAGATACTCTCAGATTATGAATGGCAGTTTAACAACATCCCTCAAGGGAAAAGTGTATAACTGTTGTATCTAACCGGTACTCACCTATGGGGCAGAAACGTGGAGGCTAACAAAAAGGGTTCAACTTAAGGACAGCTCAGCGGGCTATTAAAAGAAAAATGATAGATGTAATGTTAAGAGACAGGAAGAGGGCAGAGTGGGTGAGGGGTCAAACATGGGCTAATGACCTCCTAGTTGAAATCAAGAGGAAGAAATGGGCTTGGGTAGGGCATGTACAGTCGAGTCCGCTAATAACGAACATGAGCTTCACGCGGCGTCCATTCGTTATAACCCAAAGTTCGTAGTAAGTGGACCACAGCTTTAAAGATGGTTGCTTGTTAAAACACAGTTTTTTCGTTGCGAAAAAGTCTGTGATGGACGTCTGTTTTTGCAGCGCAGATCCAATGAGGGAGGTTTTTAGTTTATTTAAAGCAGAAGCGTGCTCTTCGCCGAGGCCCTTGGCATAGACAAGTTGTTTGAGGCTCTCAATGTACCCCATTGCTAGAGGCGCGCTTATGGGGGCTGGCTCTGAAGTTTCATCCTCATCCGATTCCTCCGCGTCACTCTCGTACCGCACTTCAGAAACTATGCCCTCGTCCGTGCACGGTTCCGCAGTGTCGGCGTCGTCATCAACAGAAATAGAATCATTCCAGCCAATGTCATGACCGCCCATGTCGGAATTGACGATGTGCTGCCACAAATCGCCGCCGGGCAGGTCATCTTTTGAAGCATGAGGCTCGACATCAGACACTCGACGAAGCCGGGCTTGCAGAAGCAGTTCCGCTCGCCATTGGCCGTCTCCACTGTCCAGGCCGCTTTCATCATCTCTACCGCCGAATGAATTGGAAATGGACACGGTGTTCCCATCCACCATCCCGAATTACAACCAGGGCCCGAGATTTGAATGAAGCCAACAAAACGTCCGCACCACAACATGAGTGACAAAACCATGCAGTGGGGTAGACTTGCAACGTACACAGGTAGCAATCAAGCCAATCAAGCTAAAGATACAGATGCATGCGCCAGCGGAGAGACCAATGAGGGCCGTCCGTGAGCATCAGTGCAGCCACCTCTTGGCTCCCACGAAAGGAGGCCTGCTTTACGGAGCTTGGTCTCCGCAATCGGCATTGGCGGCGGAGCGGTTGATTGCGGACGCCACGCGTTGATTTGCAAGAGAAAGAGGAGAGGGAAGTGTAGTTGCGAGGAGGGGCTGGAGGGCAATCTTGGAAAGCACGTCGGCGGGAAAAGGGTAGCTCGCTTGAGAGCGGCACGAAAAGGTGCGGGCAGTTAGCCTGCGATGAGGCTCGGGAAAACATACCACGCATCGGGAGCACAAAGGGGTCGGAGGCAGGTTATCTCGCATCGCGACCCCGAGTTTATGCTGTCTGTTCGCTGTAACGATCAGCAGGGCTTAATGACGTTCGTTATACGTGTGATTTTGTGCCATTGAAACAATGTATATTTTGACGCTCACGCAGGTCTCGTTCATTATAAGCGAAAGTTCGTCTTAAGTGGGGCCATTATATGTGGGCTCGACTGTAATGTAAAGCCAAGATAACTGATGCTCTCCAAAGGTAACAGACTAGATTTCATGGGAAGGGGAGCATAGCAGGGGGCGGCAGAAAGTGTCCCCCCTTAATTGGAGAGATGTGGGAGAGGCCTTTGTCCTGCAGTGGGCGTATTCAGGCTGATGATGATGATGATCTCAGAAGTTTGCTGTTGCCTTTAAATTCAGTGCGGCCCTTAACACTGTCATCCTGTTCCTGACACCCATTGTGTGTACTTGCTGCTATCACCGTTGGTGACCTGTTCTCTACTTGTGGGCACAAGTTCTCCCAAACGAGCAATTTTTATTTTGCAGCCTTTTTCCAGCCCGATTGAGCCCAATTGTCATTGCTGCCACGTGGCATTATTTCCCATTATCTTGCACTGACCGGGTGGGGAAGTGCAGGGAATAGGCATGGTTTAGTTAAGACAAGAAATGCAGGTAGAGCAGCTGTGTTTTCTGTTTGTGGAGGCAGAAGGAGGAGACAGCTGTGTAAAACGCTCTTACGCGCACTAAGGACACAAAATTCTGAACAAGGAAATGACTTTTGTGGAGGTTTTGAAAATTGTCACCTTTTGTGAGTGAAAGTGAGATTTTGTTAGCCTTTAGGTCTCAGCTTCATATGTAAGTATTGGCAGAATGCAATGACTACTAAGTGTTTTTATTTTGGCTATTCATTCAGACTCCCCTTGTCTCCCCTGGGGTATAGCGGGAAGGGATTATGGGATATGCGATGGGAATGGGTACAGCGTGGGTTTTGCTCAGTGATACTTATTGAGCCGAGCTTCTTTTCAGGCCTCCATAGAGGGCAAGCGCTCGCTCTTATCTGAATGTGCAGCCCTCAGCCTCCAAGCAAAGCAAACGCCCAACATACTATGCACTTGTGGTGCTAAGGGGGGGAGAGGAAGAATTGCCCTGGTGGAGAGCTCTGGATTAATGTCCACCTGAGGTCCTGTAATGTGTGTGCACTGGCATTGCGTAGCACGTGGACATCTTTTGCATTTCTCCTCCATCGAAATGCAGCCAGTGGGGCTGGGATTTGATCTTGCTCAGCAGCTGGATGCCATTGCCACTGAGCTATCCCAGCAGTTGGAGACAGGGTGAGATGAGCGTGTTCCTGAAAATACTGTGAGACAGCGTCCTGTGCTTGCAGATATGTGGTGAAAGCTCAGCTTTTTCTTGTTTTACAAACCCTGTCTTGGTGTCGTGAAACACTAAGCAGTCTTGAGGAGTCTGTGTCCTGTATTTGTGGCTCCAAACATGGCAATGCATTCTCGCAGCATCGGGCGGCAGCGGCAGCAATCAAACAGGGACCACCAAGCCGGGGGCGACGACGCTGGAGCAGAGCACGGCTGCAGCAGCACAGCTGCACGAGGTCATGCCACCCAGCAGCACGAGCGTTGACGCAAGCACAGGGTGCGCAGCAGTCGGCATCTCGTGTCATCTGAGGGTTTAAAATGACCAAATGGAAGAAAACCAACAAAGTATTTGGCTGATATGTACCGCACTAAAACTCCAAAAAATCAGGATGGCACATTTCACTTTTATTGCACATGGCATTCTTCCAGGCAACAGTAGCGTTGCAAATAAGAGACTTAAGCAGCCTGACTAAAGCATTTATCTTCTTATCTTTCACCCTGAGCAGTGTCGTATTGTCGCATGTTTTTTTTTTTTAATAATGGCCTTTTTAAAACTTCATTCAGCTGTTCCAGAAATCTCTGCATTCTATTTGTCTTGCCTTCTGTATGCACAGCAGTAACACCTATTGTTCCTTTCGCAAACTTTGGTGGATTGTCAGGGATCACTATAGCCTGAAATGTTCTAACCTCGCCCACTTTCTCTCGCTGCAGTGTGATGGCGTCAGTGGCATCAACAGTAGTGGTGGCCCCCGTAACAAGTGGTGTGGTGACGGTGGCAACAGCCCCCAATAACAACAGCACAGTGGTTCGCCACACGACAGCCACTATCGGAGAGCTGGGGGCCCTGAACAGCACCACGACATCTGTGCAACACATTGCCGTGCAGAAGGTGCAACCTGTCGTGGCTCAGCAGACAGCCGTTGTGGTCACCACCCAGCCCCAGCAGCGGGTGGGGTTGTCTCTTTCGGTGAGCACAGTGTGTTTGTTTTAATGCGCAAAACATTGGAGGGCCCATGACGGCAAAAATTGACCGCTGAATGAGGCTGCATCGTGAATAGAGATGAGGAAAGAGCGAGGGAAGAACCTGCGCTCAAGAGGTAGGGGAGGCGGCTGTAGGGAAAGCCGGAGGTGGCGGGCAAGGAAGGGTGATGAGTGGAGAATGCTGGATGTGGCGGGAGTTAGTTATATTCCGTTTCATATATCAGATGCAACGCTATGAAATGTACGGAGGTAGTTCGGTTGAAAAAATGAAGGGAGGTGTGTTACCGCGTGTTTGTTCTGTGGCCGAGTGGTTTAAGGCATGAAAAAGCGACAGTGTGTCGTCAGCACTAAGTGTGCATTTAATCAAACTCATGACACTTGTATCGTGTAGTAAGTTCGCAGGTAACTCATTTACTATATATTTCATTCACCACAAGAAACGCACTACTTTTTGGTCGCGGATGTAGGCAGCTCTAACTAGAGCACTAGCTTTGACAGCACATGTGCCACATGTGCTTCTGGCATGTGACTAATGTATGTGTGGCAGATATGATGAACCATGTGCAAGCACTGTGGCTGCTCATGTGTGGCAAAATGTACAAAGTTTAACGTGGTTATAACAAAATTGAAAAAATTCAAGAGATTTTTCGTTGCACCCAGGTTTTCTTTATATGCAGTTTTTACTAGAAGGCTCGAAAGAACAATGTAGAATGGAAACCTTTTTGAGAAGTAAGTGTAGATGTATGTAAAAATAAATGTAGAGGCAGCAGCAGCAGCCGCCGCCTCCTCCGCTGTGGCTTGTACAACGCTGCCGTGAGTGGAGCGGGGAGAGGGGAGAGTGGGAAATGGCAGGGGCACCGCAGCAGAACCAGAGGAGAGTGCACGTGATCGCGCCGCCGCCATAGACAGGCAGCAAAGACATGTTTCTTCCTGCATGTTCCCTGTCACGGTCTGCCCGCTGCTGTTGTCTAACGAAACAGACTTTTCGCCTTGTGCCGCCAGCGTTCTCCTCTGTCTCCGCACTCGACGTGTAAGAGCTATCGGCGCTGGAATCACGCGAGCAACCATGAGGCAGCGATGGGAATGCATTGCTCGTACAGTTTTTTTTTTTTGCTGTACCATATTATTTTCGTTGTTTTTGAACATACATTGCTAAACCATGTCGTATGACGTTCCAAAAGTGAAAGCAGCGGAGATGTGCCGTCTGCGTTTGAGCACAGCGCTTTGTGTCAACTGCGGTCACTCATTCCGATCATAGAAGTTCCTCTCATGTCAGTTCTTGTTTCATCATTCTGAAACTTTTCTGCCAACTTTTGTAACTCGGTACAAGCCAACAGATAATCGGCACAGTGAGTTCGTTATATCAAGGTCAACCGTTGCAACACCTTTGTTGCATGGAGGTCTCAAATACATGCGCTTCATTGGAGGCAGCATTGGGGAATTGAGAAACTTTTGTAATATCGAGCAATTGCTATATGGAGGTTTGTTACATCCAGGTTTAACTACAGTCACCGACCGATTTTTCGGACTCTAAGGGACCCGGAAAATGGTCCGAATAATCGAACAGTCCGAAAAATCCCTGAAGTACAAAAAAACCACTTTATTGAGATGAAATCGGCTTAAAAAAGTAACTGATTTTACCTCGCGACAAATTTCTCTTGCTGGCGACGATTTGCGCCTGTATTTGCGCCAAAGTTGTGCTTTCACTGTACACGCTAGACAGCAAGGTTTACTACATTTAGTTGGAATACTGCCCACACTTCTTTGATGGACCCGGCAGGGCCATGTTGTCCACAACCCGTGTGTGCACCACACTGCTCGTCAAACACAGGCAAAGATAAGGCACTTTTCGTTCAAAGAGGCGGAACCGCCGGACGCAATCACAAAACGGCGAACGGATGTAACTTCGTGAAGACTGAGCGCCACTCGGTCAACGCGGTCAGAGAAACCTAAGTGACAAAACGACGAATGGCAAACGTATGAGACCCGCCGCGGTGGCTCAGTGGTTAGGGCACTCGGCTACTGATCTGGAGTACCCGGGTTAGATCCCGACCGCGGTGGCCGCGTTTCGATGGAGGCGAAACGCTAAGGCGCCCGTGTGCTGTGCGATTTTAAAGATCCCCAGGTAGTCGAAATTATTCCGGAGCCCTCCATTACGGCACCTCTTTCTTCCTTCCTTCTCTCAGTCCCTCCTTTATTCCTTCCGGCCGAGATGCGCGATAGCTCCTGCACAATTTCCTTCCCCCAACAACCAATTTTCAACGTATGGGACAAGCAATAACTGCCTGCGACAACGTCGGCGACAGAAACAAGTGGACGGCGATGACAATCTGGCTGCCACCTCGAAGTGTCAGAGATCGCAGGGACCTCTGCTGGCAACAATGACGTACCGAAAGTATGTCAAGCCAATCCAACTGCAGCGTAAATCCACCTCAATCCAAGATGGCACCTTTTGCGCCGGTGAAAAGCCGATAAGATGGCTGATTTTGGCCCGCAGGCGACTGAAATTAGTCCGAAAAATCGAGCTTTTGGACTTTTGTTATCCGAAATATCCGTCGCGAATATGTATGTGCTTCTACGGGGTGACTGACGGCGCCTCATCGATGTCCGAAATATCCGAAAAAATGTCCGAAAAGACCGAATTATTGGAGTCCGAATTACCCGTCAGCTACTGTATATACTTACTCTAAAGAGTTCCTGGATAAATGAACCTTGCGCATGTCATGAGATCGTGTCATGCTCGCGCATTCCCATCAGATGAAACCATTTATTGCCTCCTCACACCCAGTTGTTTTTGCTGTACCTACACCTCACATTGTCACTGTCATAGTGTTGTGTAGCTGCTATTCATGCTACAACCCAAGGACAAGCAGCACAGCCAGTGGCAAGGAAAAAACGCCCCCAGTTCATTCAGTTCTTCATGTACAGGTGTCATATCCAAGGCATCAGCAGTTATCTTGTGACTTGCATATTTTGACCCATGTCCTGTCTCAGTCCCGTTTTGATGCATGCCACTGCAGTCGCTTAAAAAGTAATTGTTTTTAAGGCAACAGCATTACAGGTCCTCTTCTTTAAAAGAGCCAGCGGCGATGTTTTCCATATCACGAAAAAGGCCATCGGTCAAGAGAGTCATGACGTAGTCATGATGTCAGGGCAGTTTCATTGGCTGAGAGGGTTGTGACATCATCTAGCCATCATTGCGAAGTGTCTCGGAAGAAAGAAAGAAAAGCATCTACACCAAAAACAAAAGAAAGCAGTCCTAGAATCAAATCGCTGGCCTTTGGATCGTGAGCCTGGCGATCTACCTCGACACCACTGAGGAGCATTTGTTTCGTGCGATAGTTTAGAAGTCTTGTGCGACCACCTCATACCACACAGTAGGCAGTAAACACTTGGTTAATTGGAGTCACCAGTCGGTGTCACCAATTGGTATCATCAGTTAAAACACAGCCTAATGCGCAGTGAATAACCGGAAGCGACATGTGTGACTTATCATTCTAATCAAGTTTTTTGGGTTTACTTGTGCGTGTGAAGCACGGGAGAGATTCGGTAATGGTGAGTGTGACTGGCATGGTCAGTGACGACGGCAATGCCGACGCCGCTGCCGGCTTTTCCGCCTCGTGAGCTCCTTAACACTGTCACATTAAAATGCACTGTTGTCGGCGGTATTTTGTGCCACCAAGGGAGAGGAATATATACCATCTGTGAAGACGTTAATACGACCAAACTAATTCAGTGCTTATTCCTACTCCTCAATCCCCGTTAATTCAGATAACCCGGACTGGCTCCAGAGTCCTGCCAAACGCTAGTGTATGGCCCCAGGATTCCGTTTATTCGAATGGATGCCCAGGGGCTGACATCAGTCAATTCGGACGGCTCCCCAAATGGTGCTGTTTCGTGGTATGATGTGCTTGGCAAACCGATCACCAAGATATTCGTCCCCAGGCCTGAACTGCATGTTATATTCATTGCTGCCGGCACCCCTGTGACATGCGTGCACCCGCAGGTGTTTTGTGATCGGCAGGCCCCTGGCGATTGGCCGTGTAGAGTCTGGCCACGTAATTTCCTTTTCGGAGCTTCGCCGCTGGCCCGGAGCAGCAGCGGCTATAGGCTGCGCTTAGAAGTCAGCCAGCCGAGCTAGACGCTGTTTAGAACGATGATTGCATTATCGCGGACATTCTTTGTTTGTTTATTTAACTCTTTCGCTACCGCGGAAATATGGACGATGTGGAGTGTACTGAAAGAAAATTTTTGTTTCACTAGAAGTAACAAACCCAGCACATATTGCAATGCAAGAAATTGTAGCTTATTAGTTACACTTCTGAATGAAACAAACAGCAGACTTGTGTGTGCAAAAGTACTTGAACATTTATTAGCAAATGTGGTAAAAACACAGAAAAAGTATACAGAAAAAAAATTAACGGCTGCACTAAGCGGGAACTTGAGTAGAGGAAAACTGGAATATACAAACTGGTTCACATGTTTATAGCTGTCATTCCTCCAAGTTTCAGCTCTGAGGTAAAATTATTGCACTTTCCACAGCCGGTCAAGTCACCGGTCATGACTGTGGTGCCACTGTGAAAAGGAATCACGTGAAGATGTGAATCAGAGGTAGACTTGACAGGTGCTGCACATAACGTTTAATCTTTGTTCATGTTTTGTTCTCTGATAGCAGAGCTTGCAGTTCCTCCTTCCATTTTTTTTTTTGGTTGGTGACGAATGGATTCTATGGGAGTATTGGGGGCGTGGACTTCATCTACCTCACCCATACTCTAAGATTTGTTGAATGAGCCAGCCTGAAAGCCAGCTGACCCAAATTTGGCATTTTGGGCAAGCTCTGGAACATCAGGATCGATGAACTTTCATTGATGTGGTTCAAAAGCCAGGACACTTTCCAAGTCTTGCCAATAGATGCAGCTGCCACTGAATCCTCTGGGTCCGCTACGTGCAGAAAAACAAGCAAAGCAAAAAACTGATTTCGGCAAATGTTATTTGGTGGCTGAAGACCAGAATAGATGATTCCTGTATTCCAATAGAGATATAGTCGCGGCAGGTTAACAATTCCCATGTGTATGATGATTCCAATGAACTTGTCCAACGGATTCACCTCTTCCCATGAGTCGTCACGCTGAGCGTATGTTTGCCTGTCCAAAAACTTCATCCAAGTTCATCGCCTCCACCATGAAGAACATCAAGAAGAAGTCGATAGGTTGAGCGAATCTTTGAACGCCGCTCCGCAGCGATGCACCGACATGGACACCTGGCCGTCATCTCGGTTGAAAAAATGCGACGCGACCTTGAGCATTTGGCAAACTGTCTTATATGTTGTTAAGACCCTGAAGCACAAAAATAAACCACTCTCATCGGTTACAAACGGCATGCACCGCAGAAAACACAGAGCGAACGAAAACAAAAGTTGCATGCGAATACACGCTTACATTCCAGGCCCCTGAGACGAAGTCTCGCTGTTGGAACCAAAATCCGACGTTTGTACATCATTGCCTGACTTATCATCGCGGCTTTCGTCACAAAACCCGGAACCGAAACCAGCCGAAGCGCTCGGTGTCGAATTTCGATTTCGAGGAGCGCACGGTGACGCAGACGCCATGTTTGTCGGCTGACGCTGCTTCGGCCGTTCAAAGTTTTATTTTTCACGGCGCTCCCTCATGTTCTAAACTGAAAACAAAAACTGCAATTATGAACTTAGTTCCATAGAAACAACCTAGATCGCGCAGCGTGTCTGCAAGTGCCGAAATGAATTTTCAGCGGCTTTTTCAAAATGTCGATCATATGTGCCCGGTCTCCTATGGAGCGGTAGCGAAAGAGTTAAGGAAAGTGTCTTAATATCCGCTCTGGCAAGGCTCAGAAACCAATGTGCGCTTCCCTCGGTTTCGTCCGCGTGATTCAATCTTCCAGCATGCCCAAATTCTGCGCTCGTCATGCGCTGTTTGCTGTTTGTGCGTTTCCTCACATGCGACACAACATGTGAAGAAGCTCCAGCGCTATTGCATCACACACTGAAAGAATTGACAGAAGGTGACATTTTTCTTTAAAAAAAAATGTGCTGGTTGCACCATCCCCTTACCTGGTCACGAAGATTTTATGACTTTGAAAGCATTCAGGTTGGCAGTTATGCCATTGCTGAGAAAAATTGATACTCATGGACAGCTGTTGACCATCATAGTTATGTGCAATGTGTCAAGAAATAGTAATATGATATTAAGGGGGCAAATAAACTTTTCGAGGTGTTTGTCTTTTCTCTTGTGTTGTGTGGAGGATAACATCATGGTAGTCTTGGTGCTGCTTGTTATGTAGCTTTTTTATGGTTTTTGATGCCGTCTATCACGTGACATGCCCGGATCTCAAGGTTTCTTGTTTCCTTCGTGTATTTCTTTTCCTTGCATTAGTTGGACCAAGTCTCTGAGGCTCAGGAAATGTTCAAGAACTCTAACAAGGTGTCCCGTTCAGAGAAGGCGCTCATCTTGGGCTTCATGGCTGGTTCCAGAGGTAAGTAACTTATAGCACACTGGTTGTGCCACCTGGGATGTCTTATGATGACAGTTGCGGGAAATGACGCCACATCACAATGAGGTGGTGCATGTCCTTTGGCCTTATTTGCCAGGTGACGCCTGCATTTAGGTAATGCCACCCTAATGCACTTCCATATCTGGCTTCAGGGTCATTGGTCGTTAGTAGGATTTCCATTGAGTTATTGATGCCTTAACATACTTTCCATGAAGCTCTGATGCAGTTGTACTAGGCTTTAGCTCCTGAGAAAAAAAAACCTCGTTATCAAAGACAACTGTGTGGAAATTAACAAGTGTTGCTTGTTTGCAGGCTGTGTGTTGAGGTCTACATCAGGTGATTTCATTACTGTAACGAAGGCATTGTCATCACTGTTTAATAGGTTTGCATTAGTGTTTTTTTTGTTTGAAGCAAATAGTAATTGTGAAATAATTTTAAAGCAAATATTTCAGATATTTTGGCACACAAAAGAGATATAATGGCGCAATCGATATTTTTCAGACCATGTAGGTATATTTCTAACCCACAAGATCATTGCTGGAAAAAAAAAAAAGAGAGAGAGTGGAAAGAGTGCATTGAAGTTATGCCGACCTTTTGCAAAAATGGCCATCCGAAATAGGGGGGGGGGTGTTGACCTGCACTGGGAGCTGACCTGTTTGTGGGGTTCAGGTAGGTTTTGTTGAGCCATCATGTGCTGGTGTCTATTCATGGAGCTGCACCTGTCAAAAGAAAAAATGGTCAGTTCATATACAAACCAGTCCTGCTAATGAAAATTTGAACCGTGTGTCATTTACCTGGCTCACTCACTGTTGGTCGTTTTCCTGGAGGAAAAATACATAACACGAGAGCAGAGTTTCAGTACTTCCTCAAACCTTCCCAGTTTGCCTCATGCCAAAATCTAAATCTACAGGAATGTTGGCAGCTCGGTTTCCGCTTAGTCATCTAGGCCACACGCATGTGAAAGGCATAGAAGTTGCGTTGTTTTATCACCTTTGATTGTCGCTTTCCTCCAACTACTGGTCTTAATTGTGATTGCGTTTTTGCATGGCTGTTGATTTTCGCTATGCGCATGCCACGGTGCTTTCCCACAGGAAGTACAGTATAGACCCATGTAAGGCCCGCGCCCCCAACTGTGGTGCCGGTAGTTCGAGAAAAGAAAATAATCAGTGAAAAGAATTGCTTCATATGAGCATTATTTTGCCCATGTAGCACGTTACGCTGGGTGCTGACGGACGATAACTCCCTGTGACATTCAGTACAACCACACACGCATCGTCGTACGCCCCGGACTTTGTCTGAAACCGCGAACATGCAGTGCCTTGGCGCTGCTTGCTAGCTTTGTGCACTCGCCATTCGCGCCAGAGAGGTTAGAGTGTTATGTTGTGCAAAAAACTAGAATGGGGAGTACCCATGCTAGCAGCGCGTTTCCTTGCGGTGATACGGCACCCACCCAGTTTGGGCGATATGTGCCGTAGTAGTGTGCTGTTTGCTCGGTGCCACTATGCCTAACGTGCTCCGCATCAAAGCCGCAGCTAAAGTGCTCCGAGTCTAGTCACAGTTAATACGATGAAAGGTCTAGCCTTATTATCAGTTTAACACCACGTAATAACTTCGCATTAAAATAAATGTGTAATTGATTTTGTCAAGGCCTTTCACAGTGAAGTGCATGGAAAGGCAGGCCGGGTGAACACCACCTCACACTGACAGCCGCGGGTTGCATGCGTGCTGCTCCATACTGTCAGCCAGGGCATCATTACTGTCTATCGAGCGCTAGATCTTTGGAGGATCTTGACCATAGATTCACGTGACATTTGCGAGTAAGCTTGCCTGTAACAATGAGGAACAAATAACAGAGCCTATCCAAGCCAGTTCTGCCTGGCTTGAATAGTTTAAATCGAAGGTGGCACCTTTCACAGCTGCGAAGAATCGGTTGGTTGTGACAGCGATGCCTGCTCGCATCTGTATTTGTCCGAACAATTTTGTACTCTGCAGAGTCTGCAATATCGATCGTGAATGTGTACACGTTCCTATGAGGTGTGTGACGGTTCCTCAAGGAAGTACAAATTATTGGTTTCCGAAAAATGGTATTTTAGTCTTGAATAGCAAACATTGGTTTTGATTGAATTGAATGTAAAATATTTTGCTATTTTACTGAATATTCGAAATTGTCTATTATTTGCTCAAGCTTACAGTTCAGTTTTGTTGTGGTTGTGTCTTTAGGAGTGCATGAATGAAATGTGTTTTGCAGTGTAAAATATTTTTGCAGCCAATCCCTGTCCTGAGCTGGGCAACCTGATCACCATCCGGCTGAGTGAAAACAAAGAAGACATCATCCAGCCCAATGGCGTCGTGAAGCAGGCCATTGTGGAGACACACTTCCAGATGAACTATACGACGGGCGAGTGGAAGCGTGTACGGAAAGTCAGAGAAATCGAGGACTGAGAGAAGCAGCCTCTGTCGCAGGACTCTTGTGCAAGGTCTTTCGTGCAACAGAGAGGGGTGGGAGGTAAGGAGGAGGAGGTGCAAAAGGAGCTCGAGTTGGGATGAGAACGATACGGGACGGAGTGCATTTGGGACATAGCTGTGTGTGTTGTGCTGTGTATTAAACGAGGACTCCCCCAGATGGCAAGGTTTGCTGTCAAAGACGTGCATTCTTTTGTGTGCTTGTTGTTTTTTCTTTATTTTCCTTTTCCCCCTTTCTGTTTGGCTGGTAGCAGGCTGCAGCTGCATAGCTCCCCAAAGTCTTGGCTGGGGCTGTTCTTTTTGTTTGATTCGTTTTTCTCTTGTTTTCTGTGTTAACATGTATTTCCACAAACACTTGAAGAAGGTATTAAGGAAATGCGAAAAGCATGTTTTCATGCCCTCGCTGCCTCACATTGACCCTCCGAAGCAGCCTGTCAGCATCTTTCGCTGTCTTACATAAGTTGTGCTCTATGAATTTTCTTTATTTGCACCAGTTTGACGTGAAATGCAGTTACCTGCCTTTGATCTCAGGGGTGCCTTCAGTTGGCAGCATTTTTTCTCTAGCTTTTGGGTTGGTGAGCAGCCACTCGTGGAGTGTGCCCTCCTGTGGTTGCGTAACTTGTGGTCGCAAAAAACACTGGTTAAAACTGAATGCACTCTTTGACCTCCTGGCCATTTCACGAAACATTTTTGATGCACGCACAATTTTCTTCTTATGCAAATGGTACTGTCTCACTGTAGTTATTATTCTTTTCAGTTCTTTGTCATTCTTCAAGGCACCGTTAGCGTCGCAAGTAGGAGGCTCTAATAAAACATTCATCCTGGGGTCTCAAACCTTGTACAGTATGCCTTTTGATCGCTGTGAAAAGTTATTGCCTCCTGTTGCTGTTTAAGAAGCATGGCACTGGCTCCTGGGTTTGTGTGTTTATTGGTGAGAAGGGGATGGGAGTTCATTTGCATATGCCTGTGTATCATAGTTGCTTCACATGTCCGTTCAGTGTAAATACCCTTGCGCATTATTTTGAAAACAATCGATTTGGTATGTTCATTTCAAAATCATGAAATCACTTTCTTTGCTCTAGTGCAGTATGAGCTTAGTTGATTTTAAAGAGGGGTGAACTCTCTTAGTTGCATTGGTGTACACGGTGTTTTATTTATTTTTGATTTAAGTATCTCATTCTTCGACGTAGGTAACACCAGGAAACATTTATGAAAGGCATTGCATGTCCAAAGTTTTGACTGTGACAAACGACACACCTTGTGGTGGTGACAGTTGGTGCACATTTGTTCTTGAGGTGAGATGTCACAGGAGGAGGCATGCCTGTTAATATTGTGGTCCTTTTTCTCACTGTATAATGTGCACCATATATCAGTTGCTGTGTGAAACAGAAGGGCCCATGTTTGGCAAAGGAAATATAAGAAAAATAAATATTTTCACAATGTTCCAAACCCGCTGTGGCACTTTGCAATGAGGTTGAATGCCTTCTGCGTGGTAGAGTATGTGGGTGGGACCACTCAGTTGAACAATAAAACGATTCCTCAGAAACTTGGTAACCTGAGCAGATGTTTCCAGGTTTCTATTGTAACATTCTTTCGTCATCTGGTTGGTGTGTTGTCAAAAGTGTCTTTTTTGAATGCTGCAGGAGCTTTTCTTTTTTCGCATCTGCTGGAACGAAAACTATAATGGCACAGCTTAATAGTGGGGAACAGTTGGCCTGCTTTAGTGGCCTCTCTGGTGCTACATTCAACTCCCTGTACAACGAAGTTCACGGGGCACGAGAAAAATTTAGCAAAGCAGAAACTCCTTTATCGTGAAATAGACTCAGAACAACTGCAGAATAGACTCGATAATGCATAAACAACGTTTAATTTTTAGAGATGAGTCTGGTTGGTGTTGCTTTCGCTGTTTCGAGATACCGTATTTACTCGAATGTAAGTCGACCTATTTTTAAAAATTTGAAAATCCGAAGTGAGGGGGGTCGACTTACAATCGAAATGAAAACATAGCACTATAAGTAAAGGCGAGACAAATGAGAAACGAGATATCGGGCATGCTACAGCGTGGTTGCATTTTTGCTGTGTGGCTCCGTCGCATCGCTCTTGGTGCTGGCCTTGAGCAGCTGTTATGTCAACGCGCAAAACTGGCATACCCTCCCCGCACGCGCGGGCGGCGGCCGATAGCGGCTATCGATAAGGAGCAAACTGGCACCCCACATGTGGCTGCTGGCTGCAGTTGCTGATAAGCTATGGCGGCCCGATAACGCAATCGCGTTCTACAGGAAGCTCAAGCGTCCAACAAGTTTTCTTTTTACTTTCAAATGCGCGCCCGTTGATAGTTGATGGAGGGGCCGCTGTTCCAACCGAGGCGGCACCCCCACTCGGACCGGCAGCGGTGCCGGGGATGTCGGTAGCCGACGGAAGAGCCGATGCCATTCGTGCGTAGTTTCTCTTTGGCTCTGATGCATTTGACTACTGCCGGCCACGTTTCACAAGTTTTTAATGTAGTGCTTTGTCAGTCATCATTTGTGCTCCAGGTC
This sequence comes from Amblyomma americanum, assembly GCF_052857255.1. NCBI lineage: Eukaryota > Metazoa > Arthropoda > Arachnida > Ixodida > Ixodidae > Amblyomma > Amblyomma americanum. Next base: position 139,523,279 of record NC_135500.1, read on the forward strand.
AGGCAAGCGATCGGCACTCGTTCACGGCTACATTCAAGATGGCTGCCATTTTTTACGCCGAAGAAACGAACAGCCGCGTGCCGGGCCGCAAGAACAGCCGCGTGCCGGGCCGCAAGTTCGACGTTCGCAACGGGTGATACAGGTGTGGCAGCTGCGGTAAGGAAAATTTTCAGCTGTTCCGCGTGATGTCGCGATGTGGCTGTTTGCAAAGTGCGGGATTTCACTGGACGACGACGTTAGAACAACGTGCTGTGGGACCGCAGCAGCGATCACGACAGCAGCGCTAGTGAGGACGATGGCACAAGTGCGGACGAGTAGTCCAGTGACTAATAGATTTTTCTTTTGGAATGTGCCCACGGGCATGCCCACGCGGTAGCCGATAGCGACTGGCAATAAACAGCGGCCCCTGGATAATGCTATCGCGTTCACGTATTCAGAAGTCTTTTTTTTTATTTTTCGGAAATGTGATTTGGGGGGTCGACTTATATTCGAGTCGACTTACAATCGTGTAAATACGGTAAGCACTGTGGTACGAGCTTCCCGTCCGCTGTGTTATTTGTGACATCGTGAGCACGTTGTCGTGCTCTGACATTCTACTGCCTGGGGCTTTAAAGGGGCCCTGTGACACTTATAAGCATAGGATTTTTATTCTTTCTATGCATAGTACATGGTGATGCTATGCATAGGAGATCCAAGGAGATCGTTGAAATTGTACCTTAATATTCAATATTTTATTGTGCTACAGAAATGCTCGTTTTATGCTTATGGTGTTGAAACCTAACAGCAAATACGAGCAAATTAAAACTGATAAGAGTAGTGCCATAGTGGAGAAATTTTCCATTCGCTTCAGACTGTCGCAGTAGCAAGCTGTTCAAACTGCTGATACCCAGAACCTACTGGGCATTGAAACTGCCTTGGACTTCCAGTGGACTACCACTTCTAGGCATTTAGGACATCTGCAGGTTGCCGACGCATGTACAGAGGATGTCCTCTGGACTCTCTAGATACATATATATAGGCAATCCAAGGGATGTCCTGCGGGCATTTAGAGCGGACGTTCGAATGTCCCATGAACGCAGGGTACGTGCTATCACCCACACAATATTTGACGCCCGATGGCCATTCGCTGGAAACCCTACTTCGGATGCTCAGACCTGTGCTGTACATCCCGTTGCTTTACTTGAATATGACTGTCGGACTATCTGATGCAAGACTGCAAATCGTGTAGCTTGTTCGTCAAACATCTGAATATAGAATTGTGCTTCATTAGTATGGACACTTTCATTCAGAAGAAACACTTAAAGTGATTAAGGTTGTATCATGTGCATAGCCATATGCAATGAAATGGAAATTAGTTTTGGAGCATCAAGGACATTGTCCTGGCAGCCGTTATATTTAAAAATGCAGTGAAATGTGAAGTGTTTAGTAGTACAGGAGATATGTTGTCATGATGTCTCCTATAACTGTTTTCATCCCTTAATCCGCTAATACCCACTTGGCTGACAGCCATTGATGGATGGCAGGTGAAGGCTGCTTTGAGGGAAGCAGTAGTTACAAAGAATCCTTCGTCATCAGCAGCACAACAGCCTGACTGCGCCCATTGCGGGGCAAAGGCCTCACCCATGTCTCTAATTAACCCTGTCCTTTGCCAGCTGTGGCCACCGTGTCCCTGCACACTTCTTAATCTTATCCGCCCATCTAACTTTCCGCCGCCTCCTGTTAAGCTTGCCTTCTCTTGGAATCTACTCCGTTACCCTTAAGGACCAGCGGTTATCTTGCCTATGCATTACTTGCCCTGCTCAAACCCATTTCCTCCTCTTGATTTTGACTGGGATGTCATTAACCCGCATTTGTTCCCTCACCCACTCCGCCCGCTTCCGGCCTCTTAACGTTACACCTATCATTTTTCTTTCCATAGTGTGCTGCGTTGTCGTTAACTTAGGCTGAACCCTTTTCGTTAGCCTTCATGTGCAGCCATTCATACCTTCATAACTTGCTCATTCATAACTTGCTCCTTGAGCAAGTTACAGCGGACCTTTTTGCCATTGTACAAGGGGGCTTTCTCCCGCTAACGTTGACTAGTGCAATTCCCACTGACTCAGAGCTCCGGTTTCTCGATACCCGCCTTAAGTTCTTGGACAACCGCGTTTGTTGGTGCTATTCACCACGCGCTAACAAACCCCTTCTGCCATACATGTCAGCTCATACTAAACTCGTGAAACGAGGCGTCATCAACTTATGCATGCAAAATGCTCTCGAAAAGTCATGTCCCCACCTTAGCAGCTTCAGCTTTAAAGTACAACTTAGAAGATTCCTCGAAGCAGGTTATTCTAATGATATGAGTGTTTCAGTGGCTGAAAGCTTCCTCAAGAAGAAACTTCAGGAAGAAGGAAGAGTTACAAATAAAACGCAAGGCAAGATGGCTGTCATCCTTTATATCCACAGTCTGTCGCACAATCTAAAGAAAATAGGAAAGAAGGCAAATGTCCGTGTGGTTTTTTTAGCCCCCAGATGAACTAAGTGCCATTAGCAAAAGAACCCTGCCCGCCGAACAACGTCCCCAAAATCCGCAGTGTTACACCCGCCACCGGAAAAGATTTGTTAAATGTACAGAGGGCATCATGTACACCATCCCGCTGTCCTGTGGGGTACAGTATGTGGGACAGTCTGGTAGGTGCCTCAACGAAAGGCTTCGTGAACACAACAACGTTAACGGGCAGTGATCTGGCTTTGCATTGCAAGGAGTGCAGGTGCGTGCCCTTTCTCGATAAATGCTTGGTAGTTGCCAGAAGCTGAAATAAACTGACTCGAGAAATCGTTGAAGCTACACAGATAGCTACTTTGCGTGATCTGTGTGTTAGTGAGCCTTCTATATTCTTATCGAAACGAGAATTGGCATTCCTAGGTTTGTAATAGCCTTTATCCTCTCATATTTATCTTTACATATTGATTTCTGTGGCTTCGCAGCTTTGGCGCATGCGCTCGTCGATCGGCTGTCTCGGTTGCCATGGTTTTGTGTGATTCCTTCAGTCGAAAGTTAGCACTCGTGGTGTGTGTTCTGTCTTCTTCCGTCGTCTTGTTTTCGAGCTCCTTTTCTCATGGATCAGTACCGCCTTACCCTTGTCAATTACATTTGCACTACAATGCATGAGACAACTGAAAAGCCATGAATTTTGAAATTATTGTCTTGATGATGTTGGATCCTCGACCCCGTGAAAAACAAATTTCACAAACGTCTTGAAACAGCTACAAATGGCAGCAGACATCTTGCGCTAGATGAAACGTCTCATAGACGTAGGCAGTGAGACGTTTTTTCAGAAATTAATATCTTCGTGTGGGTTAGTCGGTCATTCATGGAAAATAGCGCAGTGGAAACGGTGACGACTTTAAAAAAATTGCCACAAAACAAGCAATTGTCCTATATAGTCTGTTTCTTCGATGTCCCTGTTTCCTTTGCACTGCCATTTTTCAAAAACTTCTCTGAAATGTCTTAAATAAGACATTTCTTCAGAAACTTTTCTAAAACGTCTAACTCAATAAGACGCGCTTATCGTTCATGCAGTTGGCAAGAAGTTTCCGCAGTGGATTAAACCCCATAAAGATGTTTTTACTACTGCTAAAGTTGTAGATCACGAAAAGCGTTTTCAACCTCAACACGTTTTATTCTAGCCATTCAATAAAACGTATACAAGTTCGGCATAAACTAAGATGGCTCTGCGTTAATCCGATTTTTGCACGACTTTTTGAAGAGCAGGCGAACTGGCGCAAAGACCGCTCTTTGTACTCAAGCTCTGAAAGCACGTTAATCATGGTTTACATCTTAATCCGCCACTCTCATGGCTGGACCTCGGTAGCATGCGGGTACTGAAAGCCGACGGTAGTTACACGAGTGCTGAAATTTGTTTCATGTTGTGAACGCCTCTTCGTTCCGGCTCGGCTGGCCGGCGGTAGCGGTCGGCTAGCCCGGCGTCGCAGCGAATGCTGCCACCACCTAGCTTCTCGTGAGCCACTCTACAGATTCGCCACAGCTGCGCATGCGCGAAACCGAGTGACGTCATGCGCCGCGCAGGTGGTCGCTCTTCGCCGACTCCGTCGCCTAACCTTTCGGCGCAGCCGCGCGCTACTGCACATGTGCGTCATGTGCATGCGCAAGGAGGCTATATAATGCGCTTGCCACAGATTATGCGTGCGCACTCGACACGGAAGGGTAGGAGAGTGCGGCTGCTGCTAGACTACGCACAAAAGCTGAGAAACTAAATTTGTCCGATTCAGTACTACTCGCTTGGGAGTTGGCTGCACAACAGCGAAAAAATGATATAAACGAGTATACAATACGAGCTAAGCTACGAAGCATAACCATGACGTCAAACCAAGCTGAAGCTTTTCGCTTGTATATCCAGGCTTAACCAGAGCTTAGCCACTGCCTAATTTTTTATTGCTCCACCATGAACTAACCACGCGCACAACCTGTACACAGTCCTTATTGACGCGACAGCGTTAAGGAGGGCTCGTGTCGCAGAATTCTAAGCCAGCGTCGGCGGCGTTGGCCGTGAGCGAAAAATCCCTCCTCTCCCTCCTCCTCGCAATGTACGCCACTGCCCCAACAGATAGCGCGCGACGGCAGCGCCTCACGCTCGTCTCGTTCGGGCGCAGTGGGGCCGTGCGGGCAACGCAGCGCACATCCAAAGCGCGTTCACCACGAAGCTTGCGGCTTGCTGCCCGTTCGTTCGGCGCGGAAGCTATGCTGGCGTTCGTGGCATCGGGTTTGTCGAGAACGATGTGCCGACGAACTACGACTGCAACTTGAGTCCCGCGCGTTTCGGCAAGGCGCCTGTCAGCGCTTCTATACGTGGTTTCCCGCTCCGCGCGTCCGTTTCATGTACGTAGTAAAGGGATTTGTCTAACGGGCAAGGCGTCGCGCCGAACGGGCGATGGCGTTCCGTGGACTCTATGGCAGTGCTGCAACACGCTGTCACGTTGCACTTTTAAAGGCGAAGCTTAAGCGTCCTCCAATTTTTTGTGTAGTTTGTGTATCCTTACTTGCTGTCCCCTCACATATTTCATTTCTCTATTCTGCCTGCTATCCTTAGTTTCCGCTGCCCCAGCTCAGGTGCTTCGGTATCGTTGGCAGATGCCGGGGCCAGCAAAACATTTTCCTTCCTTTTTATTATTATTTTAATAAAACCATTTACTACCGCGTCGCTGCCTTCGTCAAGCTCGCCTAGCTGGCGCAGTCCGCTTATTGGTCCGCTTGCGGTTCGCGCGTACTCTGTCGTGCGCCCTGCGGCTTGGTGTCGCCCCGCTCGGTGCCGCTACAGTCCGCGTCAACATGGCTTTAACCGTTTGACGCAAAAAATAAAATTTTCTACGAGCTGTAAGCGCTTAGTTTTGCATAAAAGTGTGAGATGCAGTTTACTGACTTTTTATGTTGTTGCTTTGTTGAAAATTTAAAATTGTTTTTTTTTTCGGAAACCGACCGCGGCGGCTGCGTTTTTATGGAGGCAAAACGCTATGGCGCCCGTGTGCTGTGCGATGTCAGTGCACGTTAAAGATCCCCAGGTGGTCGAAATTATTCCGGAGCCCTCCACTACGGCACCTCTTCTTTCACTCCCTCCTTTATTCCTTCCCTTACGGCGCGGTTCAGGTGTCCGCCGATATATGAGACATACTGCGCCATTTCCTTTCCCCAAAAAAACAATTATTAAGGAAATGGCACGGTGTCTGTCTCATCGGCGGACACCTGAAAAGCGCCGTAAGGGAAGGGATAAAGGAGGGAGTGAAAGAAATAAGGAAGAAAGATGTACCGTTGTGGAGGGCTCCGGAATAATTTCGACACCTAAGGATCTTTAACGTGCACTGACATCGCGCAGCACACGGGCGCCTTAGCGTTTCGCCTCCATCGAAACGCAGCCGCCGCGGTCGGGTTCGAACACGGGAACCCCGGATCAGTAGCCGAGCGCTCTAACCACAGCCGCCGCGGCGTGCTTTATTTGTAATTTTGGGAATTTAGAAGTTTTTTTCAATACAATTTCTTCAACACCACATCATAGTGCTAGGAGCGCGGCAAAAAAGCCAACAAAAATCGTCGACTTGACGGGAACCGCGCCCCCGTTACAGAAATGGCGGCGGCAGCGGTGCCGCATTTTGTTACGCTGAACAGAAACCACTTCGAGAGGAAAGAAAAAAAAATGGCTGTGGTTTAGCTCTGGTTAATCCTAGTTGAAGCTTCGTTTCCTCGGCACATCGTCTACGCAGCGTCTCATTCCAACGCTCTCGAGAACTCAAACCGGTCTCTTCCGCAGTTGAAGAGTCACTCCGGGACGTGGCACGACTTCTAGCTGCATCTTCGTTACGACGCTTCTGGAGTCGTGCGGCGCGTTCTTCTGGCGTCTCTTGAGCGCGTTCTCTTCCCCGCTTCGTTCTGCCGTTGTTGCGTCTCTTTCGCGCTCTCCATAACGACTACAATACACTAGGGCCATTTTTTTACCTACACTGGCTACACTAGTGTAGCATGGTTTCATTTTTTTTATCAGTGTAGAAAAAGTGTAGCTCCGCCCACCTACACGGTCGTATTTCTTTTACGCGTAGTGTAGCACGATAACTACACTTTCTACACCACTCATATTTTAGTCTGGTGAACGCTACTTCGCGTTTAGGTATACGCCGTGTTCGTTCGGTTGGTGTCAGCGCTGGGCGACTCACGTGAAAAATACAAGTATATTTGCATACATGGTAATCTACATTTCTATGTATGTTAGTGCGAAGCTCCTTAAGCTTACAGTATCGTCTTTCACGTCTGTTTATTAATACGGCGGCGTCTCAAAGCGGTCCGTCAGCCCGCTGGCTGAGAGCCGAGGAACAGCCATTCGAAGTCGCACCCCATATGCCGCGGAACGCCGGTTTCAATTTCAACGCGCCGCATAACGCTGTTCCCCTAGCCACGACAGATGCATGGATGTTTTGTATTTCTCACGAGGAACCCGTCATCGACCCTTCATCGGACTTTTTTTTAAAATTGGTTTTTGTGTGGAAAGGAAATGGCACAGTATCTGTCTCATATATCGTTGGACACCTGAACCGCGCCGTAAGGGAAGGAGGGTAAAGGAGGGAGTGAACGAAGAAAGGAAGAAAGAGGTGCCGTAGTGGAGGGCTCCGGAATAATTTCGACCGCCTGGGGATCTTTAACTTGCACTGACATCGCACAGCACACGGGCGCCTTAGCGTTTTTCCTCCATAAAAACGCAGCCGCCGCGGTCGGGTTCGAACCCGGGAACTCCGGATCAGTAGTCGAGCGCCCTAGCCACTGAGCCACCGCGGCGGGGGTCCATCCGACTTACTGTGCAAGAAATTTAGCGACGTACAGCTTCGTGGTACACTCCATGCATCCGCTGAGCACACACACACACACACACACACATATATATATATATATATATATATATATATATATATATATATATATATATATATATATATATATTGTAAGGGAAGACTTCAAGGGAGACGTTTATTCCAGCCCGCTGGCAAAGACGTGCTCCCAGCGAACAGCACCAAGCGATGACTATGGGAATGTACAGTGCAAAGAGGATGAAGGCGCAGCCAGAGAACCGACGACGACGAAAGCGCATAAAGTGCTCACAATAATATATATATATATATATATATATATATATATATATATATATATATATATATATATATATATATATATACACACACCCACTGCGAGGCGACACCACCTCTCCCTCTACGCCAGCGGAGCACATCTGGCGGAGCGAGCGGTGACGCCAGCAGCGTCGTCGACGGCGGCGCCATCTGTTGGAGCGCGGCTGCGGCGTTGCTAGGCGACAGCGGCTCAAGGTCGGCCACGCATGGAGGAGGCCACGGCATACGACATAAGGCATACGGCGCGACGAGTCGAAATAGCTCGCTGGCTGGCGTAGTAAAGCTTTCGCTTTAAAACAGTGATTTGGCCATTTGGCGTTGCAGTCGCTAGCGGCCTTTTTGGTGCCCGCGCAAGCCGAACATGCTAAAAGCACGTGATTTCGGCTAGATGGCGCATACTGTTTGAGACGGATAATAGTATGCACCATAGTCTCTTACTTGTGTTTGTCTACCTTTATGCGCTATTATTTTTTCCGTCTCAGATACGAACATGCTAAACGTTCCTGTGCGCTCTTTGTTTCGCGCTTGTTGGCGCTTTACGCTGCTGTTTGCAGTTTCCCCTCGTTATCTCTCACTTCCAGCGCTGTACTGAAATATGCACCACGTTTTCCACAAAAGTAAGTCACCTTCCATTTCTCCTGCGCGATGAAAGCATCTACAACGGCTAAGCTGCTAGTGCACCTAATTGTACGAACACGGCCGGTTGATAAGCAACGCACAAGGTATGTGGTACGATTGGCTATAGTGTTGGTTTGCAAATCACAAAAGCTGTATCAGCCAATATTTTACAGACCGAATTGGAACGTTGGATGTGTTAAAACTGCGTTTGCATGTGTTTGAGCTTCCGTTGCTTGGGTAGAGGTCGCTCGCGTATTTTAGCCTGCTCTGTGACGTGCTTTATTGCGAAGGCTCTCAAGAAATATTAATCACGGTAAAAAATTTATAGGGTCCATGCCCAGCTTTCCGTGATATCTACTACTTGCGCCATCTGCCGGCAGTGGCGGTGACAGGGCGAGCAACTTAATGGGAAGGGGTACAAAAAAAAATCGTAAAACGTGAAAAAAAAGCGCCCGCAGAAAATGCTTTGGAGATTTATATAATATACACTGAGAAATGTGCTGAAGTTTCAGTTCTGTGCTATTAATGCACGAGGTTCCCAGCGCGTTTGAATATTATACGATGCTGCCTACGGGAGGGGGCCAAATTTTGCCCATTTTTTTCATGCTTTCAAACTGTATAGCACCGTAACACGGACAGATATCGAAAATGCTTCCTGCTTTTATGTACCCTGACATATGAAGAAGGCAGAACACCGACTAAAATAAAAATGAACACTTAAATTACGTTTCGGCTCCCACACTGGAGCCTTCTTCACAAACAGGTACAGACGCGAAAAAAGCTTATTTTTTTTCACGTCTGTACCTGTTTGTGAACAAGGCTCCCGTGTGGGAGCCGAAACATCATTTAAGTGTTCATTTTTATTTTTGTCGCTGTTGTGCCTTCTTCTTCATGCACACCCCCGACCAGACGGATTTCCGTCCAACCCTCGACTTCACCCTGACATATGCTGCTTAAAATGGTGTGCGACGATCTGGCATAGCTTTGATCAAGAAGCTTCCTGAGGGCTTTTAATCTGAAACCTGATATTGCCTAAAATGTGAAAGATGGCGTCCGGTAGCGAGCTACGCTGCAGGAATGGTTCGGACTGGTGAAGTTGTGTCCATTTTGATGCTTACCTTTTTATCGGGTGATTTATGCCGTGTAGAAATGAACAGATGTCAGAGCTCGGACCGAGTGTCTAGACCGGAGTTTTAAATATAGAAGGCGATTACGATGAGCATTAACGCAGCTACATGAAGAACTCGCAGGTGTTCATATTGTCACCGAAAGCCGGCAGAAAGGGCAGAAGGGCACACCAGGACTAGCCAGGCAGACACACAGGCAGGCCACAGTGTTAGCCATTTACTGGCGCCGCCATGCGGTGGGACAGCACCCGCTGGTCTTCTTTGTCTTTGAACTTGTCGCCATGAAACGACGCAGGAGTGCGAGGCGCATGAAGAAGCAGCGGTGGGGAACTGACGGCATTCCGGCTGGTCTGACTTGCCGCAGAGTCTTGCATAGGGCGCCGAGCGATGTAATTCCGGCTTAGAACCTAGCCGCTATGCCCACATTTCAACGGACGCGAAATGCAACAACGCATTGGCTATTTACCTACCCCACAGGGTCGAATTAGTTTGAATCGCTCCAGTCCCTCATAGCCCGTACTCGAACGAATTTGCATCTATTTCATTGTAACTTTTCCCAGTTCTTAGGTTAGTCTGCCTGTAACAGCTTTTATTTCTGTGGTCGCGTGAAAAACTAATTATACGGCACTGAAGAATACTATCGCATACTTCGACAGCAGCAGTGTTTGGTAAATCAAGCGAAGGCAAGCAAAGAAAAGTGAGGCTGTAGTTGCAGGGTATGGACGGATGTGGTTCAGCATATCGATGGCGCTGTATTTATAGCATGCCAGCCAGGCAGCACACCAGCGTCACACCAGCAGACAGCACACCAGCAGACAGCGTCAAGCACCCGGGATCATGTGGCGTGGCACGCTCACGTTTTTTTCCCCTGTTGTCACGAGGCGCCTGTGGAAAAGTAAACATCATGACAGAATTTCATTTCTGGAATTGTGCTTTACCTTATGCCGAAACAGGTTGTTGTGTAAACCAAAGCTTTCGTCACTTTCTTTATAGCAGGTAGAGACCTATCCCTGGTGTAAACAGCGTGACGTCAAAGGGGAGAGGTTCGATGGACAAACTCGCCAACTTTATCTTCTAAACTGGCTTTGCACATGACGAGCACTTGTTGCCCATCGCGGTCACAAAGCACATGTTAAATTGCGAACCAGACCAGAGACACGTGCGCTGGTGATATATGCAGAGAGAGGTCTGTTGAAAGTTGACGTTTCTCGGCACACAGAGGCGGCTCCGGGGGTGTAATCAAAACTATATACTCATTAGTACAAAAATAAAAGAAGTAAAAGGAGTAAACCGCTGGAGACGAAATAGGAAGCCATTAAGTTGGTGGAATAAGGAAATTAGGGAGGCTATCGAACAACGACGGTTGGCATCACGGAAACGCAGATAAGCAAAGAGGGCGCAGTTATCTGAAAATGAAATGGGCCAAAAATGGGAATCTTGTCGAAAAAAGAAACAAGTGCAGGTTCTCGTTCAGGCTAAAATAAAGCAGTCCTCTGATAGCTGGCTGGCTGAAGTTCGCGATGCAACTAAAGAGAGGTCAAGAAAATTCTGGAACCATATAAGCTAGCTGGGTAAAGCGAATCACAGAAAGCAGGAACAGATTCACGATGCCGAGGGAAAATGTTTAGAGGGGGATGATGCTGTGAACTCCATCCATCCATCCATCCATCCATCCATCCATCCATCCATCCATCCATCCATCCATCCATCCATCCATCCATCCATCCATCCATCCACCCGTCCATCCACCCGTCCGTCCGTCCGTCCGTCCGTCCGTCCGTCCGTCCGTCCGTCCGTCCGTCCCATCCATCCATCCATCCATCCATCCATCCATCCATCCATCCATCCATCCATCCATCCATCCATCCATCCATCCATCCATCCATCCATCCATCCAAAGGAAGGAAGGAAGGAGTGTTGGGTATTCTATTGCGTAATTGTTACCGCAGTCGGGGCCTATTGGCCTGGGCGTCCGCCTCGGCTGCGGGAGGTGGTTGGTTCGAAACCCACCGCCGGACACCCACCGGTAAAAATGGGTACAAGCCACCCCCGGCCCGGCGCCCGGCTTCTTCAGGGGTGTGTGCTTGGAGGAGGCTCCGCAAACCCCACTGCGCCCCTTCGGGGGCAAACCCAGTTTCGAACAACTCAGCCTGCAAAGGTGGTTCGTGCTTCACTCCCCAGTGAAGAGTTCGACTCAAGACTAGTACGCTCTAACCAGCGTCAGGTTCAAACACTATGGTCCTTTGTCAGAAGCGATTCAGAGTATCACTACGGTCATGGGCTAGTCCGGCTTTTCGGCTGCCCGACTTCCATCCAAAGGAAGGAAGGAAGGAAGGAGTGTTGGGCATTCTATTGCGCAATTGTTACGCGGTGCGGGGGAGACCGGTGGCGGGAGGGAGGGGAAGGGGCTCTTGAAGGAGCCTGGCGAAGTCTACGGTGTGTCATACAATGCATTTACTTGCTATCTAGCTTTTCGTTTTTTGGAGTATACGGCAGAGAAAAAAAAAACTGAGGCAGGTTTGACGATTGTATTTCTAGGAATTTCGCTCAGTGCGTGTGTTTTGAGAAAGCTCATACGTGGATTGCAAAAGTGTAAAACTTAGACTGAAATTTTGGTCTTCGGGAAAAGAAGCGCGTCCATTACGCGAGTAAATGCGGCAAATAGCTTGCTAATTGCTTTTTTGTCATTTCTAGGAGAGTGCGGTTAACTTCACAGGAAAGTTTTATTTTAAACTTAAGAACACGCACCACTCACGTCGAGAAAAGTGCGGCTTGCACTTAAACAACGGAAGCATTTTGTTTCAGCAAAGGACAGTAATTAGAAAATGTCGTGCGGGAATAATAAATGATCTTAACATCCTTACAATGTATTTTTATATTTTGTTTTTTTCTTTTACTTCGGGCTAGTATAATTGAACAAAGAAGTGCAAACAAGGGTACATAGATTTGTTTCATAACTAGGTAAAAGAACCAAGAAACACTACTCATGCTCTGTGCAGCTTGTTGGGAGAGCAGTGGTGATGGTTTATATGTAGGATTACTCTTTCTATGGTCAGTCGGCAATTGCTCAATCTGAGCCCCTTAATTTAAAGTATTTCTACCACCGTACTGCAAAGCCAGTGTTCTCGAAAAGCTTCAGTTATTTTTATCACTGTTGGCCGCTCAGTTTATGAACGCTAAGGATACACGATGTGACGGACGGCGCCCAATAGAACGTTCAGTTCCCACAGATTGCAGAGGAGTGTCTCACTACCGTCACAAAAAAAAAAAAAACCTGCAGTGCACCGCTATTGGTGGTCGCGCCAGTTGATGTTAGGTACGCTAAGTTCCGGATACGAAGTCATTTATTTATATATTTATTTACACAATACTCTATACCTTTTGCTTAGGTCCAAACAGGAAGGGCACAAAGAAATAACATACAAGTTCAGTCATTGAGGAGTAAAAGCATGCACGACAAATAAAATTGAAGAATATGTCTCTACAGTATCTAAAGTACATCATGAAAGGCCTTCAGAAAGTGACCAACGGCTATCACACTCTTAGGGAGGGCATTGCAGTCGGTAACCGTCCCCGGAAAAAAAGAAAGAAAATTTAAAAGCGTTAGTTTTCGTGAAATATGGCAATAAACTATGATCGTGGGGATGAGGAGTTCGACGCGTTTCTGAAAACTGTACATAGCATATCGCCGGTAAAAGAGCTGGTTCGCTGATTCGCCGCGAAGACAGGCGACAGCATTTACAGAACCAGGACGGCACCTTGCAACTCCCCAAATGATTGTTGAGATAAGGCCCTTTGGACGTTTACATTGCGTTCACCCAATGACACACTTTGTATCACTGCGTCCCGTTTCTCCAGAGATGTCTCTCTTCTCTATACCTTACAACTCGTCAAAAAGAACAATGGAAAGCCTTCTCGCATCATTCTCAAGGGCCGCTGTCTTGGTAGCGTTTTCAAGCGACCTCAACAAGCCCTTCAACCATCTTGCCTTTTCCGTCCCTTCTTTCTCTTCTCACTGGGCGCCTTTCTCAATATCCAACTACTGAGCATGCGTTCCTCAGGCGCACAGAAGTCTTCACGCCGCGTTGATAGTTTTCTTTCGCCCACAAAAGCCCTTCCTGCTCCCCTCTCTACCCAAAGTGTGGAAGCTGATCCGAACAATGGTTAACCCGACCGACCAGCCCAACCCCGCCGCTGTGTGCCCTCCCGTCTCCCTGCGTGCGGCTATGCGAGGTAGGAAAGGGGAGAAGAAAAGAGAAAGGAGGATTTCAGGGTGAAGCGGCCCGTGGTGGCCGGACTAAACGACCATGTCCTGAAAAGCTGGGCTTGTTTACGTAGTTAAACCGAGTAGACGTGCGAAAGCATGCGTTTAGCCTAGTTAGCTCATAGTTTCGTTTTTCTGGGTCGTCGGACCGTCTGGCGACGATATTAGACTCCGGTTAAGCTCTGATCGAGGTTATAAGCTGATCTGATCCGTTCGCGCCGCAGATGGAAGTTGATGAAGACTACGACGTGCAATGCGCAGCGCGAGAGTGTGTTGCAGTTTAACACGAGGCGTGACCGTCTGCGGCGATAGCGTATTGCTCACGGAACAAAGGTTTCGACGACCGGGCTGATTCGGCGTGGCTGTCCATCATGCGGCGTTTCCAGAAACTAAATACTCCCCGCAACATAAAGAGATCATATGGCACAACACAGTTTTTCTCCACAGGCAAAAAGTGGATACAGTAGGGTGTGATGTCAATGTCATTCTTAATTGTGCGTTGTAATATGTCCCAAGAGCAATGCGCTTTGGAGCGGGGAGTATACGCCTGGAAGAGCCGCCTAGCTGGCTCCCCTGCCTGGATGCATGTGTGGGCCTCCCAGACTTTTGATATTTTTGAAGGTGGGTTCGTGCAGGGAGGGGTATGGTGCCCTGGTGTTTTGTGGCGTAAGCATGCTGAGATTTTTCTTTTCGGCACAATTTCCATGCAATAAAGAAAAAAAAAACAGCGGCGATAGCGTAGTGCTTTCGTGCAGTGGCCAGCGAAGCTGATCTGTTCGCGCCGCCGCGGGTTCGGAACCCAGTCACAGCAATATTTATTTTATTTCCCCAGGCTGGCCAAAGTCACCCACCCATTCGCTAAAGCTGGCACGACGTTCCGCCGAACTTACCCCAGCTTCTTCCCATTGGCTGCAGCTTGCACCACGCTCCTCCGAACTTAGGCGAGCTTACCCGAGTTACTCCGATGCTTCACACAAGTCAAGACAGGATTCTTGCTCGGTGTTGGTACGTCTGGAGTAGTGCTTTCGCACTGAAATCAAGTGCTACCATTTGAAGCAGAGTGAGAAGTTGGGCATGTTGGTACTGGTTCACCTTGTCTGAAAGGCAGGAAAAGACGAAGCACTTGAAGGAACGCACGACGAGCGCTTTGTGCCGTTTGAGCTGGCAGCATGACATAGCTTCACATTGACCAGCTCAGTTTAAACACTGGTACGAATTTTTTCTGCACAGTGAAATCAGTGCTCGATTACATTTTGGGAAGATTTCATTACTCGCCGCTGTGGCTCAGTGGTTAGAGCGCTCGGCTACTGAGCCGGAGTTCCCGGGTTCGAACCCGACCGCAGCGGCCGCGTTTCGATGGAGGAGGCAATTTCGCCGTGGCGGTGCTCCGAGGAGGCACATGACGTCACAACGCGCGCCTCGCCGCGGAGCCGAACCGGTCTGGCCGGGCCGGCGGCGGCTGGAGCACTCAGCGCGAAATAGAAACATGCTCCAAGTCTCCGCCAGTGCGGTCAGAGTGCGCCGAAGCCGCCGAACGCGTCGGCGGTCAAGCGCAGTATGGTCTCGCTTTGGCCGACGTGACGTCGCCGTGCAGCATGCGCGCGCGCGCGTTACGCCGGAGTATAAATGCGCCTTAACAGAGCCTGCGCTTAACCGCTAACCAACGTATTCAGTGGCGGCATCTATGGGAGCCACTGAAGCCCCCCGCGCACTCACTGAATAAAAAAAAAAAAGGCTTGCACCGATGCTCGGAATCGAACCATGGCCTTTGGCGTTTTGAGGCGGAGACGCTTCCACTCCGCCACGACGGCTCAAGCTGTAACTACGAATAAAGGCGCATCTAGTGAATGCACTCTTCCGATGCTGAAGGGGCCGCGCTTTAGCTACGTATATCCTGGCCTAACAGAGCTAGGCTATCAGAATTTTTTTTGCTCTAGAGCCGCGCTTCTGCAGCAGTGTTGTCAACGCCCACGCGTATTACTCTATAGTGCCGTGTGTCTGCCACAACGTTTTCCGCGCCAACGCCTGCAGCGCACATTTCTCTCTCACTGCCGGCGCATACCTCTAAGCTCGAATTTTAGTTCGGTAGTTATATTAGTTGATCCAGAACATGGCGTGCAATGAAGAGCGCGAGAATGTGCTGCAGGTCCTTTCGTGCTCTCGACTTTGCATTCAAAAGTTGCATCGTCTCTTCGCAGCTTTTGTTTGGCAGTCCTCATGGGAGATGACTAAATGTGATAATTTATTTCTGCGCTTAGAAAAAAGGGTCTTTCCTTGCCACACTTTTACCTGAGGCAGGTGATGGTGGTGGTGTAGTGGTTTTTTATTAAAATAATAGTAAAAGGGAAGGAAAAGATTTTTGCTAGCCCTGGCATTTGCCATCGATACTGAAGCACCTGAGCTGGGGCAGCGCAAATAAAGGATAGCAGAAATAAAGGATTCCTGGACGTTGAGCCGGATCTTTATAAATACGATGCAATTTTCCTTCTTGGCCTGCACAGCATTTGGCGAAGCAGGATGGCTGTACGACACTGCGATGGGTATGCGCGGTCAGTCCGAGAGTATTTCAAAGAAAACATATTTAAGCTGCGTGATGTGTACAAGGAGCTATGTTTTAGAGATGAAGTTATCGAGTTGATGGGAGAGTTGTGTTCCTTGAAACAGTTTTGATTTTCTCACGTGAGTGAAACGCATGTCCGCTCTTGACGTTCGAGAGTGCAACGCAGAACATGTTTGTGGTCTGTTGTGAACTGTCAAAACAGGCAATAAAGACCAAAAAAATGCCTTGATAGCGCAGTGCGCTGACGCAGTGGCCAGCGAGGCTGATCTGTACGCGCCGACGCAGGTTCGAATCCCAGTCGCGGATATGTATTTCATTTATTTTTCTCTATTTCTTTCACTAGGCACATTCCCACTAAACGAGCAAGATCTTCGTGAACTCATAAGATTGCTCGGGGTTCACCCACCGGAATCGTGCTTTCGCCTAGTGTTCGGAGCAGCGTTTACGTGACTGCAAGAGATTCACTTTACATTTCCTATTGAGTCACGGTAATGCCATGCGCCACTGTTTCCATGTAGCACATAGTTTTGGAGTGAAGGTGAAGTGAGGACGTTCAACGTGGAAACGATGTGCGGGAAAAATAATGAAAAAGTTAGCTGCGGATCAACTACTGCTATGCCTGGTTAGAGAGCGAAAGTGTGGTGTATCGGGCAACTAGGATCGGATAGGATAAACTTTACTGCTCTAGTTTCTACACACTTCAGAGTGCAGAGGTCGTCTTCATCTTGCGATGTCTTCGCCCTCTTCAGCGAGTGGAGCCCCTATTCCAGGGCCCCATTGGATCTGGCAGCTTTCACAGCACGTTGTACCAGCCTTCGTTGGAAGGCTGGATTGTGACTGGAAAGCGCTTCCTCCCACTGCTCCCGACACTGTTCTATAACTATAATTGTCCTTGGACTCCCACGTTGTGTGATACACCGTGGGTCTGCCTCCGCATTTGGGGCACGTGTCCCTGTACTGCGTTGGATACATCTTATTTAACATGAAAAGATTAGCAAGGGTTTCTGTTTGGAGCCTCCTACATATGACCGCCTCTTCCTATTCAGTATCCTATCCTATCCTCCATGTCCTCCTATCCTCCATATGACCGCCTCTTCCTATCGGGCAACTAGACGCGGCTTGGCGTCTGCAGCGTTGAATGCGTTCCGCGCACAGGATAGGCAGTGCGCCCACCCTGCCACCCTGGCAGGTGGCAGTTAATGATTGATCGCGGGAGGATGGTTACCCAGTGAACGCTGCAGCCTATTGCTGCAGTGCCGCGTGTCTGCCACAACGTTGTAAGCGCTAATTCACGCAGCTCACATCTCTCTCTCTCTCTCTCTCTCTCTTTTTGCAACCGCCGCGGTGGCTGAGTGGTTATGGCGCTCGGCTGCTGGCCCGAAAGACGCGGGTTCGATCCCGGCCGCGGCGGTCGAATTTCTATGGAGGCAACATTCTAGAGGCCCATGTACTGTGCGATCTCAGTGCACGTTAAAGAACCCCAGGTGGTCGAAATTCCCGGAGCCCTTCACTACAGCATCTCTCATAGCCTGAGTCGTTTTGGGACGTTAAACTACCTAAACCAAACCAAATATCATCTCTCTCACCCCCGCAACGTACCTCAAAGCGCGATTGAGGCGTCCACTGTTCCACGGAGCCAGTAGTTCCTTTCCTCAAAAATCATCGGAGTCTAGAAGGTTGCCAGCGCCAACAGCAATGAACACAATGAACGCTGACGGCATAAAGGCTCAGTGCCGCGTTTCTGTTACAACGTTGTGAATGCCAACGCATGCAGCGCACATCTGTCGCTACCGCCACGTAGTTGTTAAAGTGCTTCTGAGGTGTCCACGGCGCCTTGTCTTTGCTTTCGGAGATTAAAGATTGGTTTTGAGGAAAAGAAACGGCGCAGTACCTCTCTCACATATATGTGTCGGTGGACACCCGAACCGCACCTTAAGGAAGGTTTTTCGATTCAAAACTGGCAATTCCAGCTTATCGAAAAAGGGGGCGGCGCCTCCTACCGTCTCCCATATGCAAAGACAATAGTGAGCGCAGGATAGGTTGCGTGATACGACGCAATATGTTCTCTCACTCCATGTGATTAAACACCGTTCGCATACAGCGCAAAAGTCGATACCATCTGTCACCGTGTGGCGTTTCCATCAAGACACAAGATAAAACACCTGCCGCGATCGTGTGAAGGCAGTTACTGACAGGTATGTACACCAGATGATAAAATACAAAAATTCGTTAGGCGGACATTCCTCGATCCATTTTCTAGCAAAAAGGCACGTGAGAATGCATCAGATACGTGCGCAACATAAATAAAATTATCTGACGTCTTAGCGTGCAGTCTCTGAATGCTTTCTCTAAATGAGCTGATTTCTGATAATAGGACGCGGTTTTAACTAAGAAAAACTTCTAAAAGCAGGTTCATCAAGATATGTCCTTGTTTATTACAGTTCGAGAGGGGAAAAAAGTTGGGCTGTGGATTAGCTCAACTAACCCAGAATATACAAAGCGAAAGCTGTCGGTGTACATTGTCTTCATTGGCGTTGGCGTTGACAATGTTCTAGACTACGATGATTTCGAGGAAACGAAGGGCGCCTTGCTGGATTCCTGGGTCAGTCGACGCCTCAAACGCGCTTTGAGGTACGTGGGGGTGGTGAGAGAGAAGAGTGGGCCGCATACATTAGCGCTGACAACGTTGTGGCAGACGCGCGGAACTGCAGCAATAGACCGCAGCGTTCATTGGGCGGCCAATCTCTCCCGATAAACCATTAATTTAACTGCCACCAGCCGGTGTGGTAGGGTGGGCGTGCTGCCATTCAGTGAGCGGAACGCATTCAACGTTACAGACGCCAAGCCGTGTCTATTTACCCGATACACCACAGCTTTCGCTCTGTGACCAGGTTCAGCAGTTGCTAAACCGAAGCTAATTTTAAAGCGAAATCTTTACTGGCCGCGAACTTGCGATTTCGCTGTGGCGGTGCTCCGATGAGGCACAGAGACAGACTTTGAGCCATCGCCTAGCAACCGCCGCAGCTTGGCGGACGCCGCGCGCTGGCCCACCACCACCTAGACTAACTCAAGGCCTCCGTGCGCCGCCGTGACGTCACGCTCGCGGGATGGGCCTGGAAGTCGGCTTCACCTCGTGCGGTACTCCTCGACGGATCTTCAGCGCGCTCCTTACCCCGAGGCCGTCGGTTTATACCGTTTCGTTCATGTAAGGACCAGTAGTAATAAGAACTACTATTACAAAATACTTTCCCGACAGAAACACAATCACTTTTAATTTTGTGGTTTTATTTAGCGTATGCACAAATTAGTGTGCTTTGCGCTGATTGATAGGATCTTACTTCCGCAAGTAAATTTCGCCGCGGTGTCCGCATGGAAATGTTCTGGCCAGGTCATTTACCACAAAATATAAATTCAGTCACCAAAGAATCAATACACGGCATTTAAAGCAATGTAAATACACAGCCTGTTGACAACACAGAAGAAAGGAAGCCAGGAATGAATGGCTACAGTGTTTCAAGAAACGAGTGATTTATTACGGTAAACAACACAAAATTGAGGAAAATATGTACAATGCAGCATAATCACAGCAAGATGAAACAATACACCTCTTATGCATTTTTAACAATTCCAGTAGTTTTGCGTGCAGTCACTTCATTTCTGTACAGTTTGCAGCTTTCGCTTTGGTTTTGGCATAGCCAGTTTGTTGTTGGCTGCTTTGCATAGATTGTTGAGGAGTGTATTGGCTGCCGCACTGAGGATGTGATGCATGACCTCCTGCGGAGAATGCCCCGAATCGCAGTAGTCAGGCGCCTCAAAACCATCAAGAGCATGAGATACGAGTGCTACCAGTGCCTCCTTTTGATTAGCCACAGCAAGAAACTGCGAAGAATACTGCTGGCTTCTAAGCTTGTCAAGGACAATCTCAGTGAAGAGCACCGCATTGACGACCACTGCTTGGGGGAATTTCAAACCCCCTCTTGTCATGCCTGCAATGAGTACGTTTTCATCTTTGTCTAAATCTGTATTTTCTAAAACAAGCATTTCTTTACACGATGTACACATGAGCTTCTTCAACGCAGCATGCGCACAATATCCAGCAACGTATGTCACAGCTGGCATCCTTGAAGTTTTTTTTTCAATGTCTCCGTTGTAAACTTTTATTGGAAACTGCTCGTGAAATGAGCTGGCAGTTGTCTTCGACACCGGCCGTCCTATGACATCTAAGTCGGGAAGATCTAGGACTTTTTGCAGCCGCAGTTTGCTCTCGGACTCATAAATCTGCCGAACCGAGACATGATATTGGGAACAGCTCAGCTGGCGATATTTTGCGAACCTCTCTTCTAGAGAGTCTGTCTGAAACTTTCCAAGTAGGACATATTTAAACCCAAGCTCCTCTAAACAGTAAAGTGAAATTTCATGCAGAGCGTGGCTTGTGTGTCCGAGAGCCATGTGTGTTTCTGGTGTGAAACGCCCTGCATCATGCTTTAGGCTAGCCCAGTAGTCAAGGCACTCTGTTATCTTCTTCAAAAATTCCAACTGAGGGCATGACGTGGAACTCACAGGATACTGCATCTCATCCCGCAGGCGCTGACCTTTCCTTGGCGTCTTTACATTGACTATCCGCCACCAAGTCAGAATTGTAGCAATAAAATCAGCAGTTTCTTTTGCATGCTGTATGTTGGTAGATTTCAGTGCAGCCACTGTGGAGTCATTGAAAATGCGAAGTGCAAGATTCACGTTTTGCCGCTCCATATTCGATGGGTCTAGTGCCTTTAATGATAGGGTTGGTGCTATTTTTAATAGCTCATTTTTCTCTGCATCGTGGAGCTCCCGCAAAGTTTTAAATGATGCTGTCAGAATCGGTGGATTTGGTTCAGCGCTGTTCAGATCTGGAAAATACATGCATTTGCCAATGTTACGCTGGTTCAACCAGTTATTTCGCACCGACTTTAACACATGAACTGGGTCTAAAATGAAAAACAGTGGCCGAGAAGAATCAGCTGGATGCTGATAGACAATGCTGGCCTTTGGCGGACTTGCGAAAAATTTCATAGCCTTTCGATTTATTGAGTTATTGTCTGAGACAACTGCTATAATTTTCAGTCCAAGTGATTCAAGATTCACTATTAGTTTGTGCAAGAATTTATGAAGAGTTTCTGCATCAATCTGAGCTACGGGCAGAATGTGAACAACATCTTTGTGGTTTGAAAGAAGGCTTTGTATCATAAAAACATGAGCTGTTTTGGCTGGACTTGAGCTGTTTACTGCAGCGCCTGTGATAAAGCCACCTTTATAATCAAAGTAGCTTTGGAGATGAATCTCGTCCATCATCAGAGTAACAGTCCGCTCATGCTCTTTCACCACGCTCAACACTGTCTTCGTATAGCTCAGGAAGGAAGAGTCGTGCTGCTCTAGGGCAGGGTTTACCAGATATGAAGAGCAGAGGCGCCTTATGGTTACAGGGTGGGGCCACTTCACTTTCATAGAACTTCGGATAAACTTATATGCATGCGGTGATATTGTGTACAGCAGTCCCGCAAAAACAAGCATGTCTGAAGAGTAACGTAAAGCATTTTTCAAAACAAGCTCTACTTGACTGCTTACAAATTTGAGAACTTCCAAGTGCCATCCCTGATTTTCTTGTTGCTGGTACTCCTCGCACACATCATGAAGCAGTAGCAACGCAGTTTCCAGAAGATGGTGAGCCTTTCGGTTTCCATCCGCAGAGCATCCACTTTGTAGCTGCTCAACAGACTGCAATACCTCATTTAGCTGCCTGAGGTCTTGCAAGTGTGAAGGCACATTCACAGTGGAAAGGTTCTTGATGCACGATTCTCCAATAAACACCTCAACGCACAGTTCTGCTGACACTGTCACCGAACTACGCACAGCGGGAGCACGATCAAATGACAGATCCAAGAATAGGACCTTTGACTCTTTGACAATCACAGTCCAGAAGTCGGAAATCGAGGAGTTTGAAATTGCATCGCAAAACTCCCTGAAACTGCCTACTTTGTTCTTCCGGTTTTCTTCTGCTTGTGCGGCAACAGAAAGCTCAATAGCTTTTCGCAGCGACGCAGCTTCTAATCGAGCTTTCTTTTCTTCTGGTGCCTCCCGGCCGGACGCTGTCGGGCGAGATAGATACTTTGGGCAGTCGGCGAACACACTGGGCACTGCTGTTTGCTTTAGGCGAACGCGTTCCAGCGGCACTTCAATCACCTTGCCGGTCTGCGCATCTGTGTATGTTGCAGTTCTAATGAAGTCTGCTTCGACAAAATGTTTCTCGCACAGCTGAAAAAAAAAGAGTAATGTATAGTTCTATGCACGCTTACGGGAAACGGATCGAAGCGAGCATGAACACAGACTTAACAAATACCTACAGGCGAGAGAGCTAGTGTGCCGCAATAAGCACAACAAACGTAAGGGAAAGCGCTTGTTTTATGTTACATATACATAGAGCATAACCAAAAAAAAAAAACGATGCTTACCACAGTATGCTTTGTTGGCGTGAAATTTTCACAAGAAATCGCCTTTGTCCACGCCGCTCTCTGCTGCAGGTCGCTCGGAAACCTGTAGACGCGGACACTTGAGACTTTCAGATCGTAGTTAGACTTGCAATTTGGGGCACAGCATGAGCCAGGCATTCTGATCTGTGCCTGCGCACGGCTCCTATTTCCAACAGCACCTTTTCGTCACCATTGACAACCAACACCAGAGAATTCGACGACAATTTTGCACCAGCACAGCCACCGAAGGAATGCCGTCGCCTCGCCACTCGGCCGACCCGGTAGAAGTTCTGTGTGGTGACAGCCAAACCGGCTCAACCGGTAGTAACTCAACGGCTCAACTCGTCAGCGTGAGCAGCTTCATCCCCTGACTATTCCCGGCTCCATCCCGCGGTCGTGACGTAGGCGGCTGTGAGAGGAGGTGGCGCGCCGGCCTTGCAAGTTCTCGGTGGTGGTGGCTGGCCGCACCGTCTGGCATGACGTCACACCGCGCGCCTCGCCGCAGAACCGCCGCCGCCGTTTGGTATGACGGACGAGAACCGGCGTATTCAGCATGGTATGGCCGATTTATTATTATTTGGTATGACGTCACACCGCTTTCCTCGTCGTTGAGGGAAAACTGAGGTAAAACAAACTCAGTTAGTACAGCTCATAAAGAACTAAGAAAAACCGCCAGACACCATTGCCATCCAAGAATACGTGGCCAGGGCTAAAACAAACCTAACAGATGTATGACGGAGACGGTATCGGCAAGGCCGTCACCTTAGTACATAAATCAATTACGGCAATCTGCAAAACCAACATAACGGATACGGACGTACCCCACACGGGTCTAGAAATTTTACCTGAAAAACCAGAGGATGACAGCGCTTTCATGATAAACGTGCACAGCCCCCCAAAACAAATGAACCCCTGAATAAACGAGCTGTTCAAAAAAGCCAGCGATATGGCAAGGCAGAACCCACTGTTGAGCCTATGAGACTTTAATGCGGCAAACCCCAGTTGGGGGTGTAAAAAACTCGATGCCAAAGGTAAAAGCATAGCAGAAAGCATAGAGAAATGCTGCATGGAGTTAGCTAACGTCCCCATAACAACGACGAGGATAGGAAATAGCGTCTGCAAAGACACCGCGCCTGACCTAGCCTTCTCAAAAAACGAGAATATCCACTGGGAAAATACAACGTAAACCTTAGGGAGCGACCACTTCATCCTTAGCTTAGAAATAGCCGCCGGAGAAATGAAGAGATGCCTAGGGACTGCCAAAATTGCAGACTGGGAAGCCTTCAGAAACCACAGCGACGAAACCAAAAAACCGATAACCAATGACAGAAGAGTGGTGCACGGAGCTTACGAAGGATAGACAAAATTCACGAAGATAATCGCTCGCACGGAACAAAACCCAGACGTAGACAGCCACCTTCTTCACCTATGGAAAGCACGAAGAAGCTTTATCAGGAGATGTAGGTAGCAAAAATACAACAGGAAACTCAATCTGAAGTTCGCCGAACTAACAAAGAAGGCATCAGAGCACGCAGACAACATCGCCACGCAAAGCTTGCAACAGTTTACGGAAGCACTTAGAGGAATACTAGACATGGCCCGAACTTGGAATGTACCAAGAGCCTTGATAGACCCAGCAGACGAGTTAGCTCGAGGGTACTCAACCGAGCACACTCAACACTTTGCACCACGGGCATCTTTGACCCCGTTACCCCCGCGTACTCAGACATGCTCGATCACTACAGGGGTCAGTGGAAGCGCTACTCAGCCCCACACAAAAGGCTATCCAAATAGGAGGGGGTTGACTGGCACAGATTACAAACCAGTACCTACCCGCACCTGCACAAACTACACAATATGCAGACGAATGTCCGTGGTGCCAGGGTAAACCTACACTAGAGCATGCCACATGGACCTGCCCTAAGGCAGACTTAGAGCGTAAAATAGACCACCCGAGTGTGACCCAGTGAGAGCACTTACTGGCCAGCCAGGACGAGGAAGCGCAACGATTTCTCGTACGCCGAGCCACGCTGGCAGCAGTCAAGTGCGGCATCCTGAAACAAGGATCGACCACGGCGCCCAGTGACCCGTAAGAGTCAAGAACACTTTAAATTTTTCGCAAATAAAGTTTTTTCATCCACCCATCGCCGTTGCGCTCGCCTCAGCTCGCTTCGCCAGCTGTGTCGCATGCCTGATAGCATGTCTGAGGATTGCAAATGAGAGCTCGCGTGCGCCGCAACCACAGTTGAAGCGGCAGTATGGACGGCGACAAGTCTGCTAAGCAGTTGGAGGCCTAGAATCGATATCGGAACGAGATGAAGAGGAAACGAATCGCCCCGGAAACAGAGGAAAAGCGCGCCGAACGACTGGCTAAACGCCGAGAATATGCCGCCGCGAGGGGCACGTTTAACGTTTGATGTCTCGACCGCTAGCAGCAGCGACAGCAGCCGGAGGAGACCTGAGTCCTGCTTCACTGAGGACGGCCCGTGATGAACGATGGAATGCGACCAAGAGACTTCAGAGGGTTAAATAAACCGAAAAACAACGTGCCGTTCGCCTAGAGAATAGGCGTAAGAGTGACCGACCCCTTCAATCCTTGGATAGCCTCAAATAAAGCATGGACCTATAGGTCATACTAGACTTTTATGCCTGCGCTTCTTAAGTAGTGGAATATAAGGCCAACCGGGGAGTTTCGCACTTGCTTTTGCTACGTAGATCCTGGCATATCCGAGCTAAGCCACTGCATTTTTTTTTATTTTTGGGGGTTTAACGTCCCAGAGCGACTCAGGCTGTGAGGGACGCCGTAGTGAAGAGCTCTGGAAATTTCGATCACTTGGGGTTCTTTAACGCGCACTGACATCGTGCAGTACACCGGTCTGTTAATTTCCCCTCCATCGAAATTCGACCTCCGCAACCGGGATCAAGCCCGCGTCTTTCCGGACAGCAGTCAAGCGCCATAACCACTCAGCCACGTCCGGACTCCGTAGAGTATCTGTTACGGGTCCAATGGACTTATTTTTGGAAATGTATCGGAGAGTTTGAAGGATGCTTCACTCCCGCCACCGGTTGGCCCGGTATTGCACTGCCTCCGGTATCAGCCTGGGTCTGTATACCGAGCGTCTGTACTATCCTGTCTTTCTATCCCATCTTTCAACTCTCCTACTATCTGCACGTGGTAGCGATTGTGGCTCGGCTTGAGCCAGTGAGCAGGCCTGTGCACTTTCCTTTTCTTTCTTCCTGGCAACAACAGACAGACAGACCACTCAGCCACCGCGGCGGTCTACTCGTGTGAAGAATGCTTTAGTTGCTTATATTGCGGAATGTAATGAAAAAGAAATGAAAATTGGTTTTTGGGAAAAGGAAATGGCGCAGTATCTGTCTCACATATCGGCGGGCGCCTGAACCGCGCCGTAAGGGAAGGGATAGATGAGAGACTGAGAGAAGAAAAGAAGAAAGAGGTCCCTAGTGGAGGGCTCCGGAATAATTTCGACCACTTGGGAATCTTCAACGTTTCTTCAATTTTTTTCATTAACGTGCACTGACATTGCAGAGAACACGGGCGCCTTTGCTTTTAAAGGAAAGCTGAAGCGATTTTCAAATTTCGTGAAATGAAGTGAATAGGAAGAAAGGATAGCTAAAACGGGTTTCAAATTGCGTGAAATGAATTGAATGGGAAGACGGGGCCTTGTAAATCATGTGTGAGATTTTTATCGATTCTGTTTGTAAAAAGAGCCGACATCGCTTGTTAAAAACTAGCCGTTGACACGCCCTTGTCGCTTCTGGGAGCGCAAGGTGCAGGAACGGTAAGAGAGAACTGGCGGATGTGACGCCATCCGCGGAGAGACGGCCGGCCCTCTCGCTTTGCTCGCTTGCTTCGAACCGTTAATAATAATAATAATAATAATAATAATAATAATAATAATAATAATAATAATAATAATAATAATAATAATAATAATAATAATAATAATAATAATAATAATAATAGGTTTTTGGGGAAAGGAAATGACGCAGTATCTGTCTCATATATCGTTGGACACCTGAACCGCGCCTTAAGGGAAGGGATAAAGGAGGGAGTGAAAGAAGAAAGGAAGATAGAGGTGCCGTAGTGGAGGGCTCCAGAATACTTTCGACCACCTGGGGATCTTTAACGTGCACTAACATCGCACAGCACACGGGCGCCTTAGCGTTTTGCCTCCATAAAAACGCAGCCGCCGCGGTCGGGTTCGAACCCGGGAACTCCGGATCACTAGCCGAGCGCCCTAACCACTGAGCCACCGCGCCGGGTGCACCATTAATGTCCCTAGCTAAAAATTGAAACTGGTTTTTGGGGAAAGGAAATGGCGCAGTATCTGTCTCGCATATCGGCAGACACCTGAACCGCGCCGTAAGGGAAGGGATAAAGGAGGGAGTGAAAGAAGAAAGGAAGCAAAAAAATTAATGTGGGTTAGTTCAGCTAATCCAGGATGTACAAAGCGAAAGATGTTGGCGTTCACTGTGTTCATTGGCGTTGGTGTTGACAATGTTCTAGATGGCGATGGGTTTGAGGAAAGGAAGGGCGCATAACTGGCTCCCTGGATATGCGGACGCCTCATTCGTGCTTTGATACATGTGGCGGTGGTGAGAGAGAGATGTGGCCTGAGTGCATTAGCGCTTACGGCGTTGTGGCTGACATGTGGCTGACTGCAGCAGTAGCTAGGCCGCAGCGTTCGTTTGATGATCGATCTCTCGCGATCCACCACCAACTGCATGCCATCTCCGAGGGTGGCGGGGAGGGTGCGCTGCCTAACCTGTGTGCGGAACGCAGTGAAAGCAGGCTTTTGCAGTGGGACACCAACGCCACGTACATGAAAGCGAGATTGAGGTCTCCACTGACTCACGGAGCCGGTTGTGCGGCTTTCCTTTCAGTTCACAACGTACATGTTAAAATACGGCTTTTCACAGACGATTGCATACTTTATCAAGAAATTTCTAGCCCTGAAGATCAACTTCTTTTAAGCGATTCACTGTCTGCAGTAGAAAAATGGTGCTCCACGTGGCAAATGACTTTGAATTCCAACAAGACAGTAGCGATGACCGTGACACGTAAAAAGAATCCTTTTAGTTTTACATACCGCTTAGCCAATGAGCCCCTCTTAGTTGTCAACGCTTTTAAATACTTAGGAATTCAGATAGCCTCAGACCTTCGATGGAACGAGCACATATCGTATATAGGAAAAAAAGCTCTAAGTCAACTGCACTACTTGAGAAGAACGCTGGCACAATCCACACAAGAAATAAAGATTTTAGCTTACAAAACATTTGTTCGGCCAATGTTGGAATATGCTGCGGCAGTGTGGGATCCCTGGACCGAAAGTAACAAACTTAAAATAGAAAATGTCCAACGCAAAGCTGCTAGATTTATCTTTAATTGTTACAGTTGGAATATTTCCCCAACAGCCCTACTGCAAACCGCAGGACTTGAACACCTGGCCATGCGTCGTCATCGAGAAAAATTAAAGTTATTCTACTTGTATTATCACAATAAACTAACAATAGAGGAAGGAATTTTAGTTGAGCACACATCTCGACACCCTACACGCTCTTACCATACTAAGAAAGTTGCCGCGTTTTCATGCAAAACTAAAGTATTTAAGTATTCGTTCTTTCCCCATACTATTATTAAGTGGAATGGTTTACCTGCTGATGTTGTCAATTGCGAATCGGTGAATTTATTTTTACAAGCTCTGAAGGATGTATAGGGCTCTTATGTATCCTTGTTTTGGGCCAAGTCCGATGCCTTCGTTTGCTGCCAGGATCGATGTCATCATATGTTCTATGCCTTTGTAATCGATTTTATGTTATATGTACTGGTTTTTGCTCTGTTCGCTGTCTGCTTCTTTTGCAATGTACTTGTCATTTTTATCAATATGTTTGTACCCCACTCCTGCCTAAGGCCTGTAACACAGGCCGGCAGTATTTGCTAAATAAATAAAATGAACCGCCTTAATAATAATAATAATTGGTTTTTGGGGAAAGGAAATGGCGCAGTATCTGTCTCATATATCGTTGGACACCTGAACCGCACCATAAGGGAAGAGATAAAGGAGGAAATGAAAGAAGAAAGGAAGGAAGAGGTGCCGTAGTGGAGGGCTCCGGAATAATTTCGACCACTTGGGGATCTTTAACGTGCACTGACATCTCACAGCACACGGGCGCCTTAGCGTTTTTCCTCCAAAAAACGCAGCCGCCGCGGTCGGGTTCGAACCCGGGAACTCCGGATCAGTAATCGAGCGCCCTAACCACTGAGCCACCGCGGCGGGGCACCGCCTTTGGAAAGCTGTCAACGCCAATGAACTCTATGGACGCCGTCGGCTCACTTGCTTTGTTTGGTTTTTGAGAAAAGGAAATGGCACAGTAACAGTCTTCCATATCTCGGTGGACACCCGAACCGCACCGTAAAGGAAGGGGGAGGGAGCAAAAGAAGGAAGAGAAAACTGAACATTGGAAGTTGGATTTTGAGGAAAGGCGCGGCTCTGCGCAGCGGCGGAAGACCTGTGGCTCGATACTACTAGTGGCGCATGCGCAGTAGTGACTAGGGAGCGAGAGAGAGATAATATATCCGCGGCGAGGCACGCGTTGCGACGTCATGTGCCTCCTCTGAGCACTGGCGCGGCGAAATCGCAAGTTCGCGGCCAGTAAAGCTCTCGCTTTAAAAGAGGTGCCGTAGTGGAGGGCTCCGGATTAATTTCGACCACCTGGGGATCTTTAACGTGCACTGACAACGCGCAGCACACGGGCGCCTTAGCTTTCGCCTCCATCGAAACGCAGCCTAGCTCCATCCCTAGCTACATCCCGCGCTTTGGTGAATAACGGATCAACGCAATCTCTTGCCACTGCCGTTTTTCTCCAGTTAGGTTGTTCTGTGAGACACAAGAACATCTGGCGATCTGCAGCGTACTTAAACTACCTGCACAAATATTGCATCAGTATTTCTTCTCTGGTGGTATTATTTTCTCTCCTGTTTGTAAACTTTTTGCCTCTTCCAGCTGGTTCATATCCTTGCTGAGCTAAAGCAACTTCCAGCATAATAATAATAATAATAATTGGTTTTTGGTGGAAAGGAAATGGCGCAGTATCTGTCTCATATATCGTTGGACACCTGAACCGCGCCGTAAGGGAAGGGATAAAGGAGGGAGTGAAAGAAGAGAGGAAGAAATAGGTCCGTAGTGGAGGGCACCGGAATAATTTCGACCACCTGGGGATCTTTAACGTGCACTGATTGCCTTACACCCTTTAGCCACACGGGCAGTTTAACCGCGGTTATGCCCAATCGCGGTTCGCCATAGTCGCAAAGCTCGCCACCGTTCTCGGTTACCCAACCTACGGCTCCTTTGGTAATCTAAGTGGCGCAGTGATCGGCAGAGCGGACGTGTATTTGGAAATATCTATCGCAACATACCTTAGGGGTATGTTGTGATAGCGTTATTGGGTAATGTCCATATATGCGCAATTGGTCATTCTCGACTTTCATAGATCCCTGGGAGTCCTCATACCATTTTTGGCGCAGTGGTGCAGCGGTTAAGCGATGCGCCACTGCCCTGCGATGGCAGGTGCTGCCACCGGTGGGGCCTGTGCGACTCAGTTTGCCCTTCCCGAGCAACCTCTCGCAGCAAATCGTTGACTACCAGGGTCGCCAGTTTGCTCACAATCCTGTGGACAGGTTGTGATGACGCCACAAGGTCGCATGATCTAGGTGGATCACCTAGGGTGCTTTTCCGGCTCTTTTTCGCTCACAACGCCGACTACGACGCCGGATTTTCCGCAGAGCGGGAGCCTTAACGCTATAGTTAACACGTTTTGGCGGGCTAGTTGGTTAAGCATCTTGAACAAACAGCGCGAACAAAGACGAGCACAAAAGACAAGACAAGCGCCGTGTCGTTCGCTTTCTTGTCTTTTGTGCTCGTCTTTGTTCGCGCTGCTATAGTTAAAACACCCGGTCGGTGGGTTAGATTTGATTCTGTTAATATTGTTTGGCGCTGCATTCACGGCCGGTTTAAAATTCCAGTGACAAGTATTTAGTAAGTTGAACAAAGCTAGATGGGGTTCGCATAGCTTGAATGAACTCTTGAGGCTGTTTTTTATATGTTAGAATTTGTAGCGTAGATGTGATCAAAGCAAATTACAGCGAGTTCGTGACCAAAATCAGGAAAAAGTGCAGTTAGGGATGTTTGCAGAATAAACGAAAATGAAGTTTAGAATTGGTCCAGCATATATCCATTGGATGTCCGCAAGACAGGGTATAGACGTCAGCGATTCGATGCCCCGATGTGTCATATAGCGACAACGATGCCTACGGCAAACGATGTTTACCTGATACTTCTGTGTGGCGCTGTTCCCATAACAACGCGAATTGATGGCGAGTTGGTGTGACATGATAGTGAAGCAGCGTGACTTCACAACTTGTGGCAAAAGAAAAGAAACGTCATAAATAAAAAATAACGGGACGAATAACATACTCGGTAATGCGAAATTTGAGCTCAGCTGTTGAGGCGTGTGGTTAGGGCGCTCGAACACTGATCCGGAGTTCCCGGGTTCAAACCCGACCGCGGCGGCTGCGTTTTTATGGAGGCAAAACGCTAAGGCGCCCGTGTGCTGTGCGATGTCAGTGCACGTTAAAGATCCCCAGGTCGTCGAAATTATTCCGGAGCCCTCCACTACGGTACCTCTTTCTTCCTTTCTTCTTTCACTCCCTCCTTTATCCCTTCCTTTGCGGCGCGGTTCAGGTATCCAACGATATATGAGACAGATACTGGGCATTTTCTCTTCCGTAAAAACCAATTATTATTATAACCTCTGCGAATTTCCTGCAGTTCTTTCTACGCACAGGAGCCAAACTTCAAAGCTAAAAGGGAGATCTATGAAATTACAATTCCGCCCCCCTCTTCCCCCGCTCTCGGTAGAATTGGCGTATTCATGCTCTGCCTTCAACAAGTCCTCTACACTGTATACAAAGTCGTCGATTGGCACCCGGGAAGGCGCATGCATAATTGCAAAGATATGGCGGCATCTTTTAGCTAAGGCTTAGCGCTTGCACGTCTGCCTCGGCAGCTTCATCCGCCATGGTCGACTGTGCATGCTTAAAGAACCACGCGAATGCAAGGTCCCGTCTCGATGCCTCTGGGGTGCTTTATTGGAAAAAGAGGCGTCTCGACTCGTTTTTTACGACCATTGGAAAGACGGCCGTGTCTACCGAATATAGGCCTTCTCGTAACGATGGCTGGCATCGCACCTATAGAGACGTGTCCCTCGAATCAAGCGGCAGCGGTGAAACTCCTGCTGAAGCTTAATGCAGAAAGCAAAATTAGCAAATCGGCTGCTCCAACATGCCGTGCTCAACGCTAAAGTCACGTGCCAATCGTATAAAGTGGCCGGCAATGTTGGGCGACCATAAAGAGAACGAGGTTGCGCTGCGAGTTTTAGTTTTGTGTCCTGCATGCCAAAGTCTCATACTGCTCTTATTCATCAATTTCTTCTCTTTTTACGCAAATAAATCTGTCCTGTAATCCTTTTTTCTTTGTGGCGGCAGGTTGCGCGTGTGCAGAATCTGCCGCAGTAAGAAAACAAATTATGCGTTAAGATGTGTGTCTCAACCAAGTATGAGATTTATTAACTAATTTATTTACTTCTACCACTCATATTCAGGTCAAATTTAACCTAAAATAGCAGCTAAATTAACTATCGCCGTTACAACATGGCCTGAGTAATTTCGTAGTAAAAAAAAGCACTAGTTAAACGATAAAAGCAGAAAAATCACTTCCCTGCGCTTGTGTCCCAGGTTCAACATCGGTACCAAATTTTTCTTCGTGCGCCTGCCATCCGCGAAATGGGTTGAACACATCCGTGAATTCGCAACTGGTACAAAGAATTTCCCGTTCACGCAAGACCTCTGTTGGCAGTTTTCTTCCAGGTCGGCAGGAAAGGGATGTCGCAGAAATATGCCCCAACTGCACTGGAACTGTCGTTGCATTCTTCCCGCACGCTTTTTCGGGCGAACCACGTCCGATTTCTTTGATTATTTGTCCAGTCCGCGATCAAGCAGTGTTGTTCCGACGACCTTCCCACCGAGAAGCACATTGGTAAAGGAATACAAATATTTTAAACGGCAAAAGACTGACGAAAAAAGCGCTGTGCAATGCACAATTCCCGCGACCGCACAGCCCACTGAAGATTGGCGACGATGGAGCGGAGGAAACGGAAATGGCTGTTGACGCGCAATGCAGGGGGTTGGAGAGTATTTTTCCCATCGCCAATTTGCCCTTGGTAAAATAGTCCAAATCTCTGCTATATTAATTACGTGGTAAATTAGGAACTGCCTGCCAAAGTAGGAGACCATACAAAGAGCGGCTTCGTATAAAAGAAGAGCTTCCATATAAGTTCATCTCACCTGTTCTTAGCGGCACGTGCATGGAACTGCTGTGTCGGTTGGAAATCTGGTGGTGACAGCAGGAACGGGCTATGGTCTACTGTGATTGAATGTGTGCGTACATGGTGTTTTCCGGAGTGGACTACGTTATACTGTGAGTGAATATGTGTATGGATTGTGGCACTACAAGGGCCTATGTTCTACTTTGACTGAATATGTGCATAGATGGTGACTACGGGAGAGAATGTGTGCTATTATAAGAGACTGGGTGCATACCGGCGTAGTTGCGAGAGGCTCCAGGACATTGTTAACATAGAAGGGACGCTACGGTGGAGCAATTGCCGGCAGATAAAGCAAGGCTAACCCCACCTGTAGCATTCAACACCTCAACTCAACTCAACTCTGGTGGTGAAACAAAGCGGCAAGGAAACCCAGCTATAGGAAAGACTAGCAGACGGCAGATAAACACACACAGTACACGCGACCACAAATAACTAATAAACAAGAGAGCCGCCGGGAATGGAACTTCAGCACCAGCGAAGAGAGCTTGTACCTTTGCTTCCTGTCCGTGCGGGTGAGTATCAGGCATATATCTGGGACCGAAATAAAGATTTTGCAAGGACTAGTCGTTAAGTTGAGGCGCAGATTTCGTGACATTGGTCACCAAAAACAAAAACAAAACAACAACAACGGCCCAAGAGAGCAGACCTGAAATAGGCGCACCAGCTCGACTACATACATATGCGGACGGTCAGACCTTGCGTAAGCATTTGCGGAAACTGATGGCGGACACAGAGGTGCAATGGATGGATAAAACTTAGCTCTGGTAGCATAAGTTGAGCGAACGACAAGGTACAAGACCTCGCCCGAAAGGAGTATGCAGAGAGTCGGAAATGCCAGCACTATGTTCCGTAACAAGAGCATGTTTCCATGCGAAAGACAACTTCAGCAGTGTGCA
Source organism: Amblyomma americanum (assembly GCF_052857255.1). Taxonomy (NCBI): domain Eukaryota; kingdom Metazoa; phylum Arthropoda; class Arachnida; order Ixodida; family Ixodidae; genus Amblyomma; species Amblyomma americanum. Next base: position 139,557,382 of record NC_135500.1, read on the forward strand.
TGTTTGCTCACGCGTGTGTGATCTGAGGACGGTGCTACGATGTTTTCACCAGTGCGCCTTCCGAAAACCAGGCCCATTGACTAGAACGGTTTAAGTGCAGCGTTACTGTTTTAATTTTTTCTTGGTAAATGCATCGCCATGTGTTCATTCATTCATTCATTCATTCATTCATTCATTCATTCATTCATTCATTCATTCATTCATTCATTCAGTCGTCAACCTTAATTGCCAATTAAGGATGGCCCGAGGTCTAAGTGTAGAAGTAGGAGGGTTGGATGAGGGTAGACAGTTGATGTTACAAGTAGCTACTATAGATGGCGCCAGCTAAACCGGCGACGAAGCAGGAGAGCCGTGCAGCAAGCAAGGCACCGACCGCACCTTCCCGCGAGCCGGCGACCTCTTGTCTTTCCTCTCACCGTCGAAAAAACTGCGAGCAGACGACGACCAGCTTTTCAAAGCGTTGCCTCTCAGGTTGCTACGCAGCAGATCCGTCAATCCGTTCATAGTAACCTCACATGTGTAGTCTATGGCTGTGGCGTGAACACGCTGTGGCGTCAACACGCCTTCTCTTGCTCCTTGTCTTTTGTGACTGGCTATTTTCAATTTACAATGAGAAAATAAACCCCACTTATCCCCGATAATTTCTTAGTTCACTGAGCCACTAATATTAGACACATGAAACGACGGACGACATTCTGATGGGTCGAACGATTTTAGATTTTTAAATATCCGCTTGTTCATGCATTAGCGTTACCTAAACGTCCTTTTTTTTAGTACCTTTGATGCCTTCAGATTTTGTATGTACAAAGAAAAGCTTTTTAAAAGATGTATCACCGTTCTCTTTCGGAATATCTGCAGACATTTCATCAGCAACAAAATTTTGCCTTTTCATTCTTTATGAGGCTTTGTTTTAATTCTGTAGTTGCAACAATACTTTTTACACATTCCCTGCTAATATGAAACTCACTCCCTTCTATTATTGTCATTACTCCAGAATGCTAATCCTTTCAAGCAGCGGTACTATCACATTTTGGATCTTCTAACAATCAGTGATATGTTTTTGTCATCTTTAGTTTACTATATTTTTGGGTCGGCCGTTACGTGCTTTTAAAAGTTTAAACTAATGACAGCTACCGTTACTTCCAATGGTGTCATTCTTGTTATCATTCCCAAACTTCTGTATTTGCTTGTCATCTTACATTTTATTTTTCTCGATTTCTTGTACCTGTTCCGACCCACTTGACTTTTTCTTCATACGTACCTGTCTTCTCTGTCTGATTGCCTTTATTTTTAGTTTCTTGTGCTTCATTGTGAATCTGTAAAGCTTTTGTTTGATGAGCCCTCATATGTAATGCCCGCAAAAGCCATTACGGAATCTTGCATAAATAGCTACCGTGACTATTGCACAACTCGCTAAATAACTCTACACCCGACCCTACCTCAATTGCCGGTGTTTTTACTAACATTGACATGCTTCACACTATCGGCGTGCATCAGGCTTGTACCAAAGCCTATTAACGTCACAGCTAATCCACTTTTCACATTTCCCTCGTTGTGCTTCCGGATGTCGTTAATAATGTAACTATTGGTGAATATTGGTTACTTCGCTAGCTACATCTAGCTTAGGGATTCCAGAATTTTGAATGCGTTATCATTGAGCCCTCATTAAAAAAAAAATCTGTCCGCCCGTAGCAGGTGACAAAGTGGAGAGAGAGAAATACTGCTCTAGGAAGGGAGAGGGAAGTGGGAAAGGGAAGAACCTGCCATCGCAACGCAGTGGTGCGCGCTTAACCACTGCACCACTGCGTCAGGAGCGGTATGAGGACTACCAGAGATCTAAGATTAAAAAGTCGAGAATTACCAATTCCGCACACATGCGCATTAACCCATTAACGCTATCGCATCATGCCCCTAAGGCGCAGCTTAAGTATACCCTTCAGTTGTTTTATTTGCATAAATGACGTAGCAAGTAAGTTTATTTTTCGTAGACGATTCCGTGATCTTCAAATTTAACTTCCGAACGATCTAGTTACGCTTCAGTCTGATTTAATCAAGCTCACTTAATGGTACTGCGCGCAGCAAATGAAAATTACCGCGAAAAAACTTAGCACATCACATTTTTTCCTGTTCCCCGACTGCTGTAATATAACCTTTACGCAATTAACAATAAAGCGTTGAATCTGTTTCTTGCATTAAGTGACTTTGAGTCCTCTTGCATTCCAATCTTTTGTGGCATATTAACATATATCACACCACCAGTAAAGCATTTAGGAGCTGTGTAAACGCTAAAATGGCGTTTACTGCTCACAGATTCTGACACAAGATAACAAGCTTATATTTCATTCATCCCATATACCTTAGAATATACCTCACATGGCATCACATGGCATCGTCACCAGTGCTTATACTTTGCATCTTCCTCGAATCTGTTCAAGACAAAGCAGGAAGGTTCATCTCATCGTCATACTCAATGCCTCAAAGCGTCTCATTACTTACGATATATGTTGGCATTAGGAGGAAATCTGCGGGATTATCATTTTTTCACGGCCCATATTGCAGCAATTTAAAATTCCTATCTTCTCGTTAATCACGTCTCATCTCGCCTGGATGATGCAGTCTGCCCAATTTTCATGCGTGCCGCCAAATTTTTCAACTTGAGTGAATTATAAGCATTTAAAGCAGCACTGCTAGCTTTCCTAGGTGCTTTGTAATCGAATTCTCTTGTTTTATTATATAAAACCAATATCATTTAATATAAGCAGTATTTCCCCTTGCTTCTTTTGTCATCTGGATGTTTTTACTCTTTAATTTCGCAACATACTTTATTTCAGTTATTGTTAAGCTCTTTAATTTCTATTTCGTTGTTCTGTGCATTCGTGTTCTGGTTTGTTGCAGATTCTTGTGCTGGTTTTGTGAAGCTGACACGTACTACGCATTTCAAACTGTTCTTTTGACATGTCTACATTCATTTTTTTTCTACTTTCACGCAACTGAAAGATTGTTGGTCTGCCTGTATCCCAAAACCTTATATTTACTTTGTGCCCAGGTGGTCGAAATTATTCCGGAGCCCTCCACTACGACAGCTCTTTCTTTCTTTCTTTCTTTCTTTCTTTCTTTCTTTCTTTCTTTCTTTCTTTCTTTCTTTCTTTCTTTCTTTCTTTCTTTCTTTCTTTCTTTCTTTCTTTCTTTCTTTCTTTCTTTCTTTCTTTCTTCCTTTCTTCCTTTCTTTCTTTCTTTCTTTCTTTCTTTCTTTCTTTCTTTCTTTCTTTCTTTCTTTCTTTCTTTCTTTCTTTCACTCCCTCCCTTATCCCTTCCCTTACGGCGCGGTTCAGGTGTCCGCCGAGATGTGAGACAGATACTGCGCCATTTCCTTTCCCCAACAACCAAAAACAACCAACTTTGTTCCTATATTATTCACTATTGTGGCTTGTACTTAGAACATCTCTTTTCATGTGGTAAATAAATAAATAAATAAATAAATAAATAAATAAATAAATAAATAAATAAATAAATACTGCTCCGTATTAACATCCGCTCTTTGAATTTCAGGCAGACACCAGGTAGGAAAAATTTTCAACACCAAGAATGTCGCACGTTTACTGCAGCAAGGAAAAATTTAACCAGAGAAGTGATGCCGCACGATCAAGCGAGATGCTACATGGTATGCCGTCTGACCAGACAGGTAAGGCCTGCGATACTGTAGTGCTACACAGAAGCTGTCGATCTGAGCCTGAGTCTACATTGAATACTTTTGTGCACAGCAGTGTACGCTACTAAACTGGACAGTGACCTAGTTAGAAATGACCTGCTTCCACTCTTGCATGAGGCGAGGTACGCGCTACAACCCCTGACGCCACGCCTGCCCAGCAAAGGCGGCAGTGTGTCTGTGCGGTTACTGCACACAGGCACTTACGCCTGCTATAATTCACACGCAAAAGCGGTCGCAACGGCCTGCGCACAGGTAGTAAAGGAGACGCGTGCCCGGTTTGCGGGTGACGGGAAACCCTCGAAGCCCTTGGCACACGGGCAGGATATTGAATCCCGAGGCGCCTTGACGCCTCCGGCAGGGCCACGTTATTGGGGCTTCTTCAGTCGCTGCCTGCTCGGAGACAGAACAAATGGGCAGAGCCAACGAACTTTGGTCCTGGTGGTGGCCAGGGCAAGGAAATAAAAGAACACATGTTGGCCCAGGTGATCCCAGCAGGCACTTGGAATAAAGACAGGCGGCAAACGAAAGAAATAAAAGCTTGCGGCTAGTACAATTGCTGCCCGAGAATTGTGCGGGGAAGAAAGCGATGTAGGAGTGAGGTGCCGGCTGGGTCTCGGGACACGGTCAATGAATGAACCATAAATGGATGGCAACGGCACCAGCTATGAACAGGCCACGCGGGACTGAGTTTTGTCACCGTGCAGGCTAGTTCAGGACGAGGTGTGTGTAGGAATTTTTGAAGAGACGCCAAGTTTCCCCGTGAAACAGAGAGGAAGTGCCAAAACATTCTGCCAGAAAGGAATGTGCGCAGTAGATTTAACACTACGAAGTTACCTTTACACCAGCTTTGTGAAGTATTCTCCGCAGCGAACTGGTGAACTAAATGGACAAAATATCATCGACCGCGTGTTTGTCTACTTACGAGAGCATTGCCCATAGGCTGACTGTTACAGTTAAACATCACAAATTACTTCTTATCTTCCCGACTATAATTGCTTTCTTATTCAAGCATATATGACTAGTGAACTAAAGACTTTATAACTGCGATACCGCGGTTATTGGACTATTTTACATGATACTTGACAATTTTATTTTATACGCAAACATACATATTTTGTCCTCTTTGAACAGTTGTGTTTCGCGTTTTCCCGTAACATTTGCTACTTCAGTGTATTAAATTGGTTAGCTTCTGCAAAGTACTTCATATTCATGTAGAATGGCCTCGCATACAATAGAGCGGTCTGTCATAGGTGAGCCAACAACTCAAAAGAGACGAAGCAGTGTCAGTATGGTTTGTGAAGATCAGTTAACGGAAAACGGTTCATTAAAACAGGAGAAACCAAAGAAATTTTTGTTTCCTAAGGAAGATAGAAGATCCCCGCAATGATAAGAAGGTGTACTTGCTAAGCTTGATAGGCGGAAAAAGACAGAAGGAGCGAAGTATTCCTACTTGAAGTAGCTTCGTGAATGAAGGTGCGGTACCACATTTCTTCTGACGCTGTTGGTTGTCTTTTTCAATAGCGTGATAGTTCTGGGTAGAAGCACAGAATTTCTGTGTGAATTTTAGCATGCGCAATATGTTTTTCGCCTGCCAGTATAGTAATACGCTGCGCCTTCTTCATTGTGTGAATTCAGGTCGACACAAGATTAGATGGACAAAAATGTTCACGAGGAGAAAAAAAGCAAGACAACATGAGTACCACGAGTCTTGCGACGACATCCAAACAGACGAAGTAGTCTTGGGGAAACAAAAAAAAAGCAGCAGTGCGCTGAGCAAAACACAGGCTGAAAGAAGAAAAAAGAAAGGAAACAAAGTCAGTGCATTCAACGGCATGACACCAATTAAGCGCCGGTAGTTAATGAATATTATGTATCACTTAACGAATCAGACACAACGCATCTGTGTCTTACATGAACACGGTGACGAATTGCACACTTCTGAACGTGGAAAATCCAATAATCTTAATCCCGAGTGCGAAGGTCAAGTTTGAACAAGCAGGAATAGAAAGAAGATGAACAATAATTACAGTCGAGATATTCTTCTTCTATACCACTCACCCAAAGTGTGAAAACGCATTAAATCCTCCTCTTCGTGGCGCCTTGTCACTTCTGCCACCGTCGGAGAAGCAGGAAAGAAGTGCTGAAAAAGCAAAGAGAGAGAGAGAGAGAGAGAGAGAGAAAGGTAGAGAGGGAAAGCGATATGTCCCCAGGAGGTTTTTCTTCTAAAACACAGAAAAGTTCTAAAGCACCGCCTCAATGGCGTCTTGTCATTTCTTCCACGCTAGGTGCACGAGCATAAGAGAAACGCTAGGAAACAGCTGGAGAAAGAATAACAGAAAACGCGATTTATTCGTTCTTACGGAAGACGGAAAAAATGTAGTGATGACGTAGAGGTTTAGCATCTGCGTCGCGTGCAAGAGGACCGGGGTTACTTTATTGACGCAAAGGGATTGCCGCAAGGGCAAGGGGGGGGGGGGGGGGGGCTCAGTCGAGGGCCCCAGTGGCCTATGAATGGCGGGGGGCGTCGAACGGGGGATTGGGAGTAACTGATGGGAGTTGTGGAACTTTGAGCGGGAATGTGTAGCCTGCGTGGTGTCGTATGCTCCCATAGTGTGTTGGTTGGTTATCTGGACTACCCGTTTGGAGGCAGCGAGGATGTGTACCAGTTGTTCTGAGGAACTGTATGTTAATGGAGCTTTTCATTTAATATAAGGATGTCTTTCTACCAAGTGGAGAGGGTGAGAGCGCGGATAAGGGTGGATCCGGAGACATGGGCGCTGATAATAGTACTGGCCAATTGTTCATCCTTAACAACAGCTCGTGTAAGGCAGGCGCAACGCAAACAGAAAGAGCCGTTGCTTGTGTCACATCTTCTCTAGGTGCGCTATATTTAGAAATTAACTTTCACCAACTTGACAAATTATCAACTTTAATGCTGTCAAATTGTTGTTACAGGCTATAACGAAAATCATTTTTGGCATAGCTAATGACGTACGGTACAGAAAGTTAAATGAACTGTCGTCTCTTTACAAGAAGGCAACGGACAACCGGAGCCCTCTTGCGAAAAACTAAATTACTTTTCAGGAAAACGCGATAAGAACTACTGCATCGGTAAGAGACCAAGTAACTGCTCGTATTATTTCGTTGTGCAACTCCGGCACGACGCACAAAATGCGGCGCCGAGAGTGCGTAAAGAAACCAAAAATTAAAAAAAAATGTAATAAATTGTTTAATTGCCCCGTTTAACGCGCTCCAGTTATTTGCTTCTTTCGATCTCTATGGCTCTCCATTTTCTTGGGCGCGCTCATATCTTAGCGATGACGTCCAAACAACATGCTAGAAAACTGGGCGTCCCATGAAATTGCGGGTTATCCGAGCGAAGAACCAATTTGGCCGCGCCGCGAAATCAAATCCATGTGGCTCATTTCAGGACAGCAACCGCCGACCTTCGCTGAGGGACCAACAGCAGTGCGTTGTTTTGTCGGCCTTTAATTTATCTCTGCACAGTCGTCCTTCACCCAGATTTTCACATCGTACAAAAAAAAAAGAGACCGATCGCCTGGCGACTGGCATTGCCTCTGATTAGTAGTGCTTTTAAGCATTTTTTTGTTTAATGCGTAAGCACTGTATGGCTATGTCCGCGGTTTCGTGTCATCACGAGCTTGCCATCACGATAACGTTCGAACGAATTGAGTTATAAGAAAAAGATTGGCTGCATTAGATGGAGCATCGAAAAATCTCGCAGGGGAAATTATGAGGTGCATGTGGGGTAATTAATTAATTAGAGCCAAAATGTCCAAAAATGGGCGGAGCCGGAGCAAAAGTGGCGTCAAATTTCAAAACACCAGAAGTGGGCGGAGCTAAAGCGTGGCACCAAATTTCAATAATATTAATAGAAATTGGGTTTTTTGGGGAAAGGAAATGGCGCATTATCTGTCTCATATATCGTTGGAAACCTGAACCGCGCCGTAAGGGAAGTGATAAAGGAGGGAGTGAAAGAAGAAAGGAAGAGAGAGGTGCCGTAGTTGAGGGCTCCGGAATAATTTCGACCACCTGGGGATCTTTAACGTGCACTCACATCGCACAGAACACGAGCGCCTTAGCGTTTTGCCTCCACAAAAACGCAGCCGCCGCGGTCGGGTTTGAACCCGGGAACTCCGGATCAGTAGCCGAGCGCTCTAACCACTGAGCCACCGCGGTGGGTTCACCAAATTTTAAAAACCGGAAGTGTGAACGGAGAGAAGCGTGCCGCCAGATTTGAAAACAAAGCTTGTCGCCAAGTTTGAAAACTCAAAATGGGCAATGAGTAAAGTGAGTTGAGTAAAGAGAGGCAAACAGGTGCAAAGAGGGGCGAGGAGGCGTCAATGCTTACTCATTCCTCCAATGCGGGTGCAGCAGTGATCTCATAGTTTTTTTCCTGCTTGTTTAGCCAGTATCTGAGGAAGCAATGAGGTGATCGAAAGAACTAATGTGGATGCTATGTTGCAAGTTGGCTTGCGGTCCGAGACTCGCAACGAGTAACTCGACGAAAAATCGACGTTAAAAAGATCGCTTGCGACAGATAGAGGCATAGAAAGAAGCAAACGGAGCCTTTTCTATGCTTCTCTCAGCGTTCACTCCTGTCCAAGCAGCACTTTATAACTATTCTTTTTTTTTTGTTCACGCAAAACTGTACACGCAGCATTGTCGAGCATACATGCACTACACTGGCCAGCATTCTATAAGCAGCGCATGAGTACGTTTAGAATACTACAGCGCGCTCGACTTACTTCTGTTTTTGTCGACACAATGACAACTAACGGATGAAGCTATTGCTGGGGAGAAAGCCAAGACCATGACAGTTTAGGTACAGCTTGAACACCTATGGTAGCGTTATTACGTTCCAATAACTGGCTGGGTCTGACGCGAAACCATAGTGAATTGTATCTTTGACGCTGCATCTTTCGTGATTTCGGTTTATTACTCAAACAATTTACGGCTATGCTAGCAACGGTTATTTAAAAATACTGGGTTCAGGTTTCCTCCGAGATGCGAGACAGATACTGCGCTATTTCCTTTCCCCAAAAACAAATTTTCATTGTTTTCTTTGTTTTCCTCACCATGGCTTCTGTCCGCGTACTCGTGGGTGTATGCGGGAATTCTCACTGCTGCCATAATGGCTCGCACAATAAGGAGATCCTCTATGTTATGATGTTTAAAAGAATTGGCTTTGGCATAGCTCTGGTTAAACCTGAAGTGACGCGATAGCTACAGCTGGCTGAGTAGAACTTGGTCACGTGACCAACCACGTGACGAACCATGTGATCAGTCACGGCGCCGTGCCGCCGGAAGCTGCTCCGCACCACGTGACCAACCACGTGACAGCGTGGCGGCGCCGCCACAGAGTGGTGCGCCGCCACGCTGAAGGCTCGAAATGCTACCGTAATGTAGCTATCGCTACAAAAAAGTCCTTGATTCTACACTGGTTAGACTTCTTCTTCCATGGACTTAAATGACAGTAATCGCTATTACACATAGCCAAAAACGCATAGCAATCTCGGTTCAGGCAGACCTCCGCACTTTATGCTACTGCTCTTGAACTCGGCAAAATAATGAGCGCAGGTAAAAATTTACGTGCGGGTTGTTTTCCTAGCACAGCCGTCATTACGGTGAGAGAAAAAGCAAGTTAGGATTATGTTTAGCGAGGGGCGGCTTTTCATGCAGCGTATAACCCAAGAGTCAATCTTTTTCTTTCTCGTATTCTCATCAGAGTGTATGAAGGCCTATGGCGTTCTGCTATTGATCACGAGGTCACGGGCCGAGCCCTGGTGCTTTTGCTTCACTTCCATGTAAGCGAAGCACCATAAAGCCTGTGTACTTACATCTGCGGTCTGTAAAAATCTCCAGGATGTCGAAATTATTCTGCAGCTCCCACTAAGACATATCTCATTCACTCGGGCCAGCTTGCCGCGTGAAGATCTATCACATCCATTTCTTGCATGCGTTAGGGTGATAAAGAGCGAGATTTAACGAACGCACCAGGTCATATATATTGTTTCACCCTAGACACTCACCACGTGAGAACGTTAGACCTATATTGAAAAGAACAAAAATAAAGAACAAGTGGCAGAAAAGAACCGGCCTGATTGCACCGAGACCACAAACAGCCACTAAGAGTGGACGAAGGCCGTTTACGTGGCTTCCGAGATATGGTGAGCAGTGTAAGCAACACGGCCGAGACAATACCGTTTCATCTTAAAGATCGAAGACTTTGCTGAGGCCGTATGAAATGCTGGGCGTCCGTAAAAGAGAAGTCTGTTTTCTTCGATCTAGTTTCCTTCCCCGGTGATTCGCTACACTGCGCACGTGACAAGAAACGAGATTTGAGTCAAACTCGTTCCATCATGACGGACGAGGTCTGTTCTCCGATCGGCTCAAAATGGCTCCAGTAATGGATCCAGGCTTCTGCGGTTTGTTAGCTCCTTGTCTTACAACAGTGGCCGAAGCGCGTTTCTGTTTTTTCGTGTGCGCTTCGCCTGAAGTCGAGTGAGGTCGGGAACCTACCAGTCGCCGGGCGGTTAAATATGATGGGTGAGGCTATGAGCCGTTCTTCAATCGAGAAAGTTGCTCGAAGACTGTTCAAACCCCTCCGCATATATAGGCTGCGAGGAGCAGCGTTTTGAGCCACCGATCTCATAGGCGATTTAACAGCGACAAGCTCTGTACAAGACTTTTCATTCGCCTTAAGCGGCGCGCAAGTAGCGGTCACCATCGTGATACGTGATACCGTATTTACTCAATTCTAACGCGCGCCCGTTTTTCAAGGTGAGCAAAAAAGTCCAGCGACTTCGATCGTAACGTGCACCAGATTTTCACGCTTCGATAAAGAAATGCGAACGCGAGGCCGCCCCGCCCGACTGCCAATTGCCTCCATAAACAAGATCATCTTATTTTAAAGCGCTAGACTACGTAAAAGCGCCACATAAAGAAGTCTTTGTGTTGCGCAAATTTTTTACCAAAGGGAATGAACCAACAACTAGCCCCGCAAAAGTCCACAGTGTAGACTGAGAGCGTACCAAGATACTGCGCTCCGATAACATCATGGCGAGTTTATCTTTCGACGGGAGCTCGGGCGGTGGTGGCGCGCTTGGCGAATTTGGCAGATCGCCAAAGCGCTTGTGCGACCTGGACGGGAGCGCCGGCGGTGGTTGTGCGCTAGGGGCGGGGCTGTTACCACACCGTGTTCACTGTCCGTGAACACTGACAGCGAAAGACGAATACGTAAAATTTAATAATAATAATAATAATAATAATAATAATAATAATAATAATAATAATAATAATAATAATAATAATAATAATAATAATAATAATAATAATAATAATAATAATAATAATAATAATAATAATAATAATAATAATAATTTGTTTTTGGGGAAAGCAAATCGCGCAGTATCTATCTCATATATCGTTGGACACCTGAACAGCGCCGTGAGGGAAGGGACAAAGGAGGGAGTTAAAGAAGAAAGGAAGGAAGAGGTGCCGTATTGGAGGGCTCCGGAATAATTTAGACCACCTGGGGACCTTTAACGTGCACTGACATCGCACAGCACACGGGCGCCTTAGCGTTTTCCCTCCATAAAAACGCAGCCGCCGCGGTCGGGTTCGAAATCGGGAACTCCGGATCAGTAGCCGAGCGCCTTAACCACTGAGCCACCGCGGTGGGTACCTAAAATTTCAAAATGCATATTCCCATGCGCGTGCTTTTGAATGAATATTAGAAGACTGAGAAAAGGGGACGATGCTTTTTGTCATACACAGAGGCAAAACACCGCTTTGCAGGAGCCGCTACGGTGGCTCAGTGGTTCGGTGGCTCAATGGCCGAATTTCGATGGAGGCGAAATTCTAGAGGTCCGTGTGCTGTGCGATGTCAGTGCATGTTAAAGAACCCCAGGTGGTCGAAATTTCCGGAGCCCTTCACTACGGCGTCTCTCATAGCGTGAATCGCTTTGGGACGTTAAGCCCAATAAACCAAACCAGAAATGTGACATGCACGGGCCGCGCCAATTGGCCAAGAGGACATGCGGCCAAAACTGTGCAGCACCTGCTCTTTTAGTCGAATATAATCAAAGAGAAAACACAACTAAACATAGCAAAAATAAAATTGGAGATTACACCTAAGCTCTGCCTTAAGGGTGACGCGATAGCGTTGATGGGTTAATGCCCGTTCGTAGATCCCTTGGGAGTCTTCATACCACTCCTGGCGCAGTGGTGCAGTGGTCATGCGATGCGCCACTGCTGCGCGGTGGCAGGTGCTGCCAACGGTGAGGCTTGTGCGACCCATGTTGCTTGTCCCGAACAACCTCTCGAGAACAATAATTAATTTAACAGCCACCTGCCAATGCGCAGTTTTTAACAATCATGTGGGAGGTGACCTAGGCGGCTCACCTGCCTCGTAGGTTGCTTCTCTCGGGATTTTTCGTTGTGGTCAACGACGCCAATGACGACGCCGGACTATCTGCAGCACGAGCTCCTTAACGCTATCGCGTGAAACGACTTTAGCTCTCGGGTGGTCAGCCTCGAGCCTTTTGTGTTGTTAGTTCTCTGATAATTGTCGACTGCGTGTGGCGTTGGGCTTAAAGGGGCCATGGGGCCATTTTTCGGACCCAAGCTGTTTATTGCATGTTGTTCGCGGTCCATCTCGGAACAACTGGGCAAAATACGAGCTCATTTGGTGCAGCGAATAATTCGTAATTGCATTTTTAAAAGTTGTCCTGAACCGTGTGGAAGTCAGGCAACACTGGCACGCTCGCGGTTCGTGGCGAAACAGTTTCTTACTATTAACTAGAGGGAAAGCTGGCGCCCGCATATGGGAGTTTGCATTGAGCTTCCTCGAGGCTACCTGTACCACCATGGGCGCTCTAAGCATCATGGGGCGGACAGCTACCGACTGCAGAACCACAACTTTTGGCCAAAAAATAATGAAAAAACAAACGTTGTTCGATGATCAAGAATGTCTTATCATTCAATATCCAGTTTATAAATAGCAACAAACGAGCAGAAAAGCATGCAAATATAAAGTTTGCCCAAAATAAGCGGTGGCTTGTTCTCCTATTGGCCAAGTATTGCAGAGAAAAAAAAGCCAACATTTCGTGCTTAACAGGCACTTTTTTTAAAAAGAAATATGCTTTCGAAAAAAATGTTTTCGCTTAAACACTTTAAGAGGTTTTTTAATGACATTAAAACAACCATTTGGGTCGTGTGATGTTGCGTTTTCGCTACTATTGCGTTTGCGCACTACGTTTGCGCCAAAGTCGTCTGCGCCGTGGACGGAACGGGACATCTCAGTAACGCCACTCTCTGTTCATGAACAAAAAAAAAAAACGACTGCAAGTAGCTCATCGCCCCATGATGCTTTGAGCGCCCATGGTGGCCCAGGTGTAGCGCCGCCAGCTTTCCCTCTAGTTAATGGTCAGAAACTCTATGTGGCGAAATAGACTGACACATCACGTGCTTGCTCGCGACTGAACGACAGAACCGACTGAACTGCGGGTAGTGAGCGTAGGTGAGTGAGTCGTTCGTTGTTCAGGCTTGGAGTGCGGTGGGGCGAAGAGGGCTAGTTTGAGTTGCACAAAGACAACAAAGGCCTGTGTCCTTCCTTTTCTGTGTAGCTTCTGCCCGGTCTCGGCGACTTCACCACAGTGAGCCGACGCCGGTCTCGAGTAGGCGCGTGCTCTGCTCTGCACCGGCCGTGTTCGCGCACTCACTTTTGTAGCAGACGATGCTGCCAGCTTATGACGTCACTCAGGCTGCTTCAGTTCGGCCGTCGCTGCTAGAGGCTTAGAACCGATAACTTGAAATTACAATTTGTAGCTCAAATGCGGGCGTAGAGGTCTGCTTCTTTTCTAATTACGCATAATAATGTCGTGGCTAGTGGCTTAAACGTAAAAACACGATTTGGTGGTAGACCATGTCATGACCCCTTTAACGTTCGTGCAGCACGTGCAAAATACCTTTCTGAGGTTGAACGCTATTGAACCTATACTGACTGGATTGAGCATTCCAACCCGCGAGGTGAGACGAGTTCCACTTGTCCTTGACAGTGCGCCGACGGAGCCTCGTCGTCTTCTCCTGTTGGAAAGGCAGAGTCAGGGAGGACAGAACCGAGAATGGGGCAGCATTTGAGAGAAACTATGACGGTCGCATTTCTTGCCCAGTTCGTGCTCTTTTCTATTAAGCTGGGAGCGGAGTGTTCAGGTGAGTCGCACTCCGTATCCTCCGTGCGCCTCGAATTCTATTCGTGCAAAAGCAGCTGTATATTCCCGGTTCTCACCTGCGGGGTAGAAACGTGGAGGCTAAGGAAAAGGGTTCAGCTTAAGTTAAGGACAACGCAGCGAGCCATGGAAAGGAAAATGACAGGTGTAACGTTAAGAGGCAGGAAGAGGGCAGAGTGGGTGAGGGAACAAACGCGTGTTAATGACGTCCTAGTCGAAATGAAGAGGAAGAAATGGGCTTGGGCAGGGCATGTACTGCGAAGGCAAGATAATCGCTGGTCCTTAAGGGTAACGGAGTGGATTCGAAGAGAAGGCAAGCGTAGCAGGGGGCGGCAGAAAGTTAGGTGGGCCGATGAGATTAAGAAGTTTGCGGCCTATACGGTGGCCGCAGCTGGCAAAGGACAGGGGTGATTGGAGAGACATGGGAGGGGCCTTTGCCGTGCAGAGGGCGTAGCCAGGCTGCTGCTGCTGCTGCTGCTGCTGCTGCTGCTGCTGCTGCTGCTGCTGCTGCTGATGATGATGATGATGATGATGACCTCGCTCGTTAGCCATTTTCTACAAGCACGTAACTTTTACTCCCTGTTGATTATTATCAAACTTTGTTCAGAAATTTAAAAGCCAGCCTATTGCGTATTTCTAGCTCTTAAAAAAAGGGGGAACGTCTTGAAAGTACGCTTCAAACGCCCACGTAACGGTGTATGCTTAATTTCATCGCGTTAGTTTTATACGCAATGGCCAGTAAAATAAATAAGCGCAAGTTAGCGACTACCGGAACGGGGGAGTAACAACGCGGCGAGCTGTGGTTCACGACTAGAGTGATCGCCTGCAAATTATATTTTTAAATTTTTTCTGCCGCTGCGGTCGTCGGTCACCTGAGGTAATCTATTTTACTCCTCGCTGTAATCTTGGTTATGTCTCTTCGGGAAGCTAAGACGAAATATTAAAATTATGCGCCATTGCAGCATCCGGGAATAATCTTATTATGGTTGATTCTCATTAATTTTGTCATTGTCGTGCTTCTTAATTCTCCCGTATCGGGTAACAAGCATGCGTCGGTGCTGATGCGCGCTCGGGGCTAAGTGTCATAACATGCGCACTTTCGTGAGCGGGACGTACCGTCGAACCATTTCATTTGCTTACAGTAAAAAACCACAACATATACTGTTTTATTTAATAAATTCTTGGGCGCAAATAGGTGCGGCAATACATATGGACCTTTTCATGATTAATTTTTTCTTGCTTGGGTAATCATGGCGTCTTTTACCAGAGGAATGCTTTCTCGCGATTTTTCTGTAGAGCACTTGTGCCGCAGATTATTTCTAGCATGAAATATTAAATTCAGCATAACTTTGAAACAGTCGTTCTTAATAAGACAGGTTAACATACTATTAATATTTTGTTTAATGAGGAACCAAACAGCAAGGGTTGCTTTAAACAAGTTTATATTACTAACGTTACTTTACAGCTTTTACTTTTGCCACCACGAACAGCATTAGATGCTTTATCTTCGTAGTGCAAACTGACATTAATGGACCTCGTAAAAGCCTACAGAAATTATCAAGCTTCTTCAGGGCGGTATATTGCATTTCAGTACTACCTGTGCATCATTAAAAAAGTAATATATGCCCAATTCGATTTTATTGAAACGTTTCTGCACCTGCGGCACTTATCTCTCTGAATCTATAGGCGTTACCAACAATTCAGCGAAAGACCGCCAAGGTATTCCGCCACTATAAGCTCGGAATAAGCCGCAGCGTTCATTGGGTGACCAACCTTTCGCGATCAACCATTAATTTAACCACCACCTGCCAGGGTGGGCGCATTGCTTATCCAGTGTGCAGAACGCACTCAGCGTTACAGGCCAAGCCGCGTCTACTTACCCGATACACCACAGCTTTCGCTGTGTTCAGCAGTATCTGAACTGTACCTAATTTTTTAGGTATATACTCACTACGCATGCATGCGCATGCATGCACGGCATCAACGTGTGAAGCGCGATGAACATGCGTAGTCTCCCCTGTTTTCTGAGCAGTGGAAAGGTGGATATGCATGAGAAAATATGAAAAATATCTGAGAAGTGCCACATGCATGCACCATCACCCATCATTTGATTCATTACAGGAAATTATGAGATCACTGCGGCACCCGCATTGGAGGAATGCGTAAGCATTGACGCCTTCTTGCCCCTCTTTGCCTGAATTAATCAAGTTCCATCATTGCGTATTTTGAGTTTTCAAACATGGCGCCACGCTTCATTTTCAAATTTGGCGCCACGCTTCGCTTCGTTCACACTTTCGGTTTTTCGAATTTGGCGCCACGATTTAGCTCCGCCCACTTCCTGTGTTTTCAAATGTGAAGCAGGGCAGAATGGTGGGCCATTTGGTATGGCATGGCGCCACTTTTGCTCTGGCCCCGCTTACTTTTCGGGCATTTTTGGCTCTAATTAATTAACTAATTACCCCACATGCACATCCTGATTTCACCTGCGAGATTTTTTGAGGCCATATCTAATGCGACAATTCTTTTTCTCTTAACTTATTTTGTTCGATCGTTATTATGATGACAAGCTCGTGATGACATGAAACCGCAAACATAGCCATACAATGCTAAAGCATTAATAAATGCCCTAGAGTTCAGAGCAGCGCGCGCAAGAAACAATTTGCATGCCCGCCGGAGTCTAGCTTCTAGGCTAAGCCTTAGTCTTCGCGAAATACCACGAATTCTGCTTTGTTATACGAGAGAAGCAGTGAATACCAAAGAGGCACGTGCAATTTTCTGGAGAGAATTGACGATCATTTCCGTTTGTGCGATGACTGCAGCATATTTCTGGTTACATTTGGTTCTTCTGTCTTTCTGCTAGTTTATATTCTTTGCTCTCATCGGCGCACACTCGATGCATAAAAGAGGGCTCGGCCCACTGCTGTAGTCGGCACGTCGTAAAACGGACATACACACGTGTTGCGAGCAAGCAATAAAACCTCATCAATTGAAGAGATGTCCTCGGTGGAGGCTTTAGCTTTGTATTCTTGCTAGCTTTATTGAATAGCTTTTTTTCTGTTCTCTAACAATGTGCACACACTAGTGCTTTGTGAACAGGCAGCGATAGGGAACGTTGGTGCTCTAATTCAAGTCAGATCCGTCGAACAAAAACTTTCCGGTTGCAAGGCGCCTTCACCACTCACAGTCATGTAAGATGCATGTGTTGCTTTGAAAGAATACCTTCTTTAGATAAGAAGCAAGGAAAAGCAAAAAACATATTACTTGATCAAAGGTATTATATAAACAATAAAATAAGAATCAGCAAAATAGAATGGGCAGTGGTCCCTCCTTGCCTTTTGCGCGAATAGCGTAGTGACTCGGTCCGTAAGGCTTCCCACCAAGGCATGTAAGTACAGGCTTGTAAAAAGTATGCTGACGGTCAAGTTTTCTACTTAGTGTTGTTGTGTGGCTTCTTTTATATCGTCAGCTTTCCAAGTCTGTCCAAGGGGCGATGAACTCTGCGCTACCCCTTTCGAGCTTAAGGCTTCCAGGGTTGGCTCTCTAGCCCCACATGGCGGCTAGAAAGCCTACTCCTCGGACTATGTATTTTTTTTAGAAAGGTTGCCTTGTACTGAGCGTTAGAAATTGTTTGATTGATTCACATGTTCATTAATAGATAATCTGATCGATTTTCTCATTGGTTTAACAGTTGAGAAAAGCTCAGACACAAAGTTAAATTATTCTGTTTAGGAGACGGTGGAAGGCAGAAATGTCTCACGAACATAAAATGAACCAGTAAAAAGCCGAGTAGCACCTTTTGCTCTGACAGAATTGCAATGTTTGGTTAAACTGGTGTTGGCGCTGATGACTTCCACTGTATGTCTGGAGATTGAACCTCGATTTTGCAGGCTGTTCCGTTAGCGATATTTGCAATTCTCCGTGTTTTGCCTTTGGCCGCTGTAGTTACCACTGTATTCTTGACATTCCCCACCACAGCTACGTCTCAGAAGCAATAGTAACATATCGAAGCACGACGCTAAAACTTACATTGCAGTAGCAATGAAGAACTGGGACTGTAGTAGCATTGCAGCCCTGCTGTAATACCCAAAAATTCCGGACAAAAGTATTTTCAACGGGAAAGAGTTTATGTACACTATTTTTTTCATATATTGTAAGATTTAACTATAGTAACAATCAATATATCCGTGTTACTCCTACTCCGGTGTGTGTGTGTGGGGGGGGGGGGGGGGGAGGTAAACGGCCTGCGCAGTCTCTCGACGTACAACCAGAGTTCGATCATGTGTCTGTTTTTTTTTGCGAACATATATAAAAATAATTATGATTCTACTTCCTATAATTTTGCAATCTGCAGTCACCAATGTATTGTTTTTATATATGTGTTCATACTCGCCTTTTTTTTTTGGTTTCACAGTTTTTTACCTGGAGATGCCTTCGCTCTCTGGGCAGATAACGTGCATGCCCAAGAAAATAAGCTTCATTCAGATGCAAGCGACAAGAACTAAAGACGGAGTGCACGAAAAACTTATTTCCGTAAACTGGTTTTCTGATAAAGAACTGGTCTGATAAAGAACTACGTTTCCTTGATGGGAATAGAAAAACGTGCGCAGCTGGTCTTGTGCCACTGTAGACCTGTGCTCAGGAATTGTCATTTTCGTCAATCTGTTTTGTGTATCTGTCTTTTCATTTGAGATTGGTTGCCACTGTATTTAAGTAGTGGAAATCGCCTTAATAAATCAGTTGTAAGTTCAGCGCCGTGTCTGTGAACTTGTCACGTCCTTTGTCCCCTGCGCTGCTGTAAAACCATGTCACACCAACTTGCCCAAGATTCTACAGTATCTACAGTTTCCGTAAAGTGTTGTCCTGAATGCCCCAAAGCCAGAAGAAAGAAGCGCCATATAGCAGAATGAAGAGCCGGAAACGGTTTCTTTTCTTGTCACTCAACCATTTACTGCTCTTTTAGTTTCAGTCTCGGGGCGGTCACTTTTCTTTTGCAAGCGCGGTGAAAGCTCCTCGTCACCTCTGTGACTTTGAGGTGTCGAAAAACTCCCTCAGGGTTGCTCGCAAGCCCAGCTGGGAATACATCCCGCATCGCAGAGTTCTCACGAGTAAAGACGTTTCTGTTGCTTCTATTAGAATAGCTTCCGTGGGAAAGAACACTAGATGCTTTTCTGAGAATCACTGAGGATTTTAATGTCAACGCGGAGAAGGATTTCAATACTCTAAGCGAGCAACCTAGATGCAACGTCATTGCCGACAGTAGTAAGTGCCGGGGAAGGCCAAACTTATTTTTTCTTTTCCATTTCCTTCTTTTTTCTTGTTGGGACTTCGGAGGCATCGGATGACGTCGTTGGGTAAAGAAGTGTGTGGCTTTGAAACTCTCGACGGACTAGCCAGCATGTTTTGTCATTTCTACGTAAGAAAGTCCGCGTATCGGAAATAATGTAGTGTTTTCATCGTCGGAGTAACCATTGCATGATTCATGCGAGTTTTAGAGATCACCACCTGAAACATGAATATTTATTGACATATAAATAAAAAATAGGGGGAAAATTGAAGAATGAGCGCGAAAATATTGACTAGAGGTCGGGAAGAAGCGCGTAGGGATTTTTTGTACCGGTCAGGACGTTAAGGCTATATGAGTTGCAAAAAAAAAAAGGGCGAAAGAGCGGACTTGAGCGTATTAATTTACAACAAAGAAGCCTGAAGTGGAGAGAAAAATTGTAAACTTTAGGCTAACACAATTCTCAAACTGTCGTCTTTGGAATGAGAGACGGCAATAAAATATCCTCATATTATAGTTAGAGGAGTCTTGCACTTCACAAGAGGTGTGCGTAACGCCTCCCGTATCATTAACTTCCTGAAGTGGCTGCCGTGTCTATATGGGACCTAATCCCAGAAGTATATACCAGCTGACATTTATTGATATTATCGAATGGCGCGAAACTCGATGCACTGAATTAAAACAGAATACGGTAATGTGTGAACAAGGACAGTCTTTCTTATTCTTTTATTTTCGGTACCTTATAACCTTTACAACTGCGCCGCTTGGATGCCGGCTACGGAAGGTGGACACATAAAAAAATAAACTAAAACACATACAAATTATGTATATCAATAACTTTAAAATATTCATCATTCCGTAGTATAAGAATAGGATTTCGCTGATTGCTTAAAGGTAAGCTGAAATGGTTTTAAACTTGCATGAAACGATGTTGTGTGGAAGAAGGGACATTGAAAATCATGTGTGTAAATTTTTTATCGATTATGTTCGCAAAGTGAGCCGCAATCGCTTGTTAAAAACCTGCCGCCGAAACGCCCTCTTCGCTTCCGGAAGCGCCGAATGGGGGGACGGAACTGGCGTAAGTGACGCCATTCACGGGTAGTCTGCTGGCCGTCCTGCTTTGCTTGCCGCATTTCGGCCCGCGCTTTGGTGAACGACGGATCCACAATTTGCAAAACACGGTTTTCAAGCCAGCCGAAGCAACGCGCTACGCAGCAACACAGTCGGTGCTGGCCGGAGATCCCCGTAGATGACGTCACGACGATCCCGGCCATTCGCGGCGTTCGCTCGGCGCCCTGAGACGCTGGTGCCCATTTTATTAAAAAAAAAAAACAGCTTTTTGCGTTTATTTCCGCCCTTTTTGAATGCGATATTCTTTTTCAGAGGAGTGAAAACTATAAAATGCCGCATGGAACTCAATTTTATCGAAAAGTGCCTCAGCTTCCCTTTAAGGGTGTTCTAATTGTGACAGGTACGGCGCCGACCTAACACTGGCTGCCCAAATCCAGTCACCCCCTTTTATTTTGTACTCGGTACTTCTAATTTTGTTAACCTTATTTACTAGTACATAATTGAAGCAGTTAATACACTTGATATAGAAACCATACTTTCCCTCTGCTCATGTGGTGCGTAACATTTCTCGGCGGGAGTTACTGCCTGAAACACATGGCGAATTCCACTGGTCGATTCAGTACAGCTTTTCTTGGTCCACGGTGCCGAAATGCGTGTGCCACTAGTCATTTCGAAGCAGCTCGTACCGCGGCGGAGCGCTCTTTCTTGGTCCGCTGAGCAGAGGTGGATTCAGCCGGAACTGGGAGGGCGTGCTGCCGTAACTTCCGGGATTGCCAGGTCGTGCTAGCCCATCTTTAGCGTGTCTTGATGTAACGCCGGTTAACTCTAGGTGTTTATTTACATTTTTGACGACGTCAGTGTCGTCGTGCGTCCTAGATTGAGTAGATACGCTTCTCGCCTCGACTAATTCGGAAATTGGCTGAATGGTATTAGAGACCAGCAAAAATGGCGAAATGCATGTCCCCTGACAGAATGTTTCCTGAATGGTGTCGCAAACAGGAAAAAAATCACCGGCTGCATCGATGCTGTAGCGAGCAACTATTCAACGAAGCGGCAGGCACACATACGCAGGGCATGCATTCACTCTAGGTGTTTAGCTCTTATAATTGTTGGCAATTGAGCATATGGCAAAATAAGACGCACCTGCAAAGCTAAGTTGATTGCTGTATAGGGTACTTCTAGTGGCGGGAACTTTGCTGAAGGTGCTCACCTTTCTCCAAGTTCAGAGCGAAATGCGAGAAGTTCAGGGTTACAGGAGAAAACAACTGAACAGTATTGACTGGAGGAGCAGTAGTGAACAAGAACCGCAGCTGCGGCCTAGTGGTCTGAGCATCCGCCTCGCTTGCGGGAGGTGCGGGGTTCGATCCCCAGTGCCGCCGGGTAACTACCGGTGATACAGTGGGTACGAACTTTCCCCTGACTGGTGCTCGTCTTTTTTAGGGTGAAATGCTTGGCAAATGGGTCTTCGACCCCACCTTGTGCAGTGAAAGCTACATTGAGCCATAGCGCTCTTTGGCCAAAGCTGCCCTTGCGCCATAAAAAATAATCATCATCATCAGTAGATCTGAAAAGCCGTGTTTCTCTGGTTTGTTTCCATTTGTCATCGCTTGGCTTATTCTACGAACAAGGCAACTCCTACGTTGCTTTTCCTCACATAGACGACGCACACACTAACTGGCATTCACGGACACATAAAACGACGTATCCTATTTGTCGTCTTGCAGCCGCTGAAGTAGGCCGTCTCTTTATGCGGAAAGCCTTATTGCGCGTGCTGATTGGATTCTTTTTATCCCTCAAGAAACACAGGCTTATCGTTTTCATCGCCTCGGTAATGAAATGGCACAAAAAAAAAGATTCTGAATCCAGAGAGAACTAATTAAAAGAAAGGAACAGCGGCTCTCTTCCGGGAGAACAAAAAGAGAACAAAAATAGACAAAGGTGGCCCGAAGTACGCAATAACGCGTCCAGCCGGAGCTGTGGCACGTAACATCCAAAAGAGCGCTTGTTTTATATAGAGCTGCTAAGCTTCTGCAGGAATTTTATTTTGTCTCGTATGTCTGAGTTCGTCAGCCGCAAAGCAAATGCGCTGCAGTGGAAACCGAACATTGACTGCTGGCCTTCTAATTTATTTCTTATTATCATTGATGTAGGGCACGACCCAATCCAACGCATACTACGCAGCAGAAGAAAACCGAGAAAGTCAACACAAGAAAATATTTCCGTTCGGTACTCTTTCAGTTTTTATCTCCTTGAACATGAATTTACCAGCGAAGCGACGTTTTTAATTGGAACGAAATTTTTTCTCGTCTTTCTATCTACTAGTAGAGTTTATTTTTTCTTTTTCTTGCACTAGCGACGCTTTCGGAAGCACTTAAGATTGATTGGCTGTGGTCTTGAGAGGAGAAATTAGGGAACTCTTTTTTAAATTAATTTTTCTTTCAAATCAACCTATCTCAGCACACGTATGCCTCGTGCACTGTATTCACGACTTTCATATATCTAGAGTAATAAATTTGCATTGAGATGATTATTATGCTGTTGCGTCGGATTTTTACTATGGTGGAAATCACGCAGACATTATTCTTTACGTCTGAGCAAAGCACGGGCGCAAACTCATCTTCAAAGTGAAATCATCTTGCTCTGTTTGCTTTGCAAGCTGGGCAGTCATCATATCTACACACGGCTCTTATTTCCGCTGTCATGGCGTTCATTTGGCAGAGACAGAGCGTTGGACATAGCTGGTCTCTGTTTTGCGGGATTCATTTCAGCAGCTTCATTTTTTTTCCCTTTTAGCAGCGCCTCATTTACCTTGAAGCGGGAGCATGAAACTATTGAAAACAGTGAGGTGCGATCGCATTGTGATGCGTGACTTAAAAAGAAATGATGGCTGGGCACGACATTGAAATACATGGTATACTTACAAGAAGTGGAAGGAAAAACAGGGTATGTTGTTAAGTTATAAAATAATTTTTAACGTTTCTACACCGTTTAATGAAATGTATACGTGTAATCGTACTAATACCCCCCGCGGTGGCTCAGTGGTTACGGCGCTCGGCTACTAATCCGGAGTTCCCGGTTTCGAACCCGACCGCGGCGGCTGCGTTTTTATGGAGGCGAAACGCTAAGGCGCCCGTGTGCTGTGCGATGTTAGTGCACTTTAAAGATCCCCAGGTGGTCGAAATTATTCCGGAGCCCACCACTACGGCCCCCTTTCCTTCCTTCCTTCTTTCACTCCCTTCTTCATTCCTTCCCTTACGGCGCGATTTAGGTGGATCCGCCGATATGTGAGACAGATACTGCGCAATTTCCTTTTCCCCAAAACCAATTTTCAATTTCAATTGTATGAATGTAAATGTTAATGTTTCGTAAGCGCCTTCGCACGCCATCGCATGCTGTACGGATGCTGGGAACGGCGCGAAGCGGTAATCGCTTTTACATCAAGGCCTTCCATTCTGATGGAATGTCGAGTGAAATGAAGTTGCTAACGAACGTTGCAAAGCATATCCTATGATTTATCGAAAGGCTGTCGCACACATGATGATAAGAAAACCGTTAGCTATGAATTCCCTGAAAGGCGACTATCACTGAAAAAAAAAAACAAGAATTAAAAAAAAACAGTTAGGAGGCTGTCAAATAAATTTGTCAGAGAAGTTGTAGATACGAGGCCGTGGCCACGGTTCAGTTGAAGGAGCTTACATATTGGAGAGAAAGTGTTTGAAGCTAACAATGCTCTGTTGCCCGCATTCTTATCAGCTGAGCACACCACCGTGCGCGGAAGAAGCGTAATAAAGGGGTAAAAAGGTGAACCTGGCAAAGGGGAAGCCACTATGCTGCGCGCACGTTCCAAGGTCAGTGCTGGCTTCGTCTGGGTAGAGAAGCTGAGCAGGTACTTTGTTTCGCGGGTGACAACTGGAAGCCAGTGTTGGAGGGCCTTTTGTTCAGGATTCGTGCCTGCCTTTTGAGGCGTGCACAGGGCAGGAAGAAATAAATTACTTTTTATTTAGAAGCAAGGGCGAATAAAGTTTATCTGGCCAAAAGTGTAGGATTTATAGGTCTAAGACACATGCAGGGCACGCAGACTTATTTGAGGTCACCTCGCAAAAAACGCGCATGTCATGATGCAAGTGGGCTTGCTTCATGTGCGTCCGCCGGAGAGATGCTTGCCGCCAAAGTTGAACGCAGTAAATTGCGCACTGAAGTATGCTACCCTATTTGGATTGAACAAATATCTGAAAAATCAAGTACGCTGAAAATTTCACTTGTTGGTTACGAATTTTTGTATGAAAAAAAAAACTTCCATCAAAATGAACGCATATGAGGCGTATCCGTAACAACACTTATGTACTAAGAACTGCTTCGAAGGTTACAGATTATTCACTTGTCCAAGCATGTGGACTCCTCTTAGCGTCGCTGCGTTTCATGTGTTGGCATAATGGCAGATTTAGTGTTTGCTCGCAGCAAATGATTCTCATTCTGGCAAGCTCTGGAATCGCCAGGTTAACTGCTGTCCTATTAGTAAGCGACTGGTTAGCAGTGCGTCACGCATCGTAACGATATTAATAATGCGTCTGGGTGTGGACTGTCTAGTACAGCTCATAGGAATGACGATTAAGTTTACTGTGCATCCCATAATAAGTTAATAATCTGTTCAGGACTATCGCGCGTTATTATATTGTACCATATTGTCCGCACTTCTGAAAACCCTGTCCTCCCACCTCAAACAATGCTACATCTCACCACAACACACCATGACTCAGCCAAACGCTGTATACGGTACAATGCTATAGCGCACATATCGTTTGCTGCTAATGTTATCCGCTCAAGTCAAGGTACTGGCGACCGTAGTGAGCTCCTGCCCGGACGGCGAAGCAATGGTTGCCGCGACTTATTACTTTTCGTTATAAGCATCCAGATGGGGACCTCACCTGTCTCTGAAAAGTTAGCGGGAAAAAGTTCACGAAGCCGTTCCATCAACAAAGGCATGTGGAACCACTCCGGCCATGAACGCATTGATCCGGAATTATTTTTTAAGAGATGGTAAGCATGTCCTTAAGTCGTGATCTCGCAAGATTTATGCCGTAATTACTGTGATGATGTCTAGGTACAAGACTTTATGATACTTAGCCTGCTTCACTCTAATGTAAGAACCATTTTCTTTTGAACCCGTAACGTGTAACACGATTCCGGTGAGACAACGCAATCGTCGTAACCAGCAGACTGGAGCCGTACTAGTTTAACTTTGTTCGCGTTACCTTTTGCTCCAAATGTTCGTCGAAACTTACCAGCGTGCGAGCGCCGCGACAGTCATCATGCAACGCCTCGTCCGACTGGAATTTGGCCTTTGTGTCATATATATCTTGTCAGAGGCCCGCTATGGCTTTTTGCACTAATTTCCGCCCCAATGCAAAAAATTTCCACCCTCATCGCCATTTTTTTTGTCACATCTCATCGTCTAGAGCCTTTTGCACTATGCATAAGTTGGAGACTCATGTGGAATTACGCGAAACTTAGATACTTCTCGCAGAAGCTTTGTTTCTTAAATAACGGCTCGTGCATGCACAGTGCGAGGCTTGAAACAACTTGGCTGGTTTTTTGGGTTGAATTTCAGATCGGTAATGGTTTTGGTTTGTGGCAGTTTACCGTCCCAAAGAGACTCAGGCTATAAGGGACGACGCCGTAGTGAAGGGCTCCAGAAATTTCGACCACCTGTGGTTATTTAACGTGCACTGGCATGGCAGGGTACACGGCCCTCTTGCATTTCGCCTCCATCGAAATTCGACCGCCGCGGCCAGGATCACACCCGCGTCTTTCGGGTCACCAGCCGAGCACCATAACTACTGAGCCACCGCGGCGGCTCAGATCGGTAATATCTTTTACGGTCTCTGCCACGGCTTAAAGGCGTTTAATTTTATTTGTATTTCATCGTTTTCCAAAATGAAAGCTTAAGCCTAGTATAGCTGTGAAAACGAGCCGACGTGGCACGTTGAAAACACACTTATTCAGCAATACTACACCCACAAGCTAGAGTGCATGATCGGGGCTATCCAGATATATCTTCCTTATACCTTCACAAGGGGCGAAAATAAACATTAAGGTACAGAAGAACCAAAGCGGAATGCAGCGAGCGTTAAGCTGTTATTCTACCCACACTTGGTGATGTGGCACCAGAAGACGGACATGCAGAAGGAGAAAGAGCAGGACTAAGTGCTCACTCAAGGCGGAAAGCTGGGCTAGTTGGTGTTTCATCATGAATTAAAAGACTAGCGCATATAACAGAGACACAGACAAAGAAGTAGACAGGACGAGCGCTAAACATCAACTGAGTTGTTTACTGAACATAAAGGAACATATAAGCAATTCGGTGGTGCATGCGCACACTGGGTTAACAATACATAGACAATCTAATCAAGGTGTGGCAAACTGTTCTTTAGGTACATTTTTTCTTTTTTGGTCAAGGTAAGTGAACTAGTGCTTACACAGTTATCACCTTCTCTGTCAATGTGATAGGCCTCACAAACCTCGCGACCTAACTTTGTGCCTCCCCTACCAAGCACACACGTGGCACCAAACGCCGGCACGCACCCGCACCGCTTACAATGATTGGCCAAATGACCGCCCCCCGCCAATGAATCTACCAGCGTGCTGTGCTCTCGTAGCCGCTCGTTCAGGCACCGTCCAGACTGCCCCACGTAGCATCTACCGCAGGAGAGGGGTATGCGGTATACGATGCCAGTAGTGCAAGGCACAAACTTGCAAACGTGTTTTGTGGTGCAGACCGGTTTCCTTTCTTCATTGACCGCTTTGCACATGCGCACCAGCTTTTCGGGGGCAGTGAACATCACGTCCACACCGCACCTCTCTCCAACTTTCTTCAGCCGGTGCGATAACTGGTGCACGTACGGAATAGCGGTACGCCTCAGCCTCCTGCAGCTAGTTTCCGCTGCCACGCCAGGGCGGCCACCTGCCCTGATTTCTTTCAGGAGGCACTGCGCTACAGCCGTCACGGTATCCATAGGAAAACCGGCGTTCTGCAACCGGTGCACTTGCGTCTGCAAACTGATTTCAATTTTATGCTGGCAAGACTTTTCGAGAGCACCACGCAGGCAATTTTTTGCAATGCCCCGTTTTACCAATTTCGAATGAGCCGAATTGTACGCTAAAATTTCCTTTTTTGTGCGTGGCTGGTACGACCAGCAGATGTGCCCCGTGCCAAAGAACAAACAAATCTCGAGGAATTGGAGACACCCGTTGATCGGAACTTCATGCGTGAATCTCAACTTGACAGAACATTCACCGAAAATATCTAAAACACTTTTTACAACCTGTGGTTTGTCACTCTCGTTCTCAACATTCACAAACACAATAAAATCATCCACATATCTAAAACACCTCACTACACCTTTTTCCCTTTTCATGCACGCTGCAACGCGTTTGTCAAATTGACCTAAAAAAATTTCGCTAAGTATTGGAGCTATGCATGAGCCTATGCAAATACCAGATATTTTCAGGGGAATAAAATTCTTGTCAATAGCTTGCTTAGCCTTTTCAAGATACATCGTTTTGGGCAACACGACGAATCCACCCTCTTTATCAGCGGTCAGCAAAGAAAGGTTATTATTCTTGAGGTAATGGATTGTATTGCTCACCGCTAGCGTTACCCCACGCGAACACGGCTTTCTTCTGGCAGAAAAGTAAAAGCAGAGGCATTAAAAATGTGTGAACGGCTCAATTTGACAGGACTGTATCAGTCTGTAAAAACAGCGAAGACGCTGGGTCTGAACGTATTCTTTTCCGCGAAAACCCACAAAGAAGGCATGCCACTCAGAGCGATTGTATCCGAGAATGAAGCCTGGCAAGGCCTGGTATCAAAATACCTTCAAAAGCACCTTAGCCAGCTAGATGTAGAAGACCCTTTTCGTGTGAGCAACTCTAAGGATGTAATTGAATTTTTGGGTGAGCAAGGTGGTGCTTCAGGAGCTAATTTCGCCTTTTCAGTAGATATCGAGGAGCTCTTTTATTCCATTCCCCAAATAGAGTTACTAGACGCAGTAAAAGAGCAAATTGAAAGCTGGGGGGCTGTTAAGTTCCAAAATAGCAGCGGGGTTTCTGTAAATGACTTTGTAGCGTTAGTTAAGTGTTACCTCTCATCCACCTTTATTTGTTTTAACGACAAGTTGTTCGTGCAAAAAGACGGTATTTGCATAGGCTCATGCATAGCTCCAATACTTAGCGAAATTTTTTTAGGTCAATTTGACAAACGCGTTGCAGCGTGCATGAAAAGGGAAAAAGGTGTAGTGAGGTGTTTTAGATATGTGGATGATTTTATTGTGTTTGTGAATGTTGAGAACGAGAGTGACAAACCACAGGTTGTAAAAAGTGTTTTAGATATTTTCGGTGAATGTTCTGTCAAGTTGAGATTCACGCATGAAGTTCCGATCAACGGGTGTCTCCAATTCCTCGAGATTTGTTTGTTCTTTGGCACGGGGCACATCTGCTGGTCGTACCAGCCACGCACAAAAAAGGAAATTTTAGCGTACAATTCGGCTCATTCGAAATTGGTAAAACGGGGCATTGCAAAAAATTGCCTGCGTGGTGCTCTCGAGAAGTCTTGCCAGCATAAAATTGAAATCAGTTTGCAGACGCAAGTGCACCGGTTGCAGAACGCCGGTTTTCCTATGGATACCGTGACGGCTGTAGCGCAGTGCCTCCTGAAAGAAATCAGGGCAGGTGGCCGCCCTGGCGTGGCAGCGGAAACTAGCTGCAGGAGGCTGAGGCGTACCGCTATTCCGTACGTGCACCAGTTATCGCACCGGCTGAAGAAAGTTGGAGAGAGGTGCGGTGTGGACGTGATGTTCACTGCCCCCGAAAAGCTGGTGCGCATGTGCAAAGCGGTCAATGAAGAAAGGAAACCGGTCTGCACCACAAAACACGTTTGCAAGTTTGTGCCTTGCACTACTGGCATCGTATACCGCATACCCCTCTCCTGCGGTAAATGCTACGTGGGGCAGTCTGGACGGTGCCTGAACGAGCGGCTACGAGAGCACAGCACGCTGGTAGATTCATTGGCGGGGGGCGGTCATTTGGCCAATCATTGTAAGCGGTGCGGGTGCGTGCCGGCGTTTGGTGCCACGTGTGTGCTTGGTAGGGGAGGCACAAAGTTAGGTCGCGAGGTTTGTGAGGCCTATCACATTGACAGAGAAGGTGATAACTGTGTAAGCACTAGTTCACTTACCTTGACCAAAAAAGAAAAAAATGTACCTAAAGAACAGTTTGCCACACCTTGATTAGATTGTCTATGTATTGTTAACCCAGTGTGCGCATGCACCACCGAATTGCTTATATGTTCCTTTATGTTCAGTAAACAACTCAGTTGATGTTTAGCGCTCGTCCTGTCTACTTCTTTGTCTGTGTCTCTGTTATATGCGCTAGTCTTTTAATTCATGACTAAGTGCTCACCATTGCTCCCATTATTTTACATTGCACTGATTCGAAGACAATAAGTTTGCTCAATTTATTGGCAGAGTGTGCTGAACGTCTGTATAGGTTGTGATTTGTTCCTTCAGCTTATGCACCCTCGCATTCCGAGATTGGAATAGCACTGCTTGCGTGATCCGAAGTTTTTACATATAGATAGATAGATAGATAGATAGATAGATAGATAGACAGACAGACAGACAGACAGACAGACAGACAGACAGACAGACAGACAGATAGATAGATAGATAGATAGATAGATAGATAGATAGATAGATAGATAGATAGATAGATAGATAGATAGATAGATAGATAGATAGATAGATAGATAGATAGATAGATAGATATATAGATAGATAGATAGATAGATAGATAGATAGATAGATAGATAGATAGATAGACAGATAGATAGATAGATAGATAGATAGATAGATAGATAGATAGATAGATAGATAGATAGATAGATAGATAGATAGATAGATAGATAGATAGATAGATAGATAGATAGATAGATAGATAGATAGATAGATAGATAGATAGATAGATAGATAGATAGATAGATAGATAGATAGATAGACAGACAGATAGATAGATAGATAGATTAGATAGATAGACAGATAGATAGATAGATAGATAGATAGATAGATAGATAGATAGATAAATAAATAAAGAGGAGGAGGGAAAGGCAGGGATGTTAACCGGAAAGAGGTTCCGGTTGGCTACCCACCAGCGAAGCTGTCAATAGATCATTGCAGCTGTATCCGCTATTGTTGGCGTAGCAGCACGGCCGGTCACGTGACGTGACCAGCCGTGGTCAATACTAGTCATGTGATGACCAGCGCCGCAACGTCACCCGGGCGAGCGCTGCACGTGACCGCGCAACCCACATATCCTACGCCGTGACGTCAAGGCAAGCGCAGGGGCCCGGCGCAGAGTCTTCTCAGCTGCCCGCGCCGTGATGTCACCGCGAGCATGCCTCGAAAAGAAGACGAGGAAGAATCGAAAGTTCAAAAACTGCAATTCGAAATCGAAAAAAAAGCATAAATGGCCAAAGATAGAGCAGCTGTCCTGGATAGGGAACTTAAATGAGAAGCACAGCGTCCAATTTCTCGCCACTTTATGAGACACACTCCTTTCTCTGATGGGTTCCTGCGTAAATGTGTCGTTTTCTTTATTGTTTTATATTACTTCGTATTTTCGCTATATACATAAAAAGCAGCCTTCAACCCAAGGAAGACACTTTGGTTAAAATCCGTTTAGAATGCGGATAAATCGAAGGTAATCAAAGGAAAGTAGTGGGCAGCCGAAGGAATCAAAAAGCTTCCGCTCGCTTCTCTTAGCCGGAAGTTAATACGACATTTTGAATAAGAAAAATGGTTATGCCTTTGCGAGAGGTGCGCAACTGCCCGAAAGAAGCGTAGCAAACTCTCTCTGTATTCAAATGAACGGGATGTGCGTACATAAGGAACCCTGGTGACAGGCGGTCTCACTTTAAAAATCGTATTAGGAGCGCCAAAGACAGACGCAATAGAAGAGATAACAAAAAGGGCAGTACTGGTGGCGATCCTGTTTCAGGGTTCGTCCTGTTCACTTTTGGGGCTGTTAAATTTCTTTGCTGAAGAACGGAGAAGCGGAAATAAGGGTTTTGTTTATGATGACATCGGCCGCGAGGCGCTTCTGAAGCTGTGGGAATGGCGCAGCCTTTTAAAGCGTGGACATATGAACGCGGCTCGCACTTGAACCACTTTTACTAAGCATTCAACCACTCAGGAAAGTGCCCAACATGGGCGAGGTATATATGGTTGTCATGGTCCGACGCCAGTGATGTGCCTTCACAGTGACTATACTTTCACTGTTTTAAAACAATTGGATAAGGGAGCAAATGAGTAAGTTACTTTGAAGCAATTGCCGGCAGAATAAGCAAGGCTAACCCTACCGGTAGCATTCAACACCTCAACTCAACTCATCTCTAAGTTACTTTGGAATATAAAATTAACACACCGCTGTTTGTATCTCTCTATTCCTGCCCCCCTCCATCCGTTCATGCCTCCTTTGTTCAGCTCTGTGACTCATTCAGTGCGATATAGCCAAGGCCGTTCCAATACCACTATGTCAACGGCTTGACCCCTTCAGCCTTGGAAAGACAGCGCTTCTCGTCGGTGGGGGGGGGGGGGGGGGGGGGTCAGCTTTAGGCGGTCAACGTGTACAGCGTCATGCCCTGGACTACACAGAACCCGGGGCGGTATAACTGGTTCACTAACATAGTTCACAGGCGAGGTCTGCCAGAGTATACGGAATGGGTCGTGATACTTGGGAGTTTTGTAGAACGCCCGCGGCTGATGGGAAGGACACAAAACCACAGAAATGAGCCAGGTGAAACGAGAGAAACAGGATTCGAGGTGTCTCTGGCAACAGCAGTCCACTGTAGTAAATGATGGGGCGAATTGGCCGCATTCTTCAGCATATGTGGCGGCTTGCTAAAGGGTCGTAGATTCCGAAACGTCAGGGCGATAGAGCAGAATGGCATCAATGATGCAGGGGGGGGCTGTCGTGCGCACAGAAGAAAGAGTAAATGCTGGTTTTGCTTTGTGTGCCAGTGTTAAATGCGTAAGTCACAAATGCGAGAATTCAGTCCCAGTTAGAATGGTAGCTAACATAATCAATGGTTCGACTAAAATTCGTCTGGTCATACAGTGGATTAAA
The DNA here is from genome assembly GCF_052857255.1 of Amblyomma americanum. Taxonomy (NCBI): domain Eukaryota; kingdom Metazoa; phylum Arthropoda; class Arachnida; order Ixodida; family Ixodidae; genus Amblyomma; species Amblyomma americanum. The sequence continues at coordinate 139,589,873 of NC_135500.1, forward strand.
GAAAAAGGAATGCGGTCGCTGACCAAGTCATGAAGTTCAAGACGTTTCAGAACCTCGTACGGGTTCCTTGATCACTTGAATGATCAAGGAACCCGTAGGAAATTCCGAAACGTCTTGAACTTCATGACTTGGTCAGTGACCGCATTCCTTTTTCTTTAGTTAGAATGGTCAGGTGCGATGCAAATAGTAAGCATGTCACTCAAAGTACGGTTGAAGCTTTCAGTCAAACCGTTCGTCTGAGGGTAGACCGTTGTCGAGTTGTCGAGCGTGGAACAATGCTGCATTGCTGAAGCAGTGCTTCAACTGTTTCCGAGAGAGGGACACGTCCCCGGTCGCTCAACAGTTCTTCGAGATCATCATGGCGCAGAACCAGATGATTCAGGATGAAACTTGCAACATCAGGATGCTGAGGCCGATACAACGGCGAGGTTTCAGTGTAGCCTGTGAGGTGGCCTACTGCCATGATGTCCGAGCGGTGAACACTCTGAGTGATGGGAAGTGGCTTATAGAGGTAAATGTCCAAGCGTTCGAACGTTGGGCTGTACGCAACAAGGGCTGCACGGGAGTGGAGAAGCGGCGGGAAGGGTCTTTATGGTTCTGGCAGTCGAGACAAGAGCGGACGTAGCGACGGACAAAGCGGTAGATGCCTTGCCAGCAGAGCCGAACTCGAGGGTACCTTTAGGCTTGTAATAGCAGATAAGAGGAGCTCTCGCCAAAAAAGAAAAACAAGGAAAAAACAATTTTCGTTTCGGGGCCCGTACGGGTCCCTTGTTTCCAATGGCAGCGGATGGACGAAAGTGGTGACTTATGTACGGTGCAGGTGGCGTAATGAGCATGCGTAAATCTCAGGAAGATTACCCCGCGTTCGGTTCAAAACGTGGTGTCGTTTGGATGTGAAGTGATTCTAGAAGTAGGCCGGACGATAAATACTTCTCCGTCGCGATTACTCAGGCGTTGTCCCAATCGATGGCATATGATGAAGCTTGATAACGTTCAGCTTAGGCATTTTCTTTCGTGCGGCCGTTGGCGATGTCATTTTGATGTTTCAAGCGCCTATTGAAATTGCCTGATTCGCCGATGTATGCAGCTTTGCAGTCCTCGCAGGGAATTTTGTACACCACTCCGAGAAATCTGCTTCGTTCAACCGGGTCTTTTACTCAGACAAGTTTTTGCTTCAGTTTACTTGGGGGGACGTGGGCGTATGAACATTACAATCCTTGATGACCCTGGCTATGGCCTCGCTGACTCCTGGAGTGGGGATGCTTGCCCGCTTGCTTTTCTCGGGGGCCGTTGTTTCCACGTTTTGACGGGAACAGCGGCATATTTTGCGGGTACCCGTTGTTGGCAAGATACCTCCTGACTATTTTAGTTCGGATCTGAGTTTCTTCGGGCTTGAACAAAGGTAGAAAGCACGGCCGAAAAGTGCGGACGCAAGGAAGTATTTATGCACGGAAGGGTGTGCCGAATGAAAACTCAGGTATCGGCCAGTGTGAGTGAGCTTGCGGTACACGCACGTTGCGAACCCATTGCTTGTTCTTTGCACAACTACGTCCAGTAAGGGAATGAAGCCATTCTGTTCTTCTTTTGAGAATTGTATTGTCGGCTGAAAGGAGTTCAGGTGCTCAAAGAAACGGCTTCCATCCTGTCGGCGAATCACACAGAAACAGTCATCGACGTACCGGAGAAACAGTTTAGGGGCTGGATGAAATGAACCAAGTGCCTCTGCTTCAATGCGTTCAAGAACAATGTTTGCGCACACGACAGAGACGGAAGCACCCATGGTTGTACCAAACAATTGTTTGTAGTGTTGATTCTTGAAGACAAAATACGTAGAGTTAGGGCAGACGACAAAGGTCAACAACCTCAAAAGGCGTACGTGAAGGGGGCGAGGCGTCGTTTTCTAGAAGGTGTTTGCAGGATTGCAGGATGAAACTTCGAAGTCTACCGGGACTGACGTAAACATTCACTTCACGTCGAAAGAGACTAGGACATCCTCGTCGTCTAAAGTTACGTCCTTCAGCTTCTTGACGAAGTGGGAGGTGTCCATTACATACGTCGTTGTTCTTCCAACCAGACGGCGACGCACTTGATGCAAGCAGCCGGAGAGCGCGTAAAGTCTACAATAGGGCGTAGTGGTACGTCCTGTTTGTGCACCTTAGGAAGGCCGTAGACTTTTAGTATGTAGGCGTGAGAACGCTGAGGATCATCGTGGAAGGAGGCGCAGATGTTCAGATGTAGGCGATGAGGTAGGACAAGCAATCGGGCTGTAACAATGGCTTGGATTTGAACACAACGACGACGACCCCGAGGCGAAAAAAAAATGAAAATTAGTTTGCAAGAAAAGACGCAGTAACTGTCTCACTTCTCAGTGGGCACCTCAACCGCGCCGTGAGGGAGGGGAGCAAGGAGGAAGTGAAAACTTGGGAGACGCTTAAGGTCCTCCTTAAGAGATAAACGCGATAGCTTTTTCTTGTGGTCGAGCAGCCGCTGATGTAGATAACACATAAGCATTGAGGGAAGGCTTAGACTCAGAAGATATGCGCGCCATCTGCAGGGCCAGCGCCGTGCATGGCGAAGTGGGTGCCACAGGATGGCGCTACGACTGCAGGCGAAGCACGCAGGAAATTTACCGAAAACGCGTGGTACACGATGAATTCCAACATCTAATTTACATGCTTATGATTACTGATGCACGCCTAAGTACAGGTCTCGAAGATACGTTTCTAAGAAACCCGTGCATTCACCAGAGGCGCCTTTATTCATGTTGAAACGTTGAGCCGTCGTGGCGGAGTGGAAGCGTCCCCGTCTCGAACGCCAAAGTTTTTTTAATTGGTTTTTGGGGAAAGGAAATAGCGCAGTATCTGTCTTGTATATCGTTGGACACCTGAACCGCACCGTAAGAGAAGGGATAAAGGAGGGAGTGAAAGAAGAAAGGAAGAAAGAGGTGCCGTAGTGGAGGGCTCCGGAATAATTTCGACCACCTGAGGATCTTAAACGTGCACTGACATCGCACAGCACACAGGTGCCTTAGCGTCTTGCCTCCATAAAACGCAGCCGCCGCGGTCGGGTTCGAACCCGGGAACTCCGGATCAGTAGCCGGAGCTCCCAGGTTTGAACCCGGGAAGATACCATGCCGAATACGCCGGTTCTCGTCCGAACGCCAAAGGACCTGGTTCCATTTCCGATCTAGAGCGTGTTTTTTCAATTAATTGAGTGTGCGTCCCTTCTGATTTTTACGCAGCCCCGGAATATTTCCGACGCGCGATGCCGACAACTACAACTGCTACTACTAGGACGCCGACGGATTTTCGACCGAACCAGCTGTATACGCTGTCGCGTAAAAGAGAACAGGAGAAAGAGGTGACGAAGTGAAGTCTTCTGGGTTAATTTCGGCCTCCTGAGGATCTTTAATGTGCTCTGACATCACACAGCATAAAGTCGCCTTTTGCATTTCGCCTCCGCCCAAAAGAGTCCATCGCCGACGCCGAGGCGCCCCACATCTCTGCTATAGCTACTTGTAGATTAGGGATAGTGGAGCGAAGAAAGGCCCCATGCAAGTGGAGCGCATGAGGCAGAAAGCGCCGAAATATTACCGCGCGGCAGCGCTGCTATGCCTTTCATTTGGAGACTCTCTAGACCGCCCGAGCGTGCCGCGGTGGGCGCCAACTTGTTAGGTAAGGAACACACTCTGCCCTGGAACATATTTTAGCGCGAAAGTGCTAAGGCTCCTGTTCTGCAGAAAATCCGGCGTTGTCGGCGTCGCCGGTGTTGTGACCGAAAATCCCTGGAGAAGCAAGTCAGGTTGGTCACCAAAGTCTCGTGAGCTTGCGATGCTATCATAGCCTACTCACCGGATTAGTGAGCAATCTGCCCACCGTGGCTCGTGGCAGTTAAATTATTGATTGGTCGCGATAGGTTACTCTGGAAGAGCAATCTGGGCCGCGCAAGCCCCACCAGAGGCAGCACCCGCCATCGCTTGGTGATGTATCGTTTAACCGCTGCACTACTGCGCCAGGGGCAGTATGAGTACTCCCAGTGATCTATGAATGTGAAGTCGACAATGACCAATTCCGCATAAGTGACCACTAACCCATTAACGCTGTCGTGTATACCCGCACGGCGGAGCTTAAATGTTTACTCCAATTTTTGATGTGTCGAATGAGGGAACCTAGTCGAAACGAGAATTGCGTCATACACCGATGTAAGACTTAGCAGAGCAGAAGAGATGATATTTCAAAGTCATCATTCTTCAGTGTTCTGAACGATGAATCGACACCGAACATGTACGAGGGCGACATTAATGATGCGAACCAGACAAGCTTTTATTTCGTGAGCTCTTATACGGAGCCCACCTCGAGCCGTAACGCAGATGAAGCCCGTCCAAGGTCACTGATCGAAGCGGCCAGAAGATAAAGATGAGACAACGTATGGTGGGGTGGCGATGGCGGAAAGAAGGGACGACGGAGGGGGAGAAAATGCAGGGGCGCTGTTGCCGACAGATTTATTGAAAGAGGCAAGGAAACGCTGGCCAGGGCAGAAACAAGAAATCAAGAACAAGAACGGGGAGAAAATGAAGGGACGCTGTTGCGCAGAGAGAAATAGAAAGGTGTGAATCGCAAGCAACTGGGATAGGTGTGAAAACTTCCGCGTGCGTTATGCCGCCTGCCGTTCGCTATCTATGCCACCTGCCGCTCGCTATCTATGCCGCGCTGTCAAAGCTGTGATCTTTCTCTCGCCGAAGCGGCTGGTAGTTCGAAAGCGAAGAACTTGGTGAGAGAAAGTTCAGCCAAGATTCCTTGTGCGGGCGCCCGCAGAAACAAAACAACAAACAGAAAACCAATGAGCGCGGATGGCACAGCAGCTGCCCTTCCATTAACCTTTTATTAGCCTTGTCAAGAGGAAGATAAATATAAACTAAAGAGAGAGGTAGCCCGGACCAGCAAGAACTTCGCCGGGCTTAAATACAGTAAAAATAAATGCAAAAGATGCTCGTGAAGCTCCACGTTCACAAGACCCAGTTGTTCTCAACGCAGAGTATGAAGCCGATTGGCGGCGTGCCCACCACCAAAAAACGGACGGCGGCGAGGACCTTGCAGAAGCGGGAGCGGCGCTGGCGGCAGTGCGTAGAAGTCGAACCTTCAACTTCCGCAACTGTCTTCTCGGAGGAGGTTCGTGCTAGGAGGGCCGCACTAGAGCGAGAACGTAGTAAGCGTCAGAGGGAAGCAGTAGCCACCACCGCCGCCTCCCAGCCGCCAGATCACTCCGATTGTTTAACGGAGCCGTTGCCTAGTTTAGGCAATTTTTAAGTCGCGTTATGTTACGTGCATTCAGGTGGAACCCGTAAGACTCAAGACATATAAACGGTGGCGCTAAGTTTAAGGGAAAGTAGTCAAAGGCGGCAGGACACGAGAGGGAGTGAAGAGGTAAAGAGATCTACAGGAGTAAGGTGCTCATAGCTTAGGGGAGGTACAGCGGGAGGAACCTGCCGCTGTGCTCAGCATACTTAACTCGGAAGATAAGAATAACGAGCACAATGTAACGAAAAACATGAGCAAATGCATTAAAAGAAACTCGTTAGTCGAAACAACATCAGACCAAGCGAAAGTCTGGTGTAGCATTTCACTGTAGGCAGAAGATGGAATGCAGCCACTGCACTCACCATTTAGCAACGCAAATGGCGGCTTCTGAGATAAACTGCTACGTGTTTCTCGCCAATATCGGCTTTGTGTCAGCATACTGCATTACTCATATTGGTGGCTTGTGTCAATTTAATAATATAATTGGTTTTTTGGGAAAGGAAATGGCGCAGTATCTGTCTCATATATCGTTGGACACCTGAACCACGCCGTAAGGGAAGGGATAAAGGAGGGAGTGAAAAATAAAGGAAGAAAGAGGTGCCGTAGTGGAGGGCTCCGGAGTAATTTCAACCACCTGGAGATCTTTCATGTGCACTGACATCGCACAGCACACGGGCGCCTTAGCGTTTTGCCTCTATAAAAATGCAGCCGCCGCTGTCGGGTTCGAATACGGGAACTTCGGATCAGTAGCCGAGCGCCCTAACCACTGAGCCAAGCGTAAACAGAAGTAAACAGAGCGTGTAAAGCGTAAACAGAAGTACGTAAGCCACGTATTCACTACTGCGCACGTCTATTGATGATCTAGTTTTCATTGCAGTTGTCAATACAACTTATTCTGCTAAAGTTAACCTCTGTAACCTTCAATGAATTATGAAACCTAGATAATGTGTACTTTTCCGAAATATCAAGAGACCTCGGTCTCAATTCTGCCAACTCTGGCATGCGCGACAACACCTCTACTGTCCTGTTCTATCCTGTGGATGAAATGCAATAATTTGAGTATATTCTTTTTGCCTAACATTATAAAAATCTACTGCGCCATTCGGCTTTCGATGACACAAGTCGAAAGCTGTAACACATCAGCACAAAATCACAAAACATGCAATATATGGACATGATACAAACAACAAACGCTAATGCCAGTTTGTAATGAAACAACTGGGAGGTACATAAAAGACGGTTAAAAAGAAAAAAAATCTCGCAAGCACCTTTTTTTTTTTTTTTCCTCGAGGGCTACTCTACCTCACTGGAAGCGCTCTCTCGCGAGCTTACACGTATCGCATGACCAGAGGTGAAGCATTTTGGTGTGCACCTAATACCGGGCGTACAGCTTTCGTCAAAAATTGGAAAGATCACTTAAGCTCCGCCTTAAGAGTATGACGGAATAGCGTATTGGGTGAAATGTTGTCAGCATTATGCAAAAAACTTCTCTTCAGTTGTCCATCCAAAAGAACTCTCGGAGAGAGCTGATGGAAAATGAATCAATATGCAAGAAACGCCAGTTCATACACGCAAATAGAGAGAAAAAAATTATTATTGAAAACATCTAGACCTGCTATCCAGCAGCTCGTTAACCACTTCTCTCGGTACTAGGAATAGGCGCGCTTGATTAGGCACAGGATTACGGGCTCCAATAGAAGAGGATTAAGAAAAGAAGCAAAAGGCCTTGTAAAGATTAAGACGTTTAGAGTTAGCTTCGCTCGAACTACTGCCCTAGAGATTCGTTCCGCGCGCGTACAAACCTGCTGCTTGTGGCGTATGTGCGTGCTAACTGGATGTACCACTAACAACACTGAAAATATCTGAAGCGCTCATTTTTTTACGCGTTCACAAACATGTCTCGTGGAGCAAAATGTTGCTTTCGCACAGAGTCAGTGTGCTGTTTATGGCATGTCCTTTTGAAAACGAAAGTTGCACCGCCAGGAACGCCTTTGAAAAAGCGCAAAAAACGCGTTGCTTTTTATGCAGGTCGAAGTGAAACAATGTCGCAAGTCGTGTGATACAACTCTTTTATTTTTCCCCGTTCCACGCATCAAGTAAGTAAAGAGTGTGGTGAGCCGTCGCAACAAACGAAAGTTACCGGAAAGAAGAAAAACGTGAATGTCCGCGTGGATGAAGCCAAATTTTATATTGAATTTTTTTCCTGGATGCGTGACCTTTCTCCGGGGATGTACCTTTTATCTTTCGTGCTTAATTTTCCTTAGAAGGTATTTTACATGTTTTTTCAGTGCCTCTGGAAAATTCTACGTTCGTGACAATCAAGATGTTTCAGAATGCGCAATCAAACGTGTTTCCACTTTCTGTCTCCGAATCGCGCCCTTCGCCTAGGCCTTCTGCTGCCGCCATCTACCTCCGAAAAACCCCGCAGCTATTTGCGCAACGCTTCGTCGAGAAACCTCGTTTTTGTTTCAGACATACTAAGGACGTCTAGCCTCTACTGCGGGAAAAAGAAGGGAGGACATTGAGGAACATGTTTTCCGGCGGATCCGGAGGCCATCTCGTGAACAAAAATTTTGTTGTGCGTAGTGTGTGCATAGTTTTCGCACTCATTTTCATTCCAGCATGATCCATCTTGCTTTTTTCCTGATGACATGCATGTTTGCCTTCCATTTTCTTATCCTTTTTTCCGTGTTTGTCTTTTGTCCTTACGATGTGTTTCTTTTAGGCCTCGCTTGTCTCACGTTTGCTTAGTTCTCTCTTCACAAATTTGTCATTGCTCATGCTCTCCATGCTGCAATTCCTGGAAAACTCGTGCTTTTGTTCAGCCGACGCTTTCTATTCGTTGCGCTGTTCTACTTTGTCCCTCTAGTTTAGTGCGAAAATTTTTTTAAGGGTTAATGCGCCTATATGAATGCTATATGACCTGTGTAGTAATTTGAGGTTTTCTGGTGCGGTGTTTTAATCTTATTTCTTTCTACTTTCTACTTTTTGATTGCGATGTCTTTGGAAAACAGGCAGACTTACAGCAACGCCGTGTCTTCCCCACCAGTTGTGATTCGTCGCCAGCAATTAACGTGGCTGAACTAACAGTTCTTTCTTTTTAGATGCGCCTACGACCACGTAAGTTTCTGCGGCATATAAAACATTATCGCCGACCACGAATGGGGGTACGTAAAGTTTTTAATGAAAAGTTGTTATTGCGTGTCTTGGCACGTTACAACTTTTAAGGGTTCGATAATCATGGACGGCCTGCACATTTTTTATGACTTCAGGGAAACCATAGAATCCCTAAGCGTCATGACCGTTCTTATATATTAAATACTGGTAGGACTCCACGTGCATGGCAGTCAGCATCTGTTCTAGGGTTGAAAGGGCCACGAATAGTCACTTCATTCGGGCACTATTGAGCGGGATAATCTAACTCACTAATATGGTCACTGGAAAATTGGTCTTTGGGGAAAGGAAATGACGCAGTATCTGTCTCACGTACATATCGGCGGACACCTGAACTGCGCCGTAAGGGAAGGGATAAAGGAGGGAGTGAAAGAAGAAAAGCTCATTTCATATGTGCCTCTCTCCTTTCCACTAGCAAATCAACTCGTAAAAACAAAAAAATATCCCGCACCCAGACTAACGGTACACTCCAAAAATTTTAACCCGCAGCAAGCCTGATTATCGATGATTTTTCGCACGCTTTCTCTAAGTGCTGTGTGTTTTCAAGCCTAAAAACATCACGCTTGTTAGGCGTGAGTGGCGGGATGCTTAGCGCCTGCCATGCGTGAGTGAGGAGAATTTTTTGCACGCTTGACATAGGTGTGGTGCACTGTCACGCTTAATATCCTGCTTTCTAGGCGTTACTACCCACTCCACTTCATGCTTTGTAGGCGTGACAGCTTTCTGCCCCTCCTTCTCTTTCAGTTTATTTCGACCAGGCGTCAGAAATGTGCGATGCCGTTGATACCCGCGAGAACGAGCGCTATGATCCCTCGGGACAGACGGGTTGTGGAATGCAAAGATGTCTTCAGAACATGATGTTTCCGATGTGAATGACAGCAGCTCTGAAAAGCTTGCATAAAGAAAAATTTCGTTAGCAGCACCATTTGTGCGCGCCGAAGTAATACGGCGGAATAATGAAATCATACGGAAAAAGTGCTATCGAAAAAAAATGGCTGTGGTATAGCTCTGGTTAAACCTGGAGTTACGCGATAGCTACAGCTGGCCGAGTGGAACTCGCTCAGTCGAATTGCAAAGTCGTTGTTGTTGTTGCTGTCCACATACTATGGCACAGGCCCACATAGGGGGATTAGCCAAGAATTGAAGGCACAGAGAGTTTTTGAGGTAAATAATGCCTGGACGAAATTAAAATGAATGGTAAGGACGGAAAAAGTAAACAAAAAGAAACAACAAAATGAAACGGGAAATGCATAACGCACGCAGGAGATCGAGACTGATGTTTATAGCCGAGTAGTTAAATGATAATGATAATTGTAAGAACAAAATAGTGTTGAAAAAAATAAAAAAAATTAACAAGGTAGCCGTCTTGAATCGATTAGAAAATTTTGCGCGGGAGTAAAAAGAGACTTGTGGCTGTACCCAAGTATGGTGGCCCCAAACGAGAATAAGACTGGGTTGTTCAAACAAAGGCCAAGCTGTTGTAGAGGTTTCTCTAAAAACCATCTCCGCATCATGGTGTACCGGCGACAAAGCAACAAAAAATGGTCTATGGTTTCGTTGTCACCACAAAATACGGAGACGGAATTAAGCGCCAATTAACCCTGACCTGCGCAAACAAAAATTGAAGGGTGGGATCCGGCAGCGAGTCAGTCGTTCGCAGCTCCGTTTCGCTGGGCGTTCCTTCTTCATCTTCGTCCCTGGACGTGGATTCACTCTCTCTCCACCTCTACCGCTCTTCACTCTCTCCACCCCACTCGGTTCCGTCGGCAGCTGCTCCGCCCCACGTGACCAACCACGTGACCAGCCACGGCGCCGCCACGGTGGCCACGGTGCAGCCACGCTGAAGGCTCGAAATGCTAGCGTAATGTTGCTATCACTTCAAAAAATTTCACATTGACTCCCAATGCAATGCCAACAGCGCTTTCATCCTCAATATATTTTGTGATAAAATATAAAGGGCAGCAGGAAACCGGGCGAGCGGCAGACGCATGTAGTCCTCTATTGTATGCCAGTTGATCTAAATTTGGGCAAAATTTATCTAATATGCAAACACTTTGCCAATGTGCTGCAGTGTGCGCTTCCTTATAAGGCTTTATTGCTACTCTGACAGTCAGGAACCACCATGATATACTATGATACCATGATACCATGATGTCACGATACCATGATATGCTCATGATATGCTATCCGCTCATAAAGACGAACACATGTTTGGCATTGTTTAACATCGTTATTCTCGGTCGCCGCCTCTTCCCCATCCCAACTCACTCTTGCCCTCACGCCGTAATACCTGCGTGGTCACTTTAATAGTAAAACTTCCCTGCTTTTTTGAGGGGGCGATTTCGGCAAGTCGGTTCTGATTCATTGTTAACCAGCGCTGGAAGACAGGACAGTGGAAAGAAAGAACATTATTTTGCGTGTTCTTTCTTCCGTCTGTCCTGTTTTCTCGCGCTCTTTAACAATGAACGCCTTTGTTTTGCACTTTACAAATTTGACCCATTCTGCTTAGTCTGTTTCTCCTATAGTCAAAACTAAGTTAATAAAAAGCAAGGAATTCGAGCAGAGTGTAATATGTGTACTATCCAGGCGCAATCCAGGTGCATGAGAGCCATTTTAGGAAAAAGAAAAAAGAGGAGAATATGATTCTGATTATTTATATTACTACAGTAAGTGCGAAGGAATAAGTTCAAGCTCAAGCAAACGCATAATTTTTGCGATGATCAGAGGTTAGACAAAATCTGCTAGTCTCTTGTTACATACGCTTTCCTCTACATGCAGTAAGCAAGCATGTTTCTCAACATGAACAGAAACGCAAGCAATACCGATTTGTAGGGACGGGGGTCACAAGGATAACACTTCGTCATGGTATACCTTTCATATATATAAAGGTTTGTCTCAAATCCTGCCGCCGTTTAAACGCTTTACATAACCTCATGCCTTGCATTGTTTGCGCAGATCAAGTTCAAACTTCCCAAGGTTTGTTTTGAAACCTTGAAAATTAAGAGGTTGGGTGCGTGCTGTGCTTTAAATGGAGTAGTCACTCGCTGCGAAGAAGGCCAAAAACAATGCTTCGATATTGGATGTGAGGAAAACGCGGAAATTGTGGCATCTCAGTGATGCTCCCAATCAAAGAAGCAAGTGGATTGGAGAAAAAAAAAACGTACATTGAGGTGTGTCACGGTAGAACAAGAATACCATTAAAAAAAAAGCCCTTCCGAGGACGGTCGGAAAGCCTCAAAAGTGGCAGCGAGCACAACTCGCTATGCCTCCGTTTAGTGCTCAGTTACCAACAGCAAGAACTAATCACCGTAAAATCAACTCGCACATCGGCTATATACAAAAACGAGCGTCATAATACACTGAACGTGGAAATAGATACGTCAGGATTTATACATAAACGAACTAATCTAGACACGGCAATAGCAACGAAAGGGATGTTCTTACATTGCCGTTCCGTGCGGTCATGCATTAATAGCCGCGGTGCAGCGCAATCTCGGTCTGAGCTGACGGGGGGGGGGGCACATTTGAGCAGAAGCAGTTTACCGGGCATACCTAAACGCCGTGCAGGCGTGTTGTCGTGCTTACAGGAAGCGCCTAATGTACTTCATCTACGTAAACCTCGTTAGTACGGCTAACGCTCACCCCCACTGCGAAGTTGTTACATGTATTGTCGTTATGCACTTCGATAAAGCTCGCGCACTCTTCGTCGTAGTTCGATCCTTCTGTAAGCACTTCTCCGCCATATGTGACGAGATAGCTTTCAGCCCAACATAGAGGGTAACCAACAACAAGGAAATGGAAACAAAGGCCCCTTCACGCATATACACACCAGAAAAACTTGGACGGCGCCTAACACAGTTGGACGATGCCTAACCAACTCGCCCAAGAAGACGTTCTTTTAAGCCTAACACAGATCCCTCCCTCCCGAGCAAGTAATCAATTCCTTTCGCCTAGGTTCTGCTATATACATGCCCGTATACGCGGAATTGTTCCTTTTCTGCCTTGAATTCATAGAGCCCGGGGAGCCTTCATACTAGGACTGGCGCAGTCGTGCAGAGGTTAAGCGATGCGCCACTGGCCCAGCAGATGGCTGTTTCAAACACAGCCACTGGTGAGGCTTGTGAGACCCAGGTTACCCTTCTCGATCTCCAGTAGGGCTCATTTTTGCGCAGATAGTTCTTCTGGAGGCTCTCTATTACTCGACCAATGAGCTGCGCGCAGTAAATGGCGAGCAGGGTACGAATGCACAAATTTATTCGAATTAATTTCATTCTCACTTGCCACGGGGGCAGGTTGCTCACGACTAGGTGGGCAGGACATTCTATGGTGGGCAGGTTGTGATGATCTTACGAGGTCACGTGACCTCTCTCGACCAATCATCAGCTCATTTTATATGCCAGCCTGCTAGTGTGGCGCGGTAAACCAGCACTAATTTTGCAAACTTTGGGACTTTTATCCGCGCTTTCGGTTGGTTCTGCGGCGTCCTCTTTCAGGGCTTGCAATTATCCGGCGCTCGCGACCACTGCGCCACCTGCATTGTCGCCGTATTGCGTGGTGACGTTTTTTGATGCGATAGCATTATGGTTGTTGTCTTGAAAAGCGCCGTGTTTCTCCGTAACGACGTTCGGAGCCGGGCGCGCAAATACCTGCTTCTCTACAAGACACCTGTTTTTTAATTTTTTAGGAAGCAGATTGTTTTGCGCTCATGTTATCGCGCATGTTATGCGCTCGCTTCACGAGCTCTTTGCGCCACCGTTAAGCAGATAGATGAGGCCGGTTCGTTTGCGGATCCAAGAAACAGGGAAGCAGAGCCGCGGGGCTTTCCATTTACGTCCGTACCGATGAACTAAAGGCGGTTGTGAAAATTGAATTACCCAGTTACCAGCTCGAATGCAGGGACATGTGTACCTTACAGCTTCCAAACAATTTGGCTGTAGGAAACGCCTACTTGTCGCGAAATGCTAGTGAAACCCAAGCTTTCCAAACTGTTTGCGTCGGTTTTCCGCTGCGTTTCAGAAACGAAACACTCATTTTTGTTGGTGACTTCCACCAAAAATATAAAACGGCTGGAAAACGAATGCGGCTTTTCTTCAAAAACCCAGCCAAACATGGTTTCGACCAGTTAGAAAACATGTATACATCTAGTCTTTCAGAACAGGTCTATAGTCGAAGGCGTTTCCTGTTCGTGAAATTACTTCACCGATCACACAACAATGTTTGTACGGTTCAAACCTGAGTACTGTCAATCGCAGCTGAACGCAGAAAAATACCGTAATACGGGGAAGATCTGTGGTCGTCGGACATTGTATACATTACATAAAATGTCAGCAAAACTCGTCCACCAAAACTTCTTCATAGCCGGACAGGGCTTCACATTGGTGGAAAAGTGATATAGCACTTGTAACGCATTTACAAACAAGGTTAAATCGTGAGTGAGTGAGTGAATAAACTTTATTGCTCTAATAAAGGAGTATTGCTGCTTGCCCGAAGATTGCCGATGTCTTCCAGGCTGAGCGTGGTTGGCGCCCCTAGTCCAAGGCACCACTGTCCCTGGCCATCCGGCATGCGTGGCTCACTAGGTCTCTTTGGACCTTGAGCTGGCTGCTGGTTAGCCGGTACTCCCACTGCTCCGCATTTGGCTCTTTGTTACCTCGGAAAGCTACATTGTGTTTGCATTCTCATGTGATATGATACAGCGTGGGTGTTGCCCCGCACCACGGACATGTATCCCTATACTGCTCCGGATACATCTTATGTAGAATGTGAAGGTTGTGGAAAGCTCCCGTTTGGAGTCTTCTCCAACATGTCGCTTCATGTATATAAATCGTGAACAATTTTTGGTCGACCTTTCCCAAATCGACACGTGTTATCACATACCGTGTGGTTGTTTACAGCTACTTGGCTTCAGTTTTCTTGATCTGTGCTTGATCCGCACAAGCCACGGTCTTTAACACCGGTGCCCTCTCCTTCTCATCATATACCCAGCAATTCTGGACAAAATCATTTTTATAATAAACTGCACATCTCCAACCAAAAATCATTTTTGAGCGGGAAACCATTTATGAACGCAGTTTTTTTCGTATAATATAAGATTTCACTATAACAATCAATATATCCACAAATCACCAGAAGGCAGTCTTGTATTTTTTTGTGCTCACGTTTTTGCTATCGTCAAAAGCGTTCCCCAGTGATTTTCTGTGGAAATCTTAACGGATCGATGCGATCGCTGGAAACACTTTAAAAGAAATATTTTGTTGCATATCAGAATAATGAAATATTACCTTCAAAATTTCCATTTCCATTTCGATTTTGAAAATTTTTGCTCGAGAAGGCTAGACTGGTCAGAGCATTTCGCCCTCGCCAGCTAGTTGCCTATAACTAAGTGTTCGAGCTTAGGCAGCTTCCGCTCTAGCTCCTAATGAAATCTAAGGTTCGACGAAATTTCGTCTGGTCGGGTGAATACATTGGCGAAAATAACGAAGCGCCGACCAAAAGGTGTTGTCAAGATGGAAGGACGTTTCGACTTCCACACGGAAGTCTTGTTCAGTGAACAAGACTTCCGTGTGGAAGTCGAAACGCTCTAGCTCCTAGCGTCCTACTTTTGTCATTTATATCTCGTATTCTAAGTCCCATCGCATTGCCTCGGAGAGTAGCGCCTTTCCATCATTTAGCTTTGCCAGTCCAATTGAAAGCACGTTTCCTTTCCTTTCGTTACTTGCGCACCGATGGAAGTTGATGAAGACCACCAGCGCTCATCTCGAGAGTGTGTTGCAGTTCAACGCGAGGCGTGATTGGCTGCGGCGATAGCATAACCACCTCGTTCATCGAAGTCTCTCTTCTGTGAACGGTGCGCCTTGGTGCGGGTGGTTTATGCTGCGCAGGACCGGCCGCCGGAATGGTTGCCGATTCTTGACGCATGTGTATGTCTCCAGAAATTTTGATGTGCTGGTGGAGCGCAGTGTACGAAGATAAGAGAACGTGTGTCTGCATCGCGGAATAGTAAGCGTGTACAGTCGGGGACAAATGTCTCTGCACCACGTGTTCCTGAAACAAAGCCGATAGCTCTGCTACAGACTCGCGGCTGGAGACCACACTTGTAGAGAAGAAAGGACAAAAATTTTCACTTTCACCTCCCCAATTGTGGTCTCCAGCCGGAGGATAATAGCAGAGTTATTGCCTTCGTTCCAGGAACACGTGGCCCAGAGACCTTTGTCCCCGACTCTACGTAGAGCATTTGGTAGCTTAGCGATATTGGTTTTCATGAGGAAAATGGGGGCTCAAACAAAATGGAGGCACAGAAAGAAGACATCAGGACGAGCATAACAGGACGAAGGCGATCGTCCTGATGTCTTCTTTCTGTGTCTCCATTTTGTTTGAGCCCCCATTTTCATCATGAACAGTTTCCAACTAGCCCAACTTCCCATTCTGCTTAAATTGATTTTCATGTAGTAAATAAAGAAATGCGGCGATAGAATAGTTCTCTCGTGCAGTGGTCGGCGCAATTGATCTTTTCACACCACCGCGGGTTCGAAACCCAGTCGCGGCAATATATACTTCATTTCTCCAGCTTGGCCAAGTTTTCGCTAGTTTTCGCAACACAGGCTTAGGCACACACCGGAATTTTCCAGCTTATGAGGCCAATAATGTTTTCACACTAAAACAGTGACGTCTAGCTCCTAGCACTGCATATGAACAGCTTGTTGCAAGAAAACGAGGAAAAAGCTACGGCTGCCAGCACGAAAGGACGCAAATGCACACATAAAGATCTCAACACCAGAAGTGCAAAGTCAGACGGCGCTGCAGTTTTGCCGCTTTTTGCCGGTTGTCGCGTGCTCCGCCCTATTCTGTCGCCCGTTGTACGCCGACGTCAAATGAGCGCTTTTTGAATAGGTCTACAACATTAAGCTGCATCAGTCTTGATTGCAGATATTGGCAAGACACGATTCCTTGGAATCGTTCTAAGGGCACGATGCTGCTTGCATACATATACCATGCGCCAATACATTTGTCCACAGGTAGCACCGAACATGCGTTCGATGACAGTTTCTTAAATTGAAGAGTATGACAATTCCCGATGCTTCTTGCATGCCTAGAACATGCGCCGATACATTTGTGCACAGGTGGCACAGAACATGCTTCCGATGACACATTCTTAAATTGAAGAATATGACGATCCCGATGCTTCTTGCATACATAGAGCATGCACCAATACATTTGTGCATAGGTAGCACAGAACATGCCTCTGATGACACTTTCTTAAATGGAAAAATAGGACAATAATCGATGCTGCTGGCATACATATACCATGAACCAAAACATTTGTGCACAGGTAGCACCGAACATGCCTCCGATGACACTTTTTGAAATGGAATAATAGGAAAATCGCGATGCATTTTGAATACATAGAACATGCATCAATAAATTTGTGCACAGGTAGCACCGAACATGCCTTTGATGACACATTCTTAAATTGAAGAATATGACAATTCCGATGCTTCTTGCATACATAGAACATGCACCAATACAGTTGTGCATAGGTAGCACAGAACATGCCTCTGATGACACTTTCTTAAATGGAAAAATAGGACAATAATCGATGCTGCTGGCATACATATACCATGCACGAATACATTTGTGCACAGGTAGCACGGAACATGCCTCCGATGAGACTTTTTGAAATGGAATAATAGGAAAATCGCGATGCATCTTGAATACATAGAACATGCATCAATACATTTGTGCACAGGTAGCACCGAACATGCCTTCGATGACACATTCTTAAATTGAAGAATATGACAATCCCGATGCTTCTTGCATACATAGAACATGCACCAATACAGTTGTGCATAGGTAGCACAGAACATGCCTCTGATGACACTTTCTTAAATGAAAAAATAGGACAATTCTCGATGCTGCTTGCTTAAATATACCATGAACCAAAACATTTGTGCACAGGTAGCACCGAACATGCCTCCGATGACACTTTTTGAAATGGAATAATAGGAAAATCGCGATGCATTTTGAATACATAGAACATGCATCAATAAATTTGTGCACAGGTAGCACCGAACATACCTTTGATGACACATTCTTAAATTGAAGAATATGACAATCCCGATGCTTCTTGCATACATAGAACATGCACCAATACAGTTGTGCATAGGTAGCACAGAACATGCCTCTGATGACACTTTCTTAAATGAAAAAATAGGACAATTCTCGATGCTGCTTGCATACATATACCATGCACGAATACATTTGTGCACAGGTAGCACGGAACATGCCTCCGATGACACTTTTTGAAATGGAGTAATAGGAAAATCGCGATGCATCCTAAATACATAGAACATGCATCAATACATTTGTGCACAGGTAGCACCGAACATGCCTTCGATGACACATTCTTAAATTGAAGAATATGACAATCCCGATGCTTCTTGCATACATAGAACATGCACCAATACAGTTGTGCATAGGTAGCACAGAACATGCCTCTGATGACACTTTCTTAAATGAAAAAATAGGACAATTCTCGATGCTGCTTGCATACATATACCATGCACGAATACATTTGTGCACAGGTAGCACGGAACATGCCTCCGATGACACTTTTTGAAATGGAGTAATAGGAAAATCGCGATGCATCCTGAATACATAGAACATGCATCAATACGTTTGTGCACAGGTAGCACCGAACATGCCTTCGATGACACATTCTTAAATTGAAGAATATGACAATCCCGATGCTTCTTGTATACATAGAACATGCACAAATACAGTTGTTCACAGGTAGCACCGAAAATGCCTCCGATGACACATTCTTAAATTGAAGAATATGACAATCCCGATGTTTCTTGCATACATAGAACATGTACGAATACAGTTGTGCACAGGTAGCACCGAATATGCCTTCGTTGACAGTTTCTTAAATTGAAGAATATGACAATTCCCGATGCTGCTTGCATACATATACCATGCACCAATACATTTGTGCGCAGGTAGCACCGAACATGCCTTCGATGACAGTTTCTTAAATTGATGAATATGACAATTCCCGATGCTTCTTGCATGCATAGAACATGCACCAATACATTTGTGCATAGGTTGCCCAGAACATGCCTCTGATTACGCTTTCTTAAATGAAAAAATAGGACTATTCTCGATGCTGCTTGCATACATATACCATGCACAAATACATTTGTGCATAGGTAGCACCGAACATCCCTTTGACGACACTTTCTTAAATGAAAGAATATGACAAATCTCGATGCTTCTAGCGTGCATAGAACATGCACCGATACATTTGTGCACAGGTAGCACAGAACATGCCTCCGATGACACTTTCTGAAATTGAAGAATATGACAATTCCCGATGCTTCTTGCAGGCGTAGAACGTGCGCCGATACATTTGTGCACAGGTAGCACAGAACATGCCTTTGATGACACTTTCTGAAATTGAAGAATATGACAATTGTTCTGAAAATCACGGGGAAGTGTGTCTAGATGCGTTGGCATTGGAACGCCCATTACTGAAAAATTGTCTGGGGTTGTCGTGCGTGCGGAGGGACACCAGGCGGGGGAAGGGAAAATCCCTCTCTATTTTGAGTGTAGTGGATGGAGGGGGAAGAGGGTGATAGCGTGGGGGCGACTGGTGGTGAGAAACTGCGGTCGCTCCTCAGAGTCGAGAACGGGAGAGTGGAGAGGAGGTGCGACGTGTCACACGGTGATTTATGGACTGAATTACTCCACCCGCTCGCACTCTCCACCCACTCCGTCCGGAGGAGACAATAATGCTAACGCATAATCAACTTCGTGAATTGCATTGATCGTCAGTGAATTTTATGATGTTGGGCAAAAGCTGGCATTTGGGAGCCTTCCCTTGGCGACCTGAAAGTATGCCCCTATTACACAGTCCAACACTTTTTAACGACGCGACAGTGCAGGCGCCAATCCTTAGCCAGAATGCCGTGAGAATAATGATAAGCAAGCGAACGATGCAACCATCGAGACGGATATTACCCCTCAAGAGACCTCCGAAGAGATCTACACGCTCTATAACACGCCTGTGACTCGCGGTCTACAAACAGGAAACTATTGGGAGTTTTATTCACTTTTCGTTTTCTCTTTCATTTTCCGAATTTGTGTCTGCGTTAGATTGGCTTCGATGCTGAGCATTGAGAAAGGCTGTTCGGGATTAAGACGCTTACCGTCGCCTTTCAAAGCCGGTTCAAACAAGGTAGACATTTATTTCGGAGCACGTCTCTATGGTATGTGTTGTCTACTTTTGCTTGCACCTGTTTAAAAACAAGAAGATGGAACATACCTTCTTGCTTATAAAAACAAAAATAAAGCTTGTGGGCTAATTGGTAATGCATTTTGTATCTTAGGCCGCAACAAAGGACCCGAGGCAAGTTTGAAGAAGAAATTTGTCGCCAACCGGAAAAGAACTCCATTTGTATTTAGACAATTTTCAGTCCGCCACCGAGGTTTTAGCCACCTACCATTGATCATTTCTACTTGTCCTTTTTCTAGATTTTTATCCCAAATACTCAGTTCTGAAAATCCTCGCATCTCGTTTAAACTGCATGGCTCTTGTCGATCGTTTACATCGTGACCGACGTTGCCTTGGCTTATAAGTGCATGCTTGACTATTTATTGTGTTTGCGCCTTCCAAATAAACTTCGGGTAGTCGTTCTTCTTCAAGCTTGACGTGTGTTCTTTATCCCGCTACGGGATTCAAAATTATAAGGCAACCTCTGGCTCCACCCGTCTACCTGATAGCGCTAAAAATCATCCGGACATGAAATGCTGCCCAGAAGACACTTTCACTAACTAACGGAGAAAGAAAGTGCAATTTGAGGTAGCGAGCAACCGAACATCCAATGCGTGTGCTACGCCAAAACCTAGTCAAGACACTGAGGTCGCCTGAATCCTTCATAATAATAATAATAATAATAATAATAATAATAATAATAATAATAATAATAATAATAATAATAATAATAATAATAATAATAATAATAATAATAATAATAATAATAATAATAATAATAATAATTGGTTTTGGGGGAAAGGAAATGGCGCAGTATGTCTCATATATCGTTGGACACATGAACCGCGCCGTAAGGGAAGGGATAAAGGAGGGAGTGAAAGAAAAAAGAGGTGCCGTAGTGGAGGGCTCCAGAATAATTTCGACCACCTGGGGATCTTTAACGTGCACTGACATAGCACAGCACACGGGCGCCTTAGCGTTTCTCCTCCATAAAAACGCAGCCGCCGCGGTCGGGTTCGAACCCGGGAACTCCGGATCAGTAGTCGAGCGCCCTAACCAAGGAGCCACCGCGGCGGGTAATTAATCAACGTGGCATTCTTACATTCAGTTCATAGCGCTGCCCGCAGGACGGCAGCACAAGTAAACCAAAGAGGTTGATTGGAAAGACACGGATGTTTGGCACGAACGCTTTGAAGGTTTGCATCTCCAGATTGGATGTACCATTGTGGTTAGCCGAAAGACGTCGATACAAAGTATCACACGCGGAGACCGCGGTGGCTCAGTGGTTATGGCGCTCGATTGCTGACCCGAAAGACGCGGGTTCGATCCCGGCCGCAGTGGTCGAATTTCGATAGAGGCGAAATTCTAAAGGCCCGTGCACTGTGCTATGTAAGGACACGTTAAAGAACTCCAGGTGGTCGAAATATCCGGAGACCTTCACTACGGCGTCCGTCAATGCCTGAGTCGCTTTGGGACATTAAACCCCCATAAACCATAAGCCAAAGTACCACACGTTTTTTCGCGGCAATACTCCGGCTTCTGGCAAAAACGTTCGAGACAAAAATGATGCGAAATGGTCCGGTTATGGGATACGGAATGAGCCTTTGATGACAGTAGCACTTTAGCGACAACAGGCGATGCGGCTAACGCAGACCCGCACAAGATAAATAAATTAGCAATATCGACTTGCTTATAAAGTGACGCAAGAAAGTAAGGCCGGAAGTTTGCCGTGGAGACAAAGAAATCATCCCAGGAGTTGTTAACCTGCGTTCGTCAGGTGTCCCGGCTGGCTCACGACGATCAGGTGAATCGGTGAGTCGCTAAGTGTGTGGACGTACATTACCGATGTAAGCAGGCCCAGCCGTCGATTTCTATGGAGAAGATTGCCAGTTACTTAGAACATTCCCTTTGTTTTCTGCTGGCAGATAAGCAAGGCGATTTTGCCGTTCTTTCGAATTTCATGTTTAATGACAAAGTAAATGAAGCCATTTCCACGCTATTCAAATGTCACGCCAATCAGTCCCTCTGTAGGCTCAAAACGTGAACGAAAAAGTTATGCACCAGGATAAATCTAGATGAGGTGGGGAAAGTTATTGAAAATAGCCATCGATATCTTCTTGAGGTTTTATTCAGTGCGAAAACGCACAAACCGGACGTCCCGTTAACGGCAATCATTTCAGAAAAAGACACTTGGTACAGGCCAATCGCAAGCTTGTTTCTACAGGACAAATTAAACCTACTAACAATCAAGGATCGTACCTTATAAAGAACACGAAAGAAGTAGTGACCTTCCTAAAGACACAACCCGACAAGGGCTTTCAGGCCTTCTCGATTGACATTAAAGAATTCTTTGCTTATGTGCGTCGAAGATAGCGTTGACGTTATAAGAGTAGTAGATTTTCAAAACGCTGAAGGAGTGACTATGCACGATTTTTTAGAGCTTCTTTTTTCCTCCAGTCCACATTTATCAGCAAGCAAGACAAGCCCTACTTGCAGAAAGAGGGGGTTTACATTGTGTCTTGCCCTGCACCAGTGTTGAGAAACTTGTACTTATCAAGTGTTGACAGACTCCTGAATGGTCGCCTTTTTAGTTCCAGTGTACAAAGAGTGTTTAGATATGTCGATAATTTTCTTGTAGTTCTTGATTGTACCTTTGAAGACGTTGAAAACATATACTCGTATGTAAAAGTGGTGTTTAAAGAAGTTCTGCAGGCAGTTCAGAGCACCTGTGAAATTCCAGAAAACAAGAAAATTCGTTTCCTTCATCTCAAGCTAGTGTGTGAACAAGATCACACGTGCTGGAGCTACCCGCCTCGTGATAGCAAATGCCTGCTTTCATACCATCCGGCACATTCGAAGTTGATAACAAGAGGCATTGTCACCACCTGTTCCAAGAAGGCGCTGGAAAAGTAATGTGTGCACCTGATGGAAACTAGTTTCCAGGAGCAAGAAAAACGACTACAAGAAGCGGGTTATCCCCAAGATATCTTGGTATCGGTAGCCGAGGGGATGATTCTCAACAAGCGTAAAGGCGAGCCAGAAAAATGTAAGAAAGTAGCATTAGTTCTGTATATGCACTGGATATCACATAATCTAAAAAAAAGGCAAGCGAGCAGGTGTTCGAGTTGAAGTTTGAGCCCCTAATAAGCTTGAAAAAGTATGTAAGATGACAAGTATTTTCCCTGTGAAGAAGCAGACCTGTACTAAGAAGCACAGGAAGAAATTTCTTGACTACACAGAAGAGATTGTTTACTCCTTGCCACTGTCATGTGGTAAACCTTATGCAGGTCACACCGGAAGATGTTCAACTGACAGGCTACGTGAACACAATCGAAACCTACAAAACCGTCGAGGTAATCTGTCTGAACACTGTGTAGAGTTCGAGCCAGGTGTGTGTACTCCAGACTTCGATGGATGTCAGGTCGTTTACAGAAACAGGAAACAACTAACAAAAGAGATCATTGGAGGCTATACAGATAAAAGACCAGGAAGTAAATGCGTCAGCATGCCTTCTTTATTGCTATCAAAGAAAGAGTTGTTTTTTTCTTGATGGTTCGGGATAAGTTATATTGTGTGGGGCAAGTGAATTACAGTGTGATAGGCTTGTGGGTTATTTTCTTGTGATGCATGCACTGAATAAACATTCAGTTGAAAGTTAGCGCATGTGGTGTAACCTTCGTGTTGTTGGTGTTCCCGAGCGCTGCAGTTTCCACAAACTTACGAGTTGGAACTTTCGGAACTTGCTGGAAATGATTGCTCAGTAAATAGAAAAAAATACTGCTCATTGCTAGCTTTTGACGATTCGGGCTCCGGATTTAAGGCTACGCCGAATACATGACTGGCTGCCGAAGGTGACTGGTTAGAAGCTTAAAATTTTTTAATGCATAGGCGACTAAAAAGAAAAACATAAGAATGGTAGATGGAGCGAAAATTTTTATCTCCTGGAAGGACACCTCAGATGACTATAAAAACCAACGCACTCACAGCCATTCCCAGACGCCGGAAACACGAGAAGCGTGTGGTTTTGGAAAGGGTGTTGCTGTTGACCACCGTCCCTTAAATATTTTTGAAGCTAGCAATTGCGCGTGAAGCCAGTAACTGCTATAGCCAGGAATGCCCGTGCAAAAGGAAGCCTCGATTGACCGTGGAAGCTTCGCAGCATAGCAGCACGTCTTGTCCGGTGTCTCGACAGTGTGCTGCATCAAGAACGCTTCCCATTATTTTTCTTCATTCCCAGCTGACTTTACTTCCAAGAACGAGCTCGGACAGAGATGGAAACTTCAATGTATACTTCGGTGGTTTTCAACTGCAAGGCGCCATCAGAATATCGATCACTGCCTTACTCAACGTGTTAATTGTGGTGGCCGGATTGATGGCGACATTTGTGGGAGATACCGCAGCCTGGGAACAGGTCGGCGACACCCCTCGGCAGCGGAAATGCGTGAAATTCATCTTTGCCTGCATCCTCTTCCTCTATTTAGCACCCAATATGCGCACTTTTGCCCCTGATATCGTCAGCCTTCCAGCAGCAAAGGCGTTTTTCTTCTGGTTGCTGTACAGCGACCAAGACTTGACGAGCATACGGCCGTCGCTACAGGCGCTGCTGGACCACATTTGTGAAGCGCTGTGGGTGCTGCCACCGTTACTAGTGACGAAAGTAGTCGGCAGTTTTAAGCTCCAGGAGATTGCAGACACCGCCTCCCGCCATATTCCGGGCATCAATCGCATGATCCTGCCCACTGTGAACGATGTGCTCGCCAATGCCTGGTTCGGCACGACGGTTCCCACCCTGTTCCTTCTTCAATCGCACCTCTTAAGCATGCTTGTGCCAGGTGTGCTTGCAAGCATCGTCAGCTACGTGCACCTGAGTCTCTTGTTTTCCCTGTCTGTGTTCGAATACACCTGGTTCAGTCAGGGCTGGGAACCGCACAGACGCGTGTCGTTCGTCGAGGACAACTGGATCTACTTCATGGGATTCGGGTTGCCGCTTGTCTTCGTGACGTCGCTCTCGTCATCGTACTTCATCAGATGCATGCTCTTTTCGACCGCCTTTCCAGTGTTCTTCAGCAGGAGCCTCACAGCGACGCCTATCACAGGACTATCGAGGTAAGGCAACGCCCACTGGTACTACATAGGCACTCTCCATTGGGCTGTTGGCTCTGAACAAACATTTCTACCTTTCTCTTCCCTCTGCTTTGGTTTTAAAAGTGTGGAGGAATGCATATCAGCAGTACGCTTTCAGCACCGTATTCACTTTGGTATTCATGTAAGTTCGGTTGTCAAAAGGCTTGCTTCCGCCAGCGACCGAAAATTTTTCGCCGTATCGAACGGAAAATTTTTCGATTACGTGGCCTACTGGCTCAATCTGACCGTAGTACTCTGCTTCAATTACGTAATGTACGTAGAAGTGAACTGTTGCGAGAGAACAAGGACGACACTCACAAGAAGTTTTGGTTCAGTTGCAGTCGCATTATATTACTTGTGTTAGGATGGGGCAACCTAAAAAGAATGAAAAACAAGCCCCTGCCTGCACCACTAACGTACAACAGGCTTAATCCAATCTGAAAATAAATGAAAAGGCCCGAAGGCAATGATATAATTTTACCACCCGTAGGAGGAGAAAATGGAAAAAAATGAGGGGGGGGGGCATTAAGCCATTGTCCCGTCTTCGATCTCCAAATTAACAGGACCTCTGTTCGTTCATCTTCCAATCTCTGACTACATACTATTTCCACTGCTTTTCCCGTCAAAAATTTCCTGTATCCAGTAATTAACCGCCTGTGTCTTGGCCACTCCCCCGTAGTGCGTATGTGTCAGCAACGTTTGAGGCCTTCATTCCTTCCTTCCTTCCTTCCTTAATACATCGGTCGATTAACTCTAATTAACATTCTTGACACCATCGATCTAAGGCAGTGTTCTTTTCTACTGCCACCATAATCGCTGTTTTATTCGAGTGCCTGGGCCCTTTTTTCCGCATGACTTCTTGCGCTGAGGCGACGCCTCGTCCTATCTGCACAGACATACGTGCTTATTTGCCAGAATTAATAGTATAATGTGCTGCCAGTGGTGCTTGCATCGTTCATATCTCATCGTCTGATGCCCTACAATCTCTCTGCTTCCAGGTATCCTTTGAGGCTGTTTGCCCCAGCAGTTTGGGTCTCCGATACCCTCTCCCGTTTGGCGGCGGTGATCCGGCTCTGAGACTAAACTTGGATTTTTAGCAATAAAGATTTTATTCAATGACAGTGAACTGCATTTGCTGGCCTCCCTGACTCGTGACCATGAAGCGGTATTCGTCCGTAGCCTTAGCAGCACGAAAGCAAGGCTTCCGCGATTTCAGTGTCAGCCAGATGGGCTTTTGTAGCGATGGCTACATTACGGTAGCATTTCGAGCCTTCAGCCTGGCGGCGCCGTGGCGGTGGCGGCGCCGCCACCCTATGGCTGCGCTGCTAGACTGTCACGTGGTTCGTCACCTGCTGCGGAGCAGCTGCTGGCGGCGCGGCGCTGTGGCTGATCACGTGGTTCGTCACGTGGAGCAGCTGCTTCTGCCGGCGGCGCCGCGCCGGCGAAACCGAGCTGCCACAGCTGAGCGCATGCGCCGTGTCAAGTTGGACGAAGGCGCGGAATAGTCGAAATGGATGGCATAAGAACCGCTGGTCGCTGCTCTGAAGAAATGCGAGCGTAAAAATATTTTAATTATGAAAGTATGATTAGCCCCATTACGAGAAAAGCCGACGGCGTGTTTGGTTGTTCGTGTGTGTTAACAAATGGTACAGAGAGTCCTTGTTACGGCATGAAAAATAGGGTGACATCATCAAGCGACCGTATGACGCACACAGCAGGCAGACCACCGTCCCTTCAGAGAAACGTACGTCCCGGCCATGGCTGTCGAATTTCGAGGTACTGTGCGATGTCAGTGCACGTTAAAGAACCCCAGGTGGTCGACATTTCCGGAGCCTTTCACTACGGTGCCCCTCACAGCTTGAATCGCTTTGGGACGTTAAACCCCCATAAACTAGACAAACCTACAGAAGTCCGTCTATATATACCCGCCACTAGCCGACCTCCATGTTGCGCCAGTTTTAAGGCGTTTGTTCCAAAATGTGAGGCAACCGCTTGCCATAAACCGTAAAAAAATAAATAATAATAATTGGTTTTGGGGGAAAGGAAATGACCCAGTATCTACCTCATATATCGTTTGATGCCTGAACTGCGCCATAAAGGAAGGGATAAAGGAGGGAGTGAAAGGAGAAAGGAAGAAAGAGGTGCCGTAGTGGAGGGCTCCGGAATAATTTCGACCACCTGGGTATCTTTAACGTGCACTGGCATCGCACTACACACGGGCACGATAGCGTATTTCCTCCATAAAAACGCAGCCGCCGCGGTCGGGTTCGAACCCGGGAACACCGGATCAGTAGCCTTCTGTGTGGTGCCATACGATTTTTTGTTGCCTAAAGCTTGCATGTGCTATTCAAGTTAGTGGTTAGCATTCGTCAGGGATTCGAACCGATGACATATGTGCCTTCAATTCTTTACCTTCCCAGACTTTCGTATCAAAGTTGTGATACAACCCTTCGTCATACAGCTCTCCGGGTGGTGTCATACGCGCGTATATGTGGGTGCCCCAAACAATCAAACGTTTACGTCTTGCGTCCACGAGATACAAACTCAGCCAGCCTTATCGCCGTGCAGCGAGAGGGTCCGAACATGTGTGGTCTGGTGCGCAACCAATACGCAACACATAAACTTGTACAAAAGAATTTTGATGCATGTGCAAACATTAGTTGTAAACAATGCACCCAGGGACAGTAATTTTTTCTCATTCTCACCCGTAAGCAGTCTTGTCTCCGCAGAAGTTTTTCTCAGACGCCTGTTACATCTTCGTCGCTTTTCGTTTGGTTTATGGTTTGTGAGGGTTTAACGTCCCAAAGCGACTCAGGCTATGAGGGATGCCGTAGTGAAGAGCTCCGGAAATTTCGACCGCCTGGGGTTCTTAACGTGCACTGACATAGCACAGTACACGGTCCTTTAGAATTTCGCCTCTACCGAAATTCGACCGCCATGGCCGGGATCGAACCCGCGTCGTTCAGGTCAGCAGGCGAGCGCCATAACCACAGAGCTACGTACCGCGGCGGCCTCGTCGCTTTTGGTGTTCGACAACAGATCCTGGCTGGTCGTGGTTTGTATCGTAAAACAGCTCAGTTCGCAATCACCACGTCTTCGTAAAATTGCGGTGTTCGTGGAGCCCTTGGAAACTTTCACACTGTGACATACGCCCACCAGCGCATTCGGCGCAAGCCGCCGTGATGGCCCAGTGGTTATGGGGCCCGGCTGCTAACCAGAAAGACGTGGGTTTCATCCCGGTCGCGGCAGTCGAATTTTGATGGAGGCAGAATGCTAGAGACCCGTGTACTGTGCGATGTCAGTGCACGTTAAAGAACCCCAGGCGGTCGAAATTATCCGGAGCTCTCCACTACAGCGCCCTTTATGGCCTTGGTCGCTTTGGGACGTTGAAATCCGATAAACCAAACCAACATTCAGCGCTACATGCGCGGCTCCTCTGGTGCAGCTGTCAAGAAAAGTTTGAGGGACACTTTGCACACCTACAGAGTAAAGTGCGATATCATTAGAGTTCCCCGTTAGACCTGCTTTAATGTTTGTGTCATTTTTTATGCGTTTAGAGGTTGTACCTCGGTCACTTTTCAGCACTGGACCGGTACACATGGACCACTCAGCTGAATCAGCAACTGAGGTCACAAGTTCACGTGACTTGTCAATCCGGTGGGACGGTTGTCACCTGCCACCATGAGCACATTGTGAGGACGTCCCAAGGTAACCGACCGCTTTTGACCGATCATCAATTGAGTCCCCGCCTGCCAAGATCAGCAGGTTGGACACAATCCGGTAAGCCGGTTTCCACTTGCCACGGTGAGCAGGTTGTGATGACGCCACAAGGTCACGTGTCCTTTCTCGATGAATCAGACAGTTTCGCCTTGGGCATCGGCGGGATTTTGGTGGGACGAAAATTCTAATGCTATTTCTTTAACACTGTTCCCTGCGTGGTGACTCGGCGCTTTTCTTCGTGCTTTTTCAAGATTTTTTTCTGCTTTTTTTAGGTTCGTTGTGTTTGCGGTTGCCTTCTACATTTTCGTGTTCAATTAGTTGGCAGCTCGAGTGAATGAGCTGCGCGGACAGTGCAGTCGGCATTTGAACTATAGTTTTTATTTAGTCGTCGTCGGCGCGGTTTCTACAATAGGCTGCGCCCAGTAGGGCAAACCTAAATAAAGGCCAGGGCATGCATGAAATTTCAGACACACCGCCACCCCAGATACGTGCATCTTTCCCTCCCTCGCCTCCTTCTCGCCATTGCTGCCATTTATCATCCTCGCCTTCCGTTGGAGGCATCATTATCTCTGCATAGTTTGCAGAGCTTGTTGGGTGCAGTAAGCAGAGCCCTGAGAATGCCTTTCATGGCCACCTTTTTAAGGCGGTGCGTAAGCTGGTGAACATAGGGCAGTGCCACATCTAGCCTGTTCATGAGCTTGTCGCTCAGTCGTCTGCATATGGGTTCCAGTTTTTATCTTGTAGATAAGGCTACCGATGCCACCAGTTCCATAGGAAAACCTGCCTTAGGCATGCGACCAGCCTGCTTTTGTACACCTCCAAGCATCTTGTGCGAGCAGGACTTTTCTAGAGCTGCAAGTATGCATGCCTGAGCATTGCCTCTCTTAACCAATTTGGAGTGGGCCGAATCAAAATTCAAAATTCCTTTTCTTGGACCTTGGCTGGTACATGTGGCAAGGCTACGACTATGTCCTCTCAATCTAAACACCAAAGCGCCCAGCTTTCTGCGTTAAATGGCCTTACGGGGCTGTGATCTAGGGCCTCTCGCACATGTGGCGAGGGCTCCTTGTCACCGGGCGTTATCTGTTGCGAAACAGTCGTCGTCGCTTCAGATGACGCGGTTGTGGCGACGCGCGTCCTTTCTTTCAATCTTTCCTCTCGTATCTCTTTTAACTCTACTACGGTCTGCACGTGGCACCGATTGTTGCTCATCTTGAGCCAGTGGGCAGGCCCATGGACTTTCTCGTAATTTCGAAAAAGACCGGGTCTCCCCTGTCACCCTAGCTCTCCTCCGCTCCACCAGCCTCCAACTCCGCCCGATCCAATTGATCTGGGTCCCAGCGCATTCATCCCATCCAGGGAACGAGGCGGCCCACAATCATGCCAGAGGGTACGTCGACCGGAATGTGGTGTCGCCCGTCTTGCGGACGGCGAGACATCGTGTGGTTACATTTCATGACATAATCATGTACTACCGCTTAGGTAGACTTCTATATCCCCCCGCACATATTTATATCACCAAACCCCAAGAGGTTGCATGGAGGCAACTCCAAACGAACACCTTCCCCAAACCCGCGATAAATGCCCGCATATATCCTGGGGTCTACTCTCCTTCCTGTCAACTAGGTGGCGAACATACCACTCTATCCCACATACTCTGGGCTTGCCCTCAGGACTCCCCTCCGCGTGGGAGGCCGCATTACTCAGTTCCGACTCGGACACATAGATCCGGGTTGTGACAAGAGCCCTAGAAGTCACCGAACGCTACTGGCTCATGCCCACTTGATGGGACCATCTGCTTTTTTCGACGAAAATAAAGGTTATCCTCCTCCTCCTCCTTCGTCTTCCAACAGTCGCCATACACAACAACAACAACAACAACAACAACAACAACAACAACAACAACAACAACAACAACAACAACAACAACAACAACAACAACAACAACAACAACAACAACAACAACAACAACAACAACAACAACAACGACGACGACGACGACGACGACGACGACGACGACAACAACAACAACGACGACAACGACGACGACGACAACAACAACAACAACAACAACGACGACAACGACAACAACGACAACAGCAACAGCGACGACTACGACGACAACGACATCATCATCATCATCATCAACAACAACAACTTACTGGTCACATACGCCATGGATGAAGAAGCGGACGGTGAAAGCGCGTACAGTGCGCAGCATCTTCGGAGATGCTGCGCACTACGAGAACTTCCCATAGAGCAGGAAGAACCAGACGCAAAGAAGAGCGCTGGATGACTCACTACACCATACTGCTGACGGTCAGTGCATCGGCGACGAGGACGTTCGAGTCCTTTCGCTACGTATACCTTGGCGTAGCTAAGCTAAGCCCCTGCTGGCTTTTTTCGTCAAGCATTCGTCACCCTCACCTCCCCGCCTGAAGCCTTCATGAGGTGGTGCTCACAACGCCCTCCTGAGGGCTCGCCCTTATAAGGGTG
Source organism: Amblyomma americanum (assembly GCF_052857255.1). Lineage (NCBI taxonomy): Eukaryota > Metazoa > Arthropoda > Arachnida > Ixodida > Ixodidae > Amblyomma > Amblyomma americanum. The sequence goes on from NC_135500.1 coordinate 139,620,956, forward strand.
GCCATATCTGCATTACAGGCATTCCTTTTAGATAGATAGATAGATAGATAAAGAGGAGGAGGGAAAGGCATTCATTTTAACTAAGTGAAAAAGAAAATGTAGTTTGAGCCAGCGAGTAACTGATCCTCCAATGAGTGTGCTGGACCAAAATCTGGTCAGGTGGCGCTGAAGTCACCTGAATTCTTGATTATTCAATGTGACATCCTTCCATTCAGTTTATAGCACCGCATGCTAGACGGCACCACAACTAAATGAAAGCGCTGTGTGTAATGGTTTATTAAAAAAAATAGTAAAAAGGAAGGATAAGATTTTCGCTAGCCCCGGCATTTGACCTCGATACTGAAGCAACCGAGCTGGGGCAGCAGAAATAAAGGATAGCAGACAGAATGAAGAAATGAAATGAAAGAGGTGAGGGGACAGTAAGAGAGGATACGGTGGAGAGGTAACATACACAAAAACTATTTATGCATAAGAAATGTGTACAGGTTGTGTGGGTTATTAGTTCATAATGAAGCAATAAAAACACACGCGCACAACACTATGTTCAATACAACTGGAGTGGGGCGTCCATTTGTTAATCGTCCAAGGCAGCACAAAGTAAAAAAAAGTGCATTTAGGCAACGAGCAACCGAACATCCAAAGCGTGTGCTACGCCAAAACCTAGTCAGGAGGCACTGAGGTCGCCTGAATCATTCAATAATCAATGTGGCATTCTTACATTCAGTTCATAGCGCTGCCCGCAAGACGGCAGCACAAGTAAACCAAAGAGGTTGATTCGAAAGATATTGATGTTTGGCTCGAACGCCATGAAGATTTGCATCTCCGGAATGAATGTACCATTGTGGTTAGACCAAACTGGTCGCTGCAAAGTACCCCACGTAGTTACCCCACGTACCCCACGTGGTTGTGGCGCTCAGCTGCTGACCCAAAAGACTCGGGTTCGATGTGTACTGTGCGATGTCAGGGCATGTTAAAGAACTCCAGGTGTCCGAAATATCCGGAGACCTTCACTGCGGCGTCCCTCATAGCCTGAGTCGCTTTGGGACATTAAACCCCCATTAACCATAAACCAAAGTACAGCACGTTTTTTGCGCGGCAATACCCCAGGTTCTGGCAAAAGAATACGAGACGAAAATGATGCAAAATGGACCGGTTATGGGATACGGTCTGAGCCTTTGATGACGACAGTTCTTTTCCACAACAGGCAAATAAATACGATGCGGCTAACGCAGACGCGCACTGGATAAATGAATCAGCAATATCGACTTGCTTATAAAGTGACGAAAGAAATCCGGACACAGGTCTTACAAGTTGGAACTTACGGAACTGGTAGGAAATGATGGTCTAATCAATAGCAAAAAAAAAGCGCTTATTGATGTGCGCCGTGCTCTTGTCGATTCGGAATTGATTTAGGGTTTTTTGATGAGGTCAGGACGGCGCGAAAACAACAAGGACCAAAGAGGCACACGAACACAACAGGACAGGCCTCTGTGGTCCTTGTCGTTTTCGCGCCGTCGTGACATCATCAAAAAGCTATGCACCAACTAGCCCAAACCAAAGTACTTCTTGATTTAGGGCTATACTGACTACATGACTGGCTGCCGAAATTGACTGGTAAACAGGCTTAAATTTTTAAATGCATAGGCGAATGGGAATAAAAAAAAAGAGTTGGAGAGGGAGCGGAAATGTTTATCTTCTGGAAAGACACCTCTGAGGACTATAAAAGCCAACGCGCTCACAGTGAGTCCCAGACGCTGGCAACACGAGAAGCGTGCGGTTATAGAAAGCGCAGTTTGCTGCTGATCGCCGTCCCTTAAATATTTTAATGCTAGGAATTGTGCCTGAAGCCAGTACTTGCTATAGCCAGGAATGGCCGTGCAAAAGGAAGCCTTGATTGAAAGTGAAAACTTCGCAGCATAGCAGCACGTCTTGTCCCGTGTCTCGACAGTGTGCTGCATCAAGAACCCTTCCCATTATTTTTCTTCCTTCCCAAGTGACCGTTCTTGTAAGAACGAGCTCGGACACAGGTGGAAACACTGAAGAAATACTTCGGTGTTCGTTAACTCCTACGCGCCATCAGAACATCAGAATTCTGGTGGCCAGATAGATGGCGACATATGTGGGAGATACCGCAGCCAGGGCACAGGCCGCCGACGCCCCTCCGCAGCGGTACCGGCGCACCCGCCGAATGCGTCGTTTGAAATGCGTGAAATGCATTTTTGCCTGGAGCCTCTTTCTGTTTTTAGTATCCAGTATGCGCACTTTTTCCCCTGATTTCGTCAGCCTTTCAGCAGCAAAGGCGTTTTTCTTCTGGTTGCTGTACAGCGACCAAGATTCTGCGAACATATGGCCGTCGCTACAGGCGCTGATGGACCACATTTGTGAAGCGCTGTGGGTGCTGCCACCGTTACTAGTGACGAAAGTAGTCGGCAGTTTTAAGCTCCAGGAGATTGCAGACACCGCCTCCCGCCACATTCCGGGCATCAATCGCATGATCCTGCCCACCGTGAACGATGTGCTCGCCAATGCCTGGTTCGGCACGACGGTTCCCACGCTGTTCCTTCTGCAATCGCACCTCCTAAGCATGCTTGTGCCCGGTGCGCTTGCAAGCATCGTCAGCTACGTGCACCTGAGTCTCTTGTTTTCCCTGTTTGCGTTCGAATACACCTGGTTCAGTCAGGGCTGGGAACCGCACAGGGGCGTGTCGTTCGTCGAGGAAAACTGGATCTACTTCCTGGGCTTCGGGTTGCCGCTGGTCTTCGTGACGTCGCTGTCGTCATCATACTTCATCAGAGGCATGCTCTTTTTGACCGCCTTCCCTCTGTTCTTCAGGAACAGCCTCGTAGCGACGCCTGTCACAGGCCTGTCAAGGTAAGGCAACGCCCACTCGTACATAGACACTCAGTGTTGGACTGTTGGCACTGAGCAATCCTTTCCACCTTTCTCGCCCCCCTCTGCTTCTGTTTTAAAAGTGCGGAGGAATGCAGATCCGCAGAACAGCCTAGCGCGATTTGAAGGTTATCGCGCGAGCGTCGACCGAGAGCAGGAACAGCGCCATGGCCCCGAATTCTCTGCCGCGGTGAGGGAAGTATCAGGCCAGCTTCCTTCACTCCCTTTGCTGTTCTTTAAGTAGCCGTCACTCCCAGCTGACGAAATAGCTTTTTTTTTATCGAACAGGTAGTGATGGTATTGCTTTACCAGATCTTTCCAACCAATATTGTTATCGTCGGCGAAGATAAGAGGTAGCCAAGTCCACACTCGATTGAATAGTAAGTAAAGCTTAGAATAAAGAGAAAGGGTGCGGATTTCGTCGCAGGGGGGATGGTTGTAGCATGGAACAGCGAGCCAGATAAGAGTGCGAAATCGTGATTTTGATTGCTCCATATCCAGCCGCTAGGCTCCTGGAAGACTAGGCCGGTCGACGCCAGCGCGATAACCTTTAGATCGCGCTAGTCTGTATGTCTTTAGCACCGCATTCACTTTGGTGTTGATGAAAGTTCGGTAGCCAGATGGCTTGCTTCCGTCACTGACCTTAAATTTTTCAGTGCTTCCAACGCAAAAATTTTCGATCAAATGGCGTACTAGCACATATCTCGGTGTAGAACGCTGCTTCAATTGCGTAATAGTGAACTGTCGCGAGCGGACAAGGAGGACACTCACAAGACTAGACTTTGAGGCATATCTAGTCCCGATGCCACCAATTGCCTCAAACAGAAGTTCTGCTTTAATTGCAGTCGCATTATATTAGTCTGCGTTTCTTTGATTTTAATGATACAAAATAGTACATACTCGCCATAGATAAGTTAAGGGGATACGCCAAAGCCACAGACCCGCTTGCAGGGCGACGGCCGCAGAAATTTGTGCACAACTAAATGTAATTAACACATGCCACAATAAGCAGCGAAGCTATCGTACAGAATAAGAGACGATACATCGATCAACTCTAATCAACGCATCCTTGACACCATCGATCTAAGGCAGTGTTCTTTTCTACTCCTACCCTAATCGCTGTTTTATTCGAGTGCCTGGGCCTTTTATTCCGCATCACCTCTTGCGCTGAGGCGAAGCCTCCTGCTATTGCAGAAACATACGTGTTTCTTTGCCAGTATTGACATTATAATGTGCTGCCAGTAGTGCTTGCCCCCGTTCATATCTTATCGTCTGATGCTCTACAATCTCTCTGCTTTCAGGTATCCTTTGAGGCTGTTTGCCCCAGCAGTTTGGGTCTCCGATACCCTCTCCCGTTTTGCGGCGGTGATCCGGCTCCGAGACTAAACTTGGATTTTACCAATAAAGTTTTTATTCAATGACAATCAACTGGTCTGCTTGGCCTCCCTGAGTCGTTACCATGAAGCGGTATTCCTCCTTAGCCGTAGCATCACGAAAGCAAGGCTTCCTCGATTTCATTGTCAGCCAGATGGGCTTTTGTAGCTATAGCTACATTGCGGTAGCATTTCGAGGCTCCATCGTGGTGGCGCCGTGGCGGTGGCGGCGCCGCCACCCTGTGGCTGCGCCGCTAGACTGTCACGTGGTAGGCCCCTGGTGCGGAGCAGCTGCCGGCGGCGTGGAGCCGTGGCTGATCACGCGGTTGGTCACGTGACCAGCCACGTGGGGCGGAGCAGCTGCTGCTGTCGGCGGCGCCGCGCCGGCGAAACCGAGCTGCCGCAGCTGAGCGCATGCGCCGTGTCAAGTGGGACGAAGGTAAAGAAGGAACGCCCAGCGAAACGGAGCAATTCAACTGAGCAAGTTCCACTCAGCCAGCTGTAGCTATCGCGTCACTCAAGGTTTAACCAGAGCTAAACCACCGCCAATTTTGTCATCAAATCCAACCCTTTCCAACTTAGTCCTATCAAGTAGCCTTCGTGCCTTCTCTGAAGCTGAAATGAGGGGGCGAAAAACCCCGAGCTTACCTAGCTATAGAGGGTGAACCGATTTTTTTTTTTCTGTGCAAGCATTCGCCAGCCATGCAGGTAGCTCGCGCTGTGACGCAAGACAACTTTCCCTGCAAATGACGCCCCAAAGCGATAAAAGAACGAACATAAGTGTCCAAAGGTTCCCCATATTGCTGAGCCACCGATGTGAGTGGCATTGGAACATTGGAGGCGTAGAAGAAAATAGTTGGGTCACGTAGGTCTGTAGCTGACGGATGCGTGAACATGGTTCCTTGTGCTTCGTTTCGCTGTGCGACTCTTTGCGGCCATGAGTCTTAGCCTCTGCCTCCGTCCTTCTTAGTCCATCGTCTTCGGGAAGTTTACTAGCTCAGAACTGAAATCTTTATTAGCTTCCAGCCGGATTAAGTACCCAACTGGCGTCTAGAAGTGAGAAGTAATGCACATAAGTCATGCAGCGGAAACACAAAGTGTAAAAAAAATCTCACAACAAAGTACACACGTTTCAACATTCGCTGTCGAGGTAACGTTTTTCTTTGCTTGACAGCGATACAGAGGATGCGCTAATACATTTTCCCGGAAGCCTTGAAGAAAAAGAAAACCATTACCCCTACTGCGAATGTTGACACGTGTGTGCTTTATTTCGAGATTTTTTGATACTTTTGTGTTTCCGTTGCATGATGTGTGTGCATTACTTTACATTTCTAGCTGCCAGTAGGGTAGTTATTCCAGCTGGCAGCTAATAGACTTCAGTTGTGAGTCAGCGCTTTGTTAAGTCCCTGCGTGTGTCCTTTTTCTTTTTCCCGTCCGTCGCGCTCTATTCATAGAATATCGTAACCACCTCGCCCAACAACTTACCTGTCGAGCCTCCAGTAGAGAGCTTGTCGAAATCTTGAGCTGCCTGGGCCACTACGAAATCCGCTTTTTATGTTTGCCTAATATTGTTTAGCCTTCATGATTGTACGGCGCAGAATTTGCGTACTTTCTGGTATAGCCTATTTCGAATGCAGTAATCGCCATCAAAACAAACGCAGAAACGTGGTGCACCGTCTTGATTTCCACTTGCCAGTGCCGATTGTTACCACGTTTTTCTTGGCATTCGTCGCTCGCACCTTAGTTTTGAAGGCATGCACAAACTTATCAGCTTTTATGTGGAGCGGTCTGTACCAAGGATACAAAGGATTCGACGGATGGTATGATTTCTTGGTCCTTGTTAGACAAAGTGTCTCTTACAGCAGGCTTCACTACAGTATACGCATTCATTTTTTAGATAAGTGTTTTCTTCTTTTTCCTTGCTCTCTCCAAGCAGAAAATTTTCTCTAGGTTTGGGTACCTTGTTGTTTACCTGCTGCTGTGTAGCTAAGTTCACTTCGTGTATAGCTGCCTCTCAGATTTCCGACAGCTCGTGCGAGCGTACCGCTCCCCCTTCATAGTCATCTGTGAATCACGCGTCGAGGAAACTTTCCGACTCAATGGATACTATTTCCATCATTCACAACGACCAGATAACGTCAGCAGATGTGGCTAAAAGTTTTGCGTACGAAGAAACGTATCGGCTTTGGAGTTTGCCGACACATCAGTACCAATTTCTTCACTCAATCGACCCGCATCTTAGATCAAGACTCTCATCCAGAATTCCTCGACAACTCGAAAAACTTTATCACCGACTTCGTCTGAATGCTGCATACACAAATGGCCTGCGATACCGTTTTGGACAAATGAACAGTCCGCATTGTGACAACTGTGCTTCGATAGAAACTGTGGAACATATCCTGCTTGAGTGCCCTGCGTATGCTAACGAGCGTGCGTACTATGAACATTGCATGCAGAAGCTCTGCCCAGTGCCCCTAACAATGGACAAAGTTTTAGGCCCCTTAGCCTGCTTCAGGCAACAGAGACTTGCAATGAACTTTCTTTTTACATATTTAAAAGACATTGGACATCTCGATAAGCTCTAAATTCACTTGCAGGTTACCTTCATGCATTCTTCTTGCAGTGAACTTCGTCAGCCCATTCGTCGGACTATGCACTCCATCATTCCATAGGTTACATCAATACTCGCCACTGCATCCTTAGTACCCATTTTATGGCTGCATTTTACCTTCGTTTTTTTTCCACCTCTTCCACGCGGCTCTCCTCCAGTCTTTATCTCCCAAATTCCCCTCCCTACGCAGAGTAGCATGCCAGCGATATTGAAACGCCGGCTAAATTCTCTGTTTCTTCATTAAACAGTCTCTCTCTCTCTCTCTGCCTCACAACCAAGTCTGGCCATACGCTCTGCAGGGACTGTATGCAGGTTAACACAAGTTCACTTGCATATTTCTTACATTTACTGCTGTTTTCTCATGAAATTTTATGCTTGCGAAGGGGCTCGTTTCAACAGAACAAATTTCTTTACGTTAAAGTTCCCTGATAGAATTAGATTCTGGATTACTATACCGCTTATTCCTTGACCGAAAATGATGGTTTCTAGCTGACTTGAGATTGTTTACCTTCTCGTGTAAGCCTTCGTTGCTGCGTTTCATCCTTCCTTGCGCTTAATAATTTAAGGTTTCAGGAACGTGAAATTCGCTCTCAAACAAACGCCTAAAGGAACGTGAGTTTAGTTTCTGTAAATTTCTACGGGAAGCATTCTCGTTTCACATCACGACAGGAGCGGCTGTTCAACAACCCTCGAAAGAACTGTGGTTTTTAAAAGGTGCAGAAACGAACAAAAACGCGAGATACAGGATACAAGGTAGATGTAGAGTGGTAACGTAGAGAGAGAGAAAAAAAATTTTAATGAAAAAAAGGAGGAGAGGTCGGTAGGTGGTAACATAACCCTGGCCTGCTACTCCACAAGGGGGGAAAGGGGAAGGGGAGGAAAGAGAAAGAACGAATGAAGGTTGATAATGGCATAATACAATGTGTTTCATGGGTGATGTCCACACTGACTAGCACTCGCATCGCGGTCAGTAGACGCACGTGAAATTCACGTCTTGAACACACACATGTGTCAACACATATTGGAGTAGGGGCTCCATGAAAACGCAAATGTGCACTCTCACGCATGTCAGACTGTAAATCGTGTAAGCCGTGTAGGTAGTGCACAGGCGGTCACAGACGGGTATCCAGGCCTGGTTCACATAAAATCTTGAGCACGGCCTTCGTCACACACCAGCAAACAGCACGTTTCGCCCTGGCGCCTAGAAGAGTTTCTGCAGAGTGCAAGAGTCCAGTTGTGTCACGATCACCTCACAGTGTTCTCCTCTGATCAGTGTAGTTCGGGCACTCGAAAAGAAGATGTCCAATAGTCTCTGGAGTGCGGCACTGTACGCAGTTTGAGTTAGATGGCAGATGAAATCGTGAGCCGGCGTCAAGCTTAGAGATGTGGTCCTGTTGATGGCTCGCATCGTTCCAGTGCAACTGGATTGCGGCTTGCATTAAATGCTCCAGCAAGGCTCCAATTTCAGATCCGGAAAAGGCTATTTCAATGAAAACACCATCATCATGTGCTAGTCGAGCCTCGACATCAGCACGCTCGTTTCCCGCTATGCCGCTATGGCTCGGTATTCACTGAAGCTTTATGATATGGTCGCTGTGAAAAGCCTCTGCTAACAAAAGCACAATCTGTTGAACCAGCTGCTCGCATGCCCTCGGTTTAACGTAAGTTTGTATGGCCTGTAATACCGATCTCGAGTCGAAGAATATAATCTATTGGTGCGCTGACTGGTTACCTATATAACGGACGGCCTCTCGTATGGCTGCCAATTCGGTTGCCGTAGATGACGTTTTATGCATTAGGCTGAAACAGTTACATAAGGCATTTCCTGGCACTATCACCGCAACCGCAGCAGCTGAAGAGGTGATCGTCACGGATCCGTCCACAAAGACATGCTGGGAGTCACCATACATAGATGCAATGTATGACAGCGAGAGCTGTTTCTGTCCGACTGTTGGGATGCTCGTTTTCTCTGTTATCCCTGGGATGGTTGTACGTACATACGATTTCGGTACTGCCCAAAGTGGCACCTCCGCAATCTGGTGTGCCATGTTGTTCGTAGGCACCGCGTTGAACTACATCCAGAGGGGTTTGGAAAAGGCTGAATCTGGACGCACAGCACTAATATTGGTCAGGGGGTGACGACGATGCCTAGTCAGATGTCGCAAATGCACACGAAGTGGCTCTTGTTGAAAATAAATTCGTGCTGGGCAGGCGCGGGCCTCGTAAAATGTGCCCCACGTATAAGTTTTGCATGAAAACCCAAACATACTCTTAAAGTACGAGCCTGTGCGCTTTCAAGCGCACGCAGGCCTGATAGTCTGTCCCCGTGAGAACGAGTGCACTGTATCTGAGAAGACCGACTACTAGCGCCTGGTACACGTGAAGCAAAGATCGTTCAGAGGGACCCCAGGATTTCTCTTCCATACACCGCACAATGCTTGCAAAGCTGTCGAGATTTTTCTTGAGCAAAGAAATGTGCTTCGTCCAGGACAGGTCACGGTCTATCGTAACACCTAAGAATTTGGGATGCGTTGCATATGGAACAATTTGTCCGTCGATTGTGACCGAATACCACGCCGTTAACTTGCGTGTGAATGCAAAAATTACGCTTTTAGTTGGTGAAGGTTCAAGCCCCTGACGACGCTTGCATGGAAGCCTGTACGTTCAAAAAATGACGGCTTATGGTGCCGTGCTAGCGCCCTCTTCGAAGTGCGCGGACAACTAAATAATGATGTCAAATAGAAAACATAAACTTGACGTCATTTCTGGCTGAAAAAATAAATCCTCAAGCCTCTCAAGGATAAGCGTGACTCACGATACAAAGACGAAGGGAGACGACATGACGAGCGCAGACTACCGACGTTATTTTGAGTCATTCTCGCTCTTTGAGTCTTAGCTTCCTTGGTCTTTTCCTCGAGTGTTGCGCTGACGTTCAAGGTGTTTACCTACCAACAGGCCCAACTATTTGTCTTTATGCCCGAAAGGTAGAGTTTTAGCTGCAGTTCTAGCTCCTTGTTTGAGAGCCGTTCTTGATCACCCGAGTTTGCGAGTAAGGGTTATGACAGAATTGTGCCTATTAAGTTTAGCTCCGTAGAGAGACTAAAGTGCAAATTTTTAGCCGAAATGAACATTTATTATTTGAAACCCACTACGCACACGAATTGGAGTACTAGTAACACAAGAGGTTGCTGCACAAGCCGAGAGAACAAGTTTAAACTTTGCACGAGTAGAACGAGCTGGCAGACTGCTGTGCATAAAAGGAACAAGACTGTTGTAAATTGCGCTCCGCTTTTTCGGTGAAATTAGGGCTATACTTTAGAACACAAGAAGGACAGAAATTTTCGTCAATACAATGAAATAATACGCAGACCAAATGAATTAGAATCAAGCGCTCACTGCATGAGAAAGCAAGGGAAGGCAGAGGAGAATAAACAAACACGAATACTGACCTTGTAGTCAAAGGAAACGCTCAAGCAGAAACTTGCTCCTTGATCTTACCCAGGAAGGTCTCAATAAAAGAACTGATATCATTATATACTGCTCTGTGCATAACACTCAAGTATAAATAGCATCTGGGGATGCTGCATTTCGCAAAGAAAAAGATATCCGATATACAGCACTCTCTTCTTTGATCTATTGTATTGAAACTGCAGTATCACGCAATCTAAACAACGTCAAAACTCAGTGTGCATAATACCCTCTTCTGACGCAGTTTTTAGTACTCGTAGCTTGTAAGTAGATGTTCCAGGCAGCATACACGTCGTATTTGCAAGAGATAGAACTACATATTTCTCTATTATCAAAGTGGTGCCCAATGTCTAGAGGGACAGGAAGCATCTATACACTTCAAATCGCTGTCAAGTGGACGCTGATCATAGGGTTTTCTCAACATGAACACAAATGATTTTCATGCAATATTTCACTCAGTACAGTGCATAGAAAGCACCGAAATTCAGTCCCACTGCAAGTACCAGCTAATTAACAGAATTCGCTACGAGGATGTCATTTCGTACGAAGTGCCAAGCGATCATCCGAAAGCCACACCTGACACCTGCCACGCAGACGTCATAAGACATTTCTAGCTGGTATAGGGACACAGTGGTAACAGCACGAAGTGTACCAAAGCGAATGTAACACCCCACAGTTGAACTGGGATACCAGTGGGGCAGATCTCTCTGGTACTTTCTTATGGAGCACCGGTTCTTCGCGTGCTGTGCGCTCTTCGTCTCGGACCACACCGTATTCCGAAGGCAGCAGCGTCCAAACCATTCGACTGGAATTGTGGCTGGTATGGCAGAAAACTAGCGCGCACACGTAGTCGACGAGAACCCAGCACGAGGACACGAAGAACCCAGTCACTGAAAATTAACGCTGAAATTAAGTCACGAGATGACGAGACACGCCAGCCAAGGCCGGCAGCTAGTGGCAAAAGCAAGGCGCGGAATAGTCGAAATAGATGACATAAGAACCGCTGCTGGCTGCTCTGGAGAAACGCGAGCGTAAAAATATTTTAATGATGAAAGTATGACTAGTCCCACTACGAGAAAAGCCGTCGGCAAGTTTGTTTTACGTGTGTGCTCACAAATGGTGCAGAAAATCCTTGTGATGGCATGAAAAGTAAGGTGACGTCATCAAGCGACTGTATGACGCACAAAGCATGCAGAGCACCGCCACTTCAGACACACCTACAGGTGGCTGTCGTCTATATATACCCGCCCCTGGCCGATCTCCATGTGGCACCAGTTTTCCCAGCATTCGTTCTAAATTTTGACGCAACCGTTTGCCGTAAAGCGTTCCGGCTGGTGTCATATGAGTTCTTGTTGCCTATAGCTCCTAGTCAAGTTAGAGGCTAGCATGCGTCAGGGATTTGAACCGACGACATATGTGCCTTCAACTGTATGCCTTCCCAGAATTTCTTATAAAAAATTCGACGCAACCGTTAGTCGTACAACGCTCCGGGTGGTATCATACGCACACGTGTATATTTGAGCGTTACAAACAACCCAATGTGTACGTCTGGAGCCCACGAGATGCAAACTCAGCCAGCGCCATCGCCGTGCAACGAGAGGATCCGAACGTGTGTGGTCTGGTGCGGAACCAATACGCAACACATAAACTTGTAGAAAAGAATTTTAATGCATGTGCGAGACTTATTCGTAAATAATGCACCCTGGTAAAGTAATGCTTTCGCATTCCCACACGTAAGCAGTCAGTGTCTCCGCAGAATTTTTTTCTCACACCTCAGTTACAAGCAGCGCTGGTCGCCGTTGTGGCTCAGTGGTTATGCCGCTCGGCAGCTAGCTGACTCGAAAGACGTCGGTGTGATCCCGGCCGCGGCGATCGCATTTCGATGGTGGCAGAATGCTAGAGGCACGTGTACTCTGCGATGTTGGTACACGTTAAAGAACCCCAGATGGTATAAATTATCCAGAGCCCTTCACTATGGCGTCCCTCATGGCCTTAGTCGCTTTGGGACGTCAAACCCCCATAAACCAAACCAACATTCAGCGCTACTTGCGCGGCTACTCTGCTGCGGCTGTCAAGAAAAGTTTGAGGGACACTGCGCACCTTCAGAGTAAAATGCGATATCATTGGAGATCGCCGTTACAGGTGGTTTAATGTCTGCGTCAGTTTCATGGGTTTCGGGGTTGCTCCTCAGACATTCACCAGAACTGGACCGGTACTCTTCTATCACATAGCTGACTCAGAAAGTGAGGTCACAAGTGCACGTGACCTCTCAGTCCGGTAGAACGGCTGTCGCCTGCCACTATGGTGACATTGTGAGGACGTCCCAAGGTAACCTCACCTCTCTCGATCGATCATCAATTCAATCCTCACCTGCCAAGACGGGCAGGTCGGCCTTAGTCCGGTAAGCTAGTTATGTCGAGCTTTATCGGGCAAAATCTTTGAAAACTGGAAAACTGCAAAACGCTGTTATGGAATATTGAATGTAAAGGTCCATTATTCTGATATGTAGCAAAATATTTCTTTTAAAGTGTTCGCAGCGATCGCATTGAACAGCTAAGAGTGCCATAGAAAACCAAAGGGGAACGGTTTTCACGATAGCAAAACCATGAATAGAAAAAAAAACACAAGAATGCCGTTGTATGATCTGCAGCTATATTGATTGTTATAGTGTAATCTTGCATTATGTAAACAACGGCGTTCATTAACGGTTTCCCGCTCAAAAACTCCCTTGTCCAGAATTGCTGGGTGTGTGTCACTTGCCACGATGAGCAGGTTCTGAGGACGTCACAAGGTCACCTGTCCTCTCTTGAGGAGTAAGAGAATTTCGTCTTGGACATCGTTGGTGTTTTGGTGTGACGACATCTCTAATGCTATTGATTTAAAATTGTTTCCCTTGCTTGTTCACTCGGCGCTTTTTTGGCGCTTGTTCAAGCTTTTCCTCTGCTTCTTTTAGGCTCGTTGTGATTTCGGTCGCCCTTCCCGTTTCGTGTTCAGTTAGTACGCATCTCGAGTGAATGGGACGTGTGGATTGTGCAGCCGGCATTTGAACTATAGTTCTTAATTAGTTGTTTCTCTTCAGTCGTCGATGCGTGTTCTGGAATGGGCAGCGCCCAGGACGGGGACCTAAATAGAGGCCAGCGCATGCAAGAACTTTGAGACACACCGTCACCCTAGATACGTTCATCTTTCAATCCCTCACCTTCTTCTCACCATCCCTGTCCTCTCTCACCCTCGCCTTCATATTTATTTTTGTGCCAATTATTCATCGCTCTCACCTCACCGCCTTAGCCTTCACGATGAGGCGCTCAGGACGCCCCCATGAGGGCTCGCTCTCGTGAAGGTGGCCATGAATGCCCAGTAGACACTCATTTAACTAAACAGAAAAGAAAATGCAATTTGAGCCAGCGAGCAACCGAGCATCCTATGGGGATGCTAGTCCAAAAGCTAGCCAGGAGGCGCTGAGATCGCCTGAATCCTTCATTAATCAATGTGGCATTCTTCTATGCAGTTCCTAGCACTGCATGCAAAACGGCAGCACATATTAACCAAAGAGATTGAATCCAAATATATTGATGTTTGGCACGACCGCCTTGAAGGATTCGCATCTTCGCAATGGATATACCACTGTGGTTAGCTGAATGTCTTCGTTACAAAGTACCACACGTTCTTGTGCGGCAATTTTCCGGCTTCTGAGAAAAGGATGAGAGAAGAAAATAATGAGAAATGATCTGGTTATGGGATATAGACAATATTTAATGACAGGAGCGCTTTTAACTCGACAGTGTTAAGGCTCCTGTTCTGCAGAAAACCTGGCGTTGTCGTCGTCGGCGTTGGGAGAGAAAAATCTCCGGAGAAGCAAGCTGTAGGCGGGCCGCCTTGCTCACGTGACCTTAGGGCATCATCACAACCTGCCCACCGGATTGTGAGCAAACTGACTACCGCAGCAAGAGGCTGGTTGCAAGAGGTTGCTCGGGAAGATCAACCTGGGTCGCACAAGCGCCACCGGTGGCGCCACCTACCTATTGGGCAGTGGCGCATCACTTAACCGCTGCACCACTGCGCCAGAAACAGTGTGGCGACTGCTACGGATCTCTGAATGTGAAGTCGAGAATAGCCACTTCCGCATATTTAGGGGTTAACCTATTAACGCTGTCGGGTCATACCCTTAAGGAAGAGCTTAAAGGGGCTCTGAAACGACTTCCGAGGAGAGCACATTAACTCAATTAATCACTGCACTGTGTTGCCATGAAAACTAGAGTCAAATGATACTCTTCTACACGCAGCGGACGACCCACAATCACGCGTCAAAGCTGGCGAGCCCTTCCCGGCGACTTTTTCATGCTCGCACCCTCCTCCGTCCCGCGCATCTGCGTAGACAAGGTTAGAGGTGGCCATTGGTTAGATTCTTTCAGACGTCAGGCAGCTACCGTGGCCGCGGCCAATAACCGCTTATCTCCGGCGGGTCGGGAAGCTCCGCTCCCAGAGGGGGGTGTTGGCGGAGGAGCGCCTACCTTCCAGCGTGCAAAAAGTGACGAGAGGAAAGAGAAAGGCCCGAATACACTGAAATTCAAATTTTAACTACAGATAACTCCGCTTCTGCAAGGCGCATATAAAAAAAATCGTTGGACACTATTCGTGAAGCGGCGTGCTTCAATATCCCGGGCATGCCGCAATTTTATTAGAGCCCCCTTCACAGGCCCTTTAGAGACCCCTGAAATTTTTGCAACAAGCGAATATTTAAATGCCATGCGACTAACGCAGATGCGCACAGGTTAAATGAGTCATCGATATCGACTTACTTGTACAGTGACGCAGTGAAGCTGGGCGCACGTTTTACTAGGCTTTTGAAGGAATCGATTGCCCGAAAAAGAGAAAGGAAAACAACTGCGTTTTGCTATGCGGCCAGTTCTTATCGATTTGAGCTCCTGTTCTAGGGCTGCGCTGACTATATAACTTGCCTGCGAAGGCGGCTTGTAAGCAGGGTTAAGATTTGGGTTGTGTGGGCTACCGGAAGAAACGAAAATAAGAATGGGAGAGGGAGCGGAAAACTTATCTTTTGTGGTCACATTTCCGACATGTATAAAAGCCAACGCGCTCACAGTCAGTCACATACCCTGGACACACGAGCAGGGTGTGGTTTTAAAAAGCGTGGTTTGCTGTCCGTCGCCGTCTCGCATTTTTTTTAAAGACTTGCAAGTGTGCATGAATCCAGTATCTGCTAGCCTGGAATGCCCGTGCAAAAGAAAACCGTGATTTACCGCGGAGGCATGGCAGCATAGTCGGACGGTGTGCTCCATTAGGAACGCTTGCCATTATTTTTATTTATTCCCAAGTGAATTTTCTTCCATGAACGGGCTCGGACAGAGATGGAAACTTTGATGGCACACTTCGGTCGTCGTCAACTGCTAGGTGCCATCAGAATATCGATCACTGCCTTACTCAACGTGTTAATTCTGGTGGCCAGATTGATGACGACATTGGTGGGAGATACCGCAGCCAGGGCACAGGCCGTCGACGCCCCTCCGCAGCGGCACCGGGGCATCCGCCGAATGCGTCGTTTGAAATGCGTGAAATGCATCTTTGCCTGGAGCTTCTTCCTGCTTTTAGCACCCAGTATAAGCACTGTGGCCCCTGATTTCGTCAGCCTGTCAGCAGCAAAGGCGTTTTTCTTCTCCTTGCTGTACAGTGACCAAGACTCGGCGAACATGTGGCCGTCGTTGCAGGCGCTACTAGACCACACTTGTGAAGCGCTGTGGGTGCTGCCACAGTTATTGGTGAGCAAAGTAATAACCACCTATAGGCTCCAGGATGTCGCCGACGTCGCCTTCCGCGAAATTCCTGGCGTCCCTCGCCTGAAAATGCCCACCGTGAACGATGTGCTCGCCAATGCCTGGTTCGGTACTACGGTTCCCACGCTGTTCCTTCTGCAATCGCACCTCCTAAGCATGCTTGTGCCCGGTGCGCTTGCAAGCATTGTCAGAAACGTGCACCTGAGTCTCTTGTTTTCCCTGTCTGTGTTCGAATACACCTGGTTCAGTCAGGGCTGGGAACCGCACAGGGGCGTGTCGTTCGTCGAGGACAACTGGATCTACTTCATGGGCTTCGGGTTGCCGCTGGTCTTCGTGACGTCGCTCTCGTCATCATTCTTCATCAGAGGCATTCTGTTTTCGATCGCCTTTCGATTGTTCTTTCTGATCAGCCTCGCATCGAAGCCTGCCAGAGGACCATTCAAGTAAGACAACCGTACTGGTATACAGGTATACATGCAGGCTCTGTGTATGGCTTGAAAACTGTTTACTTTCTGTTCGTGCTTAAGGTGTTTCTCAGGTGCTGTCCTTCAGAAGGCAGTGGCAAGACGGCCTTCAACGCGCTAATAGCATTTGCGGAGCCTTAGATCTGGTTTATCACGGTTATTGTGGTTTTTATTCATATAGCACGCAAGCCACAGTAATCAGTCCTGCCTAAACGCGTTGTGCTGTTTATGAAATAAACTCGGGCCAAGAACGGCACTTAGACACGAACCGCGATGTACTCTTTATCTTTGCTCTAACGGTGTACAGCGTGTCAGAGCATGTCTTGATCTTCGAGCTCTTCCCAGTTCTTGCTCTTTGTATTAGACAGTATTCTAGATATACATTTGTGCTTGGGCTGTTTCTCTGCCCGGCTTGTGTTCCGTCCATGTCTTTTTTTAAAACATGATGCTCGCCATTTGGCTTTTAGCGCACACCATCAGGAGCGAGCCAAGTAATTGCGAGGGTTGTTGGAACTGAGCAGTTCTTTACACCTTTCTCGCCCCTCTGCTTCTCATTAAATGTGTGGACGAATGCATATCCGTAGTGAAATTTTAGCACTGCATTCTCTTAAGTGTTCGCGAAAGTTCAGTACACGGTACGCAGCACAACTATCATAAGATATACGAGACAATACATCAGACGGTAACTCTTAATCAGCACATCCCAGACTCCAATATCTAAGGCAGGGTGTTTTTTTCTACTCACCATAATCGGTTTTATTCGAGTACCTGTGCTTCTTTTTTATACCGGACCAGACCTTGCGCTTAGGTGATGCCTCGTGCATCTGCAGAGACGTACAGGTTCGGTAAAAAGTTGTCAGGCTACAGTGTCTGCTTTTGAGCAGCGTAGTCAAGCAGTTACGACACCCCCGAAGCCCCAAGTATCTGTTGAGGGTTGAAGGGTTGAAGTATCGCTTTAAGAGAACAGTGTTATCTTAATCAGCATCCTAAGTGCCTGAATATACCGATGAAAAGCAGACCCTGCAGCCTGAAGACTTTTGAGCAACCCTGCACATGCCTCTTTGCCATGTTGCTCCGCCAGTACAGATTGCACTGTTCATATCTCATCTTAAATTCGACCGTCTTTGTGCTTTCAGGTTCCCTTTGAGGTTGTTTACTCCAGCAGTTTGGGTCTTCGACACCTTCTCGCGCTTTGCGGCGGTGATCCGGAGATAGAACTTCACCGGCTCTGGGACTAAGCTGCGATTTTTAGCAATAAAGCTTTTATTCAATGACAATGAGCTGCATTGCCTGGTCTGCCTCCCTGACTGGCGGCCATTACGTGGCATTCGTCTTTAGTATTAACAGCTCGAAAGCAAGGATTCCTCGATTTCACTATCAACCAGATGGGCTTTTTTGTCCAATCCAACCCTCTCCAACTTTATCCTACTGGGTATACCTTGTGCTTGTTCCGAAGTTGCATTGAGTGCGGAAAATACCTTGAGCGTAGCTAGCGACAGAGTGCGGGAAACGGGCGAACTGCCTTTATTGTTACTTTTTTTTGCGAGCATTCGCAACCCACTTGGCGAGCTCGCGCTATGACATGAGGCAACCTTCGCAGTAAATGGCGCCGCAGAGCAATAAGTGAATGACCAGAAGCGTCCAAACAAGGTTCCCATTGCGGAGCGTTTGATGTGACAGGCATTAAAGGTGAGGAGGCGTAGACCGAAATAGCTCGCGGCTGCCCCATGCGTTAGGTCACATCACTGTGTCTAGCTGACTGAGGAATTCCTTGGTCCTCGTTTGGCTGTGCGCTTCGTTGCGGTGCTCAGTATAAGCCGGTGTCTCTGTCCTTCCAAGCACTGCGTCTGTGGGAAGTTTACCAGCTTGCTTGTAGCACAGTCTGGCCACAAGGGCAGGCCATCCTTGCAATGACGGCTGCCGTTGTCCTCCTCAAGAACTTGCAGTAATGTCGAGCTGCTTGGACCACCACGAAATTTGCTATGCCATGTTTACTTTAAATTGTTTGGAATGCGCGCCTCAGAATTAGCGCGCTTCCTTATAACCTATCGATTTGGAATATAATCTGTATTAAAAGAAAGGAAGAAACAAACTCGTGCCGCGTCTTGATTTCCACTTGCCAGTGGCGATTGTTGCCATGTATTTGTTTCGTTCTTCGCAAGAATCTTAGCTTTGAAAGCATGCAGATACTAGTCTGGTTTCATATGGCGCTGTTGCTTGCACCAAGGATAAAAAGGATTAGGTGGACTAACGGATCTCTTGGTCAGTGTTCTGCTAACTGTCCGATACAACTGGCTTTCTTTCAGTACACACATTCATTTTTAGATCAGTGTTTTCTTTTTGCCTTCACTCCAAACTAGAAAATTTTGTCTAGGCATCATCATCAGCCTGACTACGCCCACTGCAGGACAATGGCCTCTCCCATGTATCTCCAATTAACCCTGCCCTGTGCCAGCTGCGGCCATCCTATTTCCGTGGACATTTCCGTCATCTAAAGCACACTCCGCTTCGTCATCGGTCTGACCGCCGCCTTGGTCAGTTGATTCGCAGCCGCTGGGTACTGGGGCGAAGGTTAATTGGTTTGTTCATAGACGGTTGTGGCCAAGTACTACACCAGGGTGGCCAAGTGTTCTGGTGAGGGAGTGCGCTGTCGGTTCTGGTCACCAAGGTGAGGCCGCACCGCCGGCTGTTTACGCAACTTCATCAACACGGGGATTTGTTTTTCAGCTTTACCTGCTGCTGTGTAGCTAAGCTCATTTCATGATAACGCACGACGATGCTGAAATGCGCGATGGATGCATTCTTAAATAAATTCAGCGCGAAACAAGACGAATACGTATGTGTTGTTCCTTTTCGTGCTAGTCTTGTTTCGCGCTGAATTTTCCATACATGTAAGTTCACTTTCTATAGCTGCCTCACAAGTGAGTCTCTTTATGCGCTCCTGAAACAATGTGTACGGGTTGACACGACAATAGTTCTCTTAAATACTTTCTTCGTGTGCTGTTGTTGTCTCATGAAATCCCGTGCTTGCAAAGAGGCGTGTGGAAACAGGACAACTTTCTTTAGTCTGAAGTTCCTCGATAGCGATTACTGCTAGCATTGCAATATCGCTTCCTTGACCGATAGTAATGGTTCCTAGCTGGCTTGCTTGAGATTGTTCTTCGCATGTCAGCCTTTGTAGCTGCGTTTCGGCCTTCTTCGCGCTTGGTAATTTAAGATATCAAGAACGTGCAAATCACTCTCAAATCAACGCCTGAAGAAACGGGAGTATAATTTATTTATTTCTACGGGAATCATTCTCGTTTCACATACAGACAGTTGTGGCTGTTCAACAGTCTTCGAAACAAGTGCTGTTTTAAAAACGTGCGTCAACGAACGCAGACGCGAGATACAGCGTGCAAGGTACAGTCGCTTTGAAAAAAGATTAGCACTAGTGATGTACCACCGGAGCGGCAGACTGCAACGCTCGGCGCGGCGGTTACGAGCACAGCTAACAAAAACGCCAGGCGTGTTCGCAAAACACAGCACTGCGCCAGCGACGCGGTGCGATCTTCGTCGCCTCGGTGATGTCATTGTGCTCACATCTTTTCGCCGCGTCTGTACGTGTAAAGTAGTGGCGTGGCTTGTGTCACAAAATTCGGCGCATCTTCGAAAAAACGGCGCTGCGCGTAAGCAATCGCGCCCGCGCGCTGTAAAATAAAAAAAAAACAGCGGGGAAGGAACCCCGGAGAGTGCGTAACTTTGCGTGTGCTGCTGCCCTTTCCACTAAGCTCGCCGGCGCGGCGCCAAAGTAAGCATAGCCACGCGCGGCGTCGATTTTTCTAGAATGTGTGAGTAGTTTCTACACATCGACGACGGAGAGGGCATGACATTGACCGCGTTAAAGTGATACCATCTCCCCTTCGCTCTCGCGCTGGCGTCTTCGCATGCGAGAGGGAACCAGAAATTTCTCGAAGGTTGTCTCCGCGCTCGACCAATGGGGTCACGCGGCCGGCGCGAGAAGGAGTTTGTGCAGTTGAAGCTGCGTGTATGTGCGCGCCTGCCTTTGGCGCGAAGAGCAAACAGACGCAGACTGCGGCTATAAATGAGGGGCCTCAACCGCTGTCTGTTAGCCCGAGCCGCCGTTTAAGCTTCCGCGAAGCGCGCCCGCACGACTGCCGGGAGAACACCACTCGCCCAGCCACGGACCAGCGAGACAACGTGCGCCCCGCGTCGTGCCCCTCAGGTCGTCGGAATGTCGCAGTGCCCGGTGAACAAATTGTGTTTTCGTTATTTGTCTCTCTGTGTGTTAGCGCACTTTAGGTGCAAAGATTTTGTTGAATTGTATCTCTCTCTACTGTTACTTTGCACGAGTTGCATTGTATTTGTAAATCACTTCGTATCTGCTCGTGCGAGTGATTGTGAAATACTCTGTATCGTCTCTTTGCTGTATAAACTTTGTTTTGTTTTGTGAACCTTTGGCTCCAACCCATTCTCTGGCTTGTGACCGGCGAAAGGTGGGCACCAAACGACCAACCCCCTTTTCACTTGGTAGCTGGTCTCCGGTTGAGCTTGCCACGCTGAGTCGAGGACATCTCTTTTGTGACCGAGACCGCTACCCCCACACGCTCTAAGGGTGTCTGGGAGCGCACGCAAAAGTGCGCGAAGTGGTGACAGCTTGCAAGGTAGATGTAGAGTGGTAGAGTACCACGCTAGACGCCCATTCGTTCAAAACATGGCGGCTTATGGCGCAGAGCCAGCGCCCTCTTCGAAATGAGCAGAAAACTAAACAACGGTGTCATATTTAAAAAATAAAAACGTGACGTCACAGGCGCGTTATTTCATGTGGGAAAATAAATCCTTGAACATCTTGGGCTTAAGGCGACACACGAAAGAAGGATGAAGAAAGACGACACGACGAGCGCAGACTTCTGATGCTAATTTTTTATAGCGATCTTTGCATCTTCTTCCTTCGCCTTAGCCTCGTGTTCCAGCAGAATTTCATGCATTTGTTAAACCCAACCTTTTTTCTTTGTGCCCGATAGGCGCAATTTTAGGTATAGTTATAGCTCCATGTTTGGGAGCTGTTCTTCAGCACCCGAAATAGCGAGCGATGGGCTGTGACTGAATTATTAGTCCAGTTTCTCGCTTAAAATTGTGAATCTATAGAAAATATTTATTAAGAGTTATACTTTATTATTAGAACACACACACACACACACACACACACACACACACACACACACACACACACACACACACACACACACACACACACACACACACACACACACACACACACACACACACACACACACACACACACACACACACACACACACACACACACACACACACACACACACACACACACACACACACACACACACACACACACACACACACACACACACACACACACACACACACACACACACACACACACACACACACACACACACACACACACACACACACACACACACACACACACACACACACACACACACACACACACACACACACACACACACACACACACACACACACGCACACACACACACACACGCACGCACGCACGCACGCACGCACACGCACACGCACACACACGCACACGCACACGCACACACACACGCACACGCACACGCACACGCACACGCACACACGCACACGTGCGCGCGCGCGCACGCACGCATGCAGACGCACAAATCTCGTAATTGTGACACAACTTGGGGTTGCTGAACTAAACCACGAGCTAAAATTTGCACTCGCAGAGAACAAGCTGATGAACAAGAAATGGCATGAGAGTGCTGCAAAAGCGCTATACTTTCCCAGTCAAATTATGACTAACTTTTGTAACAAATAGAGGACAGACATTTTCGTCAATGCGATGCAAAGCTTTGCTGACCAAATGAAACTTAAAATCAAGCGCTCCCAAAATGATAAAGCAAGGCAAGGTAGCGGAGAAAGAACAAACAGGAATATTGAGCTCAAGCAAGCGCTTGATCCTGAAGATTACCCAGGAAGATTTCAGTAAAGCAACAGACCTCATTAAATACTGCTCTGTGCCTAATACGTAAATAGGAATAGCATCTGAGCATGCGAGCTTTTGCAAACGGAGCAGACCGTGACTTGTGACATACATGACTCTTCTCTGATCTATTGTAATAAGGGTGCAGTATCACATCATCATAATGCCTATAAAAATTGGAGAGGACACTTATAATTCGCCTTAAGGGTATGACGCAATAGCGTAGTGGGTTATTTCTGTATATGCAGAAGGTCAACATCTATTTTATAATCATAGATCCGTGGGAGTCCTCGTACCTACCCTGGTGCAGTGGTGCAGTGATTAAGCGACGCGCCACTACCCTGCGATGGCATCTGCTTCCTGCAGTGGGCCTTGTTCAGCCAAGGTTGCTCTTCCCGAACGCCTAGCCTCCTGCCACGGTGGGCAGTTTGCTCACTATCCCGTAGGCAGGCTGTGATGACGCCGCAAGGTAACGTAACCTATGTGGCTCACCCGGCTCCTAGGTTTCTCTCTGGGCACCGGCCCAGTTTGCTCTTCCCGAGCTCCTAATCATTAATTCAACTGCCACCTGTCACGGTGGCTGTTTTGCTCACTATCCGGTGGGCATTGTGATGACGTCGCAATGTCACGTGACCTAGGTGGGCCACCTGCCTCCTTGGTTGCTCTCTTGGCACCACCTGCCAGAGCCACGCTCGTGATTTTTTGACTCGCAACGCCGACAACGGCGATAACAGAGAGAACGCTGACGTCGACAACGAATTTTCTGGGTAAAGGGGTCTTTAACGATATCGGTTAAAATTGAATGCTTACAAAATCGTTTTCATTGGCTGTCTTTAGTACTCAGTAACACGTGAGTAGCGCAAACGTGCATTGCAGCATTCACTTCGTATTATGCAAGAGATAGGGCTATGGATTTCTTTAATCATAGCGCTTCTTCACACGTAAACAATACAAATTGTCCTCAATCGTTATTTCACTCAGTACAATAAACACAAAGCACAATATGTCGGCCACCACGGTGGCTAAGTGGTTATGGTGCTCGGCTGCTGACCCGAAAGACGCGGATTCGATCCCGGCCGTGGCGGTCGCATTTCGACGGAGGCGTAATGCTAAGGCCTCGTGTACTGTGCGATGTCAGTGCACGTTAAAGATCCCCAGGTGGTCAGAATTTCTGGAGCCCTTCTCTAAGGCGTCCCTCATAGCCTGTGCCATTTTAGGACGTTGAACCCTCATAAATCAAACCAAACCAATGAATCAAACCAAACCACAATGTGTAAGTTTTACTGTGGGTGTCAGGAAAAGAAAACTAAATACGAAACATGCACATTCGTACGAACTATCAAGCGATCATCGGAAAGTCACATCTTACACCTCCGACACAGACGTTATAAGAAAGGTTTCTGGACAGCATAGACACTCAGCAACAACGATATACCGCACTACCAAAGCGATTATAACATCCTCCAGTCGCAAAGTGATGCCAGGGTATAGCAGTTCTCATTTCGATACCTTCCTCCGGGGCATCAGTGCTTCGCGTGCGGCGCGTTCTTTATATCTATCTAGATATGATATTTCCGAAGGCAGAAGCGTAAGAACATAACGACTACAATTGCGGCTCTTCAGCGAGCACACATAGTCGACGAGAACGCAGCAGGAGGACAAAAAGTAGCAAAGAACATGACATTAACGCTGATAAAAGGCAAACAGCCGCACGCAACGAAGTCGCGAGATGCTGAAACATGCCGGCCAAGGCCGGCAACTTGCGGCAAGCAAACAGCAGAATAGTCAAGGTGGATGACATAACAGCCGTGGCCCGCTGCTCTGAGGCAAGACGAACACAAATGTTTTATGTTTAAATAAAAAAAAAACAGTCGTATATTACAACCAAATGCGCACAACTAAAACATTTTTAAAACGAGTAACTAGTGCAGCGTTTTTAATGGTTATAAATAAAAACAATAAATAACGAATTGCTTTTCTCGTAATTTTGTTTGCCCACTCATTTTTTGGCGATTTGATTCTGTAGCCCTAACTGATATCTCTGGCGCTTGGTTCTAGACAGAGTTCGAGCTCTGCCTTCGCGACATTCGAAAATCGACCTTGCAGGGTGTTTCAGCCAGACATGAACAATTTTTGAGTACAGGCTTTTTTTGTAAAATGATCGCTCTCTTGGGCACAGCACTGTCAGCGCTGGTATGCACCAGAATACATTTAAGACACGTTAAATGGAAAGCCGGATAATTAAAACCATTCAGGTATCTTCTTAACTATTACAGTTACACTCCTTATTTTTTAAAAGGTATGCAGCCTACCGCAAGAACGCCACAGACAATATAACGAGCAGAGCTATCAAAGCTAATCAATAAGTGCAGGCGACATTCAGTGGCGGGAAGCATTACCTGGACTGACACGGGGCGCTTTGAAGAAGCAATCGTCCGGGCGTGCGCAAACTGCGGGGAGGCGCAATGTCGTGCTTGCAGGAGGCGGCTAACGTACTTCAGCAACACGAGCCTTGTTTGTAAGTGACCTTTAACCTCACTGCATCACTGTTATAGGCACTTAATAGCTTCAACAAATTTAGCACGACGGTCGGCGCAATTCCAACCTTCTATAAGCGCTTTACCCCTAAAAGCGACGCGTGCGGACTCTGCACAACAGAGGGGAGAACGAAGAGCAAGAAAACAGAAGCGAGACCTCGTCACGTGTATTAATATCCAAACACTAAGGTATGCGGCCGGGTAAGGGATGCCGATGGCTTATTTTCATGCTCGGATATTTGCATGGGGGATGAAGAAAAGGAGAGCGCGTTCTCGTAATCATGCAAGAGTGTATTTTGCGCTCCTCCCGCTTGTTGAATGATCCCCATAATACAGCGGGATGGGCTCTGCTCACGCTTGGATTACGAAAAGTAACGCGTATTCTAGTTCACGTGGTTGTCGAAAACGTCCTCCACGCTGAATTAACATGCGAATCACGGCTAGAACTGGGTGCAAGCTGATGTTACACACTTTATTATTATTATTATTATTATTATTATTATTATTATTATTATTATTATTATTATTATTATTATTATTATTATTATTAATATTATTATTATTATTATTATTATTATTATTATTATTATTATTATTATCATTATCATTATTATTATTATTATTATTATTATTATTATCATCATCATCATCATCATCATTGTTGTTTACAAATACTGCGGTCTCGAGGAAACCAAGCAGGTGGACATGCCTGATAAATTCGATATAAAGAAGGAGCGAATCAGCCCGCTCATTGCCTTGCCTGCAGTAGATGTGAGCCTCTGCTTAAGATAAAAATTTTGGGAAAAAGTAAAAACAAAACAGCGCGTGAGCTTTTGGAGGTCTACCACATAAAAGAAAACGGCGATAAATGTATAAGCTACACTTCTGTCAAATTGTACAAGAAGGAGAAGAATTTTCAGTGCACATGTTGTTGATCAGGTGATGACTGGCTTTACCCCCTCCCCCTCTCTCATTCCCCTTGTCCTTTTGCTGTGATTCTGCATATATAAGGAACCTTCACACAAATAAACTCAGTTGATAGCTTCGCTCTTTCCGTCTTCTTGGCCTTTTCCTGTGTTTGTATCTTTTGAATGCGCAACGTGGTTCTTCAAAGCAATGCACCAACTAGCCCAACAAGAATTTCTTCTAAAATACATGTACAACACTTGCTTCCAATGCGTTTCTAGAACGTAGACCAGTAACAACATTGCAGCCCATAGTACAATAATAACTATCGCTGACGAAATAATGTAACCTGTACATAATGTAACCTGTACAAATGTTCAGCTAATCGGCTTGACTGGGCCGCAGGCCTCCGTAATTGCCAGTGATCCTAATCATAGCAGAAAAAAATATGGCCAGTATCTTCGACAGAGCAAGAAACTAACATGAAAGTATAATGCACGGATATTACCAGGCGCACGACATGCAAGAAAGAATATTACATTTTCTTACAAGTACATTTCAGCTTCTAAGCCCGCAAACACAATTTAGAATTTAAATCACGCTAGCAAACAATAACGTCTCATACTACATTTTGAAAAGATGGCACAATGTCCTGAATGCGATGTGCTCAAGCTGCACGCTTCTAGTGTGAAAACTTCATTACCCGAGGTAACTTTTAGCATTTCTGGACCGCGCGTTACTCCATTTGTTTGAATGTTCCATACCTCAAAGTGCCACATCTTATAAGATTCTACATTATTTCATAGTTTAGATTTTTCGCTTAAAAAACGTTGTATTTAGTTGCTTGTTTGAACAAATTGAAAAAAATGTCAGTCGTATCTTTTTTTTTTCGTTGAAAAAGCATTGTACTTTGTCAATAATTCACTAAGTGATATTGCACTGTTAGGTGTCCGAGCGCTGTTAAGTTTGTTTGCTTTTTTTGCAGGAAGAGCTGCATTTCTATATTAGATTTAGTAGGTTTTGCCCACACCAAATTACGGAAATCAGGTCTTGACGATAAAAGGAAATAAGCGCCAAAAAAGCGCAACAATGATTAAATGACAAATTTCCATGTTAAATTCAGTGTCTAGCCCTCGTGCTGAATGACAATTTTGATGCATAGTCATAGCTTCGCTCGTGATTTATCTAACTGACTGAAGTGTGTGTTGCCATGAGCAGTGCATGCTCTCAGAGTACGGAAGACCAGTTAGTTTCTTTTTTTTTTTTCGCAAGGGGAGCTCTCTACCCGGAGAATGCGCGAGATAGTCTGAGCGATCAGGCGTGCCGACCGAAACGCATTCCTCGCTACCGACACTCGACCGAAGGCGCAAACTGCGCGCTGTAATGCTGCGAGCGTAGTACATGAACCGGCTCTTGGCTGCCAGAGGTGCACACTACGCCTTTCTTATCTTTACATGCAGCGTACTTGATGAACAACAACTCCCGCACGCGCCTGTGTTTGCATAAGCGCAGGAGTCTTTCCGCAGCGCTTTGAGCTGATAAAGCTTCCGGGAACTTCCGCCCGCCTGCGTTGTATTATGGCGCGTCGCGTTCAGCTGCAAGCCCATCGTCGGTGTCGTATTCTGGAATCCGAACGCTTGCGAAGATGGAGGAGCATTTATTGGCGCGTCTGTCTGGTCCTGGAGCGCAATAGTTGAAGTAAGAGAGTGGAAAAGAAATGGAAGAGAAGGCAAAGACAAATGAGTCCTTGTTTTGTTGAGGAATGTGCCAGATATCTTGTTTTCTGGTTGAGTTCCTCCTTCTCCTCCTCCTCCTCCTCCTCCTCATCATCATCATCATCACTACCACCACCACCACCATCATCATCTTAACAACGCCCACTGCAGGAAAAGGGCCTCTTCCATGTCTTTCCAATTAACCCTGTCCTTTGCCAGCTGCGGCCACCTTATGCCTGCAAACTTCTCCCCAGTTTGCAGCAATATTTATGGAATTGACAACTCTCAAATAATACTGCATTGTGCATTCTGAAGGGTTCATAGGATGTTTTTTTTGGCAAATGAAATGATAAAAAAGTTGAATTTATTATTGGCTTTTGTTCACATGTTTCAGTGTTGTCGAAAGGCACCTGTCCTCTTTATTCCCATATAGAAAAGAAATCATTGGCATTAGGAAGCAAGTTCTCAATTTTCGGCAGAGCGTGATTTGTTACATCAAAACTTCCTTCGTCGTTTTATTCATATCTTCTCGTGTGGACAAGGGGGGAGACACCACAAAACGCTCCCAAACATCAAATACTAACTTGCCCAGAAACTGGTTCTAAGCGGGTTTCTTGGTACACCATGTTGCGTCATATCAACAGAAACAGCCCTGTTGCATAATAAAGATATAATGTTTGCGGACAACAAAACAATGAGAAGCACTAGTGAACTTTTTGTGTAGACACTAAGATGGCATTTCTTTTCACTCGTCACCACTTTTTGGAAGGAAAAAAAAATAGAGCTGGAAAAATGAGGTACTCGTGACAAGGCACATCAACAAATGAGGAGCTACGTATCCGACCAGCAACAGTTAGCGTAACTATAAAACTTTCTTTTAAGGCATTAAGCACCAAGAAAGGAGTCCTACGAGCTTCGCTGTTATGTCTCTCGTCGTTTTTAATATATATACCAGCTCTTATTGGGGGCCTTTCCGGAAATCATAACGTGCGGAGATGGCACCAGTGTATTGTCTTCTTCAAATAATACTGAACTCAGTATGACATGAATGCCTGTGTAAAAGCACCGAAGCCACAATAAACAGCACAACGAAAATTATTTGCGACAAATTACAATCAAGTTAGGAAAGTGAAGGCAAATTTTTCGGACGGTCCTTTAATGAGAGTTTACATTGGAACCATACGCCCACCTTCGATCTGCAGAACTTTTCAAACTGAACATGCCGCCGCGGTGGCAGAGTGGTTATGGCGCTCGGCTGCTGGCCCAAATGACGTGGGTTTGATCCCGGCCGCGGCGGTCGAATTTCGATGGAGGCGAAATTCTAGAGGCCCGTGTACTGTGCGATGTCAGTGCACGTTAAAGAACCCCAGGTGGTCGAAATTTCCGGAGTCCTTCACTACGGCGTCTCTTAGCCTGGGTCGCTTTGGGACGTTAAACCCCCATAGATCAAACCAAACCAGACTGAACCTGCTTTCTAGAGGCTAACGCGTTGGATCCAGTTGAATAAAAGCTCACGTCACGCGTGTTTCTATTCAGTCGTTTGTAATATCGCACTAGTATCGGCTACGACAAGAAAGTCAAACTGCAAATTCTGGTCCTACAACAGAAAAAATCCTCAGGTCCTTCAAATACGTGCCCACTATGGGCTCTATACCCATACAAAAAAGTCCTATGGGCGTCTATGGAAAAAGCTATGTCCGCCTAAGGCCTTTTATGAACGTCTATAAGCACCCACAGAGGTGCTTATTGTCAGCTATTGAAAAATCTATGCCACTAAAGCTATAGCTTTGGAACCATACAAATGTCTTAAGCTCTCTATAGAAAAATATATCAGCCTGTATAGACAGCTATAGACAGAAATAGGAAAGGTCTATAGCTATTTGGGCCAAAATTCTATAGCCGGCCATAGGACATTTTTGCTTGCTTGGTAGAAGTCTGCTTTGCTGTAATTAATGAGTGGCTAGAGCATATTAGTAAGACAAAAATGTTATGCTCTTCAGACGACAATAACGAGCTCATTAAATACAGCGTCAGAGAGACAGTTTCCTTACCTCTCTCCTCTTTTTTTCTGGGTGAATAAAAATGTTTACAACAACACAAAAAATAGTGCATCGACAGCCAATCCCTAAAACAAAAAGGACTACGTGCCCCCAAAATACGAATGAATTACAGAAAACAAAAGTTTTTGATCGAAGCAAATTAAAGAAAAGTAAAATGAGAATGGCAGGCATTAATTATTTTCAGGCAGTGTCAAAACGCAGAAAGGGATAATGGAGTGCTATAACTTCTGACTGGCGGAGACAGAAATTGCGCACGCATTGTGTCGTTGGGTGAGCTATGTACGATAAGTGCAAGCATTGTTTTCAGTCTGTATTTAAGGAGTCAGTGTTTGGTGCTTCCTGTTACATGGTAGAAACCGTTTGTATACGGCAGTTTGAACAGTGTGCTGTGTGTAGCTTCACGCTTATTTTGAAGAGTACGGCTAACATGTCTGCATTACTGAATGCATGAAGCATGTAAGGGACGTTTTCTACGAGTCCACGCCATGGAGTGTAACTAAACTTGAGATTTGTAGAGAGTTCTGTTGTGTGCGCAGATGTTTCTTTTTTTTTTAGGTTGGTAGTTAAGGGTTGTGTTCAAGTGCAAATTTCAACAGGGCGCAGAAACTCTGGGAAGCTTTTTCTTAGAATTTGCTCTCTGCCTTCTCTCTTGTAAGAGACAGATCAATATATAAAATTCAGCGTACTTGCACATGTCTTGCCCACTGGCCCAAGCAGATAGAGCCGGCCTTCACCGGTCTCTTAGCCTACCGAGCTTAACCTTCAGAGCATAACTACATCATGTATATAGTAATTTTGCATTGATCACTGTCTCTTAACACGAATACTTGAGCAATTATGACAATACAATGGAACAAAAATTCATTGCATTACACGCGTACTGTATTTATGGGAGGTACCACTTGTGAATTTTATCCCTGAAATATTTCGGAGTGTTCAATAGTGGTGTACATTTAGCGTGGTACTAAAATGATATAGCATTGGATGCAGCTGCATTGTCACGACTGAAGTGCAAGATACAGGAAGACGAGCGTCGTCAAAAGGTTTCAGTTTTTTGATCGCAGCACGTTCGAATAAAAAAAAATATGCACAGAAATGAGGAAGCAGTATTCGCGTATATGCAGCGACGGTGACCTGGGCAAAAGTTCTACGCTCGATGACTCGATCCGAACACGTACGCCGAACACGCCTCGCGTGCCCGGGGCGGCCACCACCGAGTCGAATCACGCGTCGAGCAGCTGGGCATAAGCTCCGCTGCAGCTGAAGACAGGGGGCACACCATCAGGGAGCAGAGAAAGCGACAAACCGCAAGCGTTACTACATGCACCATGGCGCTTTTTTTTTGCCTCTCACCATTTTTCCTAACTTGTGCAGGGCGTTCGTGTGTTTCTGCGTTGGTGTTATCCATTCTACTCCCCTGCCTTTTGTTCCCACGGTTTTAAGGGCGTGTGCGACGTACGCGCGCAGGCACGTTCGCCATCGGGTCGCAGCGTTTAGTCGTCGCACGCTTACAGTGGGAGCATAACACTGTGTATATGTGACCACTTTCCTGCAATATTCTTAATCTCCTGCCATTGGGTTCGATGTCCGCGGGTTCCGACGCATGGGCACGCCATACAGCAAAGTTTGAACTGCAGAACCCCGACAGGCGATGTCTATCGTAGTTTTGATCACCTCTTGTAGTATTTGCACAGTGTTAAGGCTGTCGTTGTGGAAATTGTTTCACTGAGCTAAATATTGATACAGAGAGCGTTAGCGCTCATTTAGGCTGCCTATTTATTTTTTATTTATTCAATTTTTACCCGGATTAGACCGAAGGCGCTACAGCAAGGGGGTTACAATGATGAAAAAACCACATCTTCATTATTACAGCACACTTGCTGACCTGAAAGGCGATTCCATTCACTGATAGAACGTACAAAAAATGAAATGCACGCTTATTAGTTTTGGTAGAGTATTCCAAAATATTAAAGCAGTGATCAATACGAGAAGAGCCATAATGGTGCCTGTGTAAATATTTTTTTCTTTTGAATGCCGATTTTATCATGGAATATTTGATACAGCAGTTTAAGGCGCATTTTTTTTTCTTCAAGAGGAAAGACTTCCCCGCCTTAATTCGTTTTTCATGTTGGTATACAGCTATCACCTCTGGAGGGTCACCGTAGGATGAGCTCTGTTTTGAATTTTTTCAAGTTTAATCTCAGTGTTATTTGCCATGGATCCCACACCGCACATGCGTATTCGAGCATGGGTCGAACGCATGTGACAAAAGGAGTTGATTTTAGGTGAGGTGGCACGTGACCCAGATTTCCTTCTAAAAAGTTTAGGGTCTTTGCAGCCTTCGCGACCACCGAGTCAATGTGAGTATTCCTTGTCACGCTTGTCACGTTCGGTAACGGTATGACGCTGATAATAGACGGAGGCTTCAAAGTCCCACTGGCTGCCGGTGCCATCCATGACGGTGCTGTCGACGAATGTGATACAAAAGTGCGTGCTGCAGTTGGTGTCCCTCGGTCGACATCGAACTTGGATGCAGCTACAAAGGTGACAGCAACCTGTAGCAACAGAAGAGGCGTAAGTTGCATGTCGGCAAGCGTGCCGTCTCCAAATTCCCGGAAGGAAACATGGCAGTGACTTTACCTTTTCGTGGCGTTGAAGAGAGCGGCAGGGTGTACTACGTGCGAGGCAAGCCACTAAAGGCAGCATCGAAACCGGGATGCAGTTCGTGCCGACATTGGGACCGTGTGGAGCGAAGCTACAAACAAGCCTCATGCATCGATAGGGATTTGGTATTGTGTACCTAAGCCGCAAAAGCCACAGCGGCAGAGAACGGGTCTCCGGTGTAATTTGACGGGCGGTACCACGGTGGGCACTGCTAGCCGTAGAAGGCAATGGCCTCGCGCTCGGGAATGCGTTATATGAGCAGTGTGGACGGCCGCTCTTTTCAAAAGAGGTGCGCTGAACGAAATGAGAGGCTTTATACGGATTGTTCGGGGGCCTTTATTAGCGCCGGCTTTCAATTCAAGAGGAGGGCCGGCGTGAAAAGACTGCTTCCACGACTCGTCAACGACCGTGTTATTATCTACGGTGAAGAATGAAGGCAACGTGCCAGTTCGTTTCACTCAGAGTAGGGAGTACTGAGGGGTTTCACAACTTTCAGAGGCTCGCAAAGTGAGGGCGGTGCATAACTGACGATGATGATAACGACTGATGAGACAAACTAAATTCACAGGCGAAAGAGTGCCTCCTGTTTAAAAGGCGTGTCTGGTCCACTGCACAAAAAGAAAAACAAAAAACAGACAGCGATGACGATAGAATGGAGCACACTTTTTTTTTTAAATAGGCGAAATTGCGTCAAGTTTTGTGAAGTGGAGATGAATCTAGATGCTAGTAGTCAAGTTTTGTGAAGTGGAGATGAATCTAGATGCCAGTAGACTTATCCAGTGGTTTAAGCTACCTTTGTGCGAAGAGTTTCCAATTTCAAATTCGAGGAACTCGTAGGCAAAGAAAGTCAGAAAGATGGCGACTTGCCGATGACCTCAAATAAGTAAAACGACATGATAAACTGCAACTACACCTGGAACATGCTTGCTTAACAGTAGGCATCGCAGCGGCCCAGAACAGCTGGATCAATGATTCAGCTTTCATTAAAACCCAATGCAAGAATGATAATGTAATAAAAATTTGAGTTTTCATGTGCATAAACTGCAAATAAAAACGAACTTTTTCTTTTCTCATATTTTCGTGTGCGCAGGCACGGTAACAAAAGCGAGAAAAATGGTGATAGCTACTGAAAGCTCGAAAGCATTATCGGAGTAACATGATTTTTTATCATAAAAAAAAGTTGAAAGGAGCATACATTTTTTATCGGGGGCGACGTAGTCAGTATTGCAATGTAGCACAATTTGAATTGAAATGCGCGATTTCACAACAAGACTATGTGTCTTGAATCATGAAATTTGCGAAAAAACAATCGCAAAGCCCATGTGTTTGCTCAGGACCTTGTTTATGTCAATTATTAATTTATTTATTATTTATTTATTTAAACATACTGCGGGCCCTTTTCGGGCTCATGCAGGAGTGTTTACAATGCATCAATGTGATCAAACAGAATAAAAACAAAATTACAAAAATACAGAGATGCTCTCTGATCCTCTGGGCCCATGAGGAATGTTTACAATGCATCATTGTGATCAAACAGAATAAAAACAAAAATGCAAAATACAGAGATGTTCTCTGACAAAAAATAGGAGAGAATCAAACAGGAAAGTCAATTTTATCAATATAATTAACAAATAGTTTCACGGACGCACACTTCATCATATCTTCAGGCAATTTATTCCAATAAGATATGGCATCTGATAAGAGGGAGTACTCGTGGATATTTACACGGATGACTGGTTGGCGGTCACTTTTACTATGGTTAGTTCTAGACGAGTGTTTGAAAAGAAGATGTAAGTATTGTGAATTTTTTATTTT
Organism: Amblyomma americanum; assembly: GCF_052857255.1. NCBI lineage: Eukaryota > Metazoa > Arthropoda > Arachnida > Ixodida > Ixodidae > Amblyomma > Amblyomma americanum. The sequence goes on from NC_135500.1 coordinate 139,655,257, forward strand.
GATGTGACCGTGAAGAAGTTGGAACAAAAACTTTAATCTTGAAATGATTCTCCGCTGTGACAGGCTTTGTAAATTTGATTGAATTATTAGACTGGTAGCGTTAGTTTGGGGTAAATACTTTGAGTAAACGAACCTTACTGCTAGTTTTTGGAGGCGCTCTAATTTGTTGATCGAAATTGTTTGATGGGGGCTCCAGACTATATCTGCATATTCTAGGGTAGGTCTGTTAAAGAGTTTTATTCTTGTCTGAAAATCTATGATATTTTTGCGCACAGGAGAATAAATTAAATGAAAAAAGGGTGAATAGAGTAACAGCTTTCATTCAAGTGCCCTTGAGGTATGTGTAATAAATAAATAAATAAATAAATAAATAAATAAATAAATAAATAAATAAATAAATAAATAAATAAATAAATAAATAAAATAATAGTACTGAATTACTGCTTACGTAACAATTTGTTGGACGTATTAAAAAAATAGAGACGACATACGTACATACAGTAAAAAAAACAGCTACATTTCTGTTTTTGGCTCTCGTTGGCGCAGCCGTTAGAACGATATCGCTAACGGGGTTTCATTCGGCCCTAAAGTTCTTCTACACCTCACGAGGCGATAAACATTTGGCAGTGAATCACCCGCAAAAGGCGTTGTTGTGACTTTGTTGTGTTCTTCTCAACGGCGACTGGCAAAAGACCTCGAAGAGCTCCAACCGAGCCGTATCACCTCCACATTGAAAGGTGGCTCGATCGTAAATTCTAGAGAGCGGCCTGCAATGGCGCCTTATTTAGTTATGTAAGCCTAATAACGTACTTTAAGATAGGCAGACATTGGTCAGCCGGCATTCGACCGCTGAATATTGACCGTGATTGCGTTAGGTACACTCGCAGGGTTAACTGGAGAGATAGGGGTCAGGCCATTGTCCTGCAGTAGGCGTAGTTACGCTGTTGCTGCAGCTGTTGGCATTCACATTACGTGGTGTTCTTTGTGGTCGAGCTACTAGTTAAAATAATTTTTGAGATGTAAAAAAAGAAAATATGCGGAATAGTGAAGTCAGGAAACACAGGAATGTTTAGGGTGCATTTGTTCGAGGGCTTCGCGTACACGAGAATAAGCATCACAATACGCGCGTCGCGTCTTGTCAGGAGCCAGCAGTAGGTCCCTGCGTGGAAGTATAGATCGGATATTTTCAGTGCTCTTTCCCTCTCTACTTAAAATTTAGGAAGAAGCTGCACACAGTCACCATAGAAATATATAACGAGCGCTGATAATAATAATAAAAAAACTGCTGGAAGTTCCAAACTGCAGTATGGACAAGACAGAGTATAATTGGGCAGATATCTGTTTTTTGTTTTCATTTTACAAAGACGCTTTGTCCGTATAATTACCTGTAGCGTTATGAAGAAAAAAATGAAGGCGATGAGCGCAACAATTAAAAATTGCCTGTAAAGATTCTGCCAGGACGCTATATGCAACCTGTGCTCTACAGGTCAAGTGCAGCAGCACGATGGTGAGCTCGGCGCACAGGAACATTAGAATTGAAAAAAAAAGATAGGCTTGAAGAATACGTATGATAAGCAGTTTTCGTTAACACAAACATTAGAGCGGGCACTTCAGCTCTGCCTTAAGGATATGGCGTCGAGCGTAATGCGTTTATTCCGATTTATGCAGAAGGTCATTCTATTCTTTACATTCGTAGATCCCTCGGATTCTTCATACCCTTCCTGGCGCAGTGGTGCAGCGGTTAAGCGATGCGCCACTGCCCTGCGTTGGCAGGTGCTCCCAGCGGTGGGCCTTGTGCGACCCAGGTTGCTCTTCCCGAGCGACCAATAATCAATTTAACTGCCACCTGCGACGGTCGGCAGGCTGTGATGACGCTGGAAGGTCACATGACCTAGGTGGCCCACCTGTCTCCTAGGCTGCTCTCTGCGGATCACCTGCCAGAGCTATGCCTGTGATGTTTCGCTCACAGCGCCGACGCCGACAACTCCGACACCAGATTTTCTAGAGAACGGGGCCTTTAACGCTGCCGCGTTAAAAAGTCACCACGCCTGTGCTATGTTGCGTTAGTAGGCAAACCCAGCGAGAGCAAGCGTAAACGTTTTTCTTTACCTTCTGTCCCTTTTCAACCCTGCTATAGCCGTTCTTTCCCTGCATTAGACATTCCTGCCCCTTTCACCCACGCCTTGGTATAATAATAATAATAATAATTGGTTTCCTGGGAAAGGAAATGGCGCAGTATCTGTCTCATATATCGGTGGACACCTGAACCGTGCCGTAAGGGAAGGGATAAAGGAGGGAGTGAAAGAAGAAAGGAAGAAAGTGGTGCCGTAGTGGAGGGCTCCGGAATAATTACGACCACCTGGGGATCTTTAACGTGCACTGACATCGCACAGCACACGGGCGCCTTAGCGTTTTGCCTCCATAAAAACGCAGCCGCCGCAATCGGGTTCGAACCCGGGAACTCCGGACCAGTAGCCGAGCGCCCTAATCACTGAGCCACCACAGCGGGTACGCCTTGGTATTAGCTTCCAGTTCCAGGTAAGTCTCCATTAACTGCAAGAATGCTACGGCGCCTTTCCTTAAAACTACTGATCACACGTACAGTGATGATCACTGAACATCCCGGAGGCGTTTAGAACTGTTCATCTATGTCTTACTTCCGCATGTCTCACCCGATGACGACAAATGTTGCACCAGTCGTGAGGCACGGGCTTCGCGCTTGGAGTGGTCATGCGACCCCAGAAAATAGTTTTGCGTGGTCGGTGGGGGAAAGAGTCCCAGAAAAAGGTCCCGCTGTAAACGGTTTATTTCTCGCCCGGCTCTGATGCATCAAGTGTGCAGAGTTACCTTCTGCGATATTATTTATTGTCGACTACTCAGACGTGAACTCATGAGGCGGAAGATTGTATCAGTATTTTCCACATTTTTGTTTAAGCAATCGTAGAGTCTGTCCCCTCTTCTGGCTGAGAGCACCCACGAATTTCCTTTTGTCTTTTGGACTGGTTCCATTTCAGTGGTCTCCTTTCGTCTCACTTCCCTGGGGAAAATATTCAATTGAACATTCCCATACTTCACGCAGCTATGCGGAAAACCCTTCTAAGAATGAAAAGCGAGTGGGCCGAATAATAAAGGTCACTCATTTATTGGGTGCGTAAAAAAAGCAAGTAGGTCCTGTGACGTGCCTGCAAAACAAGATGCGCTCATGGAATTAGGAACGGAGCTGTCCAGTAAACAGGAAGCGAAGGTGACTTCCGCGACAGTAAGCTGCTTAGGCTTGTTTCTGAAAGTGAAGCTGTTTGTCTGTAGTGATTGGCAATCCTCGATCCATCCCCCTCAGAACGTAAGAGGAATTGGAGCTCAAATCTTTTGATCTTCAGAGAGAAGGCGGTCTCACAGAGCACGAAGAAGAAGGAAGGGAAAGAAATATTGAGAGAAAGCGGGCGGTTTCACTGTCTAAAGTTCAAAAGAAAACAGCAAGCGGGCCAAGGCCGCTATAGCTGCAGAGCAGAGGTATTTACTGCAGAAGGCAATTAAGCTGTTTACACACGTAGAGATCGCGCAGCAGGAGTCTTATCCTAGAAATAGCGACGAACTGGAGATTGTTGTTATTAGGTAGCGCTCATAATAGAAGCACCACAGACACTTACAGGTGTACTAAAAAGGAACCTGAACTCGCCTTTTTACCGCGGGAACTCGATCCACACGTTCCGAGCAATCTTAGGAACTTCGAATTGTTTTCCTGGGCTGCCGATTTCTCTAATTTAAATCGGATTAAACGCCCCAGCTCCCGCCTGTTTTTTTTTTTATTTCAACGCTGAAGGTAGGAGGATGAAGTCAACCAACGCGGGGAGTGCCTTGAGCCAGTCCCGTGACGGCTTGCTGCTTTGCCATTGGCGGAGTGATACGTAAATCAAGAAGTCCACGCGGATTTTTTCTTCTGTGGGCCTAATTCGCGGCTGTGTTGTCTGCGACTGAAACTATTTTTTCGCAGAAACCTAAAAACAAAAACAAAATAAAAGCGAATGCGAGGCCGCCACGGGACTGGCTGAAAAACACTCCACGCGTTGGTTGACTCCTCCTGCATTCAGCTTTGGGCTGAAAAAAGAAGACGGGAGGCGGGACGTTTGAATCGATTTAGACTAGGGAAATCGGCCGCAGAAGACAATAATTAGAAGTTTCTAATAACGCTAGGAGCGCGTAGATCGTGTTCCCGCGCTGAAAAGACGAGTTCAGATTCCTCTTTAGTGTATCTTTAAGTGGCACAGTCAGCTTTCTATCTCAAGCTCTAGTTTGAATAAACTTCTGAGCCTGAGTTGTGTGAATTACTGCAACTTGGTTGGATCAGCGACGGGTTAATTTTGGTCCTCCGTGTTGCGTAAAAGTTTTATAATAGATTCATGGTTTCAACCATCAGTTCGCCAGAAGGGGAAAAAAGGGTGGAGATTTTTATTCACGTACTTAATATCGTGACACTTTTCTTCTTGCATAGTAAGTTAAAAAAATTAATATGAAAAATATTTTCTAAATGAACGGCGATGCATATCTCGGTTAGATCAAAAGTGGTGAAACGTAACCGTTGTAACCTGTCTTTACCTACTGGTTGATGCAGACAACTACCATGTTTTACTTTGAAAAGTAAGACTGCAAGTTATTTTGATTTTGCTATTTGACATCACTAGGCACAAGAGAAGAAAGCTCTTTTCTTTAAAAAAGCATATTTGCCACCACTACTTTGGGACGTGATGTTTCTCAATGCTTGCGCTTCAGATTTTTTATTGTAATAATTACGATTGAAGAGGATAAAAATATGGAGAAAGATGAAAAGTTAAGTTGAATACAACATTTTAACTTTTCGGGTTTCAATCTGCCGCACTCAGATCAAAAAAGTTAGGAAAGGCAAAAACTAAGATAGCTTAAATAAGCACTAACCGCATAACAGGTAAGGTTTGGCCTGTATTGGATAAAAGACTGCACACTCATTATTGGGTTCGCCAGAGATTTTGGTAATGAACATTCCCAGAAACCCGAGACAAGCACTTCTAGTTTCCTCGGCTGCCACTACGTAGCACATGGCTGTGAACATTAAACATTACCGCTCTGACATCACCCGTGGAGTAAGATAGAAAGAGAAGAACTGAGTGCCAGCAGAAAAGACGTTGTTAGTCGATGTGGCACAAATGCGAGCAAACGGGGCGAGTTGGCCCGGATGATCTTGACGTTGGCGCAGTGCAACCTTCTCCTTTTAATTTGTTTTCTATAATGGGTACATTTTTGTCTTTTGCGCTTTCCGCTAATTGCCGTGTGCAAACTGCGTCATTTACTTCCCGGATCGATGAGCTTGGTTCTATAAGGAACGATGGCGCCTTACGCCGCGCTGACTCGCAGCTATTCTGTCCTCGAGCTTAGCAAGAAGGTCATAGGATCGATCTTGACCTCAGGATTTAACTTTCGAATATGCCAGGCCCAGCGAACTCGTGTTTAGGTTTTTTCTTTAGAAACACCAGATGATACTAATAATTCGAGATGTTGTCAGCACCGCACTTCACTACAAAGGTATAGAGTTGGCGCAGAAAAGTCCGCTACTTTCTACACTTTTTTGGAGCAGAGTACTAAACGACATTATTAATTATAGTATACATTCGCTAGCAGTACAGTTCGTGCTGTGCGCAGACTGTACTTCGCACTTATTACTAAAACCTAATATCCCACGAGCCACGTTCATTTTGGCCATGGTTATGTTGATGCACCGACACTGGAGAACCGATGTAGCAACAGCTCTCCAGGTCGTGAGAGTAATGGCTCCTCGGAGGACGTTGACCATCCTTTGTTCGCTCGTGCTCTAATGGCACACGCAGGCAACATCAAGGATGAAAGCAGGCCCGTACTACACAGGCTGACCGTTGCGGAGGCAGTTGTTTCGACACACTGTAATTAATATGCATCATGACCTGCAAGATGCCCTTCATATTTGTTTTTCTTTATATCTTATTCTTGGGCTTATCCAGGCATGCGGTGCATGCGGTGGCTCAACCAGAAAGTAATTGCAGTTCGGCCTTATGTTTATTTTGCCTTTCTCCTTTCCCTGCTAAATTTGTGGCAGTTTCGAGGAAAGCCGTACATGTTTATGTGCCATGTGCTGGCTTGAGGCACGCTAACTAGAGAGGAGTTGTGGTTTATTTTACTCTAGCGATTCGAGTGAACATGTAACTGGATCCACACGGTTGGTATTTTTGTGAAACCACTGCTTTTTGTGAGAGAATAGGTGGCAGTCGACTAACTGCTGCATTATATTAGAGAGTGTTGTTTAAATTCGAGCCCATAATCCCTCCGTGCAGGGGTGACATGCAGAAACGATGATTATTAATTATTAATTGGTTTTTGGGGAAGGAAATGGCGCAGTATCTGTCTCATGTATCGTTGGACACCTGAACCGCGCCGTAAGGGAAGGGATAAACGAGGGAGTGGAAGAAGAAAGGAAGAGAGAAGTGCCGTAGTGGAGGGCTCCGGAATAATTTCGACCACCTGGGGATCTTTAACGTGCACTGACATCGCACAGCACACGGGCGCCTTAGCGTTTTTCCTCCATAAAAACGCAGCCGCCGCGGTCGGGTTCGAACCCGGGAACTCCGGATCAGTAGTCGAGCACCCTAACCACTGAGCCACCGCGGCAGAAACGATGAAGAACATGCATTATGGAGGTGTCTAATGTGCTGAAATGTTCTTGTGCTATGTTGTATGGGCGGTCAACATCTGAAGCTGCACATAGGCTACGAGAGATGTCATAGTGAAGGACTGCGAATTAATTTCAGTCACCTGAGGTTATTTAACGTTCAGAGAACTGCCCGGGGCACGTTAACCTTTTGAAGCAATAGAAAGCCAGTCGTGTTCGCGGTGCATGGCACCCACTGCAGACAGAAATGTTTTCTCTATAGAGATACGTCATCAGAGGTTTGGTCTGGGTATAAGACAGGAATAACGGATAAGTACTCACTCGGTCTCGATTTATCCTTGGAATAATTTTTGCGTGGAAGAAGAGAGTTCTTTAGCAGCATCGCTGTAGTTTGAAACGTTGGCAGTGGCGTCGTCGAGCCTGCTCGCAATGAAAACATGCCGACAGATAGAGCTGGGGCCGTACTTTGAAAAGTTTCACTTCAATTTTATTATATTTGGTCGGGATGTCAATGGTGACGAAGGAATACAGGAAAGGAAGAAGTAAGCGGACAATAACAGGCACGGCCGAACTGGATGCCGTGCCGCTGCCACCATGTGTACTGCCGACTGAATCAGTACGGCCTAGTCACAGGTGCCATGCTTTGGTAGTTCTTTGTACATACCGTACAGTTGCGGTCCTGAGGCAGGAGTAGGCTCGATAATGCTCGCCAGGAATGTGAGATCAATTGTCATGATTCGCATTCGCCATCACCTGTTCGCCAGTGTGACCTAGGTGTTTGACGCATTTATGCAAGTAAGTGGCATCATGGGCGTATCTCTGTCACGACCAACTTGTCATACTCGACAGCCTGCTTCACAGGCAGCTGCGACTATTGATAGGTGACCAACTGAAACGATAGTAAAATGAAGGATTGCAAATACGGCTTTATATCTCGCTTCGTCTATGTCACAGTGTTTTGTGAGACAAACGGGAGTCCTTTAATAGACTGGATCTCGCTTTCTCTCGCTACGTCTAGATTGAGGTCGTCTAGTCTGCTCGCAGTGGAGGCATGATGTCATGTGAAGCTGGACCAAAATTGACCTTTACGCCACCAATCGATCCTTGAAGCAGCAAAATTAAACCACGAAACCACCAAATCAGTTCTTTATGCCACCATGTTATACCGTAGTGCGGCCATGTCAACCAAGAATAGTTTATACCGACAGTATTAGCTGTGTTACTTTATTCCGTCGTAATATTCCATATTCCATCTTTGTCCCGCGTCGTTGTGGGGAAGCAAGAAAGCTAACCTGCTGTGAGCTAGACGCAGTAAAGAAAGCAGCGTTCAACAGCCTGGAGAATCCCCGAAGCAAACCAGTAGTAGGCTTCAAAGAAGCGTTTAAAATGACGACTGTAACATCTCGGAGAAAGTTCAGGACTATGATACGAGCGACTGGAGGCATTCGTTCAGCGTTTCATTTGATAGCAGGGCTAACTGAAGACCACTGCAAGGCGTGCTTTACCGCATACGTAGCTTTTAACACTTCATTTTGCGGAATCTTAGGTGTAGACGTGCTACAGGAAGGAAGCATTCGCAGCCAACTATATCTCTTCGGGGTGATTTGTTACGTTTTAGGTCACATTTACTGCCTTCCTATTTACTGCATGCAGGGGCCAACCTGCGTATGTTTCAGCAGTTATTTAATGAGGACCCCTTAGCCTGATCATAATTTGTTACAGTAATATCAGGTGACCTCTATCATATGACATGTACTCAATAAAATTTTTTTTGGGTAGGAGGTGGAACGTGGAGCAGATCATATTGTTACGGGGATGTTACGGCGGTAAGTCTATATTGGCGGCTGCTCTGAGATGGCCAGCACTCAGCTCAGAACCGAGCGCCCAGCTACCAACTGTAAACGTCGTCGTCGTTCAGCGCACCGCCACTTCTTCGTTCATGATTCGTCCACTTGTAACAATATTAACACTTCTAAAATTAGTCCTTACGTAAGTAATAATAATAATAATAATTGGTTTTTGGGGAAAGGAAATGACGCAGTATCTGTCTCATATATCTTTGGACACCTGAACCGCGCCTTAAGGGAAGGGATAAAGGAGGGAGTGAAAGAAGAAAGGAAGAATAGGTGCCGTAGTGGAGGGCTCCGGAATAATTTCGACCACCTGGGGATCTTTAACGTGCACTGACATCGCACAGCACACGGGCGCCTTAGCGTTTTTCCTCCATAAAAACGCAGCCGCCGCGGTCGGGTTCGAACCCGGGAGCTCCGGATCGGTAGTCGAGCGCCCTAACCACTGATCCACCGCGGCGGGTCACACCCGGATCGGGAACTTATCTACTTAAATTCCTTCTCAAAGTTAATCAAAGTTGAATCATTATTGTTTGGTTCCTAATAAATAAGCAAACGACTATAGTGTGTAGAACATTGCATCTTGGCTGTAGCTGTTCTATTTGCAATTTTTTTCAAAAGGAGAGAATCAGTTATTGAATTATTGAGGACCGCATATATGGGCACGATGGACGGAAATGATGGGAGAGTGATTGAAGAAGCTGAAAAGCTGGTGCGTGTGAAAGCTGACATTCGCAAGAAAAGTGCTCTTCAGCGACATCATGTACAGGGTCTCCCACTATTAGGTTGAACACGCGATTGTGTCGCCGAGCTCTTCAGAGCGCGAGTACGTCTGTGGCGGCCGCGCATCGGAGTGAAGTGCCAGACGGCGCAAAGCACTCCTTGCAGGTTCATCTGGGCCAGTGCCACATTGCTCCGTTATGCGTCCGTATCGAACGCACTGGCACCCCACAGAGCATGGCAGTGCACTCGCTTGTTCACCTTAAGAGTGGACCATCCTGTGCTTAGTATAATTAAACTGGGTGCAGAATAGGCTCACCTGTTGTTGGAAAATCTGGTTCGCACCTGACGCTGCTTTCTCACTGCAGGCTTTACAGATTTGGAAACACCACTACGCTCGCAAGTCCAGCGTGGCAAATCCAGCGTCGTCCTGTGTCCCTCTCTGTGTCTGCACCCTTCCGCCGGTTTTTTCTTTACAACTTTAGTGCACTTACTACCGACCTGAGGAAACTTGGTAAATCTTTTTTGACAATCTTCAACGCGATAATCTAAGCCGCTACGAGAGTAAGAGGTCAACCGCAATCGAATTGTTTGCACTTTGGCTCATTTATGAGTTTAAAACTTCGACCCTATTGCACGCTAATTGTCCTGTCATTTTGGATGAACTCAGTCCTCTTTGAAATCACCGAGCTATTGCCTGCCCGTTAAGTTCGTATGGGCTGCGGAGCTACGCGATGTCTGGACACCTCGTATGTCAAAGAACAAAAGAAAAAGAACAAAAATTCTCTGCAAGTATTTTAGTCTCCAGCGCCTTGTCCAAACCAAGTCCGTACAACGCAAACTTTTTGAAAAATCTATATTTTGTAAGGAGGAAAAACCCGGGAATGATTGCGTTCTGTACAAATCAGTTCCAACAATTTGCTTGTTCTCGTCTTGTAAATAAGCGATGCGCGTCTCCGCTCTCGAAATTGGATTTCGCAATCCATGATCTTCCAATATTTCAAGGAACTTCAGCTTGAAAGGTTGATTTCGCGCACCAGCTTGCGCCCCCTAGCTTTCATTGGAAAATCATTATGCGTCCGCACTTTATTTTGCTGATGTTCAGAATGCGCCCTCAGTGACCGGAAGCCTGACCGCCTAGACGCTTGACCGTGCGGCTTTCAGAAAGGTCGCCTCGCAGGCACGTCCACCTTTAGTTTTGCACACAGCACAAAAAGCCCATATGCCTAAATCTCATTACAGAATCTTACTGCATGACCGCGCCTAACCATTTATTTGGTTTTTATGCGTACAGGCTCGTCTCATATTCACATCAAATTTGAAAGCGGTTTTCTGTCTTGTTTTCTAAAAGCTAACTGAAACAACCACTGTGTACTCACGATCTCTGTTTACTTTGACCTCAAAGCAAAATCCGGTGCCCTTCATAGGTTGTGAAGATTTAAAAAGAAATCATTTTAGTATGCTGCTGCGCCTCACAAGGGTCCGCTCATTTCCTCCCTCTCCTTTTGTTTTTCATGAAAACGTTACTGCCTCGGAAACACAAAATATGAGGTGACTAAGATGAATCTAGAAATCTTTTTAAATGTTAAAAATATTTATTGCCTAAGAATAATTTTAATTTATTACCATAAATTATACCTTCGCTACGCCGTGCATCTGTCAAATTTATATTTCATGCTATAATCTCGACAGACTCGGCGCGTAGCCTTCTTTGAAAGTCCTTAACCAAATTTATAAAATGCAGTCTTGCGTGGCGCAAGAATTCAGGATGAGAAATGAAACCGACATAAGAAAATTTCACGCACAATAAGTTTTCGTTGGTTGAAAAACAAAGTAAGCGAATGAGCCTCATTAGTACTAACTTCGATTAAAACGAAGATGTAGCAAACTGTAGACAAATATTTATCGCTATTTCGGGTCACACTGTTCATTTCTCAGAGGGGCGCTTGACGAAGTTTATGCTTTATTTCTTTATATATTCCTCTGATCGCCTTCCCAGTGTCTGAATTGAAGTTGCCTTTATCTTCTCTCAACTTTTAGTTTCCTTCCGGTAATATATATATACTGATGAACACTCTCAAGGTTCGCCTACACGAAAAACATAAATACCCACGAAAGCAGCAGATTGGAAGATTGGACAGCCGTCGCCGTAGCTCAGTTGGTAAGAGCACCGGACGCGATGTTCGGAGGTCGTGGGTTCGGATCCCACCGGCGGCATGGTTGTTTTTTCTGCTGTTTTATAAGTAATTATCTTTAAAGAACTAATTGATTGGCACTAGATATTAAAAAAAATAGAAACATTTCCCTATGCACCTTGGTTTCGGTGACTGTTGGCTTCCTTAATATATATATATATATATGCACTTCTTTTCACCTCCTCATTACCATCAGCAATAATTTTGATGCTAGCATGCCACACTCTGGTGGATTAGGTGACGCGAATATTTTATTGTACTTTTGTGAAAATTTCTATCAGTTGTGTATTTGGCGTTGTGCTCCGCCAAGAGGCTGCCTTAACAGCTAAGAAAATAAGCTTCCATACGTGCCTCGTACGTATTGTTGACATATGAATCACCGGTTCCTCAACCGGGAAAGAAATCACAGCAGTGGCAATTTACTTTCACTGCAATTTTATTCATTGTATTTTCACAGCATTGTTGCATGACCGATGATACACACCTAATTTAAGAGCCGTACATACAGAGGGAGGATAATTAGCCTGACTTTTATGAAGCACTGCGCACAATCTGCGGGGACGAATAATTGGTTGTTGCCGTAGTAAAAAAAGCAATACAACACAATACAATACAATACATTACAATGCAATCTTTATTAAACATAACACTGACGTTTAGAGCACAGACAAAAAGCCAGAAAAGGCTTGACTAGTCGCGCACCCCAATACGAGTGCGGAAATATGTGCACATTTTTGCATGTTAGAGTGATAATTTCATTTCTGTGTTTTTGATATTGATGTGTGTACATACTGGACTTGTGTAATTTTTGCTGATATTTCATTAAAAGCCTTTTTTTGAAGAAGTTCAACCTAACATTCAACTGGATTGAAATATTGTGAGGAGCAAAACCGCAAAACAGGACGGCACTGAGGCAGGCGATGACACAGGGCGGTCCCGTCCTGTCTTGCGGTTTTGCTCCTCACGATATCCTACCAACTGGCCTACAACCAAGTCCTTCTAGGCTGATGAAAATACATCGAGGAAAACAACTGACCACAAGGAAATGCAGCTACAGAGGATAAGTTAGATTTTTGCATATTCTAGTCCTCTATAGATTTATTGTGCAGACAGTTCAATGAAATCAATTCTATATATGTATTCTTACAGGGAGAAATAATACTTTAAGATATTGGAAAGAAAAAGATCGTGCTTGGTGTCTTCTTCGACTTTAGAAAAGCTCTTGATTGCTTTAGTCATAGAATACTTTTAGCAAAGTTGAGGATTATGCTGTTCGTGGTATAGCCACCAGATTAGCTTTGTCATACTTTCAATACAGGTTACAGCGTGTTGTGATAACTCGGAATTCTTCTATCCTAGAACTTGTTACTCAGGGCGTTCCACATTGGAGTATTCTAGATCCTTTCTTTGTTCTGTTTATTAGTGACAGTAAACAGCTGGTGCATGTGAAAGTTGACATTCGCAAGAAGAGTGCGCTTCAGCGACATCATGTACAGGGTCTTCCACTGTTAGGTTGAACACGCGACTGTATGGCCGCTCTACTCGGAGCGCGAGTGCGTCTGTGGCGGCCACGCATCGGAGTGAAGTGCCAGACGGCGCAAAGCACCACTTGCGGGTTCATCTGGGCCAGTGCCACATTGCTCCGTTATGCGTCCGTATCAAACGCACTGGCGCCCCAAAGAGCGTGCAATGCACTCGGGTGTTCACCTTAAGAGTGGACCTTCCTGTACTTAGTATAATTAAACTGGGGTGCAGAATAGGCTCACCTGTTGTTGGAAAATCTGGTTCGCACCTTACGCTGCTTTCTCACTGCAGGTTTTAAAGACTTGGAAACACCACTACACTTTCAAATCCAGCGTGGCAAATCCAGCGTCTTCATGTGTCCCTCTCTGTGTCTGCACACTTCCGCCGGTTTTTTCTTTAGAACTTTAGTGCACTTACTACCGACATGAGGAAACTTGGTAAATCTTTTTTTGACAATCTTCAACGCGATAATCTAAGCCGCTACGAGAGTAAGACGTCAACCGCAGTCGATTTTTTTTTGAACTTTGACTACTTTACGAGTATGAAACTTCGACCCTATTGAACGGCAAATTAGCTGTCATTGTCGACAAACTCAGTCGATCCAAATAAATATAATTGCCTGTGCGTTGCTATCAAGCGACAATATCTTATGCGATATCCGAATGATATTAGTGACATTAGGGACAGTGGCATGCGAGAAAATTGTGCGCAAGACAATAATAATTGCTCTCTTGCATAGAATAGGAGCCTTCAAATGAATAACAAATCTTGTAAACCAGTGGTACTAAAACACTTAAAATGTTTTGATTAAACCTGTTGAGAACTGAAACAAGCAGATGGAAACACAAGTACTAGAGGGAAACAAACACATCTCCATGACGGCTACCAATTGCGAGGAAACCCATCTTCCGAAACCCACGAGAAGCCGACCACTAGGCAAGGAAAAGCTTGCACTCATTGCAAAACCGGTGGGTACTCTGTGGCACTGAGGATCAAATCCTGCACCTCCCACATCCCAGGTGGACGCTCAAACCACTAAGCCACCGCAGCGGGCTAGCGATAAATATGCAATGCGATTCCCCTCATATCAGTGCAGTTCCTGCAAAAGTTGTGGGCGGAGGAAAAGAAACCGAAAACGATTTGCGCGAACGCCACCTTACAACCCATTTTGGCCGTCGTATGGTTGGCTGCATGTGGTGGTAGTGTGGCGTAGCATTGTGAAAAGAAAAAGTAACCAGCTTAAAAATTAATATTTTCCATTACTCAATACCATTAGGCATTTTTCCTTTCACGGTGCGTATTTTTTCTTTTTTTTCCGTTCAAGGTGTATATAAAACATTTGCTTTCAGTCTTGTCCACATCTCTGTGTTGCTTGTGTCTGGTTCTTCTCTGCTGCTGGTCTTAAGTGATCATGCACCAACTAGCTCAACAACCCACATTATTAACGTTATTCTTGTCGTCGAAAGTAAGTGTAAGCGTGAAAATGACTTTGCACATTTTAAAACACCTCATAGATGGCGGTTGCCGAGTGCTGACATCGGCCTGGTTTACTGGCAGCTGAATGGGACCTCACCCTCGCCCGCTTCACTTCTAGCTGACGGGCGCGCAAGGTTCTTTAGCATTGCTTTATTAATTTGTTTTGAGGGAGTGTTAACCACGCCTAAAGGGTGCCTTGAACACCTTAGCTGGTCTCCAGGTAACTTGAACTACTAAACATTGCAGCTAGTAAGTCAAGCTGCACCGTCCCCGTTCGTACTTTCAATTATACACCGCCACAAAGAAAGCACGCTAATAACACGACCGCGTAAAGGTTGCCGATGTTGCGTTTGTTGTTGCCTCAAAAACGATGCCACATACCTACGGTGGGAGATTGGCCAGGGTTTTGTGCAGAGGCTGCCGTTCTACACAAATACGGCGTCATCGTCGTCGGCGCTGTGAGCGAAAAATCCTCGGAGAAGTCACCTACGTGGGGTACTAATGTCACATTTCCTTGTGGCGTCATCGCAACTTGCTCTTCCGGATTTTGGGAAAACTGACCACCGTGGCAGGTAAGAGTTAAATTAATGAGTGGTCACGTGAGGTTGTACGGGAAGGGCAACCTGGGTCGCACAAGCCCCACGGGCGGCAGCACCTACCATCGCAGTGCAGTGGCGCATCGCTTGACCACTCCTACACTGCGCCAGGAGTGGTATGCGGGCTGCCAGGGATCTAGAATGTAAAGTCTTGCTCTAGCAATTCCGCACATATGGGCATTGACGAATTAATGTCATCCCGTCATTTCCTTACAGCGGAGCTTTAGTGTGCCCTCCAATTTTTTGCGACAGTTAGTACGCAGTAATGAGGACAGCTCTCCAGCGAAATCACTATCGCTTAAGATCTTCTCATTCCCCACGCGGTTGCTGAACCGCAGTCATAATGACCATGCGAAACGGAAGAGCGCTGTTATCACAAATAATAGCTGGCACGTGCCGCCAAATGAAGTGCAAGGAATTTTGAGATTGCATTCCTCTGTGCTCTATGAGCCGTTATTTGGCAATTCAGTAGCTCTCTGCTCGCTTCATTGCCCTACTATTTTTAATCAGTTCCTTCCTTGGAAGTATTAAGGTGTTGATTTGATATTAGACGGTGCAGTTCTCGCTATTTCACAAAATTTTCTGTCAAGAATATTAATAACTGGGAGATGAAGACCTCACATCAAGAACCCTGTGGTCTGACAAAGGATGGGAAATTTAATATCACCGGCATTTTTTGCGCCCAGAGGCAAATATCCGTTTCGAGAGCTTTCTTGATTTTGATTTGAAAATAACCCTGAGCCTATTTGCCTTCTCTGCCACTAAGGCAGCGAATGCCGGTGTAATGTCTAAGCTTTCCATGGCTTCATTTCATGAAACTTGAATCCATTCATCCCGCTGCAGAGTTTCTGCGAAAGCAAAGACAAGCAAGCAGTGTGAATTTTTCATTGCTTAAATGAAGCGTTTTTTTTTTGCGTCTGAAAGGTTACGAAAAAATGCACTATATATATATATATATATATATATATATATATATATATATATATATATATATATATATTTAAGAGAAGTGGGCACTTCTACAAAGACACTTTTATTTATCAACGTTTCGACCGCGGTGCGGTCTTCTTCAGGACTGTCCTGAAGAAGACCGCACCGCGGTCGAAACGTTGATAAATAAAAGTGTCTTTGTAGAAGTGCCCACTTCTCTTAAATCTTTATTCTGCGGAGCCAACGCAACCTACGTTCGTAACACACACACACACACACATATATATATATATATATATATATATATATATATATATATATATATATATATATATATATATATATATATGACAATATGTTGAGGTAGAACCACTAAATAAAAAAATAAAAAAAACACTGGTCATTATTCAAATAGAAATAAATCATTTGACAGAGACAAAACGCCTTGCTACCACCATTGCGAAACTACATGTGCCTTTATCGCAATATTCTGTCTACTCCATACCTGTTCAATGCAAGAGCGCCACAACACAATGCGCTATAGCTGGGACCAAGTGCACCGTAACCTTAAGACATTCCCACCATTATACTGTACGCTGTGAAAACCCCTGCATGTGTGTGAGCGAGAATGTCTCTAATTCTTCATGATTCATGAATGTATGTGGAACAGCATTTAAAGATCACTGCAGAAGAACATGTTGAGCATCATTAGTGCCATGTCGTGTGTAGATTTTCATACGTCATTCTTTTAAAATTACCAAGTGGGCACTGTGTTTCAACAGACAAATTTGAAAGGAATCCTGAGCGTGGCCAGTTATCGTGTACACTTCCAGGGACCACTAGAACTTAGGCGATCGCATGCGTATAATGAACCAATCTGTAACGAGGGCCGGCCCTTAAACAAACACGTATATTCATATGATCTCCTGACAAAGATACAGACGGGGATAAAGATAGGCAAGAGGCGGCATTGCGGAAATGCCAACACACGGCTTACATGTTTTGTGATGTGCCATGCGTACTTGTAGAAACGCCGGTCTCTACAAGGCACTAGAGGAAGAAGCGATCGCGCACCTGAGGAGTAACATCCCCGCTTGTAAAATATCGTACTACGAGACGCTATTTTTCAGCCGCTGAGTTATACCACCGACTGATTACGCATGAAATCATTCACATGGAAATATAGTACTACTAACTGTTATAATCACCTCTGGGAACATGAATGCTGCCACACAGCCGCAAAGATCGCAGGCGCGACTAGGGCACCTCGCAACGTTACCTGATTCATTTGCCCACGACACCTGCTACACAGGTACTACACGGACGCAAGGCAAGCGCAAGTTCTAACAATAGCAACATCGACCGGTCCCTAAAGAAAAAAAATGTGCTATCAGGCGCATGTGGCTTCACTTACAAGTATAGAAAAAATAAAGGCTGCCGCCGTGGCCATATTTCTGCGCGCACGCCGCCTGTGTAAGGTCACCGTCAGGGCAGATAGTCAGTGAAAAATACCGTGGGCTGTCACGCTTTGTGGACTGCCAGACCGGCAGAGTGCAACAACTCTCAATGCTGCGAAGCTAGCGAAGGCATTGGTAAGTGCCCAGTCGCTGCGCAAAGGACGATGAATCTCTTCACGATATTCTGACTGTACCATTAACAGAATGCGAGTCGAAGCATAAGGAAACCAGCTTCTCCCACATCTGTACTGTATCGCGGGTTGGGCCATCTACAGCCAAACTTCTATTTTTCATCCAGGCAGACAGTTGCAGCGAAGGCATAATGGAACTGAAGATGATAACCACAATCTCGGAGGCAGCGTTTCAAACTTTCTGCTGCTAACTTACAAGCAGTACTTACCTCCGGGAAGAGCCTTCATCATTCTAGATCGAAGCTTGCGAAGGAGTCAGTAAAACATTGGCTTTCAGCCTCATCTTCGAGAGTAACTGTAAGCGTGAAATGCATTGCCTGCATGGCTTAGGGCATTTTAAAACGTCTAATAGATGGTGGTATCCGCACGCGGGCATCGGCCTGCGTTGCTGGCTGCTGAACGTGTCCTCGTCCTCGCCGGCTCGAGTTCTCTGAGCTAGACAGCACGCACATGCCATTCTGTACATGCCATTGTTTTAAATCACTCTTGTACCACCCGGATAAAATCCCGGTGTGATTGCAGTGTCTACAAATAAATAAATAAATAAATAAATAAATAAATAAATAAATAAATAAATAAATAAATAAATAAATAAATAAATAAATAAAAAAAAATAAATAAATAAATAAATAAATAAGTAAATAAATAAATAAATAAATAAATAAATAAGAACGCTCTTAAGCATTGTTTTTATATTTATTTCGAGGGAGTGGAAACCATGCCTAAAGGGCGGCCTGAAACACTAGCTTGTCTCCAGATCACTTGAAATAATAACTATTGTAGCTAGTTGGTCAGGCTGCACTGTGGCAGTTCGCCCTTTTACTTGTCAACTTCGGCGACGAATGAACGGTACTTCGATAGTACGTAGACCGTGAAGCCAACAGCGCTCTGGCGAACCCGCTCTCGCTTAAGAACTTATCATTCCCCGAGCTGTTGCTGAATCCCGAAATGAAAGTGTATGGATATGTACGGGAGCCCACGTTCGCATTAAAATTTTATTCGACCGCCGTTGTTATGACGATACGAAACGGAAGAGTGCTGTCGCCGCAGATATTAGCTTGCACGTGTCGTCAAATTAGGTGCAAGGAATTTCAAAATTGGTTTCTAATAACCCTTTCAAAGAATTTTGAAATTGGTTTCTCCTGCCTCTTACGAGCCATTACATGGCTATTCAGTAGCTCTCTGCTCGTTTCATTGCTGTATAAGTTTTAAGTAGCTCCTTCCATAAAAGTCGTAAGAGGCCGGTTTGTCATTGGACGGAGTGTTTCACGCTCAATTCCCGAAGTCATTACGTCGAGAATATTGATAAAAGGGAAATAAAGGTGTCAAACAGAGGACCCTGTGGTCTCACAATGGATGGAAAATTTAATATCACAGGCCTTTTTCATGCTGAAGGAGAAATATAAGTTTGTAGAGCTTTCTTGGTTTTGATCTGAATATAACTCGCTGCCTATTTTTCTTCACACCACTCAGGCAAAGAATACCGGTGTAATGTCTAAGCGTTCGCGACTATTTTTTTAAAGGGGAATCGAATCCAATCATCCCGTTTCAGAGGTTCGGCGAAAGCAAAGACATACATGCGGTGACACTTTTTTGATTGTTTAATAGTAGGGTTTCGTGCTTCTTAAAGGTTACGAAAAAAAAAAGACTGGGTATATTTATAAGGGAGCACGTGGGGGTAGAATCACACAATGAAAGAACACTAATCACTATTCAAATGAAGATCAATGCTTTTGTAAGCGATGAAATCCTTGCTGAGTTTGTACCCTTGATAAAGCTGTTGTTATTCGCGATTATCTCTCATCTCCAGACCTGACCAATTCAAGAGCGCAACAACACACTGCACAAATGGACCGAGCACGCCGTACCATCAATACATTTGCTCAATTATACTGAACGCTTTGAAAACAACTGACCGCTTGTGTGCGCACGTGAATGTGTGCAATCCTTCATGCTTCATCAATTTACGAATATGTGGAATAGCATCTAAGGTCATTGCAGGCAAACATCTTGAGCATAATAATGCCATGCCGCGTACAGATTTCTACACGTCATTTCTTTAAAGGGACCAAATGGGCACTGTGCTTGAGCAGACATATTTGAAATGAATCCTCAGCGCGGTCAAATATCAGCAATGCTTCCAGGGACCACTTGAGCTTAGGCGATCGCATGCGTATATGCACCCATTTGTGATAAAGATTGTGCCAAAATTATAGACGCATATTCATGCGACCTACCGACAAAGATACAGACGAGGATAAAGAGGGGCAAGAAGCGGAATGGCGGAAATGCCAACACACGGTGTACTGTACGTGTTACGATGTGCCATAGTTGCTAATCGAAACGCTGGTCTCCACAACGCACTAGAAGAAAAAGCGATCGCCTACCGCGAGGAGTAAGATTCTTGCCCGTCAATACCGTACAAAGAGGAGCTATTCTAGCCCTGCTGAGTAATACCACTGACTGCTTACGCGCGGTCCTGCATGAAATATTCCACGAGACAGTTCGATAATACTGACCATTATACTAATCTCTGCAAGCACGAACGCCGCCAGTCAGCCACAAAGATCGCAGGCACGAATATGACGCTACACAACACTACTTTATTCCGTCGCTCACGACACCTGCTACGTAGGTACTACACGGACGTAAGGCAACCCTGACTTCTAACAATGGCAGCATCGATTGGTCTACGACATAAAAGATGTGACCTCAACCGCACCTGCCTTCACTTACAGGTGCAGAAAAATAACGGCTACCGCCGTGGCCCTATTTCTACGCCTACACCGGCCGTGTAAGATTACCATCCCCAGAGGTGGCTAGTAGAAAGGATTGCGGGATATCGCGCTTTGTGGAATGCCAGACCAGAGGAGGAGTGCTTTTAGACGTTCTACGTGTCCCTATGCAGCGTTATGCTTGAGTGCGTAGTACGAGCGCATGAAAGTAAGGAGGAAAAGGAAGAGGTGTGCGCCTCGCGCCAGCAATTATCCAATCACTCCACCCACCCCTTACACATGTGTGCGTTTGTATCAACAATGTACCCTGGCCTATCCCCCACCGTGGGTACATGCCATTCAGCCAGAGGCCATAATCGTCATCATTATCACCACCACCACCACCACCACCACCACCACCACCACCACCACCACCACCACCACCACCACCACCACCACCACCACCACCACCACCATCATCATCATCATCATCACCATCATCAACATCATCATCATCATCATCATCATCATCATCATCATCATCATCATCATCATCAATGTTCAGCAAAGCGAGCTCTGTCCCTCCTCTACTACTGTCCTGTGGTAGTGACGACCGGCGCTGAAACTGGCGCAGAAGCCAAACAGACCGCCTGGCGTAGGAGTCTATATAAAATGCTTATTGAGAAAACCTGTGCGAACAAAAGAAACAAATAAGCTAGGTCACGAGATATTGACAAGAACACCGGGCTATCATCGCAATCATACTGGCACTGCCACTTGTCTACGATAATTTAACTATAATTAGGTACTCTGAAGACAACCTTCCAATATTTCCTAGAAAACTTGCGTAGATTTCAGAATTGCCCCCGATTAGCATGGTCCTTCACTAAGGAGAAATGCGCTTCTTGGGAAGATACGCGCGTGTAAGCGGCCGTAAGCAAAGGACGTAACAAAATAAACTTAGGGGACCAAACTGGCACTATGATCACAGGAAACAAGCCAGGCATCGGGAATTGCGGTGGTAAAATTAGTGGCTTATCTGCAAATTTTATAGAGGATGCATGTTTAAGAGTTATGGATACTCTTACTAATGGTGTCCTCTTTACTGTAGTATTGAAACATAAAAAAAAATTCAGGACGCTAAATCAACTCCGTATATAGTAGGTTCATGCTATGCTACAATGAAACTAGTCCTTTGAAAAGTGACTCTTCCTCCGGATATCATCAGGCACTCAGCTCTCGTACGGAGCCTGCCCTAGAGCTTTTAAGGTGTCACCCGTACTTGCAACCATCGCACCGCGAACCTAACAGTTTTTTTTCCCTGCGAATCCTTGGTTTATCCTTTATTACAATCAGTCTTTTACTGTCAATAGAATACATGATAAGCATCCTCGAAACCAAGGCGCGAGTTGCTTTTAGAAGCCAACACCCTTTCGTGGAAATGCCCAAGTGTTTCAACACCATCCTAACAACTTGGACCCGAATCGACGTGGTAAAGTATGTCTTTCTCTCTTCCAGGTTCCTATGAGTTGGTATATTTTAAAGCGAGAGCTGTTAAGCGCCCGTTCCTGGGCTTCGGGTCGTTGTGGTAGTCGTGGCAGTCGTCGGCATAATCAGTGAGTGCGTTGCCATGGGAACCACTCGGAGGCTGCTTACTGTCGAAGGAGTAGGGTATGACGCGAGTGCAGGAATCCGTAACCGAAGGATGGTTACCGTGGAATGGCGTGGCTATGACGAGAGCGTAAGGAGGCGCAACCAGTGGATGGTCTCCACGGGAACCACCCGGAAGGCAGTTACCCTGTAAGGAGAAGGATGGTTGCCGTGGAAGGGGGTGGCTATGACGAGATAGTAACGAGGCGCGAGCGGTGGGCGGATGGCATGAAAACCACCCAGGGGGTAGTTACGCTGGAAGGAAGAGGAGGAGAGTTACCGGGGAAGGAGGATGGTATTTCGAGAGTGCTGGAATAGGCAAACGGAGGATGGCTGCCACAATAACCATCTGGAGGGTGATTACCGTTGAAGAGGGAGGGAGAGTATGGCCAGAGCGGAGGAGTGCAGCAGGTTCTGCGGGACGCGCTGCGCAAAGAGCGGGGCGCGCTGCGCACTGCTGGCGCAGCGCGCCTAGAGCGAACGACTGGGGAAGAGAGCTAGTCGAAAAGCGAGTGTGAAGGGAAAACTAAACAGTACGCTCTAGACTTATGCACATATGAAGTCGCCCCTATATCCTCCACCTCATCATATGGCAGAATAGAAATACCCCAGCAGGTTTCACTTAATCTCGCGTTACACAGCGGTAACCGTTAAGCGGTAACAGCCGTAACCGTGTCAGCTTTTTTCGTAACGTGCTGAAAAAAGAAATTGATTTGTGCACACGGTGTTGCGAAGAAAGAACACACGAGCTGAAGAATCCAGTCAGGTATATAGTGCACAAGATTTGTTTTTTTTTTCTAACAGCCTGGGTAACATCTCTGACCGTCGCATCTGACATTCCTCTCTTCTTTCCCTCAGAGCTGCATTCCAAACTGATTGCGCGATCGCGATTTCACAAAGCTTGCTGCTGAGACCAGTCGCAATGCGATACTCACGGCCGAATGACTTTTCAATATATTACTACTTTATATATAACGGTCACAAGAATGAATGCTATTTTTCATTGTAATCACCGTCAACTTGTATTGATTCACACTAGCGGTGAACAATTCCGTGCGTATGCCTTCTTCATACCAGGTTTTTTTCTTCCGCTGCAGCCATGTCTTCATGGCGCAAATGACGCTCTCCTAGATTAAAAAAAAAATTAGCCGCCCGTAAATATAAAAATCAGGTGGTGCGAAGTCGGGATTATAGGAAGGATGATGCAGTAGAGTCCAGCCTGATTTGGAAATTATTTATTTTGTTTTCAAAAAGGAAAAAAACGGGCGTCACACACGGACGCCATTTTCTTATACCTGGGCAGTGGCGCCATCTGTGTGATGCTGAGAGCGGGCACGAATACCATGCGTGCATCACTTTCCTAGCCTGTGAAATTTCAGCCCATTATCTTTCGCTAGAAAAAATCAGCTGCGGTTTAAATACTGCTGAACCTAGTTAGAGAGCGAAAGCTGTGCTGTATCGCGCAAGTAGACGCGGCTTGGCGCCTGTAATGTGGAGTGCGCTCCGAACACTAGATAGGCAGCGCGCCAAATCTGCCACAATGGTAGGTGGCAGTTAATGGTTGATCGCGAGAGGGCGGCCGCCCAATGAACGCTGAGGCCTATTGCTGCAGTTGTGACTAAGGAGCGAGATCTAGAAATGCGCCGTGTGTCGTCACTGCTCCTCGCGCATGCGCAGCACGGCCCTCCAGGAGCCACGCGAAACTGCTCAACCTGCGGCCAGTAAAGCTTTCGCTTTAAAAAATTTGGCAGTGGCTTAGCTCAGCTATGCCAGGATATACGTAGCGAAAGCTGTAGTTCTCCGCTGGTTACGCATGTTGTCGAGTTTGTTGTTCTGACTAAAATGTTAAGCATTGAAGAAGTATTCGGTGAGACGCATTGCTTAATTATTTAATTGTTTTGACAGAGATAAACACTCCCCGATGATCGGCAAAGTAACACGCAGCTGTCTTAATGCTGTCTACAAAGAATTTAGGCTGCTTGCTTTCTCTCAGATACACAAGCTCAATCTTTGCGGTCCAGGATCTGGAGTACCTAGGTTCGAACTCGACCGCGGCGGCTGCGTTTCGATGGAGGTGAAACGCTAAGGCGCCCGTGCGCTGTACCGAATACTTCTTCAGTGCTTAACATTTTAGTCACAACAACAAACTCGACAACATGCGTAACCAGCGGGGAAGTACAGCTCTCGCTACGTATATCCTGGCATAGCTGAGCTAAGCCATTGCCAACTTTTTAACATCCACTGACATCGCACAGCACACGGGCGCCTTTGCGTTGAAAATTGAAAGTCGTTTTTTTGGGAAAGGAAATGGCGTAGTATCTGTCTCACACATCGGCGGAAACCTGAACCACGCTTGAAGGTAACCCGCCGCGGTAGCTCAGTGGTTAGGACGCTCGACTACTGATCCGGAGTTCCCGGGTTCGAACCCGACCGCGGCGGCTGCGTTTTTATGGAGGAAAAACGCTAAGGCGCCCGTGTGCTGTGCGATGTCACTGCACGTTAAAGATCTCCAGGTGGTCGAAATTATTCCGGAGCCCTCCACTAGGGCACCTCTTCTTCCTTTCTTCTTTCACTTTCTCCTTTATCCCTTCCCTTACGGCGCGTTTCAGGTGTCCAACGATATATGAGACAGATGCTGCGCCATTTCCTCCCCCCCCCCCCCCCCCAAAAAAAAACCAAAACTTGAAGGCAAGTGATAAAGGGGGGACTAAGAGAAGAAAGGAAGAAAGAGGTGCCGTAGCGGAGTGATCCGGAATAATTTTGACCACCTGGGATCTTTAACTTGCATTGACTTCGCACAGGACACGGCGCCTTTGCGTTTCGCCTCGATCAAACGCGGCCGCCGTGGTCCGGTTCGAGCCCATGTACTCCGGATCAGTAGCCGAGCGCCCTAACCTATCAGCCATCGTGGCGGGCGTCCACTCACCCAGGGAGCCAGTTATGCGCCCTAACTTTCGTCAAAATCATCAGTCTGAAACGCAACGGCAACGCCAATGAATACAATGAACACCGAGGCCTACAGAAACCGAGACGAGCGCTCGGTTTCGGCGGCGGTGGCGGCTGAGTGACATCGTAGCTATCACGTGGTTTCTCCTCGTTCAAGGTCAAAAATGTGCGCACACTGCGCATACGAAGCACGCGGCGGAGAAGCTACGAAGGGGAGTAGTAAAGCTTTCGGTTAAAAAAAATGAGGGCAATGTTTTTCGGGCATCCAACGTAGTTTCAAAATCCGGGCTCTGTCTGTGAAAGTGCAAAAAGTAATCACTTAAAACATGCTTTTAGCATCTTATACACACGTTGCGTGGTGTGTACTACAGGGAACAGTGTCCGCTCATGGCGTTAATAATAATAATTGGTTTTTGGGGAAAGGAGATGGCGTAGTATCTGTCTCATATATCGATGGACGCCTTAACCGCGTCTTAAGGGAAGGGATAAGGGAGGGAGTGAAAGAAGAAAGGAAGAAAGAGGTGCCGTAGTGGAGGGCTCCGGAATAATTTCGAATGCCGCTCACGGCGTTAGAAAAAGGATTAGACGCAGGCACTGGTGTCGATGCGGCGCCCACTTCCCATCCAGCCTTGAAATTTCATTTGTTTCATAAATGTCTCTCTGGTAAATCTCGTTTTTTCACTTCTCCTGACAGGAGAATTTACCGGCATCGTTGGCTCGATAGCGATGGCGCAGTATCGCTTGGTGGCTGCATTATTTTCAGAGTGAATGAGCGGAGCAAATGCCGACATAATGCATGCAAGGCTAATCCATAGCTGCATCTTCACATGATCGCTACGAACATCGACAGTAGTCAAGCTTTTGGGGAGCATGAATTTGTACATACTTATTTTCAGAATCATCATATTGACATCCTTTTTCCGGCTCGTTAGCAAATACCACCGATTACAGTTGTGCACAGCCGCCCACTATGTACTATAGTGAACAAATGTAAGGGAAACCAACTCCTCGAAGTTTCCACCCGTGCCACTCTGCGTGGGGGCTCCACCTGACAAAGCACTTCTGGTGTCGAGGCCGGTGTAGCTAAAAATCTCAGATCGGTGCACAGGATAAATCTTGGTGCTGTTCTTAGGACTCGCCACTTGCGTATAATTGGGGTACAGAGGGCGCTTAATCGGCGCAGAGTCGCTCCTTAAATCTTGCGTATCATTTTACATTTCTTGTCTCTGTCTCATTCATAAAGCTATCAGGGGAAGCTCCTCGCATTAAATTCCATTGCTTTCCATTGCTGTTCTCGCCGCCTCTTCCCGGAATCTTCTTCAGGCGGCTGTTTCGGAAGGTTTCTTCCGATAGCTGGTTTTCATTAGACAGCCCCGTACCTTTTCCCACCCACCTGTTACATGGCGTGCCGCAAGTAGTTTTTGCCATTTTATGCTGTAGAAAGTATTTGTGCCCAAATATACTGTGCACATGCTGGCATTCGCCTCCGCACGTGAATATGCAACCACGTCCGGCGCCTCCCGCTGTTCTCACGAAAGTTCAGGTGACAAAGCACAGATTTAAGAAAACCCCTTTCGACCACAAGTGCACCCATGATCACAATGACAGAAAAATATAGGGAAACATACGAACGCTACATTTTTTTGAACGTATGCTTCTAACCCGAAACCAGGGATTCTAAAAAAAAAAGCTGCCTTCAGATGGTTTCTCGCCTACCGGTAAGACGGTTATGTAGGTCTCAAAAAGCTGATCAATAGTTAGCCGTTTAACGTAGTATGAGAATCTGCTCGTCTTTGATACCATCTCTCTGATTGCCCGTTCGTCAAGCTAGGCGATGGAAATGAGTAGCGACATACGATGACTGCTCTTTGAAGTCGTTGAGGTAACCCGCATCATTGGCTATTGACGCAGATTTTGCCTGCAAATTCAATTATTATAAGCTGCGGTGCTACGCGATGTCTAGACACCTGGAATATGTCAAAGAACAAGAGAAAAAGCACAAAAAATTCTTTGTAAGTATTTTATTCTCCGGCGCCTTGTCCCAACCATAGCCCGTACACGCAAACCTTCAGAGCATTTTATATTTTGTAAGGAGGAATGAACTCGGGAATGATTGCGTTCTGCACAAATCAGCCCAGGCAATTTGCTTGTTTTCGTCTTGTAAATAAGAGATGCGCGTCTGCGCTCTCGAAATTGGATTTCGCAATCTATGATCTCCGAATTTCTCAAGGTACGTCAACTTGGGAGGTTGATTTCGCGCACCAGTTGTGCCCCCTAGCTTTCACTGCAAAATCATTATGCGTCCGCACTTTACTGTGCTGATGTTCAGAATGCGCCCCTCAGTGACCGGAAGCCTGACCGCCCAGATGCTTGACCGGCGGCTGGGAAAACCGTGGCCTTGCAGGCACATCGACCTCTAATCTCGCACACAGCATAAAAAAAAAGACCATATGCCTGATTCCCATAACGGAATCTTACTCCATGACCGCCCTAACTATTCCTTTGGTTTTTATGTGCACAGACTGGTCTCATACTCGCATTTAAATTGGTAGCGGTTCTTCATTTTGTTTTCTAAATACCTAACTGAAACAACTTCCATGCATTCGCGATCTGTGTTTACTTTGACCTCAAAGCAAACTGGGGTGCCCTTCATTGTTTGACTAGATCAAAAAAGAAATCATTTTAGTAAGCGTGCGCCTCACCAGGGTCCGCTCATTTCTTCTCTCTCCTTTTATTTTTCTCTAAAACGTTACTGCCTAGGACACACAAAATGTCAAGTGTGTAAGATGAGGCTACAAATGCTTTTAAATGTTAAGAAATATTTATGGGCAATGAATGAAATTTTCATTTATTATCATAAATTATACCTTGGTTACGCCGTGAATATGTGCAATTTATAATTCGTCCGCCTTACCCAAATTTATAAAATCCAGTCTTGCATGATGCTAGAATTCAGCATGACAAATGAAACCCACATAAGAAAACGGTTTCAGTGCATCTCGACTAACGGCGTTAATAATCTTTTCCACGCACAGAAGCGGCTCTAGAAAATTATTAACCCCTAGCAACGCTTCCTTCATTCTACATTGTACCAAGAGTTCATTTCTTCCCCCAGATATTCAAGATACAAGAAAAGCTGGACATTTTTACATGCTCGAATGCGTACTTAGTCGGCCGGTACCAGCCTTCCTCAATTGCTCCTGGTATCTTGGAACAGTAGGTTTGCAGTTTGGAAGCAAAAGGGCGAAACATTTGAAATTCATAACTGCGCCATCTCCTTACTGGTAATTTAAATCTTTTCTTGTTTGAATTTTTGTATTTTATTTAATATCTTATTGTTTAAATTTTTAAATGAACGAAAAAAGTTTCATTTAGAATTGGCGAGAATCGTAACTCACTAACTACCTCATCATCATCAGACTGAGGACGCCCAGTGCACGCAAATGCCTTGCTCATATTTCACCAATTAACCATATACTGAGCCACCTGCGGTCAGTTTTTCCCCGCAAGCTGCTTAATCTCATCCTGCCATTTATCGTTCTGCCGCCTTCTGCTACGTTTGCCTTCTCTTGGAATCCAGTTCGTTACCGTTAAGGACCAGCGGTTATCTTGCCTTCGCATTACATGCCTTGCTCTAGCCCATTTCTTCCTGTTGATTTCGACTAAGATCTCAATAACACGCGTTTGTTCCCTCACCCACTCTGCCCTCATCCTGTCTCTTAACGTTACACCTATCATTTTTTTTTTCATGGCTCGCTGCGTTTTCTTTAACTTGAGCTGAACCCTTTTCGTTAGCCTCCACGTTTCTGCCCCATAGGTGAGTACCGGTAATTTACTGCTGTTGTGTACTTTTCTATTGAAAGATATTTGTAAACTGGCAATAATGATCTGTGAGGACCTCCGAAATGCGTTCCATTCCTTTCTTATTTTTCTGTTATATCTCCCCAGTGATTTGGATCGGCGGTCACTACCTGCCCTAAGTAGACGTATTAGCTTACTGCTTCCAGCCCCTCGCTACTAATTTTAAAGTGCTGCTTCCTTCCGAGCATGTTAAACATTAGTTTTCGGCATATTTATTTTAGATAGATTGTCTGCTTTGCCTGTCTAGTACATCTCTGAGTGACTTAGCAAGGAAATGTTATCAGCGAATCACAGATTACTGTGGTACTCACCATTAACTCTTATTCCCAACTGTTCCCAATCCAGGCCTCTGAATACATCCTGTAAACAGACGGTGAATAACTACCTACACGAAGAAAAAACAGTTGTTGCGGTGAGCTGCGAGTGAGTGGGCAAAAAAATGATAATATAGGTCCTGAAAAGTGGTTGATTCACTTCATCGGTGACGTGGGTTTGGAAGACAGATATACTTCTGTACGTAATCTCTTGCCGAACGAATGGTAGATATGACTACAGACAGAAACTCAAGGGTGTGGAGGATCTAAATTGTTTGGTTTTCGGCAATGGGAGCGCCCCCCCATAGGTGAGAAGGAGCTTACCTGAGGTGTACTGAACTGCCAATACTGACTCCGAGGCTGTCAGGGAAATAAAAGACAGTCTAGCCCACTTATAACGGCCTAAGATATAACGAGCGCTTGCTTATTTGGAATGAAGGAAGCGGTACCGTCAAATCGTGCATTAGGAAACGCCAAGAACTGTAGCCACAACTCGGATACACAGAACGAGTGTGCGCTGTAGTTCCAGAAAGCGGAGACGGAAGAGCGTCTCTCGGCCCGGCGACGCCGCCACAGAAAGAACATGGCGACGCTAAAAAGCGATGAAATATGCTGCACTGAAACTGAAAACAAACAATGGACTACAATGTCAATCAATGCGTGTGTGTAAAGTGGCGGGACAAAGCATCTGAAGTGGCAGGAGAAGCATGGATGCCGCATGATCGCAGGATAACGTCGAATGTGAAGCTGCTACGCATGATCGAAGATCAGCCAATGGGTGGTTATTTGTGAAAACATGTGATATCGGTTGCCTGCATAGTGGTCTCTCATCGTCTTTTTGTGCCGCTGCCACATGCGATAAGTGCGCATTTATTCTACATTGCAGCTCATACATTCTGTGAGCAGATGCACAGTGCTGCTTTTGGTGCTGCATGGATTCTGGAGAGAGAGATGAGGCTATCGAAAGGTCAAACGCTTATGATTTTGTGACATGTTTTCGATGCAAAGCAGGCCGCATGTCGCTTGAAATGTCTTCTTTCGTACGGGCGCCAACTTCGTATAGCCGTGCTGTAGCGAAGCCCTGTTGTGTGCAAAGTACGAACGCTCCCTGACAGCCAGGAATCTAATTAAAGAGGCTGACCTTTTTTTATCTCGCGTCCCCGGAAACAAAACAAAAACAAAGAAACAGACAAATACACCTGTGCCTTTCCTCTCTGCCTACTTCAGCTCGCTTTCGCAGTCTCGAGTAAAACAAAACTACCGTGATTACATCTGGCGTCGGGGAACTAGCAGCCGCTTCCCAGTTGTGCACATCACAGTCTAAAAACAAAGAGCAAAAGAGGTACACACGCGCACACGCGCACACACACGCGCACACACACGCACACGCGCGCGCACGCACGCACGCACAGACGCACACACGCGCACGCGCGCGCACGCACGCACGCACAGACGCACACACGCACGCACACACACACACACACACACACACACACACACACACACACACACACACACACACACACACACACACACACACACACACACACACACACACACACACACACACACACACACACACACACACACACACACACACACACACACACACACACACACACACACACACACACACACACACACACACACACACACACACACACACGCGCACGCACACACACACGCACGCACGCACACACGCACGCACGCACACACACACGCACGCACGCACGCACACACACACGCACGCACGCACGCACGCACGCACTCACTCACTCACTCACTCACGCACGCACGCACGCACGCACGCACGTACACACACACACACACACACACACACACACACACACACACACACACACACACACACACACACACACACACACACACACACACACACACACACACACACACACACACACACACACACACACACACACACACACACACACACACACACACACACACACACACACACACACACACACACACACACTCTCTCTCTCTCTCTCTCTCTCTCTAAATTGCGAATGAGCTCCTCATACGAAACAACAGCCCCACGTCACTGCAATGCAGCAGTTATGTTTACGCACAACCAGGTTTCGTTGGTTGAGAATTAAAGTGAGCGAATCAGCCTCATTAACGCTAACTTTGATTAAAACGAAGCTCTAGCAACGAAGACTGTTTGACCTGGCAAACAGTAGACAAATATTGATGGCTGTTCCGAGGCACTTTATTAATTTCTCAGATTGGCGATGGATGAGATTTATGCTTTTTTCTTTATATATCCCTCTGATCTCCTTCCCGGTCTCTGAATTGAGGCTGCCTTTATTTTTTTGCAGCTTTTATTTTCCATGTAGTAATATTCATATAAACTTCTTTTCACCTCCTCATTACCATCAGCATTAATTTTGATGCTAGCATGCCACACTCTGGTGGATTGGGTGACTCGAATATTTTATTGTACTTTTGTGAAAATTTCTATCAGTTGTGTATTTGGCGTTCTGCTCCGCCAAGAGGCTGCCTTAACAGCTAAGAAAATAAGCTTCCATACGTGCCTCGCTACGTATTGTTGACATAGGAACCACCGGTTCCTCAACCGGGAAAGAAATCACCGCAGTGGCAATTTACTTTCACTGCAATTTTATTCTTTGTATTTTCACAGCATCGTTGCATGTCCAATTACACACGCCTAATTAAAGGGCTCGATATGCAAAGGGAGGATAATTAGCCTGACTTTAATGAAGCACTGCGCCCAACCTGCGGGAACTAATAATTGGTTGCAGCGGCAGTAAACAACAAGGAGATACAATCCAATACAATCTTTATTCAACACCTCAGTAACGTTTGGAGCGCAGACAGAAATCCAGAAAAAGCTTGACTAGTCCCGTACCCCAATACAACTGCGGGAATATGTATATCTTTGTATATGTCAGAATGATAATTTCATTTCTGTGTGTTTTAGATATTGATTTATGCTCATGTTCGACTGGCGTAACTTCTATTGTTTCCTTAAAAGCTTTTCATTGTAGAAGTTTAACCTAACATTCATCATGATCGAAATATATTCAGCATAAACAACCGACCATAAGGAAATGCAGGTACAGACGATAAGTTAGATTATTGTACATTCCTTTCCTCTATAGATTTATTGCGCAGACACTTCAGTGCTGTGCAATCGATTCTATATCTGCATTGTTATCCATTGAGAATTCATTTAACAACATTGGCAGATTAAATTGCAACATTTGCTTTCTATAACCACTACTACATTTGTTCTATTTCCAGTGTTCCGGGTTCCAGTCGGGCCAGCAATTTTAGGGCATTGCTACCTTTTTCTTCTAATCTATATTGCCTAGAAAGTCTATAGTTATGTTCTATGCTGACAATGTTTAGCTGCTTGTATATGTCACTTATATGACATAAATAAAGCGCTTTACAAATTATATGGATACCTGTTTCTGCAGCAACTGAAACTCATTAATACTGTCTTTCGTTGTTCCCCAAACAAGTGCACTATATTTGAGTGTTGATGAAAATAAAGAATTGTAAAGCATAATATTAACTGCTATTGAAAATGTGAAGCAGTGTCCTCGCATGTGACCAATAGATTTTTAAAGTTTTTTGAGAAAGAGATTTATGTGAGCATCCCAGGACATATGTTAAAAAAATTCAGGGGGACACTTTGTTGACCTAAAGTGGACCTAAAGGCGAAAGCCTTTAGCGCGGTCTTGCTGCTTGTGTCACTGATGTGTGGTTAAGATGTTAATTAAGTACACAATTGTTTTTGAATTTTAGATGCTGGAGACACTAGAGGGCGTTTGGGAGGCATACGTCTGATTCGACGCCTTTCCGCCAACTCTCTCCAGCGTCCTAGACAAGGAGAACTACATATGCGTTGGCAGGAAGTAGCGTAGGCGTTAGCACGCTCGGCGGCGGAACAGAAGGTTGGTGGTAAGAATTCCATCATGCAAAAAGATTTTTTCTTATCGAGTTGAAGAGTGTCACGGACGGACGGACGGACACAGCGATTATGAGCCATTAAAGGCTTTCGCCTTATAAATGCCACCGAACGACTTGAAACTTCGCACAACTTCTGTTTCTACATGGTATATTACAAAAGGGGGTAGTATGCAAGCTTTGTTTCTTGTGTGGAACAAAACAACCTTAGTTTCGCAAAATTTAAGTTTAATCCAGTGTTTGCTGCGTATTTGCTCACTACCCGAAGTGTGCAATTAGCATGACAAGATAAGCCTGCAGAAGATCAACCCGAAAAGAATAAACTTGTGTCGCCAGCATAAATTACGTACTTGGTACGGTTGTCAATGTTCTCTATGTCATTGATACACCGAACATAGAGAAAAGGACCTAGAATGCTCCAATGTGGAATGCCCTCTGTAACTACTTCTATGATAGAAGAATGCCCAGCTATCACAACACACTGTAAACAGTATTGAAAGTATTGCAAAATTAATCTATGGGCTATACCACGAACACCATAATTCTCCAGCTTTTCAAGAAGTATTCTAGGACTACTGCAATAAAGCTTTTTTTTTAAGTTGAAGAAGACTCCAAGCCCGATCTTTTTTTTTTCCCATAAGTTTCAAGTATTATTTCTTTCTGTGTGAAAAGTGCAATTTAGTGGACCTGTTTTTTCTGCACCCATATTGCGCGGGAGTTAAAATGTTGCAGTGAACAGTCAAAGAAGTTAGTCGTTTGAGAATAATTTTTTTCGAGCCCATGTGAAAAGACTGCAGGTATTGAAATTGGATGATAATTTATTTGAGAGGTTATTACCACCACTTTCTTATATACTACGGTGACATTTGTATACTGCGGGCTCCGAGAAAACACTGAATATGAGAAGTAAATATTTATATATGCACCAACATATGGATAATTTGGTCAATAACATGTTTTAATGGTTTAACTTGAAGACCCGTTATTTTCTGGAGAGCACGGTGCGTTGGACAGTGGTTGTCTCAGGCATTTCGTTACTGAAAGCGAGGCTCAATTAAGTTCTATTTCCGCAAGCCTGAACTGGAGTATCGAGAGATAACAGCCTCATTTAGTATTAGAGTCCTCTAGCAAATGCTTGCGGTACAATGAGCTGCATATAGGAAAATGATTTACCGCTGTAATCTGAGAGCACTAAGAGTTTCAACGCTACCAGACCGTGTTTTGTCATAGTTGACGTGTTTTGGACGCGTAAAATCTGTAAACGGGCTTTGCATACGATACAGTCTAGTAGATAACATTTTCTCTTTAATAACAAGATAAATAACTTCTCTCAGTGATACGCGCCGAAGGACGTGTCTGTGTTAAGTACGTGCGTGAGCGCACATTGTATGACAACGTCCCGCTTGCGTCTGGGCACTATTCGTGGTAAAGTCTGATATAAAATCCCCGCGGCACTTCATCCGAAGTGAAGAATAAAACTTCCCGGCACTTTGACCGTGATTCAGCGCCACTGCACACGTGCAGTCACCGCACTGTTTACGACGAGTTTCCGCATCAAAAGTAAACGAAAAAGCTTCTTGCAAGCTTGCAATAGAAAGTTGGCGACGCCGACCGACGCCTTCTTCGTAAGCAAGAGGAAACACTCCCGTTGGTTCGAGTTACGACCGGGATTGGTGATCTGAGAATTGTAGCAGGGCTAACGCTTGCATAATGATAGGGAAATGAAGGCAGTTCTCACGAGCTTCTGTGGCGAGGAAGCACGTTGGAGAGGCCGCCTCTATGCTAGCAGTGAGCGGTGCACACTTTGAGGAGCCCCGAGGACTCCCTGCTAGCGTCCTCCGGAGTTTTATGGTGCCCGGAAGTGTTCGCTGCATTTTATGGCCACGGACAGGACTGCGACTTTGGGAATTGGGTATCCGCGTGGACTTTGGTTAATGTGATTTTTCGCCTACTAATTTCTATCGCAGCTAACTTCATGCTGTTTCAGTGCCACTCCTCATGGAGTCTTCTGGTCAGAGACACTGTGTTTCGAGTCTAATTTATTGTCAACGCAAATAAGCAGACTAAAACTGATTGTGCTTTAGTGACGCATGGTTACGTCGATAATGCAACGATTTCCTACGGCTAGTATAGTGCAAGACGACTTCAAAACGAAACGCGAAACGCGACATCAGTGCAAGCAAGGGAAGGTTTCTCTATAGCCGCTGATCGTAGAATTTCCTTACATATAATAAATCAGTCGATCGGCTTATCAGAGTAGACAGTATGTCATTTGAGAGACACAAAATCGAGAGCACGAATATGATCAAAACCCGAAGGGCGGAAACTGAATGTTTGCTGTATGCACGAATGCTGTGTTGGGAAGTATCGCACACTATGAAGAACTATCGCGAATAATAAGAACTGCTCAAGACACTCCGAACTTTTGCTCTAGACCAAAAGATGGAATCAGTTCTTTGAAATGGCCTGGAAACGTACATAGCAATGTGAACACACACATAGGCACCTACTTACCACATGTTAGAGTATATTATAAGCGTTTCGTACGCCGGATTGCCAGATGACTTCTGCACACGCCCAGTGCCAGATGTGCATTCAAGTGGAGCGCGGACCGGCCCCAGCGCGTACGCAGAACACATCCAGCAATCAGGTGCAGGTGGTTTCTAGTAGGCTTCCACTATGCCAAAACAATCCCTAATTGTACACCCCAACAGTCAGGTGTGTA
This sequence comes from Amblyomma americanum, assembly GCF_052857255.1. NCBI lineage: Eukaryota > Metazoa > Arthropoda > Arachnida > Ixodida > Ixodidae > Amblyomma > Amblyomma americanum. Next base: position 139,691,036 of record NC_135500.1, read on the forward strand.
TGATAACTACGGTTGCTGCTGCAAAGTTTTCATATTCAGGAGCCTACCATTCTTTTTGCTTCAAGAGATCACTTATAGACAACAGACGACACTTCCGGTGGCACGTCTGGTTGCGCTGTTTTCGGCCGTAATGTAATATCAAGGAGCACTAAAAAACAAACAAAAATAAGAAACCATGCAACCAAATTCCTTCGTCACCAAGTGCACACAAATTTAGTAGCGATTTGAGCGGACGCCGCCTCGCATACGAAATCAGCTGTCAAAACAGTGGTCACATGTAGAAGAACGAGCGTCCAGGAGCACTGCATTTCCACTATAGAGCGAAGCTACCTCTCCCATCCAAGTGAGTGAACGTGGTCACACGTTTGGTTACAGCCGCAGTGCTGTCAGCCTGGCGCTGCTGCCCGACCATTGCAGGCTGTACTCGGAAAAGCGCAGAGAAGAACTACAAAAAATGTCGTAAAAAACCGACCGGAAGTTAATGGTTGAACAGGAAATATTAGGGGCAATAAAGGACTACATAAAATAATAAACCACGGGAGCAGCATGACAAAATTACTGCTCCAGCAGAGTGAGCAGTGTGACACAAGCGGAGCGAGTTGTGCAGTACGGATTTGAGCACTGGCGTTACGGAGTGCGCGTGAATGAGTGCGCGCGTAGCATTTTTATTGTTGGGGGGAGAAACCTGCGCCGTTAGCCCGAATAAATGTTGAAAACTGCTGCGTTTGCAGGAGTGAAATATCCTCGTGTTATACCGGGCGTTTCAGAGAAGGTGATCACCAATTTTTATAAATAGGGTTTTTGACGTAATGAGTTTTTTTGCGGCGTATTTATACCATCGTTGATGGACGTGGAAAAACAGGCGAATCATGTGCCCAAAACAACTGGATTACCTGTAAAGTGAGATGACAAAATAAATTTTAATAGTCAACTGTCTAAGTATTACCGATAGGCACCTGGCTGGAATGAGAGGTTTGTAGCCGGCCGTTAGTAATAACCATATTAGTTTTTTGAATTTCGAAATCGCGATTACCCTCGTCGCTGTAGCTCGACAAAGTTTGGTTACATATTGCCAAAAATACATGGTCTTTCGAGAAGCATGCAGACAAAGCAACCCCTCCAGTGCACGCAAGTAGTCGAAATAGCCAAATTTTGTCGAGCCACAGTGCCGAGGGTAATCGCGCTTTCGAAATTTTAAAAACTAACATGGCTATTACTAACGGCTGGCCAGAAATCTCTAATTGCAACCAGGGGTCTATCTGTAATAGTTAAAAAGTGAAATATTAGAATTTTGTGAATCAGTGAAGTAGTTAACATGATTCGCCTGTTTTCTGACGTCCGGCAGCACTGTTATTACTACGCCGCAAAAAACTGCTCTTGAAATCAAAAACCTTTTTTTTAAAAAATAGTGATCACCTTCTCTGAAACAACTTGAATACCTGTGCGTTTTATACTAAATTAGTTGCCCAAAGATAAAGGATGTCATGAGGACACAAAGATAAAAAAAGAAGACAAAGATAAAATCTCAGTGGGAGGAGGAAGGCGGGGGGAGAGGCCGAGGTCAAACACCTGAGCCCCCGCGACGATGCATTGCAGTCCGCATGTACAGTGACATACTATGTTTAGATCATTTATGGTGTGTGCGTCTGCGCAATTTATTTTCACCGAGTGGTTCCAAGCCACGCGATAAAAAGCAAGCCTACTAGTTTACTCTCGTTTACTTTTTGGCCGTTATAGTCTCCTCTTGCTCATATTTTGAGCTGCCACTTACCCAATCAATAGTGCTTAGAGGCTCTGAAACGTCGGCGTGTCACGTGAATAATAATTGTGGCTGTCTCACTTATGCCACCACCCATGCCTCAATTCAGAGGCGTTCGTGTCAAATTGGGATTTACCGGAGTGGACAGCCTATATGTCTGCGAGCTTCAGTCGGGTGCTTGTTTTGACTTACAAGAGCCAGCGCGGCGGTGCTGAACCATGTCGTCTCCATTTTTCCTTTTTGTGTTAGGATTTTCTATGAAGTTTTAAACTTTCTTCGGCATTTGGCTTCTAAAACTGCAGCAGGTTATGTGCGCAGCCGACTGGTGTTGCATTTCGTCTTGTTTGTTCTTTATTTGGAATTTGTACATGTTCACTGTCGCTTTTCTACACCAGAGGGATTTCCGTCAAGTGAAGTTATTGAGAAAGCCACACGGTTTCAGGCTTGCTGCTATACCGTTAAAGCAGGCAAACTCGAGAAAGGCAAAATATTTAAACGAGGGCGATATTAATCTGGGATCAAGTCTGGAGCGCTAAATATTTAACCCGAACCGCAAACTTCAACGTGCACAGCCTTCCACTAACATGTTACGTATTTTGTGACTTCGACTAATCGCACTCCAAGGCAGAACACCACGGGCTGCCAAAGTCTGCGCAATATTTACTTGCGCGTATGCAGGAAAAGAATGATGGAACGAAAAAGGGGGAAAATCGTTTATCACTCCATATATAGACGTAGCATGTTTGAATGCATTCTACTCCTTGTGCAACACCAGTCTGCCACTGGCTGTGTGTTTTTGTAACCCTGATTTTGATTTTTGCTGCAGTAAAGGATTAAGCGGATCATATCGACGAAGAATGGATGTACACAGGAACTGCATTGTTTATATCAGCAGAGGTTTAGGGGTTGCACACTTCGCATCATAATTAAAAGTATTTCATATTATTGTCAACAGATTTATTATATAAATGCCATAACAAGCTTTTTAGATTTAGTGGACATGAATACCTAGTCAACTATTCTAATTATTTCCTAAACGCTTCACACTATTCATTTATTAGTAAAATTAAACACCATTCATATAGCTAAAAAGAGCTCTCTTGTTTAATATATATCAAGGAAAACGAAGCAGTGACTCCTGTTTTCTTATTCTCCCCGTTCGTGCTTCAGTGCTTGAACGTGCAAGTTTCAATTATGTCGATTTTGCGAGTTTGCCTTTATTTTACAGTGAATATGATATAAAAAATATTCGCTTTGATAATGCAAAAGGTATCCGGACAGGCATGTTACAACTTCTGGTGAAATTATATAACTAATACCGGTTGCTGGTAGAGCGTTTCCTCTGTTGTGAGCGAAGGCAAGGCATACTATTGTGTTGTAAGTTTATTCGAACTAATTATAATTTGAGCCCATGTATATCCATGTACCACGTGCACAAATAATAATAATAATAATAATAATAATAATAATAATAATAATAATAATAATAATAATAATAATAATAATAATAATAATAATAATAATAATAATAATAATAATAATAATAATAATAATAATAATAATAATAATAATAATAATCAATCAATCTCTATTTTTTCAGTGCCCAGGAACAACCCAAAGGTCTTGGTGCTGGTACACCATTCACACGCACAAAATGTACATATATTTCACTACAAAGGAAGACACTCAGGGGAGGTAATGCAGCAGTCAAGGCGATAGAAAAAAAAGACACATAAACTAGGCGCGACAGCAAGCATGAAACAAAAAAGCGAAAACAAGGAAACAGCGAGAACAGCGGTACATGAAAACAGCTAGAACAGGCAACAGACATATAAATAACTAATGGAACAATAAACAGAGAGAATGAACACAAGAACGACCGATAACAGCCAAGTACAGCATATATCAAAATACAAACAAGAATAAAGCCAATACTAATATGAACGAATAAGAGATCTCTGAAATACAAGCTAGAAATACAATCATACACAATAAGAAATGTAATTAGTGAACGCGTTACAGACAATCAGGCGTGAGTACACAGTATTAAAGAAATAATATTAATGAAAACAAGTACACGTGATGTACAATTAAGGAGAGAAAAAAACAATATAATACCGGTGCAATAATAATAATAATAATAATAATAATAATAATAATAATAATAATAATAATAATAATAATAATAATAATAATAATAATAATAATAATAATAATAATAATTGGTTTTTGGAGGGTAAAGGAAATGGCGCAGTATCTGTCTCATATATCGTTGGACACCTGAACCGCGCCGTAAGGGAAGGGATGAAGGAGGGAGTGAAAGATAAAGAGAAGTAGGTGCCGTAGTGGAGAGTTCCGGCATAATTTCGACCACCTGGGGATCTTTAACGTGCACTGACATCACACAGCACACGGGCGCCTTAGCGTTTTGCCTCCATAAAAACGCAGCCGCCGCGGTCGGGTTCGAACCCAGTTTCAATCCCAAGGGTGGATGCAGGAGGCACGTGCACTTTTACCAGGGAAATTTTAATGAGAAAGCATTAGATGGCTCACCGACACGAAAACCAGGAATCGCCAGAAAAGTGGCGTCGTTAGAAAACTCACTATTGGCCGCAACGGTGTGATGTCATCGAAGGCGGGAAAATACGAAATGTTAACCAGTAATAGTGACTACTAGTACTTACAACTGCACTGACTACAAAGGAATAGAATGAAATTAGAATTAGAACATAACTACGATAGAACTGTAACGGAATGGAATTAGAATTGCAGTGCTTTCGCATTACTCTCACGTAGGTTCCCTAAGTGCCTCAGGTAATTTTTGTGTAAAGCAATCTATCCTTGAAAAAACTTTTAAAGCGAAGGTAAGCGAAGCGAAGGTAAGGAAAGCGAAGGTATCCGAGGGACGAGCGCACAAGGACATTCAAAGGAAGAAATACAGGATAGCCTTCAGCGTGTTTGTCTGCCTTTGCCATGTTACTTGGTGAATTGTTAGGCTGTTTTGTTTTGCACCTCTTAAGACAAAAGTCTTCAGTGCTTCCTCAAATCGAGAAAAGAAAGGAAAGGATCAGTAGAACCTTAATTATAACCGTCTGTCGTATAAATAGGCGATGTTCTGTGGTCTGAGTGCTGAGGCGCGTAATGCGAGCCGTTGTTATTCGAGGCTTATAGATGAGCTCAATTTCCATACCGGTTATATATGGCAATGGAAAAGAGTCTTCCCTACCAGACACTCGCGGCAAGCAGTGACAAAAGACCTGAATTTCCGCTTCACTCATAGCTCTGCAAAACGAGAGGATGAAGCTAACAGTCAACATACCCGATCAGCCTGATAGATGGGGTCTGCTAGTGGATCGCGGAAAGTGAGCTTGCCGCGAATTAATTTTAAGTCGCTTCAGGCATGTCCAATGTGCCTGCCTGAATTTGATAGCTTGGTGAATAGCAACGTGCCGAAACCATCAGTTTCCTAGGCCGTCAAAAACGCTGCCCCAGACAGTAATACGATGCATGGATATGACGAGAGAATACAGAAATAGAGGGTGGGTCCCACAAAAGTAAATAACTTGCGGAAAGGACCAACAGAAATAATGATTTCTTCTGCGGAATGCCGACAGTTATAATAATAAGTTATGATGAAATACCCCGAAATGTGTGAAGTTGCAGCCAGGCACCTATCAAGTCCTCATAGCTATGAGACAGAGGTTGCACATTGGACGCTAATTTTAATTTTAATGTATTATACTGTCTGAAATATGTGATCAAGTACAACCGCTCCCTCCACGATGCAAATTGGGGGCTCATGTTGCATGAGAGATCTGGTAATGAGATGCCATATTTTCCAAAAGTAATCAAGTAAATATTTTCATTTTTTGCTGGAGAGTGCGACAAATATTTTTTCTAATGTTCAGAAATTAAGGTTGGATGTGCTGCGCACTACTACTGGAAGTAATTAGCCTTGCGAAGTTCGTCCGCAATAGCTGTACCTTAGTCACACATAAATTATTAAGGTCTACCGCAGTTCTTAAGCCTCGGAGGCCACGCAGAGCTTTCTGCATATTCCAAAGCATGAACAAGCACTAAACGGGGCGACTGCATGCAATCTAACATAATTATCAATATTCAGCAAAATGTTGGACAGAAGAGAGGAAGTTCAATGAACAGTCGGGGCATATTATTTTGTTTCCTTCGTTGGTGAGCGAAGAGTACGTATTGCATTTATCTTCGGTTGATATTGTCACCGGCGAAAATACAGAGAACAAAGCTGTTCACTCGGGCGAGGTTTGCCAACACCGCCGCGCTCGTTCTGGACAAAGAAGACGTTCGGCCACGCGCTCGGGAACACAGTTCGACCTCCAGGTGGCGCCGGCAGAAAGTCAGCAGCGTGGCATTGCCCCTCCCATCTAAGAGGCATCGACTCGATGCCGCACGCGAGGGGAAGAAAAAAAAAATAAGGCGAAAGGTAATGGCGGGGTTGGGTCCGGGGCTAACGGGAATAAAACGGCTTCATTCGCGCCACGTGGACGACCTCGGACGTCGGGTGTCGAGAGGACCGGGCAGTTCCTTGAGGGAGCACCTCGTAGGTGACCGCGCTGAGGCGGCGTAACACCTGGTACGGACCAAAGTAACGGCGAAGAAGCTTCTCGGAGCGCCCTCGCAAACGGATTGGGCTCCACACCCAGACTTGGTCACCGGGTGTGTAAATCACCTCCCTGCGGCGGAGGTTGTAACGCTCGGCGTCGCGTTGTTGTTGGCACCGGATTCGCTGTCGAGCAACTTGGCGAGCAACTTCGGCGTCACGGACAAATTGGTCGGCATCCACGACAGAAGAGGGAGTAGGATCCGGAAGAAGCATGGCGTCCAGCATGGTCAAGGCTTCGCGACCGTGCACCAAATGGATAGGAGTGAAGCGCGTCGTTTCGTGAAGCGCAGTGTTGTACGCGAACGTTATGTAAGGAAGTATCCGGTCCCAGTTCGCGTGGTCATCGTCGACATACATAGAAAGCATATCGGCAATTGTCTTGTTAAGCCGCTCAGTCAGTCCGTTGGTTTGCGGATGGTAAGCTGTTGTCTTTCGATGACTGGTGCCACTGAGTCGAAGTACCTCGTTCGTAAGTGCCGACGTAAACGGGGTTCCCCTGTCAGTTAATACGACCGTTGGAGCTCCGTGACGAAGCACAATGTTATGAATGAAAAAACGTGCGACTTCGGCGGCGGTACCACGGGGAAGAGCCTTGGTCTCACAGTAGCGGCTGAGATCGTCAGTGGCAACAGCAATGTACCGGTTACCCATGGAAGACGCCGGAAACGGACCGAGTAAGTCCATGCCGACCTGCTGAAACGGGAGGCGCGGGGGATCGATAGGCTGCAGGAGCCCAGCTGGTTTAGTCGGTGGCGTCTTCCGGCGCTGACATTCTCGGCAGGTTCGGACGTAACGGCGGACAACCGTAGCAAGCTTGGGCCAGTAGTACTTGGTGCGTATGCGCGCCAACGTGCGGGAAAACCCGAGATGGCCCGAAGAAAGGTCGTCGTGGCACGCGCGCAGAACTTCGTCACGAAGCGCAGCTGGCACTGCAAGCAGATAGACAGTGTCCGTTGGGCCGTAGTTCTTTTTGTAGAGTACCCCATCGCGCAAGCAAAACGATGACAGTCCGCGCTTGAAGAGCCGAGGTGGAGATGGGGCAATTCCTTCAAGGTATTCTATGAGGGGCAGCAGGTCAGAATCGGCCCTTTGTTGTTGGGCAAGGGTGGACGTGGTGAGAGCACCAAGAAAAGCGGAAACGTCGTCGGACTCGTCAGTGGGGCACAGGATTGGGGCGCGGGATAGACAGTCAGCATCGCTGTGTTTCTGGCCAGACTTGTGCACGATGGTGACATCAAATTCTCGAAACCGAAGACTCCATCGAGCAAGCCGCCCCGAGGGATCCTTCAGGTTCGCCAACCAACAGAGTGAATGGTGGTCGCTCACGACCCGAAACGGGCGGCCATACAAGTACGGACGAAATTTCGTAACGGCCCACAGCACAGCTAGACATTCCTTTTCCGTTGTGGAACAATTGACTTCTGAACGGGACAAAGTGCGACTGGCGTAAGCAATCACGCGTTCTAGACCATCCTGCCGCTGAACAAGGACCGCGCCGAGGCCAACGTTACTAGCATCAGTGTGCTGTTCAGTGTCGGCCTCTTCGTCGAAGTGGCCAAGCACAGGCGTACACTGCAGACGGGACTTGAGTTCTGTGACGGCGCTGTCCTGGTCTTGGCCCCAGATGAAGGGTTCAGAATCCTTCGTCAGGCGGGTCAAAGGCTCTGCTAGCCGGGAGAAATTGGGAACAAACCGGCGATAGTACGCGCAGAGGCCCAAGAAACGACGCAGGCTCCGTTTGTTTGTTGGCTTAGGGAAGGCAGCTACGGCGGCCGTCTTTTCGGGATCTGGACTAACACCTCGTGCGCTGACTATGTGACCAAGAAACTTCAGCTCTTGAAATGCAAAGTGACATTTCTCTGGCTTGACAGAGAGACCAGCGGAACGTATGGCCTCGAAAACAGCACGCAAGCGTTTCAGGTGCTCATCAAACGTGTCAGAGAAGATCACGACATCGTCAAGATATACAAGGCATGTCTGCCACTTCAGACCGGACAGCATGGTGTCCATCATTCGTTGGAACGTGGCAGGGGCCGAGCACAAGCCAAAAGGGAGTACCTTAAACTCGTATAAACCGTCTGGCGTAATAAAGGCGGTCTTCTCTCGGTCGCGTTCGTCGACCTCTATTTGCCAATACCCACTGCGGAGGTCAAGGGATGAAAAGAAGGTGGCATGGCGCAGGCGGTCTAGGGAATCATCAATGCGGGGCAGAGGGTACACATCTTTTTTCGTATCGGTATTCAGGCGCCTGTAATTGACGCAGAACCTGAGGGTGCCATCTTTCTTCGTGACGAGAACAACAGGCGATGCCCAGGGGCTCGTGGAAGGTTGGATGACGTCGTCCTGGAGCATCTGTGTAACTTGGCGGCGGATGGCATCGCGTTCTTTGGAAGACACGCGATAAGGGCGCTGGCAAATTGGTCTTTGGTCGTCAGCAACGACAATTCGATGCTTGGTAAGCGGCGTCTGTCGGACCTTGGAAGTTTCCGCAAAACAGTCGCGGAAGGAATAGATTAGGCTTTGCACGCAGTTTTTTCTGACTGGCCGAGAGGTGCGGGTTCACGTCAGTCGGAATGGCTGTAGCCGTCGCGTCGGCGAGGTCTGACGTGGTGGATAAAGAGCACTGCCTCGTACACTCTCCAAGCTCGTCAAAATAAGCGACGACTTCTGACTTCGTCAAATGTTGCGGTTCACGAGTAAAGTTCGTGACTAAGATTTCGGTACGACCATTGGCAAGGTCTACTAGGCCTCGGGCGACACAAACTTGCCGAGCGAGTAGCAGGGACATGTTCGCTTCAGCAATGCCAAGAGCGCCGGTGCTGTCAGTACACTCGACTGTGACGAACTTGCTGGCTCGCGGAGGGATTGTTATGTGGTCGTCACATATGCGCAACATTACTTTACAGGGCTCGGTGGTTGTGTTAACGGCTCGCTGGGCGGAAAAAGATACCATGAGTTCCTGAAGGTTTATGATCGCACCATACTCGTGAAGGAAATCCATGCCCCGTATGAGGTCCTTTGAACAGTCAGCTAACACGGCAAAGGAGCCGGTGAAAGTAAGACCACGGATTTGGATGCGGCAAGTGCAGACGCCGATTGGTGTCACGACATGGCCACCGGCAGTGCGGATCACGGGTCCACACCAAGGAGTCAGAACCTTACGGAGTGTAATGGCTAGCTCTCTGCTCATCACAGAAAAATCAGCGCCGGTATCGACGAGTGCGGTCAGTTCATAACTGTCGACGGTTACTAAAATTTCAGCGGAAACTAATCGTTCGCAGCACGTCGGTGAGGTCGTCGGATCGGGTCGTTGACGCTCGGGCCGTCGCGTCCAATCGTCGGGTGGAGGCTGTTGACTTCGTGCAGCGGCGGCGGCCCTACCCCCGGAGGACGCCGTCTTCAGTTTTCCCGCCGAGGGGACGTGCCTCTGAACTGACCGGAGGTTGAGGGCCGACTGGGCGTAGCAAAGCGCCTCGGGGATGGCGATCGCGACTGTCGCCGCTGTGAGGTCGGGGGCGGCACTTGAGAGTTCAGGTACTCCTCTATGTCCCGCGGTCTTTCACCATAGCGCGGTCGAGGCGCGTCCGGTGGGAATCCTCTCAGACCCATCCGCCGGTACGGGCAATTCCGCAGAACATGGCCGGGCTCCCCGCAGTGGTAGCAGAGCGGACGATCGTTGGACGTTCGCCACACGTACGCTTTGCGGAATGGAGGGCACGGGCCCTGCTTCTGCTCTATGGGACGCACGTAACGATGGGGTGGTGGTTGTTCGGCAACGGGGCGAAACGCTTGCGGCGCCGAGGCAGGTCGGCGCAGGGCATCGCTGTAAGACATTACGTGCGGCTCCGAAAGGGGTGCTGGGGGTGGCTGCACCGCTCGCCGGATTTCGTCACGGAGAACATCGCCTGTCGAAGGTACGCTTTCTGACGGAGCACTCAAGTGGAGGTGTCGCAGTTCTTCGCGGACAATGCTCCGCACAAGCGCTCGCAGCGCCTCATCCCCGGGGCCTGGCAAGGACGTGCAGTACTGAGCGGCCGCTACATTTGCCTGACGGCCGTATTGGGCACTCCGTTCCTGCAAGGAACGTTCAATGGTCGTCGCTTCCTTGGCAAAGGCGGCGACAGTTCTCGGAGGGTCGCGCATGAGGCCAGCGAACAGCTGCTCTTTTACCCCACGCATAAGGTGCCTCACCTTTGTAGCTTCGGGCATGGCTGGGTCGGCCCGATTGAAGAGGCGGGTCATGTCCTCAATAAACATGGCCACGCTCTCGTTGGACTGCTGTGACCTGGAGCGAAGGGCAAGTTCGGCATTCTCCTTTCGCTCGCTCGAACTGAACGTGGCGAGCACCTCGCGGCGAAAAGCTGCCCAGTTAGAGAAGGACGCCTCGTGGTTCTCGAACCACGTTTTCGCCGAGTCTTGCAGTGCGAAGTACACGTTCAGCAGCTTTCGCTCGTCGTCCCATTGGTTGAACGCGGCCACACGGTCAAAACCGGCCAACCAATCTTCTACATCCTCGAACCGGTCGCCGTGGAAGGATGGTGGCGACCGAGGTGCAAGAAAGACGAACGGCGGGGCACTGCCGAAGGACTGACCTGTCTGGCTGCCAGTGGCGGAAGTCATGGCCCGAGCAGGAATCGTGAGTGGCTCAAATTCGGGTTGCAGGCCTCGCAGGCGACGGCTCGCTTTGTGGACAGGTGTGGCGTCTGCTCGTCGGGGAGAAGCGTCAGGGCTATCGTCCCGGTCAGCGTACATGGGATGATACCCAGCACGGCTCCACCAAAAATGTCACCGGCGAAAATACAGAGAACAAAGCTGTTCACTCGGGCGAGGTTTGCCAACACCGCCGCGCTCGTTCTGGACAAAGAAGACGTTCGGCCACGCGCTCGGGAACACAGTTCGACCTCCAGGTGGCGCCGGCAGAAAGTCAGCAGCGTGGCAATATGATGCGCACGGTGCAATGGGTTTCGAAATAGCTGTGAATAGCTTATGCCTACTGCACAGGACACTCATTTCCACAGGCGGCTGTGGCTACGTTGTCTTTGGAATTTCAGTGAATAACTCGAGCTGGTTGCTGCTAACCGCTTGTTTGCGCCATCCAAAAACAAATCTAGACCACCCTTTCGATAAAGAAAGCGGATACAGCAACAAATAAAAAAGCCTACTCGGAAGATAACATAATAGAAATTTCGCGATTAAGCAAAATGCCATACACTCTGGAAGCAAGAAGCTTCCATCCACAGTTGCAAGATAATATCTTACAGCCCGATACGTTGCGTATCACACAAATGAACTTAGGAAGAGCCTTAAGGCCAACAAAATATTATATCACTATAAAACACAGAAATAACACGATATTTAAAAATCTAAAGAGCCATTTAATCTCAACAACAAAGTTATATCCTTTGCGATAAAAATAAAATAGTTGTGGCAGGCGATAACCCCAAGACCGCAACAAAATAAATAAACAAAACGTAAAGGTAGCTCCCATCTTCTTAGTTACTACAATCATAAAGGCAGTAGAAACTTAACACTAATATATAGAATAAATCCCCTAAGAACACATTTGGCAATAGAGGATATCTTAATACTAGGAGAATTAACCACTATAAACACGATATTGGAGCAAACAAATAGTGAGGAAAGGTGAAGGAATAAAGTAAATTGTGTTTAAAAATAGCCTAACAATAATGAACGATCGCAACTCTCCACCGACATTTAAAACAGTAAGAGCTGGATTGGCCTCGCAATAGAAGACCAACAACTTCACTTAGCAACAAATAAATTGTGGGTCCTGAGAGATTTAGCCATAGCGATTATAGGTAGACGTGTATAAATTGAAAGAGCAAAAATAAATACCCCGAAAAGAGCCAAAATTGCAACGAAGCAGAGCAAAGCAATCTTTAAGAAACTAAGTGAAGTTCTGTGTTTACAAATGCAGCACTATCTTAGTAAAGCCGGAGCAATAGAAGTTATCGACACTTTTCATGGAAAGATACAGGCAATGTATGAAAAACATGAGAGCGAAATGAAACACAGTATGCGCAGCGTAAGCGCATGCTGGAATGAGAATTTATAAATATAAAGGAAAATAATACGAGCAGTGAGAGAGAGATAACACAGTGGCAATGGCGAATATATTAAAGATAGAAAAAAAATTATGAAAATCAACATACAACCCACAACATGAATGAATGAATGAATGAATGAATGAATGAATGAATGAATGAATGAACTTTATTTCCTCGTCATAGCGAGTGGAGACTGGGACTAAAGGTACCAATGACCTGACGAAAGGTCCCAGCCCCCTACAGCAAACAGTTTCGACAGCATTGATAAGAGAAGGAAATACATATAAAAGGCAAAAGTACAGAATTTACACAAGTAGAAACGTATTACACTTGTAATACGCAGTACAAAGCCACAATGCACACATATCACAACTGCACTGTAAATATTCATTTTGTGACCGGATGTACGTACACACAAACAAACAGAAATGGAACAGAATGACATTGATCAAGAAAAGTAAACAACATCGGCTAGCAGCAATGCGGTTAACACTTTTTTGAAAGTACCCAATGGAGCGCTAAAGTGTGATAGCAGGGGCAAAAAGAAAAAAAAATTATGGGTGGGACACTGAAGTTCCGCTTTAAGGATATGACGCGATAGCGTAAATGAGTTAATGCCCATACATACGGGATAGGTCATTCTCAACGTTACGTTCATAACTCCACGAGAGTCCTCATACCATTCCTTGCGCCATGGTGCTGCGGTCAAAGGATGCGCCAATGTCCTATCATGACAGGTGCTGCCACCGGTGGGTCTTGTACGACCCAGGTTGCTCTTCCAGAGCAGCCTCTCGCGATCAACCATTAAATTATCTGCCATCTGCCAGGGTGGTTAGCTTGCTCACAATCCGCTGGGTAGGCTGTGATGACGCCAGAGGCCATGTGACTCAAGTAGCCCGCCTAGGTTGCTTCTCCGGGGGTGGCCGCCCGGGTTACCCTACGCCACCCTATTTATCGCTCACAACGCCCACGATGACAATGACGACGGCACCGACGGCACCTGATTTTCTGCACAGCGGCGTCCTTAACGCTACCGCGTTAAAAATTGGGATAAACTGTGGTGTAGCGCCATCAAGAACCCTTTCACCTTACCCTATAAACTAATCATAATAATAATTGGTTTTTTGGGGAAAGGAAATGGCGCAGTATCTGTCTCATATATCGTTGGACACCTGAACCGTGCCGAAAGGGAAGGGACAAAGGGGGGAGTGAAAGAAGAAAGGAAGAAAGACGTGCCCGTAGTGGAGGACTCCGGAATAATTTCGACCACCTGGGGATCTTTAACGTGCACTGACATCGCACAGCACACGGGCGCCTTAGCGTTTTGCCGCCATAAAAACGCAGCCGCCGTGGTCGGGTTCGAAACCGGGAACTCCGGATCAGTAGCCTATAAAATAGGACATTCAAATTTAAGACGCCACAGGTAATTTGAAACATTTTTGAAAAATATGGTGAACAAGCAGTTTCTTCAGGGGAGACAAATATAATGCGGACTTGTATCCTTTTATCGAAGACAAACGTCAGAAAAACTTGCAGTAACGTAGCAGAAAGAAGGCCGAGCGGTAAAAGGAGAGGATGCAACAAGACAACGGGATGAGGACGTGAGCACAGAAAGACCGTATCACTGCAAGGCCGAGGCCAAAGATGTACTTTTTACCGAGGGAGAGGTGGACGCAATAGTGAAACATCTGAGAACGGACGTTACGCGTGCCCTGACAATATTTATACGAAATCCATACAAACGCTGTGCACCGCGCAAAAATCTTTCTTTATAACAATATAGAATGTATGTCTTACAGTTGGATATTTCTGTGAGGAAAATCAACAGTTATATTCATACCCAAAGCAAGGACTAGCAACAAAGCAGGAAGCGAAAAATATAGACCTACAGCAATCAGTTCCATACTAGAGAAGATGCTTTAAAAGTTAATTACAGATAAAATTTATTACTATCTGTGCAAAGAAGACCTACTACTGATACACCAACACGGCTTCTAACACAATACTTTAACAATCATAGCGGTTGAGAAACAGATAACACAAGCAGAAGGGGATATAAACAAACTGCAGTAATCTCACTAGACACAAAATATGCCTTTAACACCATTCAGGAAAGTATAATTGTATAAAGGTTAGCAAATTTTAGGTGTCACAAATATTAAATCAACTTCACAGATTCAATACTAAAGAACAGACAAATAATTTATGGAGATGCAGCGTGCGGAGTAACCAAACCAGTTCAAACAGGCTACGACAAGGATCCCCATGAAGTCAGCTACTGCAGAATTTGACGACAGGTGACATAGTTAAATCAAACCTTCAAGGGAGACGGTATTATACTTCTGATTTAATTGAAATCTGGAATATAACTGGTATGAATAGCGAACCAAGCTTAGGAAACGATCTGTTTTGGGGGGCGAAATACAGATGCAGAGTTTAATCCAAGAAAATCAGAACTCACTACCAATGAAAAAAAAAGCGGTACTCAGCAACTAAACTGAAATACATAGACGACACTAAACTACCACCGCAGTGGGGGCTGAGTGGTTGAGCACCCGCCTCGCATGCGGGGGTGCGGGGTTCGATCCCCAGTCCGCCAAGTACCCACCGCTGAAACAAAGGGTACAAGCTTTCCCGTGCCCTGGTGCTCGGCTAGTAAGGGCTGAAATGCTTGAAAAAGGGTCTTTGACCCCATCTTGAGAAAGATTTCTTGTGCCATAGCTCTTCTTGGCGAAGACGCCATGCGTCATTAAAATCCATCATCATCATCATTAAAATACCAGAGGTTATTTTTATCCCGAACTATCCTTTCTTTCCTATTGAAAATACGTTACAGAGAAAATAAACATCCTATATGATGATTTGAACAAGTTTACTTGATTAAATAGAGCCTTTGAGAGAGACAGCTTAGGCAGATATATCTAAGAAGAACGGAACAAATAACTATGCTTACCAGCGTGATACAGTGATAAAGTCTCCATAAAAACAAAGAAGGCTATGCAAAAGCCAGCACTAATACTTATTACGAGAGCGTAGAGACAAACCAATCTTACTCATATGTCATAGTTAATATCCCTTCTGTACATCTTAAAATCGAGCAGGAAACCTAATTGTATAGAATAACTCAGGAAAGAAAAACATTTCGGTGGAAGGTTGTAACATTCACAGAGAAACAGATTTCACAGACGTACAGCTTGTGGAAGTATCACCCGGCTATCAGACCAGCCTTCGATTTTGCGCAAGGTGACACGCAGTATTCAACAAAACAAACAAAATAATACCGCAGAAAAAATACGAACTGCCGGAATATAGCACTTACACTGAAGCAGGAACTGTAGCGATAATCAAAGCAAGATATTTTACCGACACTAAAACTTACCAGTGCAAATTTCAACTCTGTACTGATAGAATGTCGGCACTTGATGCAATAAAGAACCCCGAGCAACGCTAAACCTTTTTTATACTAATAGTCAAGCAATAACCCCAAATTTTTAAGTTAAGGACAACGCAGCGAGCTATGAAAAGAAAAATGATAGGTGTAACGTTAAGAGTCCGGAAGCGGGCAGAGTGGGTGAGGGAACAAACGCAGGTTAATGACATTGTAGTCGAAATCAAGAGGAAGAAATGGGTTTGGGCAGAGCATGCAATGGGAAGGCAAGAAAACCGGTGCTCCTTAAGGGTAACAGAATGGATTCCAAGAGAAGGTAATCTTAGCAGGGGGCGACAGAAAGTTATGTGGGTGGATGAGATTAAGACATTTGCGGTGATAGGGTGGCCGCAGCTCGCAAAGGACAGGGTTACTTGTAGAGAGATGGGAGAGGTCTTTGCCCTGCAGTCGGAGTAGTCAGGGTGATGCTGATGATGATGCAATGGCAAACTGGAAATACCGGGAACAAGTTGGAAGATCAGCTAGCATAGCAAGTGCCACGGACAGGATTGGAAGAAAAGCTACCAGATAAAAAAAACTATTAATAAAAAGAACTCAAAATAGAACTAGAAAATGTAATAACCCCAGAAAGAACGAAGGAAAAATACATATGAATTTCAGTGCGTTCGGGGCACTAAGCACATATCTCAGATAATTTCCACAAATCGTTAATTATCACAAGTCATCACTGACATACATAATTTACATTTTACTTGAGCGATTCAGGAGAGAGCAATGCCGGAGAGATCATTCCAGAAGAGAGCAACTGAAAATGCGTTGCTGAAGCACGAGACATCGACCATTACTTGCAGATAAAATATGAAACATTAAAAAAATTGTCATTAAAGCTTGAAAAGTACTGAAGAGAGAAAACAAGAAATACTGATCCGGCTACTGATCCGGAGTTCCGGGGTTCGAACCCCCCCGCCGCGGTGGCTCAGTGGTTAGGGCGCTCGACTACTGATCCGGAGTTCCCGGGTTCGAACCCGACCGCGGCGGCTGCGTTTTTATGGAGCGAAAATGCTAAGGCGCCCGTGTGCTGTGCGATGTCAGTGCACGTTAAAGATCCCCAGGTGGTCGAAATTATTCCGGAGCCCTCCACTACGGCACCTCTCTATTCTTCCTTTCTTCTTTCACTACCTCCTTTATCCCTTCCCTTACGGCGCGGTTCAGGTGTCCAACGATATATGAGACAGATACTGCGCCATTTCCTTTCCCCCAAAAAACCAATTATTATTATATTATTCGAACCCGACAGCGGCGGCTGCGTTTTTATGGAGGAAAAACGCTAAGGCGCCCGTGTGCTATGCGATGTCAGTGCACGTTAAAGATCCCCAGGTGGTCGAAATTATTCCGGAGCCCTCCACTACGGCACCTCTCACTTCCTTTCTTCTTTCACTTCCTCCTTTATCCCTTCCCTTACGGCGCGGTTCAGGTGTCCAACGATATATGAGACAGATACTGCGCCATTTCCTTTCCCCAAAAAAACCAATTATTATTATAGCCATCGTGGAAGCTCGAACGCCCAGAGCGATCAGGCTCAAGTAAGTTAGAAACTTTTCGCCGCGCCGCGCCGCTCAAGTGCTCAATTCTCTCAGTCGCTTTCTTGTGAACCAGCCTTTAGAGTGTACCATCGGAGTGCACTTACCCTCGAAGGAGGATGAAAAGGGTCACCTTAATAATTGTTTTTTTGTGGGAAAGGAAATGGCGCAGTATCTGTCTCATATATCGTTGGACACCTGGACCGCGCCGTAAGGGAAGGGTAAAGGAGGGAGTGAAAGAAGAAAGGAAGAGAGAGGTGCCGTAGTGGAGGGCTCCGGAATAATTTCGACCACCTGGGGATCTTTAACGTGCACTGACATCGCACATCACACGAGCGCCTTAGCGTTTTTCCTCCATAAAAACGCAGCCGCCGCGGTCGGGTTCGAATCCGGGAACTCCGGATCAGTAGTCGAGCGCCCTAACCACTGAGCCACCGCGGCGGGCAGGAGAAAAATATAGGAAGAGCGTAGGAATGCGTAAACGTAGGGTGGCTGCTGTGGGGGGTGGAGGGAGGACACGACGAGAACGGAGGAATGTAGTCCATCTGCGGCAGCTGATGTGAAACGCGCCGCCCGAAGGAAATGGTTATCGGAGGCGCCGTGGGACTTGAGCGGAAAATTAATAATAATAATAATTGGTTTTGGGGGAAAGGAAATGGCGCAGTATCTGTCCATATATCGTTGGTCACCTGAACCGCGCCGTAAGGAAAGGAATAAAGGAGGGAGTGAAAGAAGAAAGGAAAAAAGAGGTGCCGTAGTGGAGGGCTCCGGAATAATTTCGACCACCTTGGGACCTTTAACGTGCACTCACATCGCCCAGCACACGGGCGCCTTAGTGTTTTTCTCCATAAAAACGCAGCCGTCGAGGTCGGGTTCGATAGAGCGGAAAATTGAAAATTGGTTTTTGGGGAAAGGAAATGGTGCAGTATCTGCGCGCCCTGGCCTGCTGCCTCGGAGGTACAGCGAGAGATCGTCGGCATCGCGGGAAAGCGGAGCACACCCCTCTGCGCTGTGCAGCAGCTGGCCAGAGCCGTCATACACGAGGAGCTCAAGGACCATCTCCTCGTGTACACCGACGGCTCAGTGGCCCGCGACAGCTGCTCCCTTGCTGCGGCGGCCACCATCCCCGCCCTGCGACTGCACAGCCAGCAACACGCAGCCTTCCTGGGCTCCTCCACCACGGCGGAGTTGATGGGGATCCGGCTCGGGCTGGACCTGCTGCTCACCCTCGGCCCTCCGCCGCCCAGGAGTGCTCTGCTGTGCGACTCCCGCGCCGCCCTCAGCCGCCTGCAATCTAATGGCCGCGGTACCCCACTAGTGCGGGAAATTCGCTCGCGCATCGAGCGCCTCGCGCAGAGAGGTTGTGCCGTGCGTGCACAGTGGGTGCCCGGTCACTGCGGCATCGCCGGCAACGAAGAAGCTGACGACCTCGCGACCGCTGCACACCAACTACCTGCCAGCGATCTGCCCCTTGCGCTGGAGGACGTGCGTGCGGCCATTCACGACCATCTCCGAAAGCAGCACCCCGACCCACGCATCGCGGGAGGTGAGCGCATCGACATTGTCACCGGCTGTCGCGCACTTACACGGTCACAACGTGCAATGATCCTCCGCGCGCGCATTGGCTGCGTGTGGCCCGGGGAACGACGGGTGCGTCACGGAATCGCGACGGGTGATGTGTGTGACGGATGCGGTGCAGTGGAAACACTAGAACATCTGCTCCTTCGCTGCTCCGCGTTCGCCGATGCTCGTCGCGATATGCTCGCGGCCTATAGGGCGCAGGGCATACTACCAGACTCCATCAAGACGCTATTGTGGCCGCAGGGCAGTGCGCGCACTCGTGAGCGAACTTTGGTGAGCCTCTGTGCATTCCTCGAACACACGGGCTTGACGTCCCGTCTGTTCTCCGTCAGGTAGTTACACGCAGTGACCGAACGCTCCGCGAGTTCTACCTTGAACGATTAGTAACTGGACGCTCCACTCCAGTTGTAACCTACACAGTGCTGTGCGCGTGTGTGATTTAATTCCTCTAAAATGAACTAATCACGCGCACAACCTGGACACATTTCTTATTGTGTAAATAGTTTGTACATATTACTTCTCCCCTGTCCTCTATTCCTGTCCCCTCACCTCTTTCATTTCATTTCTCCATTCTGCCTGCTGTCCTTTATTTCCGCTGCCCCAGCTCAGGTGCTTCAGTATCGATGGCAGATGCCGGGGCTAGCAAAAATCTTTTCCTTCCTTTTTACTATTATTTTTAAAAAACCACTACCACCACCACCACCACCACCACCACCACATATCCACGAACACCTGAACCATTCCGTAAAGTAACGGATAAAGCAGGGACTGAGAGAATAAAGGAAGAAAGGGGTGCCGTAGTGGATGGCTCCGGAGTAATTTCGACCACCTGGAGATCTTTGACGTGCACTGACGTCGCACAGCACACGGGCGCCTTAGCGTTTCACCGCCATCCAAACTCGATCACCGCGGTCGGGTTCGAACCCGGGTACTCCGGAACAGTTGACGAGCGCCTTAACCACTGAGTCACCGCGGCGGGTCGACTAGAGCAGCGGACTGGAGAGGAAAGCTAGTAGAAAAGCGATTATGTTTTGGAAGCTCTGGAGCTGTTCAGTCCAAAAGTCGCTGTCATATTCTCTATCTCAACATATCGTGAAATATAACTCGAAAGCTGTCGCTGAATCTCGCGTTGCACAATGTTAGCCGTCCTGTCATTTTTTTATCTTTCCTCTTTTACTCTTTCCTTCCTCCATGCGGTGACATGCGGTTAAGCTGTCGATCAAGAAGCGAGACAGTTACTGCGCCCTCCCCTTAAACCCTTACTCCTTATATCCTTACACACACACAAACCTCATCAAAAGAGTTTTGTTGGTTTTACTTTTTACCGACTTTGGCAAAAATTTTTGCGTAGTACCGAATTCAGCCTCATAACATGAATATTCGGACGTATATTTTAATATAGCGACGGCTATTTCTTAAAAAGATCTAATGTGCATCTAATTCATTTCATCGCGTCTAATCGGATGTCATTCGTGGATATCTGAAACTGCTGTCGGCTGCATTCGGAGCGCTGAGCACTTCGTATATCGGTTATTAAGTAAATGCCCTCCCCCCCAAGCGCGAATATTGTGGAATCGTCAATGTACCTAAAAGTGCAATTGAGGTGTCTACTGACCTGGCGAGCTGGTTACGCGTCTTTTTTTTTTTTCCTTCGACGTTGTCAATGCCAATGTATGCTGCGCAGCCACGTACCTCAAAAAGTTTCCGGGCACTGAAGTCTGCTTGCTTGCAGCAATGCGAAAGCATGTGTTGTGATGAAACGGAAGGACACTGTAGCCCTGAGACCTTGACATCTGGGTGGACTCCTCAACCGTGCCCTAAAGTATTCATCTGAATGTGCATACGTAATTGGTCCGAACACCTGCTGTAAGCTAGCCTCGATCTTCGCTAACAGCTAGCTGATAGGTTTTCACGAAGGAACCAAATATAAAACTACCTATCTTAACAGGCCTGAAGAAATAATTCCCAAAATACGAAAGAGAAATGCTATGACACCAAAGAGAAAGCTGTACGAGGAACGGTTGCACAAAACTCAAAGGTCAACTGGTGCGACAGCATGGTGGACCACGTTTGGCATGGAATATAGCCGCACTTCCCCTCTGGCTCCCTTGAAGGTCAAACGGCAACGCACGGCAAAATCGGCTTTATATAGCATAGTGAAGCTTTCGCTTCAAATTTAGCTGCGGTTTTACTTCTGCTTAACCTGGTTAGGGAGCGAGAGCTGTGGTATATCTGGCAAGTAGACGCGGCTTGGCGTCTGTAAGGTGCAGTGCGCTCCGCACACTGGATATGAAACGCGCCTACTCTGCCACCCTGGCAGGCGGCAGTTAATGGTTCATCGCGAAAGTTTGGTCACTCATGTATAGAAGTCATGACACGCTGAATGCCGGGGGGCAAATGATCCGGCTTTATTGAGCAGCACGTATTTATACCGGCAGTAGGGGCGAGAGGACAAGCGCAGTGCTTCAGTTCATAATCTCATCCGTTGCCCGTTTGAGCCGGCATTGCGCACGCTGCCCATCGCTCATACGATAAAACCCAATGAACGCAGCGGCCTATTCCACCGCCCTCTGCCTGCGAAACGAAAGGTCAAAGCTCAAAGTTCAAGGCCAAATGTGAAATGTCAAATATTGCGACACCATGGTGAACCAGATATGGTGAGGCCTGTAGCCACACTTGACCTCTGGCTCACTTAAAGGTCAACTGGCAACGCACGGCAAAATCGGCTTTACCTAGCGTAGTGAAGCTTACCGCCGACCGCGGTACCGCAGTGGCTCAGTGGTTATGGCGCTCGGCTGTTGACCCGAAAGACACGGGTCTTGCGTTGCGTCTGCTCCGACAGCGGACTCAGCGGGTAGCGAACAGCCGAGTCAGAAGTCGGGCTGCAGGCACTCGGACATCGCGGTTGGCTCGGAAGCAGAGATGGGTCAAGGAATAGAACTTAACAGAGAGTTACAACCTTTTCCGGATAGTTCCGAGACTGAGATCATTAAAAAAAATGCGTTTAGCATTGAAATCATTTGTGCAGCACCCCTTCAATATAGTCTCCATTGCAGTCTATACACAGCTTCTAACGCTTTTTGAAGATTTGGAAACAGTTGAAAAACGCTTCTTTTGGCAGGACTGTCAGCTCCTTTGTCGTGGCGTCTTGAATGGCCTCCACGCTTCCCATCCAGCGGCCTTTAGGGCTCTCTTCACACGAGGAAACAGGAAAAAATCGCATGGGGAGAGGTCATACGAGTATGGCGGATGGGAAGTACAGTAATGTTGTGCTTGGAGAGAAATTGTCACGCTGAGAGCAGTGTGCGGCCTTGCGTTATCGTGGAGAACGGTCCATTGTCCAGGTGCCCATAAGTCAGGGTGACGGCGTCGCGGTGCAACACCACATGTTGGAGCACGCGGATAAAAAATTCCTGATTCTCTGTCTGCCCTTGTGGGACGAGCTCGTGGTGTATGATACGTCTGGCAACGAAAAAAAAACTATCAGCATCTTCTTTGTTTCGGTCTTCTGTCGCCGCACCTTTCTCGACGCCGGAGAGCTTGTGAACCGCCATTCGGCGCTATCCGCCTATTTGTTTGAGGACCGTAATTAAAACACCATGCTTCGTCTTCAGCAATGATACTGTCGACGAATGCAGCATCCATTTCTGCCTCGGAGAGCAAGTCAGCGCTCACTGATGCCCGCGTGTCCTTCTAGTTCTGTGTGAGGGAGTGCGGCACAAGTCTGGAATTCAGCTTTCGTTTCCCTAAGTTCTCACGTAAAATTTAGCGGCATGTTGTCTTACTTATGTCGAGAGCATCTGATAGCATGCGGACTAATGGTGCGGTCTTGCTGTACGATTTCCTTGATCCGAGCCACGTTGTTTTCATTCTGTGAGGTTGAAGGGCGCCAATGCCTTGTGTCGTCTTCCACCGACGTTCTCCCCGAAACTAACCTCTTGTGCCATTCGAAAACTCGCGCCCGCGATAATGTCTCTTTGCCGTAAGCGTCACGAAGGAGCTCATACGTCTGTGTGGCTGTCTTTCCAAGCTTCACAAAAAATTTTATTTTTACACGCTGTTCGAGGTGGACGTCCATCTCTCCTCATTCGATCAATGTAGAATGCGTAGACGACTAGTGACAACGTATTTTTCTACATGTAGTGCCATCTATCGGCTGCCGCAGCAATTAACTTAAATATCTCGGGTTAGCCCGAAAAAATAGCGCTACACA
Organism: Amblyomma americanum; assembly: GCF_052857255.1. NCBI lineage: Eukaryota > Metazoa > Arthropoda > Arachnida > Ixodida > Ixodidae > Amblyomma > Amblyomma americanum. The sequence continues at coordinate 139,714,264 of NC_135500.1, forward strand.
TACGCACCAATATTTATTTTGGGGAATCATTTCTAGAGAAGAAAATAAATCAGTCTCGAAACTTTACGCACAAAGGTATTACTGGTGATCAAGGAGATTTCGGTACTGAATGTAAGCACTGCAACTCTTTTTAAAGGGGTCCTCTGTCCCCAGGCCCCTAGTTGGGGAAATTAGTTTAATTAAAAACGTCTAATCACTGTCGTTTGGGCCATGTGCCCTGTTTTTGAGAACCGCCCACTAGGACGTAATACAAAGAGCTTTTCTTGAAGTATAATGTCCTCTCTGTGCTCTCCTTTTTTGATTACAAGATAATCTTATCTTATAAATATTCCATGAAATCTAATATAAGTATTATCGTAAATCTTGCAGAATTAGAAGAAAATATCTGAGAGCGACAAACCCGACACAAAGAAAAATATCTTGTTTCAGTGCCTCGCACGTTTTCATACACTCAATCATTATGCTACACTGTACCGAAACTACAGAATAAGTTGCATGCAACTGGATTCGATCCAGTTAATGAGTCAAATCGCCAAATTTGTCTTTTTTCCCGCGAAAAACTGTTGTGAACCTAGTGTTGCTTTGTATTTAGTATGTTATCTTGATGTATTTCTGATTTTAAGACTGAGTTTTTAGGACGTGTCTATTTTCTGTTTTCGTGCTTTGATGTGTGTCTTATTTTCATACGGACAAAAGTAATAATATGAAACTTTTTGATGTATAACATTGTGCACGTGTTTCCAAACTGATCTCTCTCCTAGCTGCTGCTCTGCCAATTATTGTAGCGGGCCAGGGCCTTGTCAAGCTGTCTTTCACAGGTTTTAGTTCTGGTCTCTTTGTTTTCGACCAAAAGAAAAAAAAACTTGACGTTCCCGACATACCCTAGCCACTTCCGGCAAAATGCTGTCGATGGGCTGTTCTTGCAGCAGTGATGACGAGCACGGAAGGCGACTCAAGTGGTGGCGAAGGTCATAAACCTGCAGCACAGCTCTCCGTGAGAACTGAATGTCGAAGCGGCGCTCGCGCATATGGTTCCGCACAGGGGAAGAGAAGAGGTCTGTTCAGAGCCGCGAGTAGGTGCCATGCCGCTGTGGCTTAAGTGTATGACCGCGATGAACTTTCCGAGGCAGCGGACGGCCATCTCAACGCCGCTCCCTCAATCCATGCAAGGATTTGAAACGTAAGAGCAGTGCAAACCCGTGGGATTAGCGGGGAGGAATTTTCCAAGACGAGCAGATGTCCATCAGCTCAAAATATTTCGAAACGTAACATGGGTTCGATCCCGGTCACGCCGGGATCGAACCCATGTACACGGGCCGTACACGCACAGTACGCGCGCAGTACACGGGCCGCGCCGGCCCGTGTACTGTGCGATGCCCGTACACGTTAAAGAACCCCAGGTGGTCGAAATTTCCGGAGTTATTCCCTACGGCGTCCCTGAAGTTACTCAAGAAAGACCAGTACCAGTTGAAGTTATTATACGCAAGGCAACCAAGATGGCGCTGGGCATACCGACGCATTCCTCGACCGACAAGCTTCTCGGCATGGCCAAGCACAACAACGTTGAAGAGTTAATAGAAGCTCATCTGTCTAATCAAAGAGTCCGGCTCAGTCAAACTTCGGCTGGACGTCGCGTTCTTGCCAAGTTGGGCTGGCAAGAGGCAGACCGGAAGGAAACGGGACCGTTACCCAGGTTGTGGGCACATAAGATCTACAGTAAACCGCTGCCTCGAAACATGAGGCCGGGTCGTAACGACGGCCGCAGAGCGGCTCGTATAGTGGCTTTGACGGAGACATTAGATCAAATAGAAGAAGAAGAACAGGGCGTCACTCTCTTCACAGACGCTTCATTACCCAAGTTTTCATCGAAAGCCACGCTGGCAGTTACGACGCGGGATATGCTCGTAACCTGCGCCTCTATTGAGACGTCTTTTCCAGAGGTGGCAGAAGAGGCCACGATAGCGCTAGCACTCGCACAGCCCAAAGTGAGAAGAATTGTCACTGACTCGCAAAAGGCCTATAACAGATACAGAAAGGGGTGGGTGTCCCTTGCGGTACTAGGAATTCTCCAAAGTAAACGCGACGTTCGTGAAAGGAATGTTGAGTTGATATGGACACCGGCTCACTCTGGGCTGGAGGGCAACGAACTTGCCCACCAGTTCGCCCGAGAGATGGAATACCGGGCAGAGGAAGGTGAGCCACAGTCCATTATTAGTTATAAGGACATTACGAACTATTACCAGACGGAGAGGCGACGTTACCCCGATCCTCACAAATCGCTTACCAGAGAACAGCAAGCGATCTACAGGCAGATACAGGCAGGATCCTTCCCGCACCCTTACCTTCAAAACAAGATGTACCCGGAAAGGTACGAGAAGGAATGTGATTTCTGCAAGGCGCAGTTAGGCACGCTCCAACATGCCATTGGAGTATGCAACTTCAACAAGGAAATCCCCCCACCTGTTACCTGCCCCACTACCCCACCCCATCCCTCACCCTCCCTTACCGAGCGATGGGAGACCTTGCTAACCAGCCCCGCCGTGGAAGACCAGCTCGTCCTGATCTCGAGGGGCCAGGCGGCTAGGGAAGCATATGGGTCCCGTGAAGAGGGAACCACTCCCATCGACGGCGTCTAAGCAGACGTCGAGCTCGAATCAATAAAGTTGTTTCTCTCTCTCTCCCTAATAATAATAATAATAATAATAATAATAATAATAATAATAATAATAATAATAATAATAATAATAATAATAATAATAATAATAATAATAATAATAATAATAATAATAATAATAATAATAATAATAATAATAATAATAATAATAATAATAATAATAATAATAATAATAATAATCAATCTTTATTTTTCGGTGCCCAGGAACAACCCAAAGGTCTTGGTGCTGGTACACCATTCACACGCACAAAATGTAAATTTATTTCACTACAAAGGAAGACACTCAGGGGAGGTAATGCAGCAGTCAAGGCGATAGAAAACAAAGACATCTAAACTAGGCGTGACAGCAAACACGAAGCAAAAGAGCGAAAACAAGAAAACAGCGAGAACAGCGGTAAATGAAAACAGCTAGAACAGGCAACAGACATATAAATAACTAATGAAACAATAAACAAAGAGAATGAACGACCGATAACAGCCAAGTAGAGCATATAGCAAAATACAAACAAGAATAAAGCCAATGCTAATATGAACGAATATGAAACCTCTGAAATACAAGCTAGAAATACAATCATACACAATAAGAAACGTAATTAGTGAACGCGTTACAGACAATCAGGCGTGAGTATACAGTATTAAAGAAATATTATTAATGAAAACAAGTACACGTGATGAACAATTAAGGAGAGAAAAAACAATATAATACCGGTGCAAACGCACAAGTGTAGTAAAGACAAAATGCATGAAAGGGGAAGTTATGTATGAGAAAAAGAGTGCTCAAAGTGGAACGTCACGGACATCCAATATAAAGGAAGGGAGAGAATTTTCGAATATATCTAGGTGAGGACAAAGAGAATTAAACAACTTTTGCATTCTGTCCAGAGGGGAGATGGAGTGCAGGAGCGCAGAAACTTGGAATGGTCTGAATTCCCTTATGCTCTTTCGCGGTACACGCAAAAGGATACGCGCTAGGAGCTGAGGGCATAGAATGTGACCATGAAGAAGTTTATACAAGAAAATTATATCTGCCCTCACGCGACGGCAGCTAAGAGAAGGAAGCTGCAGTGAGTTACTCCGTCTGGGACGAGAGCTGGAAGTTTTGCAAGAAAACCGATGTTGAAATATGCGTAAAAACTTTAGCTGAACTCTGTCGATTTTTTCACAGTTCGACTGGCAAGTGCCGTTCCAAACAACAGACGCATATTCCAAAAGCGGCAAGCATATGGAGAGGTAGAGCTTTAAGAAAGGAAGTGGGGATTGAAACTCTCTCGAAAGCCTGCAGATGAAGCCGAGTGTACGAGTGTACGCGTAAATGAGACAACCTTGGTTTTAGATGAATTGAGAGTGAGCCCATTCTTCAAGCACCAATCAGAGAAGGCGGATATGTCAGATTGCAATGACAAGCAATCGTGAAGAGTATGTATTGCCTTGAACATTTTTATATCGTCCGCATAAAGGAGAAATGAGGAGTTTTTGACCACGGAGGAAACGTCATTGATAAAAACAGAGAACAGAAGCGGGCCTAATACCGAGCCCTGAGGAACTCCGCTGGTTGGAGTGTAAACAAATGAGGTCTGTCCATTTACACTGACAAAGCAGGACCGATCAAGAAGATAGTTGCGTAGGAGGTCTACAATTGAAACGTCGATCTCAAACAGCAGAAGCTTTTGAAGAAGTAATGAGTGAGTAACAACGTCGAAAGCTTTGCTCAAATCACAGTACACAGCGTCTACCTGACTCCTCTGAAGGACTTCAGCTGATGTATACGTCATAAAAGTCACAAGGTTAGTTGTAGTAGAACGACCTTTTATGAAACCATGCTGATTATGAATGATTACATTTTTGAGGTGGAAGGAAAGTACTTTGTGCAAAGCTAATTCAAAAAGCTTAGAGGTTGCACAAAGAAGAGAAATGGGGCGGTAGTTCGAAACATCAGATTTGTTTCCTGATTTGAAGACAGGGAAAACACGCGCCGTTTTCCACACGCGGGGAAAGGCAGAATTTTTCAAACAGTTATTAAATATCGTGGTTAAAACAGGGACGAAGGTACTATTGAAGGCTTTTATTATGGCGGCTGGAATGCCATCAGGTCCAGGGGATAAAGATGGTTTCAAACACTTAAGACTCTCACTTACTAACTTCTCGTCGAGAAGAACGGAATTATGTGCGCCAGCTGGAAGGCACACGGAGTCGAAAAGTGGAGATTTGTACACGGAGGAAAAGTGTTGAGCAAAGCCGTCAGCGACATTCCGAATTTCATTCCCATGAGAGTCAACTAAGTGAATATGACTACCAGATTTATTAGAACGCTTGCGAACGTATCGCCAGAATTCAGTCGGACGATTAGAGGCACTATTCTCTAAATAATCAAGGTAGGACTCATGATCCCGCTTGTACAGGCGTTTGCAAAGGGAACGCAAGCGGCGAAATTCATCTGCCCATGTATCCAGCCCAGGGCGTTTCGCTTTATGGTGGGCCCGCTCCTTAAGTTTCAGCGCTGTTCTAAGTTCTTTGGAAAACCAGAACGGAAACTTGCTGCGAGTAGGAGTGTGCATAGGTATGTACTGGCGCATACCATTGAGAACTATTTCAGTGAAGCGACTGACTTGTTCGTCAACATCGCTGATTTCGCTTAAAACAGACCAGTCGACAGAAGAGAAGAAACCGAAGAGACCAACATAGTCGCCAAGTGCGTAAGCGAAACGGGGGGAATTCCCCGCACGATTTGAATTAGCAGAAGGTGGGACAGAAACCGAAGCCGTTATTAGAATTGGAGGATGAAATTTGTCAAAGCGAGTAAGTGAGATGTCAGATGACGAGACTCGAACATTTTCAAAATTAGATAAACAAATGTCAAGAACATTACCACAACAGTTTTCAATTAAATTGTGTTGCTGCAAGGTGTTAAAAGCTATGAAATCTAAAAGCCGGTTGCACTTACTAACTACATAATGATTGTTGTGTGAATATGTAAAGGTATTCCAGTTAATACCTGGAGTATTAAAATCCCCTAAAATGAGCAGTTTGTGCTTGCTATGAGAAGTGATAACATATTCAATAGAATGTAGTACATCATCGTAGGCAGGAGGAGGCAGATTAGGGGAAATATAGAAAGCTGCCAATAAGAGTTTTTGATGTCGAGTTAAAGTGACCTCTAACCAGACAGATTCTTCGATGGTTTCCAGGTCGGAACGCCGAACGCACTGCACGGAACTGTCAATAGCAATGAGCACTCCCCCTCCCTTTTGTTTAGAAGCTGATTCAGGGCGGTCACTTCGAAAAACAGAATATTTATTAGGAAAGAAGTCAACTGAGTTAACTTCGCTAGACAGCCAGGTCTCAGTAATTACAACAGCCGAGTAACAAGAGGCTAATGCATTAGAAAAAAATACAGGTCCCTTAGTCCGAAGACCTCGGGCATTTTGATAATATATATCCAAGTTAGGGTTGACTGCGATCAACCGTCAGCTCGAAATAATAATAATAATAATAATAATAATAATCAATCAATGTTTATTTTTCGATGCCCAGGAACAACCCATAGGTCTTGGTGCTGGTACACCATTCACACGCACAAAATGTAAATTTATTTCACTACAAAGGAAGACACTCAGGGGAGGTAATGCAGCAGTCAAGTCGATAGAAAAAAAAGACACATAAACTAGGCGTGACAGCAAGCATGAAGCAAAAAAGCGAAAACAAGAAAACAGCGAGAACAGCGGTAAATGAAAACAGCTAGAACAGGCAACATACATATAAATAACTAATGAAACAATAAACAAAGAGAATGAACGACCGATAACAGCCAAGTACAGCATATAGCAAAATACAAACAAGAATAAAGCCAATACTAATAAGAAAGAATAAGAAACCTCTGAAATACAAGCTAGAAATACAATCATACACGATAAGAAACGTAATTAGTGAACGCGTTACAGATAATCAGGCGTGAGTATACAGTATTAAAGAAATAATATTAATGAAAACAAGTACACGTGATGAACAATTAAGGAGAGAAAAAAACAATATAATACCGGTGCAAACGCACAAGTGTAGTAAAGACAAAATGCATGAAAGGGGAAGTTATGTATGAGAAAAAGAGTGCTCAAAGTGGAACGTCACGTACATCCAATATAAAGGAAGGGAGAGAATTTTCGAATATATCTAGGTGAGGACAAAGAGAATTAAACAACTTTTGCATTCTGTCCAGAGGGGAGAGGGAGTGCAGGAGCGCAGACACTTGGAATGGTCTGAATTCCCTTATGCTCTTCCCTTTAACAGTAATAATAATAATAATAATAATAATAATAATAATAATAATAATAATAATAATAATAATAATAATAATAATAATAATAATAATAATAATAATAATAATAATAATAATAATAATAATAATAATAATAATAATAATAATAATAATAATATTAATAATAATAATAATAATAATAATAATAATAATAATAATAATAATAATAATAATAATAATAATAATAATAATAACAATAATAATAATAATCTTTCTTGCCACTTTGTACACAGTACAAATGAGGTTCAGGCCCGTGAAAGCCAACAAGAGGCTTGCCGGACTGGGCCTGGCAGTCAAAGTAGACCGACGAAATGGCAGATCAATAGAAAACACTAATCGCTACAAAGAACACTAAAGTTAAATTATTACAAAATTCACGTATAGAGCTCTAAGATAAGTAGTATGCAAAAAGGTAACAGAACAAAACAGAATCACAGGCAATTACGTGATAAACAAAGAGCGACCGCGGTCAACATAAAGCTTTCAAGTGCATCTTCAGGTTCCGCAAAGAGATGACTTCAAAAAGTTCATCAGGCAATTCATTAAAGATTTCAGGAACATAAACGCAGCGTCTTGATCTACCATACCGCGTTGGTGGCGGTGGTGAAAACATTTATTACGGATGAATAGGAGGTATATTTTGATCAGCCCGTAAGGGACCGATCCGTACAAGCACTAGGTGGAGGTCCCTAGTATGGGACCCCAGTGGCGGTTGCCGCCGCCCGGGCGCGCCCGACTAAGGCTTGTTGGGCCTGTAAGTCGTGGCAGCCGAGCAGGGTCGCCTCCCAGTCCTCCTGGGTTGGGTTGGGGATGGGGGGAATAGCGGGGTTGGAGGGGCAGGCCCAAACCATGTGATAGGTGTCAGAGGACACTGCACTACAGTGTGGGCAGCTGCCACTAAAGGAGGGGTCAAAATGTTTTAGCGCTGCCGGGCACAGCAATGTATTGGTGAGAAGGCGGAGAAGGAGCCGCTCATCCGCCTTCTTCAGGCCTTTACATGGACTAGGGTAAAGGCGATGACAATTTTGATAATATGTTGTAATATCTTTGAATGTATAGACCGGATTAAAATCGGGTTCCTGATCGGATGGGGAGGAGAAAACAGCCCGGTGAGAGAGCGCGCGGGCGGCTGCGTCTGCTGCCTCGTTTCCTGCCAACCCCTGATGAGCAGGGGCCCATATGAGGTAACGGTGTGCGGGGTCCGTATCCCGTATGCAATTTTGGTATATTCGATAGGCTAGGAAGGGAGTGCAGCCTTGTTCGACGTTCCGACAGGCCCCTCGCGAGTCGGTGATTATGTATTTTGAATTGGAATGTGAGGCCGCGAGAGCAATCGCGACCTCTTCTGCTTGTGTTACACTGCGGGCTCTGAAAGTTAGGCCGTTAACTGTGTTGCTGTTGTGAACTACCGTGGCCGTGTACCATCCCCCGTGGTGAGGGCCGGAGGCGTCCACGTAGTAGACACCTGTTGTGTTGCCATAATATCGGGCTAGCGCTTCCGCTCGTGCCAGGCGCCGACCATTATGGTCTTCGTGTGACATGTTTGCTGGAAGAGGCCGCACGTGGAGGGCACGTCTCCACAGTTCCGGAGGGGTGTGTTGGATATGAAGTCGAGCAAGAAGGCGGCGACCCGACTCCGTTAGCGACAGGCGCGTGTACTGGTTTGTAAGGTGCGCCTCCCGGAGCTCCCGGAAAGTGTTCACCACCCCAAGAGCCATAAGCCGGCTGTTTGAAGTAGTGATGGGGAGGTCAAGGGCACGTTTAACAATTTTGCGAAGGATGACCTCAAGGGCGTCCTCCTCTTGTTTCCGTAGGTGGAGATAAGGAGTCGAATAGAGAATTCGACTAGTTACGAAGGCGTTTGCCAGCCGCAAGGCATCCTTACTTCGTAACCCTCCGCGTTTGTTGGAAACCCGGCGGACCGTGCGGCCCACCTGGTCCCCCACCTTACGGAGTTTGGCCAATGTAGTGTCTGGCCGCCTGTGTTTGTGGATGTAGAGTCCGAGTACCCGTATCTCATCGCTTTCGCGTATGGGACCGCTCTCAAGAGAGAGAGATATTTTAGTTGTGCACTTCTGTGAGGGGCGGAGGTGCACAAATTTTGATTTTTCAGGGGAACATTGAAGACCGCAGCGGCGGGCGTAGCGGTCTACTATCGTCGCCGCTGTTTGCAGGCTGGTTTCAATGTCTCCTGTGCTGCCCTGTGTGGCCCACAGAGTGATGTCATCGGCGTACAGGGCGTGCTGCACGCCGGCGGCACCACTCAGCTGGGCCGGCAGGTGCATCATGGCCAGATTAAAGAGCAGCGGGGAAAGTACCGCGCCTTGAGGGGTTCCCCGCGTGCCGAGTAGGTAAAGACCATGGTCTCTATCTTGAATTCGAATGTAGGATAGACGATCCATTAAAAATTGGCTTATGTATTGGAATGTGTTGAGGCCACAGTCGGTGTGGCTTAGGTTAGTGAGTATGATCTCATGTGTTACATTGTCAAATGCCCCTTTAAGATCCAGGGCGAGTACTACCCGGTCATTATGGGGGCATTCGAGGGGGTCAAGGACTTCCCGATTGAGTTGCAGGAGGACATCCTGTGCGGATCTGTGTGGGCGGAATCCGAACATGGTGCTCGCAAAGACTTGTTTGTGTTCAAGATATGTAGATAACCGATCCCGCACCATCGCCTCCATTAGTTTGCCCACACATGAGGTGAGAGAGATGGGGCGGAGGTTATCTGTGTCAATTGGTTTGCCAGCTTTAGGAATAAAAGTCACCAAAGCCATTTTCCATTCGATTGGCAGGGGGGTGTCCCCGTGCCAAATCGCATTGACGTATTCCAGGAGGGACTGGTATGCCAAGTCGGGCAGGTTCGTCAAAAGCTTGACGGTGACCTTATCCCGTCCTGGCGCAGTGCCCCGTTTCATTTTGGCGAGAGCCGCCCGCAGACCATGGAGCTGGAAAGGTTGATCCAGCTCCGTGTTCTCTCTGCCTGCATAAGAGTACGCAGATCCACGGGGGTCTTGGGCTGTACACAGATACTGGTCCCGAAGTTTCTGTGCCAGTTGAGTCGTGTTGCCAGGAAAATGGTGCATGGCTCGCTGCAAATGTTTTTGTGTTTCGGTTCGTGTTTGGGTTGGGTCGAGTAGGGCTCGAAAGAGACGCCAAGTGTTTCGGCTGGACATTTGTCGCGCGGCCGTGTTGCATCTATCTACCCAGTTGGAGTCGGCGAGTTGGGACGCGTACTCTGCCGCTTTCCGGGTAAGCTCGGCAATTCGAGCTTTAAGCTTTCTGTTGTGTTTCTGGCGTCGCCAACGGCGGACGAGGCTGCGACGGGCTTCCCAGAGGTGTAGAAGGTGGTTATCCACGTCCGTGACCGCCTCTGAGAGCTGGATGTGTGTTTCATGCGGGAAAGGTGTGCCAGCAGCTGTTGGGACCATGCTGTGTAGCCGTGCGCGGAAATGGGTGTATTATCAAGTGAGTTAAAATTTTGCCTGAATTTCGTCCAATCTGGGATATGGGCTTGTGTTCTGGGACGCTTGAGGGGGCGTGTGCGTAGTGTAGTGTTAATGATGCAGTGGTCGCTACAGAGGGTCTCCTCGGTGTTGAGCCAGTCTGCGTGTTGTATGTTGCGAGTGAAGGTTAAGTCCGGACACGTATCCCGTGTCACGGAATTTCCTAGCCGGGTTGGGTGGACAGGGTCCGTGTGGAGGGTGAGGCCCAACGTGGACGCAAGCTCCGCCAGCTTACGCCCGCGTGACTCCTCCTTGCGATACCCCCATAGCTGACTGGGAGCGTTAAAGTCGCCCACAATAAGCAGGGGATCGCGGCCCGCTACTCTTAGCGCGCGGCTAAAGAGGTCCGCAAAAGTCACTCGCTTTAGTTTGGGAGAGCAGTACACGTTGAGTATATGCAACGGTGGGTCCCTGCGGCGGACTGGTAGGAGGGTCACCATTGCATAAGAGTACTCTAGTGGGAGGTCGAGATCCACTAGATTTGCTGTGTAGTCTTTGTGGACAAGAAGACAAGACGCGGGATCCTGTTGGAACGTCGTGTAATTTGAAATTGTGGCGCCCAGGCCTGGCTCTTGGAGGGCAACCACGGCTGGTAAGGACTCGAAATTTTCAAGGTAGAGGCGGAAATTGGCCCGCTTAGTGCGGTCCTTAAAGCCTCTACAGTTCCACTGTGTTATTGAAGTGGACATGGCCGAATTGGAGATGGCGGAATTCCTTTGATTAAGGTGTCTCGCCATGATTTAAAATTAGCAGAGCAATGCCCCCGCCAATGTTTTGTAGCGAGAGCTACACTGTGCTATAATAATAATAATTGGTTTTTTGGGGGGAAAGGAAATGGCGCAGTATCTGTCTCATATATCGTTGGACACCTGAACCGCGCCGTAAGGGAAGGGATAAAGGAGGGAGTGAAAGAAGAAAGGAAGAGAGAGGTGCCGTAGTGGAGGGCTCCGGAATAATTTCGACCACCTGGGGATCTTTAACGTGCACTGACATCGCACAGCACACGGGCGCCTTAGCGTTTTTCCTCCATAAAAACGCAGCCGCCGCGGTCGGATTCGAACCCGGGAACTCTGTGCTACCTGTCGAGCATTTCGCGGTGGCCGGGAGAGGAAAGTTGTGCGTATGAGCCGTTACCATGGCAACAGGAGAGGAGCACCAGGTGCGGCGTGTGCTTCGCCTTCGCCGCTGCCGCGCGCCCGCTCCACCGTCGGTGCCGCGCGTGACGTCACGACGATGAGCAGTTGTGTGCATGTGCCGATATTATGGTAACCAGAGAGAACCCACAGGTGGTGGTGATGGTGGTGGTGGTGGTGAAAATATTTATTAGTCAGAGAGAAGTGTTGGGGGTCGTTATCTGAAGGGTCACGCCCTTACAACCACTAAATGGGATGCCTAGTCAGGCACCCCTTTGGCGGTTGCCGCAGCCCGGGTACGCTGCGTTAAGGCCCTTTGGGCCTCAAGAGTGCAGCAGCCGGACAGGGTCGCCTACCAGTCTTCTCGAGTGGGGTTTGGGTAGGGTGTAGGGATGGGTTTTGCTGGCTGGCCCACACAATGTGGTAAATGTCAGACACCTCCCCACAGTGTGAGCAAAGCCCGCCAAATTGAGGATCGAAATGTTTTTGAGTTGCCGGGCAGCATCGTGTCAGTGAGCCGGCGCAGGAGTACCCGCTCGTTGGCCTTCCCCAGCCCTTTGCACAGTTTGGGAAGAGTTTGTTGCGTGGATTTGCAATAATTGCATATTTCCTTAAAGGTGTACACCGGATTGAAATCGGAGTTCCGGTAAGCGTTGGGTCCCGTGGAAAATGCCCGGAGAGAGAGCGCGCGGGCGGCGGCATCGGCGGCTTCGTTTCCGCGGAGGCCTTGGTGACCTATAACCCAAACGAGATATCGGTGCGCAGGAACCGAGTGTCGACTACAATTTTGGTAGATGCAATAAGCCAAGGGAGTAACCTACCCTTGCTCGACGTTTCGACAAGCCCCTCGCGAGTCGGTGATTATGTATTTGGAGGAGGAGTCGGAGGCTGCCAGGGCGATGGCAACCTCTTCTGCGTGAATTGCTGACTGGGCCTTGTAAGTAAGGCCGTCTACTGCTTTGCCCTCGTGCACGACCGCGGCCATGTACCATCCCCTGGGGTACGGGCCGAAGGCGTCCACGTAGAATACTCCTGGTTTGCTCCCAAAATGGCAGTCCAAGGCCTCCGCCCACGCCAGGCAGCTGCCATTATGGTCCTCTTTGGGCATGTTGTTGGGGAGAGGCCGCACGTGGAGGGCGCGTCTCCAGTGTAGGGGAAGGCGGCATCTCTCCTCTGCCATTTGGGTGTGCTGGATGTCAAGGCGGGCTAGAAGGCGGCGACCCGACCCTGTCTTTGTGAGACGAATGTATTGGTTGTTGAGGTGGCCCTCCCGAAGCTCCCTGAAAGTGTTCACCATCACCAGTGCCATGCGGTGGCTGGTAGAGGTAGAGACCGGGAGGTCCAGCGCTCGATCGTTTCATGATTTTGTGGAGGATGACCTCAAGGGCATCCTTTTCCTGTTTCCGCAGGTGAAGGTAGGGAGTCGAATACAAGGGTCGACTGGTCACGAATGCGTTCGCCAGCCGCAAGGCGTCTTTGCATCATAACCCACCGCGCTTGTTGGAAACCCGGCGGACCATGCGGCCCACCTGGTCCCCGCCTGCCGGAGCTTGGCAAGTGTTGCGTCACAGCGCCGCTGGTTGTGTATGAAGAGTCCGAGGACTCTGATTTCCTTGCATTCGTGAATGGAACCACTTTTCAAGGAGACATGGATTTGTGTCGAAAAAGTGCGCGAGGGCCGCACATGCCCGAATTCCGATTTCGGTGGGTGCGCCGCGCGCTTCGCCGCAGCCTCGCCGCGCGTCGCTTGCGCTGCACTGCGTATCAATTTCAATTCAATTCAATTCTTTTATTTTCCAGAAATAATGAATCCTGGAAAAGGCAAGAGCTAAAAGCTGTCTCGACAGCTTGACTAGGCCATGACCCCTTCTACGTATAAAAGGCGGAGGTGTAATGGGCGGCTGTATCGTAATTGTATCAGGCAACTGATACTTAATTTAATATCTGCTGCTGGTCCTTGGACCCAAGATATTTATTCTTGGAATATGGCGGAGTGCTAGACGCACTCTAGCACGGGTCGGCCCGGTATTGCACTGCCTCCGGGATCGGCCCGGGGCATATAGGCCTATTAGCGCACGGCGCCTTTTTAATCTATCTTACCTCCCTATCCTTTAAGTCTTCTACTTTCAGCACGCTGCAGCGAGCGTGGCTCGGCTTGAGCCAGTAGGCAGGCCCGTGCTCTTTCCTTTTAATAATAATTTGTTTTTTTTGGGGAAAGGAAATGGCACAGTATCTGTCTCATATATCGTTGGACAACTGAACCGCGCCGTAAGGAAAGGGATAAAGGAGGGAATGAAAGAAGAAAGGAAGAGGTAGGTGCCGTAGTGGAGGGCTCCGGAATAATTTCGACCACCTGGGGATCTTTAACGTGCACTGACATCGCATCTCTCGCCAAATGTCTCTCTCGCCATGTATATCCTGGCATAGTCGAGCTGCCAATTTCTTTTATCCAGCTCAGGCTAGGTCAGATCACGTGGTCAGGCAGCATCCGCTCCGTCGCTGTGGAGCACCGCCACGGTGTCTCAGTGGTTAGGGCGCTCGACTACTGATCCGGAGCTCCCGGGTTCGAACCCGACCGCGGCTGCTGCGTTTTTATGGAGGAAAAACGCTAAGGCGCCCGTGTGCTGTGCGATGTCAGTGCACGTTAAAGATCCCCAGGTGGTCAAAATTATGCCGGAGCCCTCCACTACGGCACCTATTCTTCCTTTCTTCTTTCACTCCCTCCTTTATCCCTTCCCTTACGGCGCGGTTCAGGTGTCCAAAGATATATGAGACAGATACTGCGTCATTTCATTTCCCCCAAAACGAATTATTTATTATTTAAGTCACGTGATGCGTTGCTATGCCAGCGGCGCAGCAATAATAATAATAATAATAACAATTGGTTTGTGAGGAAAAGAAATGGCGCAGTATCTGACTCATATATCTTTGGACACCTGAACCGCGCGTTAAGGGAAGGGATAAAGAAGGGAGTGAAAGAAGAAAGGAAGAAAGAGGTGTCGTATTGGAGGGCTCCGGAATAATTTCGACCACTTGGGGATCTTTAACGTGCACTGACATGACACATCACACGGGCGCCTTAGCGTTATTGCCTCCATAAAAACGCAGCCGCCGCAGCAAGAGTGTTCAAATGGCATCTGATACCTGATTTAATATCTGTTGCTAGTCCTTGCACCCAAAATATTAAACTAATTTTTGGAATATGGCGGAGTGCTAGACGCATTCTGGCACGGGTCGGCCCGGTATTGCACTGCCTCCGGGATCGGCCCAGGGCCGATGGGCCTATTAGCGCGCGGCGCCTTTTCTTACTATTTTCCTCTCCTATCCTTAAACTCTCCTACTTTCAGCACGCGGCAGCGAGCGTGGCTCGACATGAGCCAGTAGGCAGTCCCGTGCACTTTCCTTTCTTCCTGTCAGCAACAGCACAGCACAAGAATGTTCAAGATCAAACGTGAGGCGACGGCGAAGTCGCTCTGACGAAAGTGGTGAAAGCTTTCGCTTTTAAAATTCGCTGCGGTTTAACTACTGCTGAACCAGGCTGGAGATCGAAAGCTCTGGTGTATCGGGCAAGTGAACGCGGCTTGGGGTCTGTAATCTTGAGTGCGTTCTGCATACTGGGTAGGAAGCAGCGCGCCCAACTTTCAACCCTGGCAGGTGGCAGTTAGTGGTTGATCGCAAGAGGCTGCTCACGCAATAAACGCTGCGGACTATTCTACCACCCTCTACCGGCGAATGGAGAGGTCAAAAGTCAATGTCAAGTGGTTCGACACCATCCTGGGTTACATAGGTAAGGCATATACCACGCATGACTTCTGGCTAACTTGAAGGCCAAACGGCACCGCACGGCAAAATCTGCTTTACATAGTGTAGGAAAGCTTTCGCATAAAACCGTGCGTTCGCACATCTTGTACTGAGCAGTGGTGTGCTTAGAAAAAAAAGTTAATTCGACGACGACATTATAACAGGCTGAAAATGTCTGAAACGTTATCACCACGGACTGCTATTAAAAACGAAATAAGACGCATTCCAATTTCCGTGCTATCGTCTGAAACGACTGAAGGTGTGCAGGTTAAGTTTGAAGTTTAGCAAAACATCATGAGGCACTTTAGTAAAGCTGCAGCAGAAACTTTTTTGGGATAGTGTACTGCACAAAACACAGCATGTCTTAAACCTAATCAGCATGAATCTGCGACAAAATTGCAGGGGAAGCGGGCGCTCGGCTACTGATCCGGAGTACACGGGTTCGAACCCGACATCGGCGGCCGCGTTTCGGTGGAGGCGAAACGCTAAGGCGCCTGTGCGCTGTGCGATGTCAATGCACGTTAAAGATCCCCAGGTGGTCTAAATTATTCCGGAGCCCTCCACTAGGGCTAGCAGCGCCTCTTCCTTTTTTCTCTTATCTCTTAGTCCTCCCTTTATCCTACCCCCTACGGCGTGGTTCAGGTGTCGGCCGATATGTGAGACAGATACTGCGCCATTTATTTTCCCACAAAACCAATTTTTCTTTCTTTGACATCGCAGAACACACGGGTGCCTTAGCGTAATGGATGCAAAACGCTAAGGCGCCCGCCCGTGTGCTGTGCGGTGTCAGTGCACGATAAAGATCCCGAGGTGGTCTAAATTATTCCGGAGCCCTCCCCTGCGGCACCTCTTTCTTCCTTTCTTCTCTTAGTCCCCCCTTTATCCCTCCCCTAATTGCGCGTTCAGGTGTCAGCCGATATGTGAGACAGATACTGTGCCATTCAAATTTCCCCCAAAACCAATTTTATTACTATTCTTTTTCTTTCTTTACCTGTCTCATTTATCAGTGTACACTTCAAGCGCGCCGTGATGGAAGTAAGGGAGGAGGGAGTGACAGAAGCGAGAAAGAGGCACCGTAGAGAAAAAAAAATGAAAACTGGTTTTTGAGGAAAGGAAATTGCGCAGTAACTCTCTCACATATCTCGGCGCACACCCGAACCGCGCCTTAAGGGAAGGAATAAAGGAGGGAGTGAAAGAAGACGGCGAGAACTGAAAATTGAAAGTTGGATTTTGAGGAAAGGAACACTTCCTGACTGTGATTTGAAAGAATTGTCCGCGAGTGAAACTTGCGAATATGTTGCGTTTCGCACCCTGAATTTAGACCAGCGCAGGAAAGTGCGCAAAAGGCGGAAGCAAAGAATCTTTGCCTCTCTCCCCGCTGATGTATCCAATTTTACCTGTCTTCAAGAATGGGAAGCGTTACCCACAGCTGTGCGCCTTGCGGCGTGGGGCATGGCGCCCTCCGCCTCATGTCCGCAATGCGGTCGAACTGAAACTCTGAACCATGCCGCTTTTGAATGCCCAGTCGCGCGACATTTCTGGCGCTTGGTAGCGCGCATGTTCCAGGTGCGCATGCGGTGGCAGAGTCACAGTCGCGATTTCTTTGTTGAATTAATAATGTGTGTGGGTGCTTACGTACTCTGGAAAAGGAGGGGACTTGCTGCCTTGCGGGGAAGCCCGCAGAAAGCAGTGTTCCCTTTACTGTACCACCTCAGAACATTGATGCTGAAACACTTGAATGAAGAACTCGCCGTGTTGGGTGAGGAGGCCTTCCTCCTCCGCTGGTCAACAAGGTTTATTGTTGTTAGCGATAGAGGTGTGCCCACGCCCATTCTTCCGTATTAGGAAGTTTGGCGAGTGTTGCTCATCTTTTCTTTCCTTGTATTCCACTTATGTTCGCAATGAAGCTGCTTTAAGCCAGCTCGAGTAGAAACCACGAATTGTCCACTGAAATGTCATTTGCATATATGTGATGCCTGCACAATAATGGCTCATTGTGATGACCTTCGAAACCAGACCACTTATGTAAAGAGTCATTAGCACTGTAGATATTTTCGGAAAAATAAATTTCTCTTAAAAGAACAACGCGGTACAAAATAACGAGTCGACTTCCGCAACTTTCTTTTCGGAACATTCAGCACTAAAAGGTTGGAATTCCAAAAATGGCGACGAACGACTGTTTGAACAAATGAACAAATAATAATAATAATAATAATAATAATAATAATATTAATAATAATAATAATAATAATAATAATAATAATAATAATAATAATAATAATAATAATAATAATAATAATAATAATAAGTTTTGGGGGAAAGGAAATGGCGCAGTATCTGCCTCAAATATCGTTGGACACCTGAACCGCGCCGTAAGGGAAGGGATAAAGGAGGTAGTGAAAGAAGAAATGAAGAAAGAGGTGCCGTAGTGGAGGGCTCCGGAATAATTTCGACCACCTGGGGATCTTTAACGTGCACTGAAACCGCACAGCACACGGGCGCCTTAGCGTTTTGCCTCCATAAAAACGCAGCCGCCGCGGTCGGGCTGGAACCCGGGAACTCCGGATCAGTAGCCGAGTGCCCTGATAGCCTGAGTCGCTTTTGGGGCTTTACACTCCCGTAAATCATAAACAATTCGCTTTAAAACGCGATTGACGTGTCCTCTGACCCAGAGAGCCAGTTATGCACCTTTAGTTTTCTCAAAACCAACGGCGTCTACAATGTTACCCGCCACGGTGGTTCAGTGGTTAGGGCGCTCGGCTACTGATCCGGTGCACCTGGGTTCGAACCCGCTTACGGCGGCTGCGTTTTTATGGCGGAGAGACGTAAAATGCACCCGTGTGCTGTGTGATGTCGGTGCACATTAAAGATCTCCAGGTGGTCGAAATTATTCCGGAGCCCTCCACTGCGGCACCTATTTCTCTCTTTCTTCTTTCACTCCCACCTTCCCCCTTCTCGTACCGCGACTAAGGTTATGAGGGACGCCGTAGTGAAGGATTCCGGAAATCTCGACCACCTGGCCTTATTTAACGTGCACTGTCATCGCACAGTACGCGGGAATGTAGAATTTCGCCTCCATCGAAATTCGTCCATCGTAGCCGGGATCGAACCCGCGTCTTTCGGGTCTCTTTTTATGAGAACCACTCTTTCGGGATAAAAGGGGAGGCGGGAGGGGCGTTGGATTGTGGTGTGGCTAGCTCTATGCACTCAGGCGTGTGTAGTGCGGCAGTTCCGATGGCTCTATTCTACACGCACTATAGGCCGGAGAGTTCAAGTGAGGCCTGGATATTTTATGTGAAAATGTCAGCTTCAGAACACGCCGCAGACTGTGGATAGCGCGAGAGAAATCTTTGATTTACGCAGTGGCGAAAAAGATACTGGAGTTATAACTCCTAGCTGCTTCCAGTTTTCCGAAATTAGGAACTTTGCGGGATAACTTCTGTCCGCAAAGGCCTGGTTCTACAATCTGCCAGTTTCCATTTTCTGGCCAAAAATATGTTTTTCCACCACATTGGCTCTACGTAGGAAAGCAAAGAAAACAATTGTGGCATTGTATGACTTTATAGGGCATACTGTGCCAGCACCTTGGAGAGCACGGAGAAATGAATAGCTGGACAGAAACTTTTGTTTTGTTTGTTCTACTGCTGGAGTTTGTCTGTTCGCGGTGCCTCATTCTGCTTTTTATGATGATGAAGTCTAAACCAAGGCTTGAAAACGACCGTGGTTTTATTTATTTATCTGCGCATGCGCAGCCCGTGCAGAGACTACCGCAGTAGTGCACACTTACAAAACACCGCAGATAAAAACGAAACTATAAGACGTGGCAGGAAAACTTCAAACAAAAAAAAACATAGGAAACACTACACAAATTAGGTGTGTGGGGTGCAGTAAGTAAAGAAATATAAATTATCACTTAGTTATGGCGTGCATAAATCTGTCTATTGTGAAGGAATGCACTGGACCGGGCAATATATTCCTATGTTCAACGGTACGCGGAAAAAACTTTAAACTCATTAGTGCGAGTTAAGTAAGGTGACATATTAAGATTGTGATAACTTTTTGTTCACTATATCATGGCACTCGTGATGTACCTGCCTTTTGAAAGTCGTTAGTGGTAATGAACGGCACAATTTAGAATTTTAACGATTCCAGTTGCTGGAAGTGGGGAGGGTAGTAAATTTTATTGTTTTGAAGGGAGAAGAGCGTGAAAAATTGCGGCGATATTTATTACATAAGAAGCGAATTGATTTCCTTTGGATGAACTGAATTTGCGCTGAATTTGCGTTATGTAGTCAATAATTTTACGGATTAGGGGTTAATGCATTATTAACCCTGTTTCCTTCATAGCCTGGGTTATCCTTCTGACATATCCTAAGTTTTCTAGGGTTCTTTTGCAAGGGAATCTAATATGTTTACATTATGATAAGTTGGAGGAAAAAGTAATTCCTAGATACTTATACTCGTTCACCTTTTGAAGGTGTATATTATGAAAAGAGTAATCAAGAATCGATGTGGAGGAACCATTACCGAATGTCATAGCAACAGTTTTGCGGAAATCTGCCATCTGCCACTCATCTACCAGCTTGAACACTCCCTGCAGAAGCTGAAACCGTGATTAGAAGAATCGCGATTAGAAGAATCCTGCGCTGTGTCACTTAAGTTGCGGGCTTTATTTCCATGTTTACTCAACAGAAATTTTCCGAATGGATCATTGCTTTAAGTGCCGCAATAAGAGAATGAGACTGCGTCTGCTTATGCAGGGCCGAAAAGCTGGGTTGCTTTTTTCCTTTTTTTTCCTTTATTTGTTTCTTAGAACATGTCTAAGGCTCCCTTGCCTTCAGTTTATTCATTAAACCTTCTACTGTAAAGGCCATATGGCTCTTAGAAATCTGCACGTAAACCCTGCACTTAAAATGATTCCATTTTACAGTAAATGAATTAAAGTTCCTTTTATGACCTGAATAAAATATGGGCACGGCGTTTTGGGTGTCTGATCTTTCTTAATCATAGAGAAGACATGATCCCGAAAGGAAGGAAGCTTTAATTTCCGCTGCGACACTAGCCGAATGAAGGGCCGCATGTGCCTCATAAAATGGACGTGACCTCCTTTGCTTGTTTAAATGGAAAACCGCTCTGTTTTGATCGTATCTTGCTGCTTTTGTGAGCCCAAAATTAAGAGATTTGCTTTTGCTTCCTCATAGCAGGACCCACTCTGTCTTTAGACCACTCAAGGCGCTTCCCCCTAGTTATGTGTCGTGCGCATGCGTGCTCAAGCACCAGATGCACGAGTGGTCGTAAACCGGCATTATAGCGTTCGCAATGCAAGGGATATAAATGTTCACCGAGCGCGGCAATACTTCACAGCCGGTATCTTAGGCTTAGTTTTGGTCTTGCGCTTTTTGTCATTATTGCTGCTGTCTGCCAGGCGGTAAATCCCAGCTGCGGCTCTTCAGCCATGTGCCCCCAAAATTTGATAGGCGTACCGTAATAATTCTTCCCGCACTGATATATTCAGATTCGCCCGGAATAACCACATATTTTCTGCGCCGAACAAAAGAGATCTGGAGACGTCCTTAGTTAAGTGTTCTTGAAGTAAGAAAAGGAAAAGGCAAGAAGATAGTGTTAAAGTGCTCGCGGCCTGGATTAGAGGCTTAAAGGATCCAAGCGACTGAAATAAGTGAAATAATAATAATAATTGGTTTTGGGGGGAAAGGAAATGGCGCAGTTTCTGTCTCATATATCGTTGGACACCTGAACCGCGCCGTAAGGGAAGGGATAAAGGAGGGAGTGAAAGAAGAAAGGAAGAAGAGGTGCCGTAGTGAAGGGCTCCGGAATAATTTCGACCGCCTGGGGATCTTTAACGTGCACTGACATCGTACAGCACACGGGCGTCTTAGCGTTTCGATTCGTGTATTGAGGGTAGTGATAGCCCAGTTCCTACGACACTGACGGTCTGGAAGGTATAGAATCTAAGACATTAGTTTTGATTATGGCGCATGGGTTTTACGAATGCCAAGCAGTCGTGTGGAAACGATATATTAGAACAGGTCGTGTGTGCTGAAATGAAGACTGCGCTTGTAAACGTCTGGTTTAGAATGTAGTCAGAATGGTGGTACCTAAACATGCTACTTGCACCTCCAATTTTCTTTTTATGTGAAACGCGATGCGCTTAAGTTAACGTTGCCAATCGCAATGTAGTCAACAGATCACTGTACTAATAAGAGGATGAGTACAGCAAGACCTCACGGTTTTGTTACACTTCCACGTTTACACATTCTACAAGCGGCTGTTATATGTTCGATGACTGAGCAATATTGCTATACCTAAAACTATTAAATTCAGTACGTAAACTTGCTCTCCGGTTGCGACTTGGTGACTAGAAAATTATATGGGTTCGTTTGAGGCGCTGGCGTTTATTGCGCAAGTTTATGACTCGCTTCCTAGAGATGACAAGCAATGAGGTATTTAAGGAATTCGCTGCTTCTGTTTCGAGGTGAATTCCTTCTGATATTAGTTTAGTTATATTAGTTAGTTCAGTTGATATTAGTTAAAAATTTAAATTTGGAAAAATTTCATCACGAATTATTGATAAAACCGCGTGGTAACCTCTTCAGTTGCCGTTTTGTACAAAAGAAAAATCGCCGTGTATTTGAACAGTACAATGTGGGGCAAACGCATTGGCGACAACTGTAACTGCTATCTTTGCATTGTGCTCCCGCCTAGGTCTCGCTCATTATTCCATTAGTGCTTCCATCAAGACATTCCTCCAGCATTAGGGCCCAGTTTTCAAGTTACGTACTACGCCCGCGAGTTCTCACACAACAGACTCAACAGACAATCACCTGCGACGCTCATTCCGCGACTATGGACCCTCTGATAAATCAATCTGCAAGCCACGAAAACTTACCATGATTGCAGTTTAAGGTTACTCCACGATGTAAAGCATTCTTTCACCGTTTGCAAAAGGATTGTGAAAGGTAGAGAGTCAGGGGCTGTCTGAGTATAGCACATTCCAGCACAGGCACCACTACTCCTTTTACTGGTGGCATCTAGGTATATGGGCTTCAGCCAGAGGAAAGGATTGGGGTATCGCTCGTTCAGCAGTGATAATAGTACTATCGCTGAGCGCTAGTTCCAATACACGCGGACTCACTGAACGCGCACAGACTATCCCGTAACTAAGCAGATTTATGTCTAAGCGGCTGTGCAGCGTTTTCTTAAACCGTCTGCTTAGTGCGCATTGGATACAGAGAAGCCACGGCATATATCATTGTTTCCCATAACTGAACAACAATTTCCAGACTCATCACGCCCTGCCTTTCCTACTCGTATAAACTGTAGTTACATGATGACGCCTGCATATAGAATGGTTGTTTACTGCAGCCTATTTACACCTCAAGAGGCCGTTGGTCTTGCCTGTTTGTTGGCAATTCCTGGCTGCTTAGGAATACATCACTATTGACGATAGCAAAGTATGCGTCGTAAAGTTGGCTTTCTTGCTAGTAAAATCAGGATGTGTGCAGCACAGGAAAGGAAAAAAAAAAGACAAAGCTAAAAAACGAATACGGGACGGCTATACTCGCGGTGCGTAAATTTTGCAAAAGCAGTTGAATTTACTCTGGATTAATAATTTGATGCTTTTATTTAAGATGAGGCTGCAAACACGGCACAGAATTTTTCAGAGGGTAACCTCTTCGCTTAGCTACAACAGCACGTCTTTTGTTGAGAGCTTGCTTCAAAGAGGTCATAAAGATGGCACCAAGAAGAGGCGACAACATAATCGTGGCGCGGGACGTCCAGGGCGCCTTTGACAATGTAAGCCACGAAGCCATCATGAAAGGATAAACGACTTAAACTGCGGAAATAAAATGTTGGGTACGTCAAGGCCTTCCTGACAAACAGAACGGGAACGATAGATTGGGAGAAATAAGGTCTGCTCCCTTCGAAAAACCAAACAACGGAACACCCTAATAGTCAGTCGTATCGCCGCTACTCTTCACCATGGCCATGATCGAACTCGCGAATAAACTATACAGATCGATGGAGTCAGTTACGCCATGTTCACGATCGAGATCACGCTGTGGGCCACAGGGCGCTCACTTGGAGAAAAAAAAGTGAACTTGTAAGAAGCGGCAACGACGATGGCAGAGCAGCAGAGAGAGTTCGAGAAAAAAATCTGTAAAATTTTGGAGGAAAAATTATAAAAAGCATTTATGTAAAAAACTGCAGAGAAGTAGCTTTCGCTTTGCATTAAGGTTCGGCAGAATTGCGTCGAACCTGCGTCAATTTGTTGCTCTGCTGCTACGTGGGCTTCTAGTGGGTGGAGACATTGTGGAGGATGGATTTAGGTGGTTTCGTGGTGGGCGGCGCTTATGGAGGGCAGAGCTGATTTTGTCGCTGGTGGATGGCGTCCCTAGAGGCTGAATGTCAACTGGGATGGGGTGGGGAGGTGTATCGAGGGTGGCGGTGGGTCAGTGAACAGCCCCCTCAGCCAAAAGGTGCTGTGGGGAGGTGGCTTTTGGGAGCAGAAACAGAGCGGTTTTCCAGCGCAAGAATGTGCGTTTTATGGTTGTTAGTGGCGAGCACCGTTGGGTAACGATGTGCGTTTGCAGAGCCTATGAGGTATCGGTAATAGATTTTGAGGAAGACCATCGTATTAATTGGAGTTCCCGGATTCTCTCGGACTTGTAGCTGCGCTTAGAAGTTACACACCGTCCTTCTCCTCTCTCCCACAGCATACGCATTCCCCTGCTCCCCTTTTAGCGATCCCAAATCGGCCCTGAATGGTGCTGTGCTCATAGGGAGCAGTGGTGTCTACCACCTTCCTTTCCTGCATTTGCACAAAATAACCACTAACCACACACAAGAGACGTTGTTGGTGTGTGATTCGCGGAGGACCAAATGAGGTTTTGCCAGGGATGCTGAGAAGTGCGTTGGGTGAGGGGAACCTTGTATGCTCCGAGGCTATGTAGCATGCTAAATTTTGTTATCGTTATGCTTTCATGTAGCACGTGTCACTTTACCGTTCAGGTCCCGTCGTATTGCAGCTAAAATTTGTTATTTATTGCAACGTGTAGGCTGCCACAAAACAAATATTCGCCTGGAAGTCAAACTCCTGCTTCATTGGCGTTTTCAACGACATTTGTGTTGACCGTAAATTGAAGTGAACGGCAGTTAGTGGCGTTACACGGCATCGCTAAGTGCCTTTAATGATTTGACGGCAATTTAACTCAACTGAGGTGAGGGGTATCGATTAAACAGGTCAACTGAAAATTTTTATTTACAAATTTCCAGCACGCTGCGTCGTAACCTGACCCTGAAGATGAACTCAATTTCTTAGAAAGTGTCGCGAAACTGCAGCCGACTGCCGTTAACTTCTAAGTCCGTTGGGCAGCTGAACTGCCGTTGAACTGAACGGCAGTTGAAACTGCTGGTTTAACTGGCAGAAAAATTGAGAACAAATCAAAACATACCAAAACGTACCAAAACGGGCAGCTCCTAGGCTAGATGCAGGCGGAAAAACTTATGCGAATAAAGGAACCCGACCGTATTTAGTGTTCTCGGTCGATTTGCACGTATGAGGTTGGCAGACTTGAAGTGCGTAATACGCCTAAGAAATTTAAATTGGCATGCGCAATCCGAGTTTGAAAATGCCTTCCAAGCTGCTGAAGTAATTCTTTCGTTTCTTCAAATCAGGTTGATCCTTTATTTTATACTTCGGTGCCTTTCAAGCGGGGAACTTGCACTCTACCAGCTGGTACGAGGCGGAAAAACTTTGGCGGTCGGTATAACCCCTTAATCGAACGTCTTCTGTCTTTCCTTCAATATTCTCAGGCTGTGACAAATGAGGAGCCCGCCTATTGTTGCGGGCAACAGAATCTGTCGAAAGGTAAGACGAAACGGCAAAGTGGTGAACGCAGAGGCCTGCAGATATGGGATAGTTTTCGTTGCCTTACTTCGCCACTGTTACCAAGAGAGCCCTGGACACTGTAGCATCGCAGTCTTCTACGCCGTACTGTCAGCCAGTTTTCCCATCATTCGTTTTGGTGGGCAGAAACAAACAAGAAGAGTAATGATGGCGGCAGCAAAGCGGGGGTAGACAACCGAGGTTCACTCGATTGTTTCGCAGCAGCCTCCTGTGCAGGCCATATCCCGACCTGAACGCCGAGTACTGAATCTTCGTCTCGCGCGGATCATGGACCATTGACCAAGTATTTGTTAAACAAAAAAAAGAATGATGTATAACGTTAACGAGCTTTTCAGGCCACCGAAGTACATGCAATGTGAAGGCAAGCTAACCGCTGGTGTTTAAGGGTAACGGAGTGGATTCCAAGAGAAGGCAGGCGTAGCAGGGGGCGGCAGAAAGTTAGGTGGGCGAATGAGATTAAGAGGTTTTCGGGGATACGGTGGCCGCAGCTGGTAAAGGAAAGGGTTAATTTGAAAGACATGGGAGAGGCCTTTGCTCTGCAGTGGGTTGATGATGATGATGATGATAATGTTTCCGTGTGCTCCATGCAGCATTTCATTGATGCTGAAACAGGCCTATTACTCAAAGAACACAAAAAGAGAACGGAAACCGCGAGGCATCTGCAGTACAGGGATAAAAATTTTTACTCCCAGAAAAACTCGTTAATGAAGCTAATGAATACCAATGCCAAAGAGAGCACAGGGCAAAGTTTGTATTTAGTAGTGGTGTTGATAAAAGTGAAAGATTCTTTTTGCAGTCATTTTTACACACAAGATAATTCAGACAACCACATGTCGCAGGTAGGATTTGAATCCGCGACCTCCGCTTATAGTGTACGGTGCTCTACCGATGTGCCCGACGGCTACGTACGTTGCGTGTGTCCAAAACATGAAAGCGGGCGCTACAACGTCACCCTCCGACCGCAGCGATGGACGTGGAACGTCCTGTCGCATCACAAATGTCCCGTAGAACGCGATCGAAACGATACCTGTGGGAGCCCTCTTATGCTTCTTACGGCATCAAGGCAACAGCGAGTTATGTCGGCGTTACTCCCAGAAACGAAGATAGCGTATCGCCGAATGGGTCCGGTGCAGTGTAATGAAAAGATTTGCTGCGGTTCAATCCGGTTTAACCGAGCAAGACCAGCGAGATCTCTGTTAAGCATGGTTAGATATGGTTTAGCCTTGATCGAACTTCATTTCAGATAAATGTGGCTGGGGCGGCGACGATACATCGTCGAAGCTCTAGTTCCGGTACGTTGCTCATCCATGGCTTTGTGTGAATGTCTTCTTCTTCTTCTCCTCCTCCTCCTCCTCCTCCTCCTCCTTCTTCTTCTTCTTCTTCTTCTTCTTCTTCTTCTTCTTCTTCTTCTTCTTCTTCTTCTTCTTCTTCTTCTTCTTCTTCTTCTTCTTCTTCTTCTTCTTCTTCTTCTTCTTCTTCTTCTTCTTCTTCTTCTTCTTCTGTGGTTGTAGGAAGGGTAGAAAGTGGGAAGACACGGGCTTGTCTACTGGACGGCTAGCCTCCACGCCCACTGCCGGCGTGTCATAGAAGGAGGTGGGGGAGGGGAAGAAGATTGAAAGGAGAGGGTAGGCGCGCAGCCGCAATGATCATGTCAGATGACATGTGCTGCCCCCCCAGGCCTAGAGGCAGCCAGAGAGGCCGGTGCCTCCAGGAAGGAGAGGAGGTGCCGGAAAACCTTGGCAGGATGGTGTCCGCCAGGGAAGAGGAGGTGGTCCAATGAACAGCAGGGGAGGCCCAAGGAGCGGTATCCCGCCTCCATGATTGTCCTTGCGGGCACAAAGGCAAGGCACTCACACACCACACGCTGTTATATAGCGAACGGTGCGTCGCGCGATTTCCGGCAGTTGCGGCAGTGCCGTCGGCTCCGTATACGCAGCTGTGGCGAGGAGCAGCGAGTCACGTGATTCGTTAGTTGCGAGGTGAGCGAGCACCGTCGGCTCAACGCGCGTAGCTTTGGCTAGGCGTGGCGAGCCACGTGGCATGACGTCAGAGCCAAGCCTCCGCTTTTCCTGGTTTGAAGGTCAGATTTCATAGCCGCATGTGCCTTCAGTGTTGTACGGGAAGAGTAGAGCTTTCGCTCTTAAAAGGTATGGTACAGACTTTCTCTGACGCGGATCGTCGTTTCGGGTGTAACAAGAAATGGGGCATAAATACTTGAGTGTCAAGATACTGCCTTATGTTTACAAGCGTGCGATATTGCCGTGGACGTTTTGGGCTTCATGCGCTTATACCAGAGCGCGGGAAACATTTTCGCAATAGAGCAAGCGTGACGAAGTTTCCGTCTTTCAAAGCTTATCCTTAAGTTCTACGGAGATGTAATAAATGTTTTTGAGGATATTTTTAGTTTATACAGTGATTAATTAGCTTTGAATTGATGATCAGCCCTTTAACTTTCCAACCTGAGTTGTAGTCGTCTTGGGACGATGTACAAATGCTGCCAATCACGAGTCATGCTCGTCTGGCCTGAAGCTCTTTTTCTTTAACTACCAATGACAGTTTAGGGTAGTCTACTGGTTTACATTTTTGTTCTTAACACTGCCAACCAGGGGAAGCCGTAAAAAAATTCGTTTTGGCACCCAGCTTGAGCAACAGTAAGTTATAAATGGCAGCACGCTTTTATTATAAGTACGGGGGGCAGCAATGCTCCTTGGAAACGAGCAATTTCTTGCAGCAATTTGAACACTGAATAATGCCTTCTAGAGTGAGGCTGACATAGATGAAATAAAAATGGACTCTGATGACTACCACAGTGACGCTGACGATTTTGTGCTAGGTAGTGCTCGTGCCTGCCAACTTTGCGCCAGTACTAAGCAACGTGTAATCACCTGATGTTTTGTTTCGGTGAATGTGTTCAAATAATACTGCGCACTGCAGAAACTGTTGTCGCATAACGGAACTTTCGCATTTAGCGAAAGTTTTTCTAAACACTGGTCGGCAGGTCTTGGTGTCTGATTTGCTCAACAGATCTGGGCTTCCCACTCTTGAATCCCGTCGCAAGCAGCACCGACTAAAAATGTTGTTCAATATCATACATAATAAAACAAAACTGAATTTTCAGAGTTACATGCAATACAACACAACACGCCCCACCCGTAACAAACACGAAAGGACTATCTTGATGCCACGATGCCGAACAAAAGCATATTCTTGTTCCTTCTTTCCACGCACCATTTCCGAATGGAACCGACTGCCAAGCGATATCACCAACCTGGTATCTTCAGAATCCTTCTTGTCTGCTGTTTCGGCTCATGTATCGCAGTAGCGTGTCTAGTACACAGTGTATTTCGGTTTCCTTGTTTTTTATTCTGTTCACTTAGACTGTTTGACGTCGGATGATTTGCCTGTACTTTTTTTTTTTGCTTCCAGTTGGTCTTATTGAATTTTGTCCTCGTACTGTAATCGCCCTTTGTCGCTGTTATTTTGTTGTTACCACTTTAATTTTTTTCCTTTGTGCACTCCTGCCCTGACCGCCAAAGGGCAGTCGGCAGTATTTATGAAATAAATAAATAAATAACTGTTTTGTCCAGTGGCAATGAGGAAAAAATGAAAAATATATTTTCAAAATGAGAACGCGATAAAAATCTACGAGTAAGTAAAAAAAAATCAGAAAAATATTGAGCATTTTGTTCTGGATACATTTCTAGGGTTAAAGGTTTAAATGATTCTGACTTTGAGTAGTCTCCCACTTGCCAATGGAACTTCTAACATTGCTACCTCAGGTTAATTCCCGCTGCATAAAGCAGACTAGTTGAGGTTTGGCAACGTTGTGTCAGACGCCTTGGATAGGAGAGGCGTTTATTGTACCTTGCCTCCAGGACTGCAAGTATTTAATTGATGGTGTGAGTATACCTGAAGTTCAACTGAAACAATGGAGAACATTTACCAGAAGCGCATCGTTTGTGAGTGTGGAGTTCACATTAGCGATGCCGCAGTTATGTAACCAGGTCCTGGCTAGAGGAATGAAGGCTGCTGTCTTGTTTCATGCGCCTTTCGGCCCGAAGATGGCGCCATGCGACATCTGATGCTTTCCCAAGATCCCAAGATAAAAAAAGCATCGTCGTGTTTTGTATCCAGCAACGAGTTCTGCACTGCAGTTCGCAGTCGGTGGCAAAAGTGACCTCTATTATTCTGCGAAGGAATGTAGCTTGTTCGCAGGCGGAAGAATGCATGGCTACATTTAGGGACTGTGCAAAAAGGATAAGCTTCTGATTAAGAGAACACTCAAAAGTTTCTTTGGAATGCTGAATCTCTAAACTATGACTAAACAGAAAGGTTGGCGCTCAGAAAGCACCAGGCTTCCTACGTCCCGCATATCTCCTTTTATGGCTTATAGAAGGTATGTTCTAAAAAAAAGTGGTACTGTCGCTTCTTTCACACTCTCCGACACCCATTATCTCCGAGATTGCAGAGTTTCATTATGTTGATAGACAGCTTATATTGAGTCTTAGAAAGAAAATAGTCTTTATTTTGTTTAAAAGAATTTTTCTTGAAAGAAATGAAGGCAGCCAGAGCGCATGATTTTCCCTACATAATGATGGCCATGCATTAAATCACTACTGTGGCATAATAAAGATGGAGTCTGCTCTTGTATGCTGCGCCAGCTGGGAGGCGTTCCGGAGTTCATGTTCTAAATAACTATAATTGAGAGTGCAACCCGCTAGAACCTGCCAGTGCGTCATGACCGTGTTTCTTCGGGCTCTGTTTGTTTGGCAGCGTAAAACAAAACGTACTAATTGGGTCTTCTAGTAATGGTTGCGCCGTACATTCTCACAGTATTTTTTCCCGCGGCGAATAAGTTCATTGAGTTGTTACGGAAAGCCAAAATTGACTTTGCGGAAAAATTAGGCGTTAGTGAAGCAGAACCTTCGTGCACACAGGCTACTACTGCAACTCTTCATTCTCTTTAAGCGGTTATTCGACGAGATAAACCCTTGTCTACGACTGATTTTATTCAACTCTACCGCCCTACGGCTGATACGTCTTAGATATCGAATCGTCGGTTTTCCAACTGTGTACTAAGGAAACAAAAGCAATCGTAAAGAACAAACCACAAGTTTGCGCAATGCGTGCAACTTTTAACATAAACAATAACCGAGGGGAGGAAGGCCACCAATACATTCACCTACGCTCTGTACTGTCTCTCCGTACCAAGTCATGACAGTGACCTCTGGTAGGGGTTGTGGTAAGCGTACTGATTAGAAAAGTATTATTATCGCTACAATGCAATCAATTCCATAACTAAGAGGCCACAAGCGCCCTTCTCAAGAAAGAAATACCGCTACCTTCGTCGCAACCATGTGATATCCGACACAATAAATTGCTCACCTTTTATATTCATGAGCACGCCGTAATAGTAATTATGTTAGGAGTTGAAACTGAGTACACAGGATTAACTTTTACCGAGAATATAAGAGCTGAAAAGAAGCTGAACGAGGCCGTCATCACGTCGTGGCAAAGCACACTTCAGGGATTCCCTTCGACTTACATTATACGGGGGCCGCTAAAACCACCCTTGCCTCGTAATCAGCCTCCATGATTAATAATTGAAAGGCCATAAAGAGCAACAGGAAGAAACTGAACCGCAAAGTGTGGCCATACGAGGAAAAACACACTAAATATGTATGGTCTTTTAACCATGTTGCACTTGCTGACTCATTGACTTTTGTTCTGTATTGTATGTTTTTTTACTTTTGCCACTGCTAAGTTCTTGCCAATACAAGAGCAGCATTCTAAATGGCGGGTTATAAAGGAGCTTTGAACCCAGGTCGACTCACGTGGTAATGAGTCGCTATTTGTATGGTAGTAATAGCACCCTGAATTTACCGCCACAGACAACAAGAATAATTGACGTCTTCTCAGCAGGTACTTAATTTATTCCTGCTAAAGTAGTGAGAACTAAAAAGCAAGCTGCAAGGGGCTAAGCATGGAATTAACAGAAGGCGACAAAATAACTGAGAACATATATGGCTTGTACTGGAACAAGGAGAAGCGGGCACAAGAAGGATAAACGGGACATGTTAAACGTAATTTGGCACTGTAAGAGAAATTGCATCTACCTTACAAGGCATAAGGTACTTCATTGCTCGGCATCACTGAAAGGACTTAACTAGAGTTCAATTAAAATATAGACGCCAGTAGCAGGCGATTATATGCGGAATCGTCCATACATACTTCTCCCGCGAAAACAGTTCATCAGGGGATGATTATGATTAATGAAGGCGAAATGGACATACAGTTTTTAATGCTTTAAAATACTCTGCTACAGCACTAATAGCAAAATAAAATATGAAGAGAATGCCGTTAATGAGCTAAAGTCAGGTAAGTTGAAAAATAAGAAATAAAGACTTTGAGCACGCCACTGTTACTGCATGTATCGCGAAATTTAGCGACAGGTGCTGGACAGCCAGAATGTATATTTAGGCCGGCATTCAGAACCTCCTCTTCAAGCTTGAAGTAATGATAATTTTGTGCGGTCGCTGTGGAAGAACACAGGATCACATATGAGCCGATTCAGAGCAACTCAGGCAAATAGGTTTTCTAGGAATTGCTTATAAATTGCTTATAAAGGCTCTTTCTGTTTCTCTTGGCTCCGACGTCTCTACTGTTCTGCTTGTGGGGCACTGAGAGTGGATTCTCGACATTGAAGCTTCTTTTTTTTCAGCTTTAACGGCAGGCACCACAGGGGTTTTACGCGTTACCTTGTCTTAGGTGGCCTTGCCAGCACGTGCAGCCGGGTGCTGAACACAGATCGAGACCTTTACGGGCTTGCCATTATATTAGTGCGCTACCACTAATGGCGACCGATCCCCGCATTTAGCCGTTGTGTGTCTGTCTGAAGCTGGACTTGTGACAAGCTGCTCACATGCCCACCGAGTGGCAGGCAGGTGGACAGCCTGGCCACCGTGTGAGGCGGCAGCTCAATTGATCGTGAGAGGCTGCTCGGGTAGAGCAACCTGGATCGCAACCCAACCCAAACAACCCAAGTCCCACCGATGGCAGCACCTGTCATTGAAGGGCAGTGGCGCATCGCTTGACCGCTGCGCCGCTGCGACAGGAGGGGTAGGATGACTCCCCGGGATCTACGAGTGCAGAGAATGGCGAATACCACATATACTGACGTTTACCCATTGTCGCTATTCGAGCGACTGCCATCCGTGAACACTGGATCTGAACACCGGAACTGAAATGAAAACCGAACATCTAGCGCAGCTAATTCGCATTTGGCCTAACTACGCGCTGCATGTTCTACATGTCTTGCGAGATATGTGTCACCCAGTGTGTGTGTGGTCTTTTCTATAACCCAGACCACTCCAAGCGTTTCATTGTAGTATGACAGCATCACCCTCCATTCGCACCCTCACTCTCCTTTTACTCTCCATTTCCCCTTTCCCCAGTGTGGAGTGGCAGTCCAGGATCACCTTACTGCAGGCCAACCCCTCCATCTTTCCTTTCATTACTTTTTCTCTCTGTCTCTACGCAAAGTGACCGCAATTCTTTCTCGGTCTTGAGCCCGTTGTACCGCTCTTTCAGCGGCAGGATGTCTTGTCGGGCAGTGGGCGCCGGAGCGTTGCACACGGCAACAGCGAAGAGGAAGAGGATCACGCTTGCAAGCACCTGATGTCGACCAATGAGACGTGCCTCTTCGACCTTTCCTTGCGCTTATTTCCTCTCCCTACGCGTCCCTTTCCTCGCGCTCTTCTCCGCTTTGTGGACGGCGACGACCATACCGAGTAGGATGAGACCATGCTCTTAGGAGTTTAGGCATTAGCAGTTGTCGCTGTGAAAATATTGGATGAACTTTTGTACAGAAATTTGTCTTTGCTGCAAAGCAAAGATTGGCGGAACCTAACGGTCGCACTTATCCTTCATGTGCGGTCCATGAAATGCGGTCAAGTGCGGTCTATGAACACACACGACACTTACTAACCGCGTTAGTAATTGTTGTCTGTGTTCCTTTCTGTCCTCTTAACTCTTTCTCACAGTTTACCCTTAATCATTTTGCATGCATAGGCCACCCGTGCACGCTGCTTGAGCGCCAGACAGCAAGGCTACATTAATATAATGTGAGATCGCATCCCATCACCAGGACAGGAAGTGGTCTTTTATTGTATTAACGCACCTTAAAGTACAAGTACATAGCTCTGTGCGTTGGACGTAGAAGATTAAACCAGCTATTACTTGAAAGCTTGACCATGACATAATGAACCATGACATAATGAACCATGACATAATGAACATATTGGTGCACGTCGACAAATGACATTATATACAGGATGATGCATCTCGAATAACTCGTCCTAAGCGTAGGAGCCGTGTGACAGAAATGAAATTTTCGAAGGACTTTTTCCGACATTCTTTCTTTCTGTCTGCAGCACGAGACAGGAATAGACTCCCAGGAAATGTTGTCATATCCCCTAACTCCGAGCAATTTCGATCTCACCTTGAAGAAGTGTGTAAAAATACAAGCGAATGATGTTATTGTTTTTGGTATTATGTAACTCCTGGCGTCGATATAAATTGTGTGTGTGCGCGCGTGCGTACAGATTGCGTTTTTCTCAAACCAGCATACCCACGTCAGATGTACAGCTTTTCATGCATTTTGCCATGTCGTTGTTTGTTTCAACGTCCATCCCTATCTGGGTCCGAGTTAGGACCGATAGTACGTGCAAGTATATAAATAATGTAGGTGCGTGACAAACAACTTCAATTCTGGACTGAGAGCTGAGCTTATGGCAGTGAGGGAATGATAATTACTGACTACGTTTCGTAACTGTTCTGACGTGCACTGATTTTTTGACTAGATGTAACGCAGGTCAAGCTTACCTCCTGAGTTAGACTTCAGGCCATGTTCCACAACTCAGGAGTGTTCACTATCTTTAGGCGTGGCGTATACAGGTATCGCCACCATCGTTTTATTTTGATTTTCACTTGAACTTCAATATCTCCTGATTTCTACGGTATTATCCGAGCACTTTGTTTAAGCTTTATATGCTCGCTGTGATGTACCAGAATATTTTGAAAAAGCGATTTCTGAAAATTTATATATCTGACGATTCTTTCTTATGAACGAACGGCCGTAGTCACGGTCTCATCTCTCAGTTCATTATTTATGCGAAAGCTATCAGGCGACTATCAGAGAAAACGGAAGTGTAAATCTCGATCCTAATATTCCTCAGCAATTGCTAGTACGTATTGCTTTTCATTACCGGATTACCAAAGACAAACGACCGTTGGGCAGAAATCAAGCGAGATCATGAGAGAACTTGTCTGTAACCTCACTGGATCATTTATACGTGTTTAAGGCTCTAAAATGTGTGAGTGATGCTTCTCACAGGCAAATCCTTATTCAAGCTTCAACATGTCGTTTGAAACAATGCCGTATGATGAAGAATTTGGGCTGGGTTTATGATCTCAATGTCTTGAAACAGAGCGATGCCTTACTTTTGTACATTATGCACTTGTTGCATCGTTAGCTATGCGATTGCGGTCCATCATGCATTATTATTAGACACTGTTGCCTTCGAGTACAATCAGTAAATTGTAAAGTGACGTGACAATGTATCAATGACATCTCCAAGGGCCGTTGAGGAGTCTTGTTACAGAGTAGTCCAAGTCAAGGAGTCTCTTTTGGGAATGCGAACCCTTTAAAAACTTTTTACACAGTCAACAGTTTTGTTTCAAAAGGTTCCTTGTCCTCCGACCATCAAACTGTCGATTTCAAAGGGCACTAGTAATACTATCCTGAGCACTTCCAAGTGCACATGTTCTGGCAGTGCGGCCCCTATACATTAGAACACAAGGAATGACTCCAAAAAAATTTGTATTAAGATTGCTTTTTTTGAAAGAGTTACGGCGCTGGCAAGAGAAATTTGCTACCGTCCAAAGGTTCATTATACCCAGAAGTTCCTAGTGCTCTTTTCCTTCGAGCAAAGCTGATGGGTACACAGTTGCAGTAAAGAAAGAGATAGAAAGATGTGAATGAGGGAATGATAACATATGTGGTGGAAGTGGCATCAAGCAAGAAAAGAAAACCAGCTACAAAAAGCTCCATGTAAAACAGAAGCGTTGTCAACGTCGGGTTGGTCCAACCAGCACTTGGGTCCTTCTTTGCAGAATCCAGTCACGCGCATAATGTGCGCTAACACGCTTATCGATGCCTGGGGGATGCAGGAATAAAATCAGAAGCCACAAAGCAAGAAAACCATTTCCTAGACTCTGCAACAGTGTTACCGCTGCCTACGCTCTGCTACCTGCGCCACACCTCTATTATACAACTACATATGCCCTCATGCTTTACAACCTTTTTTCTTGTTTTCACGCCATGGGCGTGGACGTCATACGTACATGGCCACAACTGCGGCTGGCTGATAGGGCACACGTGCCTGAAATTTACGCCGAAATGATCATCCCTTCTTGTCTGTGTTGCATTGCTTCCGAGTTCACTGTCCTCCTTTCGCAGTCGGCACGACAGGGTTCGACGTCCCCTAGGGGGGAGAGTCGTCACGTCGGCGCTTCCTGAATGTCTGTTATGGCTCTGGAGTGGCATAATGTGCATAATCTCTGCACAGACCAGAGAAAAGATGGCCAACTTCCGCTGTGGCGTCGTGTAAAGGGCACATTGATATAGAAAAAAAATATTGAAATGTTGCTTCAACGTTCAGATAGCCAACACGTTCTATCTGAATTTTGCACACTTATGATGGTGCAGAAGTATTCCTACCGAATTCTACACCCATGCACGTGCAAAAGGCATGGGCGCTCAGGAAAGGACCCCAGACCCTACTAAGAAGAAGGCGTGAAGCCTGGAACAGAAAGCTGTTATTTTCTGAGTTGAGCCTTTGGAAGCGCCCAGGCCTGGACGCTGTGTCACTAGCCGGCGTGATTGGCCAGCGCATTGGTCCTGCTCATTCACAAAACGATCTTGAGCCCGTATTAATTCAGCTCACGTTTATTCCACTCGTGCCCAAAGGATCGCCTTGAGTCGTGTGCACTCGCCGTTAGCAGCACCGATGCAGGCCTTTCACTCAAAGGATTCCGAGATTACCATGAAATTTTTTTTATGGCATGAAATTTTTCTATTATATCGTTACAAAAGTGACGACGGCTCGCAAAAAAGATAAGAAGAAAAAAGAAGGATATGAACTTACGACGGTTTTGGTGTAGTGAATAAATTCTGCTTCAGAGAACGGGAGTTCTCAACATATAAGAGAATATCAATGAAAACTCTTCACTTTTTCTTTCGCGAACCCAAAATTACCCTTAATTATGCGTTTAGCTTCCCGGACATTTTTTTCTTAATGCGACTCCCAGCTTAAAGGGGCGAGAGGTTTCACGTGCTGGATAAAAGGGAAGAAATGATGTTTGTCGATCGTGTCTAGTTTTAGAATTCGCTAAAGTGACAGTGCACTTGCTGAAGCCATTATTGGTTTCCGTTAGGCGATTACGGGCTTCTCCTCTTTTATTGATTAGTTTAGTTTTCAGCATTGGAGTGTAATTGATGAAATGAAACCAATATTTGGAATGGCTATTTCGGCTTCAACCGTAACTCCAAATTCATCTTTAACAGACATGATCGTTGGCTGGAAGTGAAGCCGCTTGGATAGCCTCTTGAGGATATGCGAAATAAGAACAAACTTATGATTCTGTTGATGTTTTCGTAAGTGATTTTTATTGGACGAGGATTCTCTAGCGTACAGCGCAGGAACACGCGAAGGCGGCTTCTGTAAGTCGTCTGGCACGTCATGTTTGGTATGTACAAAGTGCTAAAGATACCAACTTCAACATTAAGGCGATGGTAGATTATGGCCACACAAAAAGTATTACGTTGCCGCAGCATTCCCTACCGCATACGATTGCCATTAACTCTTAAACATCATCCATACGCAAAATCACCTGATCTGCGCAACAACAACAAGAAAAAAATATATTAGCACATTTTTTTTGGATAATCTTAGTTTTTATACTTGCATGAAAACGTGCGTACTTCACTTCAGTAAACTTTCGGGGTTATATTGCCTGCTTCCTGGCTAATATTTGAAAACAAAAGTCTGTCAAGTTTCCGACAAAACCACGACAGCTAAATGTTACATTTATCTTTTCAGGCCGGCTCATGGACATTATTTGGCATGTTTTCGTCTTGATGATTTAACAGCTATGCATGTTCCAGCCATCACAAAGCTTCGATAAATGCCAGGGAGCAATGCACACGAAAGCATTCTGTTTTTGGCGCTTTACCAGGCTTCAACCAGTAGAGCAAGTTGTTCAAAAGTTCGGTATGGAGAAATGCTGATGGCGCGGTGCATTTCATCGCTGAACAGCCATATGAGCCGCTGTAATCGCGGGACCGTTACGCACAGCGGCACTGTTCAAATTAGTGCCGTGGTGGTACGCGAGGTGATTCAGCAACAACAGGAGAACATTACAAGCCTTCAGCTTTTTCGGGGCTCTGCGCCTCCATCAAAGGCCGCCTACACTTTGCTGCAAATGGGCTGCCACTTCGATCGAACCCGACGCCTGATTTACCGCGCCACAAGCGGAGGAAGCGATTCCGTGAAGCCAAGTGCGGTATGTGCAGGACTCTAAATATGTCAGTGCTAATATGCCGCTTTGCTCCGAAAGTAAGTACTGCCGAAGTGTTCTGCGGCCTGGCTGTAATGATAAAGGAAGAAATAAAATGAGCATTTTCACTTCTTACATCTTTTCAGTGGACCTCTCGTATTCGGGAGTATATTAAGAAAAAATAAATCTAGAAGTAATGCAGATACGAAAATGTAAAGGCAAAAGTAATACCTCGTTGTAGCACTTAAACAGTGGCCGGGCATAATAGTAGTACTATGTCCCTCGTGTTCCCTTATTGATATCAAAAGTGGAAGGCGCGTAGCACAGCTCTTTATTATATTATGGGGAAAAGATGCCTTTGAAGTCGAAAACGTGCCACCAAGTGGTTCAGTTAATTTGTAGCATTTCGCACGCTCTAGGAATATGTCCGCGCTCACTTGTCATATTTTGTCTCAATGAAGTATCTATGAAGGGTGGTTCCGAATGAAAAATTTTTTCTACATGGATAATCATAGTGCGAGGAAACCTGGATGCGGACTAATTGTCGCATAAGTGTCTCTTATGGTGTCTAATTTTTTCGCTTCGGTGGACCCTTTCAGGATAATCATAAAGAAATAGTTTTATAAGTTTCATGATAACGGCTCAATGAAAGCAAGTACTGTTTTAATTACTACATGTTTTTTTTAAACTAGATGCGTTTGCGTGCTTTTTACTCTGAGAAAACTGCGCATGAAAGTCACGCTCTTGGGCCTTTGCTAATTAAGGCTTTCCGGCACGCTGTCGCCGTACATCGAGCATTTATATTTTCGTCTTTTCAAATTCTGTGCATGCCGCCGTAGATACTTTGCCAGCGCGGAAAAACCAAAAACGAGACACAGAAACTAAGGGTGGAAAAGGGCTCATTATGTTCACTGTGTATAGCATTGCACTATGCACTGCCGCTCTTGAGGACAATACTGAGCTTAACAAGCAAATGAATGTTTTGCACCTTTAGACGTGACGGCTACTTTATAGAAGCGAGTGCCCTTTTTCACCCCAAGCAATGGGTCACCTCTAGTAATGGGCCTTCGCCTGGCTTCACAAAGTCTTCCTTATGTCCTTCGCCACCGGGGCGGCAAAAGAACTGTTTCCACACTGAATTTTTCTTCGCAGTAGCCATGAAAATTTGTTGGTAGCTCGAAGATTCTTCTATCGTTTGTGTCTTTGAAAAATATTATATAGCCACGGCAATGGTTCCACCCATACATCCAAAAATAAAGCAGCCATACCATTACCTTCTATGCCATTCGCTGTTCCTGGCTGCTCTTACGTCGTGAGAACAAAGGAGTATATTAGAAAACGAACCAAACCAGAACTTCGTCGTGTAGTTTAAAAAACGGAATGAATACAGGGCAAGGTTTGAAAGTAAATCACATACTGCACAATGAGTACATTTGGCTATTGCGAAAGTCTGCCCTATTCGGCACAGATGCCAGTGCGAGCCTAAGTTCACGTAAGTGGCCCTTAGTTGTTCAGAGCTTTTGTGAAAAGCGAGACGAACATCTCCCCATTAATTCGATCGATGTCTCATTCTTGGGCCTTAATGCAGTTATTTGAAAAAGCCGTCCAGGGAAGTTCCTAGGATGTTGAGGAAGGTTGATTTATACTGTCAAATAGGATCTAGATAATCAGCAGGCGGTTTGCTGAGTTGTTCTCTGGAGTTTCTGTAAGAGTTGCTACTTTCCGTCACAAAAAAAAACAACCTTCTTGTAAATGCAAATAAAAACAGAGATTCGAAGGCACCGCGTGTTGCCTGTAATTTTGGCTTGACATTTTTTGACAGTAGTTTGAAGTAGGCCTGAAGGCTGCGAGATCATCTTGAGTCAACTCCGCGCACAGTTTTTCTG
Source organism: Amblyomma americanum (assembly GCF_052857255.1). NCBI lineage: Eukaryota > Metazoa > Arthropoda > Arachnida > Ixodida > Ixodidae > Amblyomma > Amblyomma americanum. The sequence continues at coordinate 139,754,119 of NC_135500.1, forward strand.
GCATGTAATGTGTCAGCTTAGGTTTGTCAGAACGGTCTCAAGTCTTACTGCGCAACCCATTTTGAACCGACTTGAACAAAGGTACGAAGGTACAATTTTTGGATTGCGAAATCTTCTAATACATTCGGTTAGTGTGTCCTCTTCAGAGGTTCTGTAGCAACTTAAAACATATAAATGCTCTCAAATGGTCACAAAACGGCGGCTAGCGAGTGCTGTATTTGTTAAAACAAGGTGGTCAATGATGAGGCTTTAGCGAAGACAACGTGATAGTCATATCACTTTCCTGGTTTCGATTCATCATCCTCCTGCCTGTCGAAAACGACAAAGTGGACGCGTTCTAGTTGAAGCTCGTATGGTATAATCCAGTTCTGTTCGCGACAGTGTAAATAATGCATAGTTGTCTTTTGGAGAAAATGCCGCAACAGAAAACTCCCACGTTTATCTGCTGGTCGAACAGCATGCGATCAAGATGTACATAAGCCATTTGGACCATAGGGGTGGGTAGGTGGTCGCTGACGAAAATTCTCCACGCGCGATAATGCGGTCTGGACGGGACTGCTTATGTGAACCTTGAAATACGTCCCTTACCTGTAAGCGAGTGAGGGGAATGTGGTAGAATTAGCACTGCTCCTTCATTCTGGCGCAGGTGCCAATGAAATAATGGATACAACGTAGGAATAACGATCCCCATTATATGCTCCTAGAGAAGCTCATGTGTTTCTTATTAATTGGTTTTTGGGGAAAGGAAATGGCGCAGTATCTGTCTCATATATCGTTGGACACCTGAACCGCGCAGTAAGGGAAGGGCTAAAGTAGGGAGTGAAAGAAAAAAGGAAGAAGAGGTGCCGTAGTGGAGGGATCCGGAATAATTTCGACCACCTGGGGATCTTTAACGTGCACTGACATCGCACAGCACACGTGCGCCTTAGCGTTTTTCCTCCATAAAAACGCAGCCGCCGCGGTCGGGTTCGAACCCGGGAACTCCGGATCAGTAGTCGAGCGCTCTAACCAATGAGCCACCGCGGCGGGTTCTCATGTGTTTCATATATCGCTTTTACGAAGTGAAAATTTCCTTCAGCGGTATGTGTCACAGATGAACTGTTTCGCGCCCGGTATGCCAATTTGCTGTTCAGCATTTCCGTAGCAACTGGAAGCGGCAAACTGCAGTTCACTCGTTCTCTGCCCTCCTCGCTGCACACGGCCCACTGCGAGCAGCTCTGCTTTTATAATTTCAGGTTCCATTTTCGCAGCTTGATCGCATACTTAAAGCGGGTTCGCAGTGCCCATGATGTTCTTGGCCGCATCGAGGTACCGTCGGTTTCACAAGGCCAAGAGGGGGAAAGCAAAAAGGTAAATCAATTTTCCTTTAACCGAAAACGGGCCGTAATAAAAGCATGCGGTCTTGCGTACGCATTCTTCAGGAGAAATTCTTGTCAGGCGGAGAAGTGTTCCGGCCCATGTGCTCGTGAGATGTGCAGCGAAGCCAACTATAACAGGTACACGCGACAAAATCGCCACTGGGCGCCACCTTTTACAGCGTCCTGTAACGACTTCAGCACTTAGAAAACGGAGCTGAATGTCCTCAATTCCTGTCCTTTGCAACATTATTTCGCCAAGGCCCGTTTTCTAGACCCTAAAGCTCATGCAGGCTGTGGAAGATACGGGCACACGTTGACAAGTCTGACATATTCAAGTCTGACATATTTGTTGTCTTCGTTAAACAGAGTAGCAAGTAAGCCCATCAGCTTTGAAAGTTGAGACCAAGGTCGGCGTAGTACTGTAGCGAAGCAATGGCTATAACAAAGGACTGGTGGGCTCCTTTAGTCTTCGTTTTTAGGACTTCGCACTTGCATCTAAAAAGCTCTTATTAGGCACTCCTTCATGTTCGAAATTTTATACTCCACTTGTGTAATGCGACAACTGCATTTGCTCACGTCAAGGGCATAAAGATACCCAGTAATTGTGGACAAAAGCCGTCTTAAGCGGGAAACCGTTAATTAACGCAATTTTTTCATATAATGCAGGAGTTTAGTATAAAAATCAATATATCCGCAGATCACCCGACCGCAGTCTAGATTTTGTTTTTTAATAACGTTTTCGCTATCGTCACAAACGTTCCCCATGGATTTTTTATGGCAGTCTTAATTTTTGATGCGATCGATGGAAACGCTTTAAGAATTATTTTGCAACATATCAGAAGAATGGGCCGTTACCTGCAATATTTCAATAACAGTACGTCACAATTTTCTAATTTTGGAAAATTTTCCCCGAGAATGTTGCACATGAATGCGCGCAACTTTGCGATAATTTGACCGGCAATCTAAACACTTCTAACAGGGAAGTTCTATTTCTTACGATAAGCACCACCTATTAGTTCTTTCTTTTTGTGTCAGGTCACAAGCCTGTGACGGCACATTAACTTGTAAGAGAGCGCATGCTCTGCACTTTATCAGTGCTGTACTTTAAGTTGAGCATTTAAATTTGTTTATCTTCAGTTTAATATATATATATATATATATATATATATATATATATATATATATATATATATATATATATATATATATATATATATATATATATATATATATATATAAACCTTGACGTGAAGCACCCGAAAGTCAGCTGAGCGGATCATGCAAATTTACTCGTCGTGTTGCCAATTTTAGATTGCACAACGAAACAAGCTCAGTAATATGTTGCTCGAGTGCTCGAACTCCTGCTGGACAAAGTTTGCACACTCGAACACGGAGCACCTCTCTTGAGACGCTTTTAGAACAACAACGCCGTTGTTTCACTTCAAACTCCAGTTACTGGGCCGAATAGGCTGCCGAAAGCACGCCGCTTGGTCCTCCATGACCTATATATATATATATATATATATATATATATATATATATATATATATATATATATATATATATATATATATATATATATATATATATATATATATATATATATATATATATATATATATATATATACCGAAACCGAAACCGAGGTGCATAGGGGAACGTTATCTTTTTTTTTTAATGTCTTATGCTTATCAGTGGGATAACATTACTTAGATTAATTAATCGCTTAAAGAAAATTACTTATATAAAGCAGCAGAAAAAACAACCATGCCGCCGGTGGGATCCGTACCCACGACCTCCGAATATCGCGTCCGGTGCTCTTACCAACTGAGCTACGGCGACGGCTGTCCAATCTGCTGCTTTCTTGGGTATTTATGTTCACTGGGTGTAAGCGAGCCTTGAGAGTGTTCACCAGCGCCACCCTCGACCATAGCGGCGGACGTAGCACGTCCTGTATTACCGCGAGCGTGACGTGGAACGTCATCTAATGGCGAGGGCGGAAACTGTGCGAGAGCCCTCTTAAGCAACCTGTGGCATCAAGACTGCCAGAACCGCGCTGGTGAACACTCTCAAGGCTCGCTTACACCCAGTGAACATAAATACCCAAGAAAGCAGCAGATTGGACAGCCGTCGCCGTAGCTCAGTTGGTAAGAGCACCGGACGCGATATTCGGAGGTCGTGGGTTCGGATCCCACCGGCGGCATGGTTGTTTTTTCTGCTGCTTTATATAAGTAATTTTCTTTAAGCGATTAATTAATCTAAGTAATGTTATCCCACTGATAAGCATAAGACATTAAAAAAAAAAGATAACGTTCCCCTATGCACCTCGGTTTCGGTGACTGTTCGCTCCCTTCATAAGTTTATATATATATACACACACTTTTGCTTCCTGGACTGTGTGTCGAGAAGACAAAGAACTTTCACCTGATGTAGCAGCGTTTCCTTGTCCTCTATACACCCCTAGTACGAATATTAGCGTCTTCAAGACCTCGAGGTTTTTTTTTAGTTTGTCTGCGTACATTCTTCATAACATCACCAACAACAGGCAAGCTGATGCTTGATCCTTTTCTGCGTCGACAGTAGCCCCTTGATGAAACAAGCCGTAGCCTTCTGTTGCCTCATCAACGAAAGCCCTTCAAGAGACGTACTTTCGCCCTGTCTCTTGTTCATTTATTGATTACCTCGTATTTGTGGTAAGAAGCGCTTTTCTCTGTTTTGTAACAAGTTTTCATCTGCGCGTAAGGTATCCGAAATTAATTTTCCCATTTATTAGAGAAGTAAGAAAATTCGCAGTTTTGCACTAAGGGTTGGTTCCCTCTCATATTGCTCACGACGGTACATTTCCTCAGCGAATTTGCATTGATGCAACTGGTATCGTGCACCGCCATTCGCAGATGCAACGGTGCACCCATGCGTTGCAAACTGCTCGAGAAATAATTACTTGGCACCAGTAGTCAGGCTTGAGCCCAGACTGCGTTATTATTTGCAAGGCGATCACTGAGTTCTTTTGCGCAAGGGATATAACAAGACGATGACACCGGTCGGAGTGTTTGGTTTCTAAGTAATGCGTGTGATCTGACTCGTTTCTACTACCGGTTGGTAGAGCGTACGCAACTAGTTTCAGCTTCCTGTATGTTTGTGCTTTTATTTTTTAGTAGCATAGTTTCCTAGTAAAGCAACATCTGGTTCCTTTCTTCTCTCCATGATCGAGGGGATGTGCATGTAGTAGTAGGCAGCTATATTCTAACGCTGATGAATGCATGATATACTCAGTTTTACAGCTGTTCATTGAATAAGAATTCACAAACACACCACACTCTCTATAATGCCTCCACAAGATTAGCCGTTTGTTTGATACGCCGCCCTTTCTCATTCGTGACGTTGCGCTATCGGAGGGTCTAAGTGGTTTTTGAGGAAAGTAAGCGAGGAGTAACTCTCGTATTTCGGTGGACACCTAAACTCCACATGAGAGAAGGGATAAAGAAAGGAAGGAAAGGAGGACGGAAACAGAGAAATGGGTCCCGTTGTGGGGGTTGAGGAATAATTTCGATCACCTGCGAATATTTAACTCACACTGACATCACACAGCACACGGGTTCCTTTTGCGCTTCGCGTCCATCGAAATAATTGGTTTAATAATTGTTTTTTTGGGGGGGAAAGGAAATGGCGCAGTATCTGTCTCATATATTGACGGACGCCTGAACCGCGCCGTAAGGGAAGGTATAAAGGAGGGAGTGAAAGAATAAAGGAAGAAAGAGGTGCCGTAGTTGAGGGCTCCGGAATAATTTCGACCACCTGGGGATCTTTAACGTGCACTGACATCACACAGCGCACAGGCGCCTTAGCATTTTGCCTCCATAAAAACGCAGCCGCCGCGGTCGGGTTCGAACCCGGGAGCTCTGGATCAGTAGCCGAGCGCTCTAACCACTAAGCCACTGCGGTGGGTCGCCTCCGTCGATTGTTTGCGGGAAACATCAGAAACATTTGACCTCTCCTGAACCTTTGGGAGAACACCCAACCCCGCAGCAGGCTTAAAGGTGAGTCCCTTTCACAAGCCATTCGCGCCTTCTCGACGGGTTATTCGTTTTCTTTGTATTTCTGCTTTCATTTATTTTCGTATGTTTCATCTCATGCCAGTGATGCCTGCATTGCAGAACGTCTTACGCAAGGATGTAAGCAGTGACTGCATTACTTCGAGTGGAATCGCGTACGTGTCGATGAGGATTCCGGCGATGCTCCAATTACTGGGCGTTATAAAACACTTCACGCAAGTTTCATTCGGTGTACTTGTCTTGACATCTTTTGGAGTGCACCGAAATGTCTTTTTGCTGCCTATTATTTTGCGCTCGGTTATTATATTTATTTCATAGCTGCCGCTGTTTGAAGCAAGCGCCATTTGGAGCCGGCACGCTTGCCGACATGCAACTTACGCCTCTTCTGTTGCTGCAGGTTGCTGTCATCTTTGTAGCTGCACTCAAGTTCGATGTCGACCGAGGGACACCAACTGTAGCACGCACTTTTGGATCACCTTCGTCGACAGTGCCGTCATGGATGGCACCGGCAGTCAGCGGAACTTTGAAGCCTCCGCCCATTAGCAGTGTCATACCATTACCGAACGTGCCAAGCGACAGGAACCGTCATCAAATCAACAAGATCCATCGAAGGCCGCGTGATCCTGACCGACCATATTTAGTCGAACAACACATGGGCTACGTGGGATTTAGAGCCGGCACGCTTGCCGACATGCAACTTACGCCTCCTCTGTTGCAGCAGGTTAGTCATAATTATCCGAAGAAGAAAGGGAATTTTAATGAAAGAAAGGCGGAGAGGTCGGCCGGTGGTAACAGGGCCCTGGCCTGCTACTCCACACAGGGGAAAGGGAAGAGGAGGAAAAGGAAAGTGTGAATGAAGGCTGATGATGGCATAATACAATGAGTTTCACGGGCGATGTCTATGCACACGCACACAATAATTATCCAAATTCTGGTTTGTAGATTACTGTGTGCCCTACCGGCTCCATATCTCACAACCCATACAAAAATGTCCTATGGCCGGCTATAGACATTTGGCCCAAATAGCTATTAACCTTTCCTATTTCTATCTATAGCTGTAGATACAGGCTGATATATTTTTCTATAGAGAGCTTAAGACAGTTGTATGGTTTCAAAGCAATAGCTTTAGTGGCATAGATTTTTCAATAACTGGCAATAAGCACCTCTGTGGGTGCTTATAGACGTTCATAAAAGGCCATAGACGGACATAGTTTTTTCCACAGACGCCCATAGGACGTTTTTGTGTAGGAAGTGCTGAGCTTGTCTGCCGCAGGCAGATGTCGACTCAGCGATGTAACAAACGTTTCCGTTTTTTTTTTTTGCGCACAGGGTTTTGTACCTGGCTCTCTGATTACTGATTTCGGGCGATGTTGAATTGAACCTCGATGCGTTGAATACCGGTGAGCTTGAATTTCTTCAAAGCTTACAAGAAAGCCAAACTGCAATTTTGAGCAAATTAGAAGCCATCGACACTAGACTAGTAAGGCATGAAGCAATTATGGCAGAAATTAATTCCAAACTACGCGTGACAGAGGAACAGATTGCAGTGCTCAGTGATACAGCAAGTGAGCAAGACACCACCATTAGGAACATAACCAGAACGGTTAAGGAACTGCACGACAGGAGTGTTGACTCAGAAAACAGAAGCCGCAGAAGTAACCTAGTTTGTTATGGCGTCAAGAACCGCGAATTGGAAACGTGGGAGCAGTCTGAAGAATTTCTCAATAACATTTGTAAAGATAATTTAGACATTGGCTTACAGTAAGTGGAAAGAGCCCCCCGTATAGGTCGCTATGACGAAATGAAGAAAGGGCCGATCATCGTCAATTTTGCCTCCAACAAAGAAAAATCGAACGTTCTTTCTAATGCCAAGAAGTTCAAAGGAATTTCATATAGTATCGACCAAGATTACTCACCTGAAACAAGAAATATTCGTAAACGGCTTTGGGAGCATGCGAAGGTTTTTAAAGTGGATGAAAAAACTCGAGTCAAACTAAGCCTTAATAAAGTGGTTGTTAACGGCAAGACGTTTAGGTGGGACAAAGTAAAAGAAGTCTTTGCAATTGTGAAAAATAAATTACCCAAACATAGAAAAAAAGGACGCGAAAATTTTGGTCTGGCTACAGTAACAGTAGATTGCAGAAGCGTCGCTAATAAAGTTGACGACCTTGCTGCTCTTATAGACTCTGTGAAGGCCGATATAGTCTTTGGGACTGAATCCATTAGCGATAGTGAAGTGTTTCCCGATGACTTCATTGCGTATCGGAAAGAGATCTTGTGTGGGTGGTGGCGTCTTTCTTCTAGTTCGCCGCTCTTTAAACTCGTGTGAGCTATATATAGGTCATGACGCAGTGGAATCAGTATGATGCAAAATTACCTTACAAGACAGTTCTTCATTTGAAGCCGGTGTCTTTACAATGGCAGTGGACCACTGCTTCTCCACTCTATTCACTGCTTCTGTAAGAGCCGAAACACAAGCGGCCGCGGAGATCACCGGAGTGGCCGTTGCCATTAGGCATTACGAGTCCCAAGGCCAAAGCGCTCATGTGACCACAGACTCGCAACACACGTGTCGAAACTTCCTGAGAGGCCGAGTTCCCAAGCACATCAGTCGACTCATGGGCACTACACCCCTCATCAAGCACCCCCAAATAACCTGGACCCCAGACCACGAGGGACTGGAGGGAAATGAGAGGGCACATGCTCTAGCTCGAGGCATCATGAACCGAGCAAGGCCACAAACCATGCCCGCTTTTAGCCCTCTACCTTCTAGGTACAACGAACGCCTCGAGTTACAGTGTCTTCAAAGGAGACACTTCCCTCCACCTCATAGGAAATTAGACACCCCAGGTGCGGTGTCTTGGCGGCAGATACCGAATAACACATTTCGAAACCTCTATAGACATCTCAGGCAAAACGCTAAGGCGGCCGTGTGCTGTGCGATGTCAACGCACTTTAAAGATCCCCAGGTGGTCGAAATTATTCCGGAGCCCTCCACTACGGCATCTCTTTCTTCCGTTCTTCTTTTACTCCCTCCTTTGTCCCTTCCCTTACGGCGCGGTTCAGGTGTCCAACGATATATGAGACAGATACTGCGCCATTTCCTTTCACCAGCCAGCCAGCCAGCCAGCCAGCCAGCCAGCCAGCCAACCAACCAACCAACCAGCCAGCCAGCCAACCGACCGACCGACCAGCCAGCCAGCCAGCCAACCGACCGACCGACCAACCGACCGACCGACCGACCGACCGACCGACCGACCGACCGACCGACCGACCGACCGACCGACCGACCGACCGACCGACCGACCGACCGACCGACCGACCCACCGACCGACCGACCGACCGACCGACCGACCGACCGACGACCGACCGGTGCCTTTTATCGGCCACCAAACTCGACCGCCAACACACTTCATATTTTATATGATATCGTTTTCGAGGCCTCTTCTCATACTTTTTTACTGACAGGTGACCAACTTTCCTGACCTAAAGTGGCGCGACGGCACTTGTGAGCACACAGCTGGTGGAAGCTAAAACATGGAGATGAAAACTATCACTGAATCTTTTGTCCTAATGCAGTACCTCGTTGATACAACTCGTGAAACTTACATATTATATAAGTTTTTTTTTAATTCGCCAAATTTTGTGAATTTTGTACGTTTCATTCCGCGAATAACCGACCATCATGCTGTCGTCGCAAGTGTTAAAGCAAGAAGTAGCAGGCGCAAGAAAAAAGAAACCAGAGAAGTGTACCTATTATGCAAGCATATCAAGAAAACTTTTTGATCATCTGCCAGTTTTTGAATGCCTTTCTGATAATTGTGACGTTCAGGAATTGTGAAATAACTTTAAAGAAAAACTCAAGGAGCTTGCCAATGCCTACATTCCTAGCATCGAGCACAGGAAACTTAAAAAGCGCAACAAACCGTGTATGACAGCGCGTATCTTAAGAATAGTTCGGAAAAGAAGGCATATATTTTTAAAATACCAGGACCCGCTGCGGTGGCACAGTAGTTACGGTGCTCGGCTGCTGACCCGAATTACGTGGGTTCGACCCTGGCCGCGGCGTCGGAATTTCTATGAAAGCGAAATTCTAGAGGCCCGTGTACTGTGCGATGTCAGTGCACGTTAAAGAACCCCAGGTGATCGAAATTCCCGGAGCCCTTCACTACGGCGTCCCTCATAGCCTGAGTCGCTTTGGGACGTTGAACCTTAATAAACCAAACCAAATAAACGAAAATGCCAGAGAACTAAGAGTAATTGTCACTGATAATCAGCGTTCTATAACCCGCGAATACAAGGAAATTATAAAGGAAGCTAAAGGGCGCTACTTTGAAACACTCGGCAGTAAAATAAAAACGAGATCTAAGGCGTTCTGGCAACATATGAAAGGCTGCGGAGCAGGGCCAGCTGGCATTACCAAAATTTTCTTTAATAATGAGTCATTATTAGACGACACTGAGAAGGCTACTTGTATAAATAACTACTTTCGCTCTGTATACTTACCAAAACAAAGCTATAGTTCATTATCATACGTATGTTCAGTGTCGGCTATGAATTCAGTAGAGCTAAATGTGAATAGAATCAGAGCATTACTAAACAAAATTAGTGATGGAAATGCAATTGGACCTGACGGAATTTGACCTAGAATTCTAAAGAGATGTGCTGAACCGATTTCCCTTTATTTCTATGTAATCTACATCGTCTTTCTCTTCCGGTATTCTTCCAGACGACTGAAGATGTGCACGCGTTGTTCTCATTCATAAAGGTGGGTAAAAAAAGAATGTAGTTAACTATAGACTAATTTCGCTTACGTCCATACCCTGCAAAATTTTGGAACACATTCTATACAAAGAGATAATGATACGCTTAGTAACAAACAACTTACTGGCTTCACAACAACACGGTTTCTGTAAGGATTTATCTTGCGCAACACAATTGATTGAATTTATTTATGACTTCGCATCTGATATGGACAACGGCGGACAAAATAGACTGTCTTTTCCTGGACTTTCACAAAGCGTTTGACACTGTTTTCCACTCTTTGCTTTTTGAGTAAACTTGTCGCATCAAATATTGACCGCACAGTTCTTGTGTGGATCGAAAACTATCTATCGTCTGGCCAACAATGTGGGCTATTGAATAGTAAGCAATTCAGTTTTGTAGAGGCTACATTGGGTGTCCCACAGCGCTCAGTTCTGGGGCCACTTCTGTTTTTAATTTACATAAATGACATCTGTTCAGGGATCGGTTCTAATATACGGTTGTTTGCCGATGATTTTGTTTTATACAGAAGAGTTAGAAATGAATGTGGTGTTGCCCAGTTACAAAGTGATTTATCATGTGTTCTTGAATGGTGCTCAGGATGGAGAATCAAGTTAACCACCAAATAGTGTGTTCATGCCACCTTCACACGTAGAAAAAACGAAGTTGGTATCTCAGTACACCATCAGCAACAATACACTGGCGCAAAAATAATATATAATTGGTTTTTGGGGAAAAAAAATGGCGCAGTATCTGTCTCATACATCGTTGGACACCTGAACCGCGCCGTAAGGGAAGAGATAAAGGAGGGAGTGAAAGATGAAAGGAAGGAAGAGGTGCCGTGGTGGAGGGCTTCGGAATAATTTCGACCACCTGGGGATCTATAAAATGCACTGACATCGCACAGCACACGGGCGCCTGTTCAAAACAGAGCTGCAAGGTTCGTCCTACGGCGACATTCTGGAGGTGATAACTGTACCAACACGAAAAACGAATTAGAGGAGGAAAGTCTTTCTTCTCGAAGAAAAAAATTGCGTCTTAACCTGCTGTATCAAATATTTCACGATAAAACCGGCATTCAAGAGGAAAAATATTTACACAGGCCCCATTATATCTCTTCTCGGATTGATCACTGCTTTAATATTTTGGAATACCATACCAGAACTAATATGCATGCAAATTCATTTTTGTACGTTCTAACAGTGAATGGAATCACCTTTCAGGCCAGCAAGTGAGCTGTATGAATGAAGATGTGTTTTATTCATCATTGCAACACTCCTGCTGTAGCGCCTTCAGAGTAAACAGAGTAAAAATTGAATAAAAAATAAATAATGAATTTCACTACTCGGCAGGAGCTGCCACTTTTCCACTCTACACGGAGCAACGGTACAGTATCACCTTAAGCCGTCTGGCACTACACAAGTTCCGGCGAAAAAAAACCGTTGCAGCTTTTTTTTTTTGTACCCTCAGCTTGCTGTTCCATGCGAGGTTCTCTTGCTGGCTCAGATCACCTCCCGCTAACCCGGATGTCAGCACCGACTTAAAAAGGCTGGAAGCCAGCCGTTAGGGACGACATTTTTTAGGGATTCATACGACGCCAAAACGAATTCCAGGCAATTCAACCGCCTGCTAATGACGGCGGTCGTCACATTTCAAGAAACGAATTGCGCCGGTACTCGTGCCGCGTCAACGCAAAGTCCTTGTAGAGTATTATCGGCGACCGCAACTCATTCAAATTTCGAAACAGGAAGGGCTGCTGGATTGACTTTCTTATGACCCCCTGTTTCGTTGACACCTGTCAGCATTCCAGCAATGCTTTGTTCAACGTAAAAAAATATTGCAGGGTGCATATTTAAAACCGCTGTATTCCAACTATAGAAACAGTTGCGTTTTCTTCTTGTCTGTACGCCATTTAGGATAAGCGTGTAACTTTTTTGCTCCCCAACACACGGTGATAGGGAACTATCGGTAATTCCTTCCTTGGGGTGCTTTTTGTGCCATAATATATTGGTGAGCCCAATCAGGCAATTTATAAAAATTGTGAGGAGATGACGTAGGCGGAGCAATATCCGACAGACCACAGCAACGTTAATCCCGCCTGTGCATAAGCACCCATGCCGCAACCATCAATCACCTATACCACCACCAGCACCACCATCACTTCCTTTAGAACAATTGAAGTTTTCTCAAAATGCACACTTGTGCACCATTAACTATTTTTAAAAACTTCCGTACTATGACTATGTTTTTGCCTTTTGATTTTGCGAAATTAAATGCCGATGGCAAAGAACAAAAATAACAGCAGTCTGACTCGCGTCTGTAAGCCGAAGTTACACTTAGAGTTTATTTTTGTGCACCTGTATACGACGCTACTCTTAACTTGCCCGACACTACGCGATCTGACCAGAAATTTATAGCAATTGGTGTGCGGACTGCGGTGAGGTCTGCGATCTCCATCACATGGTCTGGGCATGTGAGGAAAATAACATCTAGAAAGTCGCAGAAGATGCCTCGAGCAGTAAGAGGCGGCATTGGTGACCTCTGACCCCTCATACCAGCTTTGGCTGCTGAAGAGGGCCTGGCAGGCCGTAACCGGTCTTGGACACCAGAAATTGGGAGGACCATTATCCTGATTTGAACGAACCAATAAAAATGCCTGTCTCTCTCTCTTTCTCTCTCTCTGTTTTCCTCTCTCCTCCTAGCACCAACATTCTAAATTTTTTCCTTCCTGCGCCCAGAGGGTGTGGAGCTTAAGTGCACAGTTATCAAATAATATCTTCAAGATGCGTGAAGTGCGGTACACACAGGAGTTTTAAGTCGAAACAGCTTCGCGCAGTTCCTCCTTCAGATTTTTCTGGCGTATACAATATGGCCAAGATATCAACGTTGCGCCCTCCGAAGGATATCATACGAGAGGTGGGCCCTTTTTTATTCTAGAGGAAGCATTAAATTGGGCATGAGGAGTGGTGCCGTTCAGGATTTTGTTCTCAAGGTTTGATACTTACAATTTGGAGGACGATGCCGGTGTTTTAAGTCACGGTGTAACTTTCAACGCTTCTCAGGTTACCACCCAGTTTGCTCCCTTTGCTTTTTCTTTCCTGTCTGGCAGGAAAGCAATTGCGTCTACTCACTAAACCACATCCGTCGTTGAAGAAGGAAATGCGGCTCTGCAGAGCGCTAGCTCCTTCACAGCAACGCCAAGCTACGCCCTTGTTCTCGCTTGCTGCGGTTGCAACTCGGTTCGTTTTAAGGGTTCTAAATACCACGGGGCTTTCTTGCCTATTCAGTGAAAGCGTAGGCTTTCATTTTCACATCTCCTGTGCGTGAACATGTCTCACGTCTTGATACAAACTTTTGTCTCACTGTAACTTCTGTTTCCTGTAATCTTGGCACTGCGTACGGGCAGAGACACTCACCGCTTCCAATTCAGATAAATTGGAATTTGAGACGGCCCCTCTACTTCATTGCAGATTTCCCCCCTCGGTGTGCACAAAAAAAGCAAACTTCTCATGTGCAAAGCAACGCCCTCATATGTTCAGACCTCATACCAACTTGGATAAAAATTCTCGCATGAAAGAAGTTATTTCCGCGACGGTAGCCCGCAGGGGGTGTTTTGCTACGGTTTTCCGAGCCATAAGAGAGAATGGTTCGCTCCGCAGATGCGATTTCTCGCAAATGCTGGAGTGGTGACGCCTTGGTAGGCTGGCGTCGTCTTGACAAGGCGTCTGCCTTCACTGGGGCGCATATTCGGAGACCAATGTTTTGCGTATCTTTTGCGGGTGCACCGTGGCGTCCCCTTTACTCGTCCCGCACGAAAGTGGAAATGTCCTCCTGGTCCCAATAAGACTCGGCGTGGAAAAGAATGATTTCGCGAGCACTTTTTTGCGTCTCATTTTTTTTTACGCGCCTGCGTAGAGACCTGAAGAATGCATATACATTGGCAGATGCGGGCACAGTATTCATACGGGCATGGAAATCAGAAAACAGCCCTATAGATTTTGCTGTCTAAACATGCATTCATAACTTCATAACTGAGTACGCATACCAAGTGAGCATGAAGAAAGGCTGCCTGCCGCCCTGACGCCATCTTTAGCGGTACTTGAAATAAAGCAACAAAGCGCATATGTACTAAAATATTCCAGTGAATGACAACAAACCATATCAGAACACTTTGGCATCACTTCTTCTCGGAGTGCCACAAAACCAACAGACGCTTTCCCAGCGTTTTGCAGTAAGAAGAAACATTTTTTACAGTGGCAGATCTCGAGAGAGATATACGTAGAGGAAACCATAAATAACTTCCTTCCAACTGGCGTGTGAAATTGGCAAGTTTATTTACTTTTAGATGAACACTGAAAAAAAAAAATTCCAGGCGCTTGTTCTTTTCTAACACTAATATTTTTATCTATGTTGAAACTAAGCCTTTTGATATTATTAACACATGACAAGCTGATGAAACAAGCATATCAACATTTATGTATCCCCATAAATAACATGAGGACAAGTCTTCTTGTCTAAACGTTATAAAGCACCCTGAGGCTTCCTCCCGTCTTGTTCACTTGGTGTTGTGAAGAAACCCATCTACCTACAATATATCTTTTAAGGTTACGCTAACGACAAGACATAAATGTATTTTCAGATGAATACTAGATGTTAGTTTTATTCGTTATAACCACTCCAGTTGTTCCAGTGTTTACCTAAGAGAGTGTGCGCATATTTAGCTGATCCGGCACTGTGATCGATCCACGAAGCTTCAATATTTATGCACCGCTGAAGCGCTCCAGACATTTTGCTCAAGGCTTAAGACTAAGCACGTGAATGAAGAGCCTACTACCGTCAGGCGCCAAAATTCAATTACTTTGCTCAGCGATTTCTCAGAGAACATGAGCTCCTTCTTGTGCGGGTAACATAGCAGCCATACTGGTAAATGTACCTCTTAATATAACATCATTTCGGCCGTTTGAGATAGAAGAACTCTATTTTGCCATAAGTGTTATCGGCCTCAAAATCCACGAATCTCCTCGTCAACGTGGTCGATATGATTTAAAATATTCAAATGCGCCAAGCACCCGAGGGCAACTCTCACTTTTGCCGACCTCCCGGTTCGCGATGTTCGAAACAGCTGCCACCGGTGCGAGCGGGGAGTTTTAATTAAACAGCAGTGACACGCTAGAGCGGCAACTGTCAACACAGCTTACGATTTAGACACTCCGCGCGCAGCTTATGTAGAAAGCCTTGCAAGGCTGTCAGTCCGTGTGCGAAGCCGCAATCCAATGAACTTTTGCACTGATCGATGAAACGGTTAACCCTGCCGAAACCGATGGTTTCAAAATAAAGGGGTCGTAAATTTTTTTTAAATATCAGATATGAATCTATTTTATAACGCGTCTACCAGGAGAGGTTCGTCATACTTTATTATATAATATCGAAAAAAAAAACTATTGCACTGGTACGTTTTCAATAGTAGATTTGATCTTTCGATCCTGAACCAGCGGTGAATCTATTTTGTAACGCGTCTACCAGGAGAGGTTCATCATAATTTATTAAATAATATCGAAAACAAAAAACGATTGCACTGGTAAGCCTGCAATAGCACATTTGATCTTTCGATCCTGAATCTGCGGTCTATCGACACATAACCGAACTCATCATTTCTTTTTCAGTAATATTACATAGACAGCTGCATGACAGACTATATCAGGGGTGAGCGCCTTCGGTGCCTACGCACTATTTACCCATCGAGAGAGAGAATTTGCGTGCTTTCTTTATTGACATGTACATAAAAGGAGATATTGCTTTTTTTGTGCGTCGTATATTAAGAAGTACACTACCCGGCGGTCTTAGTTTCTAAGCTTCTTTTCTTGGTTTGTTTTGAAAATTTTGTTTTGGAGATTCTTCGCTTTGAGAAGAAAACAGGCGAGAAAGGCTGCTTGCTCGCTATCAGGCCTGACGTCAAAGGAGGCCGCTGCCAATGATAAAGAGAAAAATAATGAAAACAAGAAAGAAACTTACAAAATACGGCCGTAGATGCAGCTGGACTGCATGAAGTATATTGGTAGCGATCAAGTGGTGTGGGGAATGGGATGTTTGTGGTAGTGTGAGGTAACTGAGTGTGGCGGTGGGTGCACATAGAAACAGCGGTTGTTTTTTTTCTTGCAGATCGAGGACTTTAGGTTAAGGGTAGTATTTAGTGCAGTAAGAAGAAATTCATGCATCGGCGGCAGCCTGCGTGTGGTGGAGCTGGTGTAATGCGATACACATTGCTTGCTCAAGGAAGAGGGAGATGCGTCGGTGTTTCACCAGGAAGATATACGTTGATAGCGAATGAGAAGATGGAAACTGACACGCGCAGTGATTTGCAGCCGTATCATGGTCGGTTCTGTTTGCTGCAAAAAGAAATGCAGCATTGTTTCTTAATTCACAATGCAGCCTTATGACATAACTCGTAGGTACACACTGATAAGCTGAAATGGAGGTGACTGCTAGCTTCTGCAAAGACTAGCATTGCTTTATGCTGCCACCAATTTATCCACCGTAGCGACTTTATAGATAGACAATAAGTTATAGCTAAAGATTCTTTGCACAGTACTGTGCTCCTAGCAGACGGCAGCTATAACTCATAGTAGTTCCTCCAAAATTTTCTGGCTGTCGCTGTCACCACTTACGGGACCAGTTCAGTGTCATGGACGTATTTCAGGAATCGTCTCGCTCCGTCACGCGAAAGTGATGTCTTGCGCGTAATCAACTGCGCTCTTCAGAAAAGCCAGAAGGACTCGCCTCTGTACGTCGTGTTTTGGGAAGCACATAATGAAATGATAAAAATTATTGTGAATACCGCATGAAGCCACTCCATTCTCTGCATTCACCATTGAGTCTGAGCCGAGCCCGTAATTTCCAATGCATTTTAATATGTGGTTCCTGCCCTTTCTACACATTTTTTTAGGAATGGGAAGGCGCAAGAACACTCTCACCTCTCGATGGACACCTCAACTACACCGGGAGGGAAGGAATGAAGAAAGGAGGGAAAGAGGAAAAAAGGCGCCGTAGTGGATGTCTGAAATAATTTCTGCCACAGAGTTTCCAATATCACCCGGAGCGAAAGCAGGCAGCGCTGCTTGTAATCAACGTCCGAGAGGCGCACAATTACCGGAAAGATAATATTTAGTATTTGGCCTGGATATTTTTGCCCATAAAACTTGGAATCAGGCATAAAATTAAGTCTAATTTCGCGGGAAACCTCCAAGAAATGCGTTGAAAGTATCTATACGAGCCTCCCATATGGGTTAGATTCATTGAAGAAGTAAAAACCGCTGAAATAATTTCATCTGTGCCCGGAGGACAGCATCGAGACGCAGTTGCCGATTCAGAGGTATTCTCTTGGTCATCTTTTTGTGGCTACAAAGCGGGAGATAAAAGCGTGAGCCATTGGCTTCCACGAACGCGCTGTTCGCGCGTGCCCACTAGCCAAATACACTGGCCTGTGAGCTGGAGGCGCTCGCTCGTAGCTACCGCTGCATAGCCACAGAAAGTTGTTCCCGACTATAGTATCGACGTTTTCGGCCCAACAGTAGCCAAGCCAGCTAAGAAACCTAGACTTCCCGGCATTCCTGCTGTGGATGAAGTGCTTTTTAAGGAACTCCAACAGATGTGGGTGCCAGCTCTCCCGCTAGGTAATATTGAGAACCTATGAATTCCGACCACCTGGCGATCGTTAAAGGGGACTGTCAGCGCATCGCATAGCGCACGGGCGCCGTTTTCATTTCGCGTCGAGCGAAACGCGGCCGCTGCGGTCGTTAGCAGCTATGAAACGCCTCCAAGATGCTCCATGCCTGCCTGAGTACGGGTTTTGAGTAGTTAGGAAAAGTAGCGGCGGCTGTCATATAGTAGGTGGACACCAGGGGCCGGTTATTCCTGCATTTAGGTTCTGAAATAAAGAACTTGATCTCTGCCTTAGTTGTATTTTGAATGAATAAAAATAAACCGTATGGATCCTCTAGGTAGAGTCCCCGTGAAAAGTGGACACCCCGAGGGGTTTGCTTGCGAGGCCCGCAGTGTGCATCGTTATTCACCCTCAGCAGCCGTAATCTCTCGAAAGAGGAATGGGTTCAGATGTTTAATCCTCCCAAGCTTTGGACTGATAGATATGCTAGGGAGCTCAGCTGAACAGCTTATAGGCAGCACCTTGGGCTGTATACTTTTAACGGGGAGTGTTCATCTAGTGCCGTAATATGGCGACGCGGAGTCTCTCGCTTTGAAGAAAATTCGTTGTGGTATTCTGTGTTGTCTGGTGTGTTCATTCGCCGTGTGTGGCGCATTCTGCTTTCACTTTGTGTAATTTTCCTTTGCTCATGAAGAACGAGCGAAAAGTACACGCACTTTGTTTGACCGCTGAGCGACTCAGCCGTGCTTAGGCTTAACGCGGCGCGCCTCATTTATACTGCACTGGTCACAGTGAGGTGTCTGAAACTGCACTCCTCACTCCAATGCTGTGCCGAACGTTTGCACGGATGCAATGAAGAATGCAACCAAAAGGTTTTTGGGCTTCAAAACTTCGTCGAAAGAACCCGGCTGGAGTAAAGTTTATTTTCCTCGTTCTCACTGACTGCAAGGGCGCTGCATGAGCGAAGCGCGTGCGTTCACCAAAATGCCCATTCTCGATATTCGCAAATTCGTCCAGACTGCGACGCACACGTGACGCATGCATTGGGGCGGTGCTAGAATACGTAAACACACAATCTTATTGCAATCACAAATGGATATAAGATTAGCAGCCCAGGTGAAAAGAGATACCTTTTCCAGCTCGATAACTGAGCTTGAAACTATAGCCTTCCAGCTGGAAACCATTCAATCCCATCTAAAAACAGCGATTTCCAGCTGTATTATTTAACCGCAAATCGCGTTCAGCTCGAAAATTTACACTTCCAGTTAGCTCTAGCTGAAGTAATGCCAGTTCTTGCGTTTTCCTCTATCATGTGATTGATGACAATGAAGCAGTTTCCTGACTTGTTCTTCAGAAACTAACTCCAGCTGGTTGGTGCATAGACACATGAAACTTGCGAAAGAAGTAGTAGAAAAGAAGCACAGAGGCAACCGAATGCCAAAAGGCAAAGCTTGCTTCATTCTGCGGGCACACGTGAAAAAGCACAGTGGGGACCTCATATCGCACAAAGGGTGTTATGCAAGGCAGGTTGCACACTGCAGAGACGTGGCAAATGACTGCAGTCAAATCCGTAATGTTCTGTGTATGTCAATAATTCTCACTGAAGCAGTAAGCATGTTTTGGACTGTTCGCTCCCCACAAATACCAAAGCGAAGAGTGAGGCACTGGTGAACACTTGTCTTATGAACGCTCTAGTGATAGAAGGAAGCCCCTGCGGTGATTTCGTGTCGTTCACTGCACTGAAGCACAAAAAAAGCCCACTGCAAAAAAGCGCGCACATAAAGATGCAGCACTTCAAGGGATCGTAGCTCTTGACGATCACCTCTGCAGCTGTGGAACCACACTCAACCGGTCTGTAGACGGTAGGAGAAAATCACTTGGTGGACGACCTGCCTCCCAAGAACCTGCAACCCCAGAGGAAGGTCAACTCTATTGTCATGCGTACACTACCAATAAATCGAGACCTAAATTAATATTGTCCTGTTTAAACAAGAGGACAGAAATAAAGACCAGCAGAGCTTCCTATGAGTATGTTATCAAACGTGAAGCAGAAAAAATGTCCATGTGTCCTGTTTAAACAAGAGGACAGAAATAAAGACCAGGAGAGCTTCCTAGGAGTATGTTATCAAACGTGAAGCATGAAAAATGTCGATGTGTCCTGTTTAAACCAGAGGACAGAAATAAAGACCAGGAGAGCTTCCTAGGAGTATGTTATCAAACGTGAAGCAGAAAAAATGTCCATGTGTCCTGTTTAAACAAGAGGACAGAAATAGAAGCCAGGAGAGCTTCCTAGGAATATGTTATCAAACGTGAAGCAGAAAAAATGTCCGTGTGTCCTGTTTATACAAGAGGACAGAAATAAAGACCAGGAGAGCTTCCTAGGAGTATGTTATCAAACGTGAAGCAGAAAAAAATGTCCATGTGTCCTGTTTAAACAAGAGGACAGAAATAAAGACCAGGAGAGCTTCCTAGGAGTATGTTATCAAACGTGAAGCAGAAAAAATGTCCATGTGTCCTGTTTAAACAAGAGGACAGAAATAAAGACCAGGAGAGCTTCCTAAGAGTATGTTCTCAAACGTGAAGCAGAAAAAATGTCCGCACCGATTACCTGGGGCATAGCTAAGCATGAAAACCATGACAGTGAGTGCAAATAGCGCGTGCGGCAGATCATGTTCTTCCTGTATTGGAGGAAGAAACCGAAGCTGCTGTGTTCTCCTGCTTGTTGTACACGTTGGTGTTTATGCCACAGTAACTATTTGAAGGTGGTGCCATGGTCCTGTAGCTAAGTGTGGGTCACACAGCGCAATCTGGGATGATCTTCGAAGAGAACTTTTGTCCGTACGATAGAGCACTCAGAATTTTTGCAAAAATCTGGTGTAACTTTTGAGGAGCTTGCTGCCATTTCTCAGTTCGACCATCAGTCTAAGTTTGAGGTTACTTATGATGATTCTGGCAGCTGGGCTCCTCACAACATTAAATCCCAGGGTGGGAGTGTGGTGCCACGGCTGCACGCCAAGTACATCACCTGAATGTTAATAAACACGAAGTTAAGTGTCTAAACTTAAGTGCGCTGCAATCTTCGAATAGGCAAGATATAAAACTTCGAAAAATGTGAAATTATTAAACTGCAAGTTCAACTGCAGTGAAGCTGTACGTATACATGTAAAATATGCTCACGGCAAAACAATTCATTTGGGCACTAGTGATTGGTACCAAAATCTATCACTACGTATTACGCAAATGAACTATTGTGCATAGTAGTTACACGTTCTGGGTGACAGATTTACACTACTGATTGACATGCACAATTGTTAATTTTTATACTGAAGTAAAGGAAACCCTCCTATGAAAAGTTCTGCTTGAGTTGCCAAATCACTTCTCTTTGCATCATTATTATTTGTTAAGCACCTTTTGACTGTTCATTTATATTTTTCCACAATTTGTTTTTGTCAAAGGGGTGGGAGGAAGGGGGAGGGGGGAGAGTGGGACTCCATCGAAACACAGCCACCGCGGCCGGTTTCGAACCCGGAAACTCTGGCTCATTAGCCTAGCACCCTGACCACTGAGCCAAAGCGGTGGGTTACCATTATTACAGAAGAAAAACTCGTTACACAATTGTGAAACACCAAACGCGCATTTCATGAATGTGCGCAATCACACTGGGACTTCATGTGGAGTTCTATACCGTGACACTGGCTAGGTATGCATGACTGGGGAAAACAGTGTATTGTGTGCCTCCTCCTGAAGTTTCTGCTCAGTGAATAAGCCCAGAAAAGCGTTATAGACGCTGGCATAGAGAAGTGGTCAGGACAGATAGACTGTCTCTAAATATAAGCATGCAGAGAGAGAGTAAGGTGATATAATAGCTGTGATATAGTTCTTTCGTAAGCCTGGCAACACAGCAAACGATAAACAAAGGGGTCTTTGAAAACAGGAAAAGAGCTTGTTGAGTATGCTTTGGTACATTTTGCACTGTGCTCCTCTATAGTCTTCAGAGGGCTGCTGTCGCTAAGCGATCCTTCACTGTTTGTCAACAATTCTGTGAAAACTGGCTAGACTGTGCTACCGTATGAGGCTGTTCAGGTATAAAAATGGCTGTAGACGTAGGTGCTCAGTGCCGATAATATACCAGTGATGCATGATACGCTTGCTGTGAACTACTGCTAACAGTCCTTTAGTATTTTCAGTGGTTCACTTTGTCCCCGAGGTTGAAACAGGAAAGTTAGAAAAAGATCGGTCCTCCGATCGAAACGTCGAGTCAAAAGTACCGCATGCAAGAACAGACGTGTCTTTGTTCCATAAGGACTCCATCTGTTTCTCTCGTTGCATACAACTTGTGCCTGTAGCTAATTCACCATTTTTGTAGCATGAAGGTATGGGATAGCCTAGTGAGACCGACTTCATCAGATAAACCAGCGTAATATGTTTGCGCGCTAGCAAATAGTGCCAGTACGAGTGCCTCTATCATTTGAATGAACCTAGCAGGGTTTTGCGACAGCGGCTGAGCCATTTAAGTGATGGCATGTGGCGGTGTTCAAACGAATACCAGTGTAGACCACCGTATGTGTTGTGTCACAAGTTCTTATGAATACTCGTTGTAGGCTTGCGATTTAACAGAATGGTCAATAAAAAGTGCTTGCAAGTCAACACTAGTCGGGAAGACATTTTAAGTCAGTGTAATAAGCCACCGGCCAGTCATTACTTTAATTAGGGGAGTAAGTAAATAAATTCACAACTGAAGTTAATTCAGGTCATAATTCCACGAAAAAACGAAGCAGTCGAATGTGGTTTGAACTTCGGCAGCAGTGGTTCTCTTCAGTAAACATGCCTGCTATTTATGCGATTAGAATATGGGCTGCAAGTGTTTTCATTCTCAGTCTAACCTTGTATTTTATTGCATCAACATATAAAACGCCTTCTCTTCTCGGGGCAATATTTCGCAAGTTTGATCAGACGACTCGTAATGGTTTACGTCAGAGAGAACGTACGTGGCCTTATCTCGGTGAAAAATTACCCAGGAATGGAGGGAATACGTAACGGACGATTGCACAAAAACGAAGAATTGTCCTCAAAGCGCTCATGATTTATGAAGGCAGAACTTTTTCTCTTTCAACTCTTTTAACCTCGTGGCGCCAGACCGGGTACTAGTAAGCTTTCACCACATCCTGCCAGGAACATAAAAAAAGATAAATAATAGAAAGTCATCACATAACGAGTGCGCTTAACCGGCATGTTCTGCATTTAAAGTGTTTTCAAGGGGAGGAGGGGGTGCAGCCCACCACACAGCTACGCGCTAGGAAATGCAACGCAGCGAAGATTAATACAGCGGAGAGAACGCAACGAAATTTTACTATCATATTCGCGTGATTTGTATGAGAACCCCCTATGGCACTATAAAATAGAATGCATGATTCATCATCGTAGGGGTGCCGGTCTTCGGACTCCGTCTCAGCGTCAGGGGTATGGCGGCCATTGGACATAGTACGTAGAGCGCATACGCAAGAAAATTAATTATCCCCTGCAGTTAAATAAAAAATTCAACATCGACTACGCAGCTGCAAGAAGGAAAATGCAGATTAAGGAAGCATACCAGGCTGAATATTTCCAAATAAAAACTTTCTACAGGATAAATCTTAGAGATATGGCGCAATGAAACGCAGCTAGCTCTCAAACGATGCTTTTTCCCCAAATAAAGGATAAAAAAAAGAATGGTTCTTCCCTTCACGTTCTTTCCTTCTACCCGGCGAACCCTCCCCCGCGGGGCCTACAGAACCTTAACACCTGGGAGGACTGGGAGACATTGCTGCGCTCGGAGGACCCGGACGTGCAGACCATCGCCGTCGGCTTGGCTTGCAGTGTTATGGACATTAAGAACATAAACGCTTGAGAGCAGGGCGGCCATGTGGGGACCCAGAGGTGCGTCCGAATTCCTTTCAAATAATAAAGTTTTCTCTCTTGCATAAAAAGATAGATAGATAGATAGATAGATAGATAGATGGATAGATAGATATATAGATAGATAGATTGATAGATAGATAGATAGATAGATAGATAGATAGTAAGATAGTAAGATAGATAGATAGATAGATAGATAGATAGGTAGGTAAAGAGGAGGAGGGAAAGGCAGGGATGTTAACCAGAAAGGGGTTCCGGTTGGCTACCCTCCAGTGGGGAAGAGGAATTAGGGGACAAAATGGAGGAAGAGAGAAGGGAAAAAAGGCATAACACACACACACACACACACACACACACACACACACACACACACACACACACACACACACACACACACACACACACACATGCGCGCGCACATACACACACACACACACGCACACACACACACACACACACGCACGCACGCACGCACGCACACACACACACACACACGCACGCACGCACGCACGCACACACACACACACACACACACACACGCACACACACACGCACGCACGCACGCACGCACGCACGCACGCACACACACACACACACACACACACACACACACACACACACACACACACACACACACACACACACACACACACACACACACACACACACACACACACACACACACACACACACACACACACACACACACACACACACACACACACACACACACACACACACACACACACACACACACACACACACACACACACACACACACACACACACACACACACACACACACACCGCTGTCACAATTTGTCACTTAATCCAGTCGCTCTCAAGTAGGCAAAGAGTGCCTTGCATACCTTGAGGGCTACCCGGAACTCTTACATATGTTTCCTAGGAAGGAGCACGTGAAACCGCATCCGTAAGTTAAAGGATCGGCAAGATGAAAATTACAAGAAACTGCTCCTTACCCATGGAATGTGTAAAATCAGCATCTCATAAACTGCACGTCGAAAATCTCTTTTCTAACGAAGACCTTTATTTATGGAAGCAATTTAGCTTTAAATAAGCATTTCTGCGTAAACAGACGAAATTTAATTCCGCAATATTCGATGTAACAGGGACTATGTCTAGGCTGCATGGCTTCCGTTGTCCGCGTCTCCAGCGCTTGCATCTCGTGCTGTAGCCAGAAACGCTTTCGTTACCCTGATGGACAATCACAACGTTGTACCGAAGCTACAGTGGAAACGGCAAGGAATAGAAAGGAAACAGGACAAGTGCTGTACTAGCAGCTGAAGTCTATTGAAGCAATCTGAAACGTCTACTCTACTGGACTCACAGCTTTATCTAGGTGAATCGGAGTCATCCAACGACATTACATGCTTGAACCAAAAACGTATCCGATTACAACCCAAAATTTCAATTTTAGGTCCTTATTTCGTGCAGCGGCTCTGAAATTACGGCAATGTAAGAAACTTGAGACAATTTTGATCCTTAAAATTCTCTGAATCTCCTAAACTTTCAACGTTCGCTTAATTTTGCACGTAACATTCACTCAAACTCGGAAAATTCTCCGAAAAGATCATCACAATACTCATGTGAGCTGAAAAATCAGTGCTCTCATCTTTGGAAGGATAGGCGTAGGAGTGGTGCAACCATTGTAGTTGTTTTCGGCAGGGGAGAGCCACGCGTCTTTTTCCAGCACAACTTCTCGCGAGCTCGTAAGTGAGCGATGACTAAATGCGCAACGTTCCATAAAAATATAAAACTTGGAGCCCTTAACATGCAATAAATTTATGTTGACAGTGGGCCAGCAGAAAAAGTATACTAGACGAGAGCTTGTAGAAAAATTTTATTTCGTCAGTGAAACAAGGCACATACCTGAATTGCCTGCATTTATGAAGGGAGGCGCATGCTCTATTCGCTAGGACCATTTCCAAGCGAATGCGTCGGGACACAACGCGACAAGCATTTTGTTCCTGGGCAGACGCATCCTGTACCCTTTGGCAGCCGACTGTGCATGTAATGCTGACGACCTGTGGGGTGACATCCCTGCGCCTCGGTTTCGAAGTGATACGTTAATATATGATACGTAAACCTTAACCGTTGTCTGTTTTAGTGCGCGAGCACTAATAGTGGCCATTTGCCGCATTCAGCTGTGGTGTGTTTGTTTGTTTTTTTGTTTGTTTGTTTGTCTAAAGCCTGCTTTGCGCAGGGTGGTGGCAGTTCAGTTATTGTTTGGTTGCAAGATGCTGCTCGGGAAGAGCGGCTCAGAAATGGCCCCAGGTTTAGTTGTCAGCCGGGCCGTGGGCTCCTCGTCGGCCCGGAGAGAAGCGAGCGAGCGCATGAATATGTACGAGGAGATTACTGGCTACTATAAGGAAAGGTGGCTCAAGTATCCGACCCTGGACAAAAGCCTAGATAAAAACCAGCTGGTCGTGTGGAGAGACTCCAGACAAAGACGCATCCCATCCCTTATCGGACGTCTCTTTAGTGTCCTGGTCTCTACCAGCTATCATGCCCAATGTGTAAGGAAAGAAAGGCAGACCTACAACTAGCATACACGAGCTTTCCTGGCAGAACGCACGGCCACAATAGTACTCGGGGAGCACCGGTCGGACGTGGAAGTCAAGTGGGTTGGTGCCTTCGTGTAGCTGCGTGTAATCCCGACACTGCGGGCGAGGCCTCGTACTGATGTAGTGTCGCTCCTGCTGAGCGAGGAGGGTGGTTTCGTCTTGCTGTTCCTCGTGTAGGAGTGTTCGAACTGCTTCGCCCGTTTCGGACTTGGTCTGTTAAGGTTTAGCGGGATCCTGAGCAGCGACCACGTGTTCCCCATCCCGAGAGTCACCGGCAACCAATTGCAGAAGCGGTACCATTTAGCGCCCGGGGTCTAACCATTGCAAACCTTTCCTAGAGGACCAACGGTTAGGTCTTCTGTATTTAATCCTGAGAAGGATGTATTGGTGGCAAATCACTTAGCTCCCCAAAAGACTAACCTCTCACTATCACTAGTCTCTTTTTTCTGAAAGTGTAAATTTCTTTGTTGAACTGAGTCACTTAATTATTATTTATTATCACTATAAACTCAGTGAACTGAATTTACGATGTAACTGATCATAGCATTTTTTTGGAAGGAAGATATGTCAACGACATGTCACTAAAAATTGGTAAAGAAACCATTAAGTAGGTAAATTGTTTGAAAATTTTCTAGTTAACTGCCTTTCCTTTGAGGCTTAATCGGGTTCTTTTCTATTCAAATGAATTGTTGGAATAATCGATGATAGTATATTAGGATTCAATAAAACTTCTTTTTGGGCTACTTGGTGCATTTTGAACCTAAGAAGAGCAGCGCCAAAGTATGCAACCACAGAAGAAGAAAGCGTTTGTGTCTTGTGCTTTCTTCGTCTGTGGTTGCATACTTAGGCGCTGCTCCCCTTCTTAGGTTCATTTAGGAATATAGCGTGAGTTTGAATTTCCTGCCTAGCAGTGTGTCATTGAGCTGAAATTCAGCCGCATCTCGCATCTCGCAATTCGTCAGCCGGCTCGAAATGAATGATATAAAAAGTTCAATTGATTTCTCCGAATTGCTGCTTTGTGTTAACCGCAACTACTTTTTCTTGCAAATTTATAGTGCGCCACTATATGGAAAAGTTTTAGAAAGCACTGGAATAATGCGCATTAAACCGACAAAACACATTTTATGAGTGTCAGCGTGGAGCAGAGGCTATTGTGGGCAGCGCGGGTTTAAAGAAATCCGTATATAAAATTTTCAGAAGTAGTAAATAAATGCTGGGCAACTTCTTTGCAATATGATCCTTTGGTATGTTATGATATGGCATGGTATGGTATGGTACGGTATGGCATGGTATGGTGTAGTATGGTATGGTATTGTTTGGCATGGCTTGTCGTGGCAAGGTTCGGTACAGCACAGTGCGGTATGCAGCACTGAAAAAGCAACTTCGGCGTTTTTTCTACCCCCTCGGATATTGCTAAAACTTTCACGTTAAGTTCTCCACAGCTTCCTGGTCCTTTTTTCCACTTTTCAGCGGGGTGATGTTTTGTTACACTGCAAATGAATTTTAAGATTTCCCATTACGCGGCTTCAGTAAGGAAGATTTCTATGAAGAACCCTGGGTGTGTGTCGTCACTGGATGTGCGGCCGTTGATACATTCGCTCTGCGTTGTATGAGGGGCGAAATTTGTAGTTGTTTTTGGCTATTTCAGGCAAATAATGATTAAAACTGTCACTTTCAGTCGCCTGTTCAGCCAGTCAAATCGCACGCTATAGGTTATGTGACAGTATCAGTGACGTCGTAGGTTGGTCTGTCGTGATGACATCGTTTGGTCAAAACCCAGTTCCGGTTTCAGGTTCCTGATTTTTGCACTTATAAAATACTTCTACTTGATACTTTGAAAGACGTTTTGTACCGGAGAGAGGGTACTCCAACGAACAGGATCAACTCAAAATGTTAACAAAACGTCCGGGAGTTGCCTTTGAACACGCCGCACCTGCACTTTGGCTTCGCTTTGGAGTCGGGCCGATAATGGCAGCGAAATGAACGTGCATCAGTGCACTTGCTTCTGTCACCACGTGCGCTTCTAACGGCATTTTAGGTTGGGAGTTTCCCCGTCACCTTTAGAAATAACCCTTCAATATGACTCATGGAAGTCCATGGTATTGTCTTCTGCTGTGCGGTCGGTAGAAAAAATACTAATTTCTCTTTTTCCTCTTTTTAACTAAATAATACTTGGGCGCCGCTGCACAGATATTGATCTTTTGCATGGTGGCATATTTAGAACAGCACATCTTTCTTCACTGCTGTCTTCGTCACTCTGGACGCATAGCATATTCTTCTAAGTGGCATAACTTGCCAGATTGCTCAAACTGTTGAGGTGATGGTAAATATTCAGGGATAAATACTTTTACATTCTTTTCGTATGCTTCCCCCCTCCCTTCCCGCCCCCCAATCATGTCACTTGTGAACTTGGCCAGAATCGTTTGCCTCGCCAAAATCACTTCTGAACAATAAATTTGAACTCTCGGCAAAATGTGCATTCATGTAGGCCAGTTCCGACTACAAGCCTCCGAAACAGTCCAGGAATTGTTCAAACCTACATGAAAGGGGTGTCATCTTGGAATAAAAAGTAATCCGTTTTAAATTCAGCTCCTTTTCAGCCTGAGCTTCCTGAGTTGTGAGGGCACCTCAGAGGTGGAAAAATTGGAACAGGAACACAATATAATTATCTGTCGGCCAAAAAAACAGCGGTGATTAATGCAGCGCAGCGTGTATGTACAAGTCAGTATAAACTGGAACATTTGCATTCCTCGCGCTCTTTCGAGCTGAGAGGGCTATTTATGAAAATGAAACAGTGCTTTCCTTGATACGCGGTACTCGCATTAGCGCCATGTTGCGCGCAGAAACCAGACACCGCCCGTGGAATTAATCTTGGACTCCGGTCGCACAATGGAGTAGCCACCAAATTGCTTCACGCAGAGAGCTGTTCGAGCTCGCGGTCTTGCTCGCGCAGTAGCTGTTTTGCAAGATTATCGAGGCGCCAAATTGTTTGTCAGACGTTGACTCGTTCCTCTCTCTCTCTCTCTCTTTCTCTACATACTAATTACATGCACCGCTGTCCGAACACAACAGGCATATTGTCTCGTGAAAAGAGGGAACGCAGCTCGACACAGTACTCGTACTCCGACTCACGCAGCTGTTCGGGCCTGACTTGCAATGAAAAATTTCGACGCAGAAACTTTTGTAAGCGGGGGATAGTTCCAGATGCATGCTGTCAGTCTCCATCTACTTCCACGCATCCTTACAACTCCATATCCTCCCCCTTAGCTTCTCCGGGGCATCTTAACAGAACGCGGCACGAGTGGCCGAGAAGCACGGTTTGCTCAAGTTGGGCCGCGGTGTGATGTGTCCTAATTAACACCTCAGTACTGTCCTCGCTAATATCGCTGGCCCGTGGTTGTTAAGAAACGTCCCGCTAGAGTTCCCTCTGCCGCTTCGCGGCGAGCTGTTTTCATTAAGCCTGTGCCGCACACGCGATGTTTAGTTCTATTCTTTTTGTGTACAAACGTAGTCTCTGGTGCGTAACTTTGTCTACACGTGCCATAGTTCAAGCTGTTCCCTTTACATGAAATAAAAAAACCACAAGTTATCCTGTAATGTTGCTCCGTTCACT
This sequence comes from Amblyomma americanum, assembly GCF_052857255.1. Taxonomy (NCBI): domain Eukaryota; kingdom Metazoa; phylum Arthropoda; class Arachnida; order Ixodida; family Ixodidae; genus Amblyomma; species Amblyomma americanum. The sequence goes on from NC_135500.1 coordinate 139,784,046, forward strand.
TTCTGCATGATACTGTTTTGTGCTTGAGGCGGCGTACAGATTTGCATATGTTGTTTTTGAAGACAAAACAAAGAAAACAATATTACCTCTGCCGACGCTGCATGCGTATGATTGGCGTTGTACAGAGAGGCGCTTCGTTATGTCTCAACCTTTAAAGTTTGTACTCCTGTGCTTGCTTAATGGCAGCAGAAAAAAGGTCGTTTTTCATATACGGGATTCTCGCTGCATTAATATTGTGCCAGTGTCTACATCAATGTCGTATTACTAAAGCAGATTAAACTGCGGTTGAGATAATGTGGCTTTTAAAAACAGGCAACGTACCTACACTTGGTTTTAGAAAATGCGAAGAATAACTATGGCTATTTAAACGACCCGTACAATTAATTTATAGTACATTCCGATTAGAAAATTGAAACCACCGAACGTGAAGCAAGCATGTACAAGAAACATCAGGAGCATAGAAAATTGCCACAATATCTGTTCGTAAAGAAGGAAAGGCTAGCCGCGAGTACCATGGTCCAAAAACATGGACGACGCCTAACTTACCCTTCGTTCGATCCCGGCCGCGGTGGTCGAATTTCGATGGAAGCGAAATTCTAGAGGCCCGTGAACTGTGCGATGTCAGTTCACGTTAAAGATCCCCAGGTGGTCGAAATTTCCGGAGCCCTCCACTACGGCGTTCCTCATAGCCCGAGTCGCTTTGGAATGTGAAACACCCATAAACCATAACTTACCCTTCAGAGTGCAATGCGATAGCATGAGAGATTCCTCCCTCGCAAGTACTCATTCGCTTTCATAGATTCATAGACGACAGGGAGTAATGATACCACTTCTGTTGCTGTGGCGGAGTGGTTAAGCGATGCGCCACTACCCCGAATGGGGGGGGGGGGGGGGGGTGTTCCAACATAGGCACCGGGGCGCTTGTGATCCAGGTTGCTCTTCTCGAGCACCGGTAAGGCTCATTTTGGCACAGATAGTTCTTTGGGAGGCTGTCTAGCTCTCGACCAATGAGCTGATGCGCAGTGCTGCGGTAGGCAACCTACCCACCAGGTCGTGGGCCACCTTTCTCGTGACACGGACGGATACCAGCTTTTCTTGAGAAAAGGATCTCTAAAGCTATCGCACTAATATATACTAGCATTGTGTTGTCAAATGGGGACAGCTATGCTATATCACATTCGGCTGCCAATCTCGACGACGCGGGTTCGATCCCGGCCGCGAATATCTCGATTGAGGCGAAGTGCAAAATCTCCTCTCTGTTGTTCGATGTCAGCGCATGGTAAAGAACCCCGGGTGTTTTAAATTAAGTGAAGACCTCTACTACTGCTTTTTACATAATAATAATAATATTAATTGGTTTTTTGGGGGAAAGGAAATGGCGCAGTATCTGTCTCATATATCTTTGGACACCTGAACCGCGCCGTAAGGGGAGGGATAGAGGAGGGAGTGAAAGAAGAAAGGAAGAATAGGTGCCGTAGTGGAGGGCTCCGGAATAATTTCGACCACCTGGGGATCTTTAACGTGCACTTTTTACATTGCCCATGTGTCGTTTTTGGAGTGCTAACCCTATTGAAAAATGTGTACAGGTTTGAATAGGTGACAAATAGGATTATAGCACATTTCGTTTAACATTATAGGATGAAGCTTCCAAAGCGATTAAGCCTTTGAGTGACTCCTTCGTGAAGGGCTCCGTATAACTACCATTACCCGTGGTTAATTACCGTGCCCTTACATCACACAGTGCATGCAAGTCGTGGGTTCGAACCCGCCCACTACGTTAGCACTTCGATGGAGGAAGAATGCGAAAATTCCGTGTACTGTGCATTGTTAGTGCCCGTTAAGAACCCCTGGTGGTCGAAATTATCCGGAGCACTCCACTACGGCGTCCCTCATAGATTGAGCCGCTTTGGGACGTCCATCCTATAAAGTCAAACCAAATGTGCCATAATCCTATTTGCTGACTCGTTCAAACATATATACATTTTTCAGTAGGGAAATTAAGGAATCTACAATTTAATCTTTTCCCCATTTTATCGCAGAGATCACCCACAGTAGCTTTTGTGTAATAACGCTGTATCGATTATTCTAATGCTATTAAGGCGATAGCCTTTAATGGTTCATATTCGCGGTGACCGTCCGTCTGTTGCATCGCCACTTAGGTCCCGTGACCTTGTGATGTCACTAGACCTTATGATCTCCGAAAGATCTATAATTTGGGTGAAAATTGCTCGAAAACGAGGAAACGTGAATGATGATGACGTCATATCAGACGAAAGGACGTCGAAGCAGTGTGATCCGCCGCCAAGCAACAACTGCAGAGGCGCTGCGCATGCGCAGCGTGACGTCACCGCTTCCTTTGCCACGCTCGCGCCAGCTGCTCTTTTCCTCTGTCGCGAAATGAATTCAAGCGCGGCAAATTCAAATCAGTGCAATGAGTCGCAAACGACTTTCGCCTTCCCGCAGTTAAGAGATATCTAAGTGCCTAAAGGCTGCGAGCTCTAAAGGCTGGGAGAGATGAAATGTGGAGATAAGAAGTGCCGAGAAAGGAAGCATGCAAGAACCCAGAAAAAAGGAGGAATTTAGGCACTGAAGCAACAAAAAAAAAATAGTAGAAGGGATGAATGAATTCCAACACGTAATACAGAATAAAACTTTCAGGAAACAACAGACAACAGAGAAAGGCAGAAAAAAATCGTTTTCTTTATGAACAACGCATTCAGAGTAATGCAGCCAGGATAGCTTCGCCGTGATCGGTTTCCGGGCAACTTTTAGCCGTTTCGTTTGCCTGTGTGGATTGCACAAGCGGAAGCGAGGCCAAGCGGCTGCATCTATTTTGCATTGCTTTATTCTTTTCTATTCTGCAGTTGTCTATGTACCGAAACACGTTCCACTAGTAGACGCAGAAACAGATTACCACCACGTCTATGAGCGGTTACTGTGGCATTGGCAGCAAACTGCTCCTGTTAGCTTTCAATCAGCTGGAACTTAAAACAACGACAGACCACCTTAAGCTCATGCTGTATTGAACCTGCAGTAAACATCATCTTGTAAGCGCTAGGCATATGGATTCAACTTGTGGGCCAACCATTCGAAGAAGCAACTGCTAAGTAACCGAGATGCCTTGGGAGAAAGTCAAGAGTCGCCTTGGGAGGAAGGTCTGGAATTTCTGCCGTTACTGACGGAGGCCAGGAGTAGGCTTAACCCTTCACTTCATTCACTTTGCTTCAAGACACTTCATTTTTTACACTTCTTATGTTCCTGAATCTTTGATAAGAGCCTCTTGCTGCGTGGTGTCTGTAATGTGATTGGCGGTTACAACCAGATTCTTTCCTGCTGGATCTTCTGAGATATGTCAGTTCTCCGCATTTGAGTCGCTTTTCTAGGAATTCGTTTATTAAATATCAAGTATTTGTAGTAAAGCCCCAAAAGTCGCTTTTGAGGTTGAGTTTGACAAGTTGCAGTTATTGAGGAACAGGAGCGCCGCCAGTGAGCATTGCATGAACACCTGTTGCTATGGGGCCGTGTGGACGTCTTGCAAGACATGCAAATTCTAAATGTATTAAGGAATCGCCTTAGCTTAAGTCATGGCCACTTCGTGAGGCGTCTAAGAGAGATTGTTTTCAACTGCAAAAGCTATACTGGTTTTAATTCACCCTACTGCGTTGCAAGTATAGAAAACCGAATCATCTTTCTGGTGGTTTAGGTTACTGAAGAAGTTTCTTTTACATGATACAAAAAATAAACCCGTAAACCCATACCTTTCGTGGCCAGATAACGAAATTTGTTAGATAAAGAGGTAAGAAAAGCGGTGATAAAAATTTAAAAAATATGCGCTTTATAGGCGAATGTTCTAGAAAAATATGTTAAGATGCACTATTTACTTAAGATCTTCGCATAAGAAAATTGGCATAATGTGCGAGTTCATGAAGGTCTCGCTATGACGCGGAGCAGTTCATTTAGTTCGCTTCGTAGAAGTGAAACAAGCATCGTAAAAAAAAATAGTGTTTGATTCTTCTCTTTCTACCAGGTTTTCGTTATGCTGAAACATGCCCCTTGATTCTGAGGCAGCTCAAACCACCACCATCCGGCTTAAAAATATTTTCTACCTTGTGGTCTCCTCAGCGCACAGCTTCTTTTCCACCGTACTGTAATAAACAAGAGAACTGCGTCTTGGCGGGCAGGTACGAGCAGGTGTTGGGTGAGCTTCATTTTGATATATTGGTGCACCGAGATATTGACGCAGCGAGAAGTTCAGGCACTGTACTGTAGGACATGAGTAGCATAAGGATGAGACCTACTCAACACAGCATTAAAAAAAACTATTTCTTCCCTCGTTGTAGCAAAAAACTTTGGCCATATGAGTGTCTTAAAACTCTACAGAAATGCCTAAGGCCTCATACATCTCCAAGAAAGGAAATGAAGGCGAGGGAACTGCTCAAACTGTAAAATAAGTCATTACCCGAAACGCTGTTTAGATTACGGAATGAAATGACGTGGTTTTAGAGTTTGAACTTATATCCGGTGATATTCTCTTGCCTTCTGACGTCCAGCTGTATTCCTGATGAGAGAAATCAGGTATTGATGAGCTATAATCACTATCATTGAGCTTTTCTTCTAGTGCTTTTTGAAGCGAGCAGAACTACACTTATTACTAGGCTTAGCTTAATATATCTATTAGGCCCCAGTACACTCGTCGACAATGCTATCTTTTGATTTCTGACGCGCAGAATGCCGTGGAAACAGAGCCTCAGTACCAAACAGGTGTTCACAAATTCACAAAGGTGTCGCGGGCGCCTAACATGACGCTGAGAAGTATCACATTTAATGATTTTGTATTGTATTGCCTCCCTGTAACTGCCGCCAATTGAGGGCTAAAATATAAATAAATAAATACATATTTAAATACATAAATAAATAGATGAATAGATAAATAAATAAATATAAATCAAGTAGGTCGGACTCAGAAGTCGACCCTAGTCGACCCCACAGCAGTCAATGTTTTCGGCCGAGAGGACTCATCTTAACAAACGGAAGGTAGATGCAGTGACTAAGTGTCCTTTTCTTACTCCCTTCTGGCACTGGCCTCACAAAAACTAAATGCAGTAACGCCGAGACCATCTTTTATAATTTTTTAGCGTCCCTTTCTAGCTTTATATAGACCTATAGCTTAGATTCCCTGTGCACCACAACTGCATTTTCAGCTATCAGTATTTCCAGTCCCGTATTTTTTCTCTATTCGAACTCTGAAACTCTTCGTCTAGAAAGCAAGCATACGAACAGAGCCAGTGTTTAAACGAGCGCGTTTTCGAATGAACTGCTTCATACGTGAAAAAAAAACCTTCGTTTTTCGCAGCAGTGGTTGCTGCTTCTTTATACGGAAACCATAAATCTTTTTTTTTTCTTGCGTGAAGACGGTAGCAGGTGAGGAAGGACATAAAAACCGAAGAAAGGTCGGGTTTGCTTAATTAGAACCGCTCCATTCGAGTCGGGAAACTCGAGAGCAGACCACGTTCGTTTCCACATTGCCCAAATGCTTGGCGCACTCCTTGCAATGGAGAGATAAATAGTCTCGGCGCAGTGAAAAAAGAGATGAAAAAAAAAGGTACTGATGCTATCCTGGTCTAATTAGTCTGAAACCGAAGCAGGCAGTCCCAGATGGCGAAGAACGCATGTTTACTGCCGCGGCTACGCGATAACTATAGTCCGAGAAACGTTCCTTCATTTTAGTTTTTGTTCTCGTTATTTTTAGCTTATCCCGTCCATGACGGACTATCGACGTACTAACAGGGTTCAGTTAGTGTGCATGTACTCCTTCTTTATCCTTTATCTGATGCCCGAAGTTTCAAACACTTTGGTCCAGAAGGTTCTTTGCGAAGTAATTCCGTTCAACAAATCCTATAGTCCTTGTGCACTGGTATGTATGGTGGCGCCACTGCTCCAGAACAAGTGGCGCCACCTCACGCGCGGCGAGCACGTTAAGCGGCTGTGCGCTCGTCTGTCGAAGCAGCGCTTCTTTCCGACTTCGTCAGCGCGTTAGAACAGAACTTCTCTCGCCGCATTGGTGCCTTTCGCCGTACATATATGCATACACAGCATGTGTGTTGTAAAAAAAAATAAAAACATAGCAAAGAACGCCAAGAATCGTTATCGGCCGGGCGCTCGTTTCGTCCGCCGGCTGCAAGCGCACAGGCTCCCCGAGAGTGCGGTCTTCTGCTGGTGGCGCTTAGTTTTAAGAATTGATCCCGACACTCGAAAACTATGCCCGAAAACCGTCATTGGGAAGGCATTTGCAAAAACCTCTTCCGTTTGGCGGGCAGACCACGCACGGCATCAGTAGTAGAACGTTCTTGCTGGCTAGTAGGTTCATTGCAGAAAAAAAGGTTACGATTGCGCGAATGGAACAGCACAGGTGAACGAGGTACAAAAACGACAACACAGGCGTAGACTTCCAAATGTTTATTCCAGACCGAAAAGCGAACGCTATATATGAATCTGGCGCAGAACCATCACTGTCATTAACACAAGACCTGACTAAAATCTAGACCACATTGATCAAATTTTTACGTTGCAGAAGGGCCGATAGAACAGAAAGCACTCAGTCAGCATGTCCCCAGAAACTCCATGTCAAGAAAACGATTAAAAACAAGTAAGGAACCTAACCATCAACCTGAGTAAAAAGGGTGAAAAATACGCGAACTGACAATGCAGGTGACCGAACCGACAACAAGAGTAAAAAAATAAAAGAAGAAAGAATGCAAATGCTTTAAAACCATGGTATGACATGGAAAAACCGGCATGAGATTATGGAAAAAACAAAGAACAAGAGTAAAGGTGAAAATTAAAAACATGTAAAAGAATGAAATGAGGTATGAAAAAACGACTATGACATGGAAGTCAACGAAGTTACCTTTTATCTGAAATGAGAAGGATGACGCTGTGCTTTTAGCTCTGGTTGTTGTCATCATCGGACAAAGTTTGCACCTAGGTTTATTGCATGGCGCGGATCCTCTGAAGCTGCGGTTGCCGATTGTAGACGATGTTATCATATCCCGGATATTCCTTGCGCGCCTATACACAACACGTGGGGATGAGGGATAACTTCTTTCATCTTTTCACTCTGTTGAAGGATGTTGTGGTGTTTTTTAAGAACTGTGCTAACATTGGGCATTAAAGCCGAATGGGTAAAAACCAGATTGACTTGATAGTCCGGGCGCGGCTGCTTTTTGCCATTTATGAGTTCGCGCCGGTCATGATTTGAAGCTTTCTTGACTGAATCGTCGATGACTGACAATGGGTGCCTCTGTCGTGCCGTATATATATATATATATATATATATATTTATATATATATATATATATATATATATATATATATATATATATATATATATATATATATATATATATATATATATATATATGTGTGTGTGTGTGTGTGTGTGTGTGTGTGTGTGTGTGTGTGTGTGTGTGTGTGTGTGTGTGTGTGTGTGTGTGTGTGTGTGTGTGTGTGTGTGTGTACAAAACCGTCCTGCCCGAAAAAAATGTGTCAGATTTGGCCAGTGTGCTCACCACTAAGGGGCGATATTTCCTTTTTAATATGCGGCCCCAAGTTTTGCAGTCACGTAAGTTATCAAAAGGTTTAGTAGCATATGGCTCCCATAAAGAAATTGTGATCCGAGTTAATAGTATATTGATCAATGGACAAAATGGAACTTTACGCTACTTCCAGACGTACTGATTTTTCTGCTCTTTTAATGCTTGCTGACATCAGCTTTGACAATCGCTAGTTATTGCATATTGCCCTTTGTTGTCATCGTTAGGATTTGATATTGGCCAGTTGTGCGTGTAATATGATAAGCTGTTCAGGAGCCTCTCTGCAGTCGACGGAAAGACTGTAGACTTCCAGCCGGCTTCCAAGACCGGACGTTCTCTTCAAAAAGTGCAGTAAATTATACTGTGCAAATGGGCATGTGAATCGGTCAATAAACGTAGTTCGCAGTGGGCACTAGGCCCTGTCGTTCGTGCTTCATGCTCATGGCTATATCGCAATCTTAATACCTGAAATGACGAAAGCAACGGCGACGGTCCTGTATTGGCTGTTTCTGCGTGCTTGTCTCTCCTATGATCTTGTCGACAGCAGTTCCGGTGTACTATATGACACCCTTTTCCAGGCACGAACGATAACACTATTTCGTAGTGGAAAGCGTAAACCAGCTAACGCCGCTGCACCTTCTAACCGTTGACGACAAAAGTACATGGAATAACTTTCGCCGGTGTCTACGAGCAGGGGATGACGCGAGGAGTGTCAGAGGCCCTGGAAGCAATGACTTGTGTTTTTATTAGTGCTTGACACAGCTCCAACAACCGAAAAAACAGCAACAAAAAAACAGGTGGCGTGGTAATTGCTAATACAGACGCAAACGAATATTTTCGACAAGGGGCAACGAATGAATGGCGTGAGCTCCTGATGCTACTGGTGCCGAGACAGCACGATTGGCCGGGAAGCGGGCGCGGGGAACAAATACAGGAAGAGAGAAATGACGCGCGAAAGGCTAGCTGGTTTCTAGATAAACAGGCCAGCAACGCGCGTGGGCAGGTGCTGTGGCGGAAGTGGAGGCTGAAGCTGTTCCTGAAACTTTGCTGACTGGAAAGAGACATGTCGAGGTTTTCGAGAAAAAATGTAAACTTTGAGCAGCTCTGTAGAAATGCGGGTTCTTCGCTACAAGTTATCACACCTATAAAGGAAGCGCTCACACCGAAGGTTGCGCACGAAGGGTTACTATCGCGCAGAAAGGCTTCAAATCTTGGCTTACTCCACGGAATGTGCCTTTCCGACGAGGACAGAAAACTGGGACGTTTCCAACGCCGTTTTGTGAGAAGCGTAGTATTCAGATAAGCGGGCAAGGACATATTATGACTATACTGTACCAGTTTATATCGAGTTAGGTGCCCGTGCGGAACTTCATTTCGCTCCAAGGCGCTGGAATTCGTATGTAAGTCCGTCCGTTTTGGTATACGTGGCTACGCATCGGTTCCTTGCTTTGTGCTGAGCGGAATCTCCAACTGCATTCCTAGAGTGCAGGGAATCAGTCTTGGCGACTGTTCTGCCACGATTGTTCTGTTCTATCAAGAGCATCTGCAGACTTGCTGTCAAGAGTGTAAAGCACATATCGCCTGCTGGAGATAGCGATAAACTATGTCTGAAAACGCGCTCGCAGTGGAGTAAAAGGTAGAAACGCTAGGCGGCGCCTTCCACGCTAGTGTGGTGTTTTCATGCACTTTCAAGCAATCGAGGTCATTCCAGAAACAGCCTGAAAACCGCCGTCTCGCACTCGTATAGCCAACTCAGCTGCGAGCAAATTTGTTTAGTTATTATTTTAAAGGCTAGTAAGTGTCATCATCATCGTCCTCGTCAATAAGTATTTAGGATGTCTTTTATTTTCACATTCCCATGTCACGGCTGCACTCGTGAGCGAACTTTGGTGAGCCTCTGTGCATTCCTCGAACACACGGGCTTGACGTCCCGTCTGTTCTCCGCCAGGTAGTTACACGCAGTGACCGAACGCTCCGCGAGCTCTACCTTGAACGATTAATGACTGGACGCCCCACTCGAGTTGTAACCTACACAGTGCTGTGCGCGTGTGTGATTTAATTCCTCTAAAATGAACTAATCACGCGCACAACCTGGACACATTTCTTATTGTGTAAATAGTTTGTACATATTACTTCTCCCCCTGTCCTCTATTCCTGTCCCCTCAACTCTTCCATTTCATTTCTCCATTCTGCCTGCTGTCCTTTATTTCCGCTGCCCCAGCTCAGGTGCTTCAGTATCGATGGCAGATGCCGGGGCTAGCAAAAATCTTTTCCTTCCTTTTTACTATTATTTTTAATAAAACCACTACCACCACCTTCATGCCGTAGAAACCTCTAGTCTGGTGCCCAAGTTTATGGTGAAGATACCGATGGTTTAATGACGGTTATGACGAATGGTGAAAGTTTGGAGTTTTAATTCTCACCTCCTTTTTCACCGTTGGGCTAAAAATAAAACTGAGTTCAAGCGGGATACACGGTGAAAGAGTAGGAGGGCGATATTCCCTGAAAGGCAAAACTCATTTGATGTTTTTACGGTGAGAAGCAGTGTAAGGGACAACATCCTGGAAAGTATTCAGTGTAATCAGTTGCTCGTGAAGTCACCGAAGAAGAAGAAAATGATGTAGAAGGTAAAAGAGGAATATTTGCTATCATTTTTGAGGCAACAACAACAACATGAAGGCAAGAAGCATCCGCCGTTAGTCTTCGCGGTCAGCTTGATCATCGACGCCGCTATGTAGCTGCAAAGGCCCCAGAGGAAATCATCTGGGCAAGCAGACACATTAATCCTCTAACGTAAAAAACTCTAACAGTAGCCAAAGCAGGTCCCGCTACGGAGGCTCAGTGGTTAGGGCGCTCGGCTACTGATTCGGAGTAGCCGGGTTTGAACCCGACCGCGGCGGCCGCGTTTCGATGGAGGCGAAACGCTAAGGTGCCAGTGTGCTGTGCGATGTCAATGCACGTTAAAGATCCCCAGGTGGTCAAAATTTTTCTGGAGCCCTCTACTACAGCACCTTTTTCTTCCTTTCCTCTCTCAGTACCTCTTTTATTCCTTCTCTTACAGTGCGGTTCAAATGTCCGCGGATATGTGAGACAGATACTGCACTGTTTGCTTTCCCCAAAAACCAATTTTCATTTTTTTTTCAAAGAAACTACCAAGCTTAAGAACTCTCGCTAAATAAATCCCGTCAAGCAAAAGCTTAACCCACTAAATGTTTATTTCCGTGAGACACACACATGTTTAGATTACTTGGAATGGAGCGCGAACAAATAAAACTACTAGTCATACAACTGAAACGTGCAGATGCTTGCGTGAGTTTTATGAGCATAAAGTATGGTTCTTTACCTTGAACGCACAGAAGAGGAGTCACATATGCCTATTTGTAAACTTGGCGATATTTAGGCTCAATCTAAAGCAGACTGTGCTCTTCTTTTTGGATACTGTGAAAATCAAGTGTTCCGGCATGAATGCAAAGTAACAATCAATGTCTAATTTGAAAAAAAATATACCTAATTTCAATTTTCCAGCAACGTTATAAAAGTACTTGAAAGGCAAGCAGTTCATTTTTTTCTGACTGAGAGGTTTCTATTTCTAGCGAAGCCTGGCCAAATTAAAAATTGAATGCAAAGAAGCCTCGGCACTTATACTCGCATCCATCTTTTGGTTGGGTGCCTCCGTTAGACAGATTTCCGTTTACAATATGTCGGGTCTGTATCTAGTGAAATGATAAATGACGGCAACGAAAAATCAATTCGCGCAGAAATCGGAAACAAAAAATGGTGGAGGCGAGATGGAACACCCTTACGTGAGATACTGTCTTCGTTCAGTTAACGAGAAAAGTCGTTTTCGCCTTGCGTCCAAGATTTTGTGCCTGCTTCGTCCGACAAAAGATAATGAACGCTGATAATCAGCTGGCGCCGTCAGAATCGCCATCCCCGAGTTAGAGAGAAGATCGTAAATTTTAGCACCATGAAAGCATAGATTCTACTAATTTAATGCGCAGTAGCTGGAACTTGGCGACAGTGCCGTTTGCGTTCGTTAGAAACGCACCCCGTAACTAACAGGGGTGAGAATTCGCCAATCTCAGAAGTAGCTTCTATTTATGTTACGAATGCATTCTTTTGAATCAAATGGGAAATTTTTATTTAAAATGTGGTAATGCGTACTATTTTTCTCTGTTGACTACCTCAAAAACAAATATATTGTCACAGACTAGAAGACGAGAAAGTGGGCAGTACCGCGGCACAGAGCGCATGATGCCAAGCCGATGAAGAGAGAACGACATGAGAAATGGCAACGGCACTATTTAATGGCGGTGGGCCTAGCGCCTGTGCTTTGTGATGATGATGATGATGGCCTCTGCCATTCCGCCAGAGTCCATCATCATCATCATCATCATCATCATCATCATCATCATCATCGTCGTCGTCGTCGTCGTCGTCATCATCATCATCATCATTATCACAGAGCACAGGCGCTAGGTCCATTGCCATTAAATAGTGCCGTTGCCATTTGTCATGTCGTTCTCTCTTCATCGGCTTGCCATCATGTAACAATATCTCTGTTTACCTCTTCAAGCCTCAAGAGAGGTAAAGAATTAATTGTAAAGTCATACACATCCAGGAAAAACGCACCTGTGGCAGGATTGGTCAGCTTCTGACATTGTGCTCTTCTATGGAATGCTGATGCTACGACCTGGGTGACTTACAAAAAAGGAGGGCGAAAAAACGTATTGTACAAAGTGCATCGACATGGAATGAGCGCTTGTATCCGTTATTTTTGAACACTTAAGTTGGATTTTTTCTTCACTGGTTATAGTTCACTGTAATAGCATATTTCAAGAAAGCTGCAGGGTGGAGAGTGTGACCTCAAATACCGCACACTCATTCCAGTAACGGCGAAGTGGTCAAATGATCGCGCACTAAGATTTCCTCTCGCGTCAAGAAATTTTAATACGGTCTTAATTGACCCAGGAACATTAAGAACGGCACGCCTTAGAACGGCTGTGTTGGCTGCGGCATGTAAAGGTAAATTATGAGTTGTTCACAAATGAATTGTTTATAATGGTTATATATTCACGAACTTATATCACTTGGATCACTGAGAGTGGGCCCAGGAATACGGAATACAACGGTTGCGACAAAGTCAGAGAAGGCCACGCCATCAGTGCCGATGCTGCAAACTTAAGTGATGTTTCACGATTGACGGTTACTCATTTGCCATGAAGAATTTTTTAAAAAGACAACTTGAGTTGTGGATATAATGACCTCTCAATTTTGAGATATGTTGTGGTTAATGGGCATGCCTAGTTCTATATCCCTGGACATGTATTATTCAAATGAGGCAAACATTTCACTTATTGTTTGAGTTGCCATTATCAGCGCGCGAAATGAGGGCTCAAAACAGCCAATGTTAATTAGCGGCCTAGTAATATTTCTTCCCACTTGTCGTCACCTGTTACAAACATAAATGCCAGAACTGATTTTCATGTTGTTGCGAAAAGTTCGCGTGTAACTTAGGTCCCATTTTTTTAAAGCGCCAAGCGCCATTCAGACGATGTTCACGTTGTGCTTGTGCTTCATGTCCGTCGTGCCAAGGTCGTTGTACAACTCAGACTGGGACGCAGGTGTTTTGTTGTTCCGATTTATAACTGAAAACTGCATATCGTTTTATTATTTTGCCGCACTCACCTTCTTATGTCTACGTCTATATGGCGGTATTCCTGTTTTGAACCATTTGTGTTATTATTATTTTTTTCTATTCTAGGAACTTTCAAATAACAGAACCGGGAGTTCATTTGACGGGTACGTTATCATTTCAGGCACATAAAGGGCTGTTCGAGACAATTAGAGAGGTAAGGACAAGGACAAGCGTAAGCGTAAGAATAAGTAAGGGTAATTACGTTTTTTCGCGTGACTAAAATCTGCATGAGAATTTAAGGAATAACTATGCACAGCAAGAGAAAATGTGCATAACTGACCGGGTTCAGCAAGTTTACATGAAGTTTCTGTCTGTTTACTCTGAGTGAAGTGAAGGCATTACAAAACTTCCTTTTCTTAAGGCCTGCAGCCCGACTACACACTTAAAGGACAGCCACGGTCTGCCGCGAAGCGGTGCGTTAAGTGATAAACTATTCCACTGTCGTAGTACCATCATGTTGTAGCTGCTTGAGCTGGCAGAGAAGTCCAGACACTGGGCTGCGGAATTCGAGTGGGAGACTCCAAGTAGAGTTCTTCATAGACGACTACCGGTGGTGCAGCGTTCAAGATAGCTTGTTCTCAAGCGCGTACTGACATACGTTCCGCATTACACCTGACACTTTCTCTATGCTGATGCTCTGCTACGGCAACACTTTCATTGTAGTGGATGAGCGGCGAAGCTTCACGGCTGCTTAGCACTATGGTAACAAAGCAAGCATTAAGCGCCAGTGCTTTCTCCTACCGCTAGAAACAAGGCCTCTAGACGCGAACGGAGCGTGTCGCATCAGAAAACCACCAGGTCGTGACACAGTAAGCTGGAACACTAATAGGGGCTCAGGAACTAGCGGTCGTGAATTGAGAAACTTATCTTAGGCACCCAATAAACGCGCAGCGGAGCGCTCCGCTCCTGTGCTCTACACCTTTAGAGCATGGCCGTCAGTATCGAGTAGTGGCTCACGTCGCTGCAGATATGCAGGTGGACCTGTGGACCTTTAAACAAAAAGCGCTAAATAAACACAAACGTGGCCTCCGTTTTCTCGTTCTGCGTTATGGTTGTGGTTAGCGCAGGTTCGAAGGAGCTCTACTAGTAGACTTTAATACGCAGATGCATTGAATAGAACCCCAGCTGCAGTTACCTACGAATAATAACAGGTGTTTTTGCGTCCCGCATTCTCTGCTGATCAAGGTCAGCATAATCAGCAGCACGTCTAAGTCTGAAGCAGCTCTAGCACATCCTCTAACTGATCTATAATTAGAGCCCTTATACGCCACAGGCAGCCAGTCCATGCCGGCATTATCCTGTTCTCGTATTGCCACCTGGCTCTATGCCACCCACTGCTCCCTTTACCTTCTTTTACAATCCATTGCCAAAATCAGTTTCCTCTTGTAGATTTCAGCCCCGCCGCGGTGGCTCAGTGGTTAGGGCGCTCGACTACTGATCCGGAGTTCCCGGGTTCGAACCCGACCGCGGCGGCTGCGTTTTTATGGAGGAAAAACGCTAAGGCGCCCGTGTGCTGTGCGATGTCAGTGCACGTTAAAGATCCCCAGGTGGTCGAAATTATTCCGGAGCCCTCCACTACGGCACCTCTCTCTTCCTTTCTTCTTTCACTCCCTCCTTTACCCTTCCCTTACGGTGCGGTTCAGGTGTCCAACGATATATGAGACAGATACTGCGCCATTTCCTTTCCCCCAAAACCAATTGTTATTATTATTTGTAGATTTCATCCCGAATATCATTTCCTTCTGCTTGTTCCTAGCATTCATGTTTCCTGTCGTTCTCCTTTTTATTGGTGGCTTTGTTGTCCTCAGTTTAGTTTGCCGCCTTTTGTTTATCCTCCGTGTTTCCGCTGCATAGGTGAGTACTGTTATGAGCTTTCTCCAGATCAAGGTAATTGCCCCTAAAACACGCCGTTATGCGCGCAAAATAAAATCTGCCCTGCACGGAGTAAACAGTAAAAAATCTTGCGGTCTCTTTTCTCATAATTGAAAAAAAAATAGCCTAGCAGTTGTACAGCTCAATAGGGATGTTCCTATCAGATCTTTAAGATTTCTTTCAAGAACAAGTGCTATTTTACTATATGATTAGAAATATTTCGACTGTCTAAACAGCATGATCAGGTGAAGAGCCTCTCACAGCATAGATGCCCCTTTTGCGCTATGTACACGATGTACATAGCGCAACGTAAGTACACGATGTTGCATGAAGATAAAAGGCGTTGAAATTCTTACCCTGCCCGCCGGATATAGGCAATGAGTTCTTGTGTATCTTGTAGCTCAATGTCGCGGTCACGCAGTGAAAAAAAGAAGAATACAAGACATGTTATTTTATCCAGTCTTGGCGGTACCGTGAACGTCCGTATGATAGTGCGTGCAGTAGTGCCACTAAAATGTAAATCTGTAGCGAAGGGGGTTTTCTAAAACCAGACGCATGGCATATCGTATTCTGGTAAGATTTAGATTGAACAGGTATTTGCGTTAAGGCATCGATGATATTTCGTGTGCCATCGCGCACCTGCTCTTCGCGATGCATTCGAGTAGAAACTGCAGGATGTTTTGAGGGCGTTGTACATTAATGTACATCGTTCCGTAATTTATTAGTTATTATTTAGTTAATTAATAATTAATAAGTCTTATATAGGTATAGTAAACTTTGCACCGAAAGTAATCCGATAACTACAACTATGAAGGATTGAATATAAATAAACTGACACATATTGCTGACGCGACTCAGTATAGGGCTCTTCTTACTTTGTGGCATCAGCTCAAGATATTACTTTGTTTGAGGTGGTACCGCAGATAGTTTGTAACTGTTGCTCGAGAGTAAGCAGACAAATAGAAGTGAGTAGTTGTGTCACGAAACGAAACAACGCATGAGAAGAGCAGTACAGCTGCTATATTCATGCCCTCTTTTAATGCGTGCATGTTAGCAGAGCCTATTTTATATTTAGCATCGTTGAGAAGGACAGCTGGTCAGAAAATGCTGATGCATTTCTTAATGTATCGTCTTCATGCAACGAAAGCCCTTGGTCAAAAAAAGGACATTCACTTATTTTATCTTGAACATGAAACTACCGATCTCATGTCACGTGCCGCCAAGAGTTGCCACCATAAAAGGTGTAGAGAAAGAGGAAGAATGAATGATATACTTGGAAACAGTTAATTATGCTGTTTTGAAATATTTTAATAAATAGATACCAAACAACATTCTAAAAGGCCGCATGCTACTGCTAAGAGAATAAGTTTCGATAACTCCCACGTGCAAAACGGTGCTGCGCATCGATTTCCCGCAGGCATTCTGTATGTGCGTCTGCCCGCGAGGTAATTAGTCCCTGGATAGCATAACATGCTTCCTCTTTGGTCAAATTGCAGCCTGTCGTTAATATTGACTGTTGTATCTGTTTTTTGTACAGAACAAAACTATCAAGACGAGCAGCTCTGTTCAGAAAGAAAAACACCTGGCGTGGCACTTTCTCTCAATAATAAAAAGGTCTGGTGATTAAGAGAGGCGAACGTTACCTCATAGCCTAAGCACGGAAGTAAAAAATGAAGCAAAAAACAGTGAAAAATATATGCTGCAGGTGGTGTTGAGAACCTACATGGCTTTTTAATTAGGATAAGCTTTAGCAATACGTGCACTTGCTTTTCCAAAACAAGCGCTAATACTTTTTAGTAAGGCTATGGGAGCCATCTTTACTTTTGTTCTTAGACTATAATGGCTGGGGGATGAGGTTTGCCAATTTATTTTTGTGCTGTACGCAAAGCGCGAACATGACTTCGCCTGCGTGGAAGTTTTTGACGAGGCAGACCAGAGAATCGGCGTCGTTCGCTATCGTGCCACGGGTGCAGTATTTTAGACAAGACACAGACTCAGGTCGCCGGATTAGTGATGCTTCGGTGCAAGTTAGAGAGCCTCGTGTGACGGCTCTAAATATGCAGTTGTTTATGCTTGATATTATTAGTTAAATTCATGTCCTTGGCATGCGGAAGCTACCTGCGTGAGCACCGCTGTGCGCCAATAAACCTGGAAGATCACAATCGTAATGTTCCTTAGGTACAATCGTATTCACAGTCGTAATGTTGCATATAGGTATTTTCGTGCATGCCTGAGTAACAGAGGAAGGGGCAACAAGTCGGACTCGAATTTTTCATGCTTTCAGGATACATGAGGACAGGTTAGATTTTCTGGCGCCTTAATGTGGGAGCCTGCTTTCCACTGTACAGTACTATGGACAGCTAATATTACCGCGAAAGCAATACTCCAGACGTACCAACTCCAAGCAAGAATCTTGTCATCTTGTATTGTCTTGCGCTCCCCAAGCTTACCTGTGTTAGCTGAGGTAAGTTCGGAGGCGCGTCATGCCAGCTGCGGCCAATGGCAAAAGGAACCTCGGGCAAATTCGGAGGAGCATTGCGCAAGCTGCAGCTAATGGGAGGGAGGTCGGGTAAGTTCGGAGGAGCGTCATGCCAGCTGCAGCCAATGAGGAACCTCGGGAAAATTCGGAGGAGCATTGCGCAAGATGCAGCCAATGGGAGGGAGCTCGGGTAAGTTCGGTGGAGCGTTATCACGCCAGCTGCAGCCAATGGCAGGAGGAACCCCGGGTAAGTTAGGGGGAGCATTGCGCAAGCTGCAGCTAATGGGAGGGAGGTCGGGTAAGTTCGGAGGAACGTCATGCCAGCTGCAGCCAATGAGGAACCTCGGGAAAATTCGGAGGAGCATTGCGCAAGATGCAGCCAATGGGAGGGAGCTCGGGTAAGTTCGGTGGAGCGTTATCACGCCAGCTGCAGCCAATGGCAGGAGGAACCCCGGGTAAGTTACGGGGAGCATTGCGCAAGCTGCAGTGAATGGGAGGGAGCTTGGGTAAGTTTGGAGGACCGTCATGCCAGCTGCAACCAATGGCAGGAGGAACTTCGGGCAAGTTCGGAGGAGCATTCCGCAAGATGCAGGCAATGGGAGGGAGCTCGGGTAAGTTCGGTGGAGCGTCATCACGCCAGCTGCAGTCAATGGCAGTAGGAACCCCGGGTAAGTTAGGGGGAGCATTGCGCAAGCTGCAGCCAATGGGAGGGAGCTCGGGTAAGTTTGGAGGAGCGTCATGCCAGCTGCAGCCAATGGATGGAGAAACCTCGGACAAGTTCGGAGGAGCATTGCGCAAGCTACAGCCAATGGGAGGGAGCTCGGGTAAGTTTGGAGGAGCGTCACGTCAGCTGCAGTCAATGGGAGGCAGATGGCAGTTAAAATAATGATTGGTAACGAGATGTTGCTCGGGAGGAGCAACATGGGTCGTAAAATCCCTATCGTTGGCTGTGATGAAAACAGCCGCCTGCAAGTGCATGGGCGCATCGCTTAACCCCTGCGCCACTGCGCTGGTATGAATATCAGGACTTGCCGCGATCTATGAATGTTAAGTAGAGAATGATCAATTCTGCATATATGGGAGTTAACCCACTGAAGCCGTCGCGTCATACACCCAAGGCGGAGTTTAAGCGACCCTCCAGTTGAAGAATGAACACATGCTTTCTAAGCTCTAGTTGATTTAATTGTGTTAAACCACTAACACTTTTAATATAGTCTTGAGGTATTCAAAGTTTTTAATTATCTTGAAAGTATTTATGAGGATAAAACACACTAGAAAACTGTCGCCAAAGGATTTTTAACATGAATGTTGTTACTCGGAAGCTCGGAAGCTTAGCACTAATCGGTATAAAACAGGGTTATTATGGCTCGGGCTTTTGATACTAGATACGGAAAAGTTGGAATAAAAAGGGTAGATGGAGGCAGCGCACGGGATATTTTAAGCCAATTTTGACGTAAGCGTCTAAAGGTCAACCTTTGATTTGGATCGTAGCGCGTGGAGGAGGATATTAATTTCGCATTCTTAGCGAAACAGTGCGCGCTAGAGTTTTATTGACTTTATTAAGATGTTTTTAATAACGGCGGCGTCAAAAATATTTAGACTGAACGAGGTTCGCTTTGCGCTACACCCTAGCAAAAAAAAAAACTGTTTAAAGCAAGCATTGCCGCGAGAAGTAAAAAAATCGTGCACGGTGATTCGTTTGCCATTCGTTCGTTTCATTGTCCTCACGAGGGCAGAGGAAACCAATATCCAAATTCCTAGCATTTCGTCCGCCAAAATGCTCTCCCTGCTTATTGCACCAGCTACAGGTGGATGTTCCGTTACTATAATAGGAATTACTCGAATAGCAGAAAACAAATTGCGCGGATCTCTACATTTCGGTAAATTAATGAAAGAATAAAGCAGGCATGTGGAAGCGAAGTGATCAAATTTGAATATGCTTTCCAGACTGGGGAAACCGTCGTCACTCACCTAAGGTCGAAATAGCACCCCTTGTTTGTGGACGTCTGAAGAAAAAAATATGAACGAAGATAAGACCGCTGGGCAAATCTTTCGATTGCCCATACGTCTGGCTCAATACCTGCGCCCGAGCTTAGGGTAAAAATTAATTTGGGAAAGCTTGTTACCTTTAGACTTCACCAGATTAGCAAAACATGCAGGAAGGAAAAATGGAAACAGGTGATACAGCCAGGTGTGAGCCTCCTTTTATGCGCACGAACAAAGCTAGGTCCCGTTGTGCCTATTAGAATTTTAACGCGATAGCGTTAAGGAGTTCGTGTCGCAGAAAAGCCGGTTTCGTCGGCGTCTTTGGCCGTGAGCGAAAAATGGCGCATCTTGGTGGACACCTGAACCGCGCCGTAAGGGAAGGGGATCATCTCTAGCGGAACGGTACGGGTGTAGAGCGAGAATTGAGACAGGCCTCATTTCCTTTCCTTAAAACCAATTTTCATTTCAATTTCCTTCCCTTACGGCCCGGTTGGAGTGCCCACCGAGATATCTGAGACAGGCGTCCTTTCCTTTCTTCAAAAAATTTATTTTCATTTTCCTTGCCTTACAGCGCGGTTCGGGTGTCCACCAAGTTATGTTTCTTTTCCTTAAATTGTCCGGGCAAGGGGTCGCACCGAATGACGATGGCGTTCCATGGATTCCTTGGCAATGCTGCCACACACTGTCGCGTCCCGCTCTTAAAGGCAAAGCTTAAGCGTTCCGTGGATTCCTTGGCAATGCTGCAGCACACTGTCGCGTCCCGCTCTTAAAGGCGAAGCTTAAGCGTTCCGTGGATTTTTTGGCAATGCTGCAACAGGCTGTCGCGTCCTGCTCTTAAAGGCGAAGCTTAAGCGTTCCGTGGATTTTTTGGCACTGCTGCAACAGGCTGTCGCGACCTGCTCTTAAAGGCGAAGCTTAAGCGTCCTCCAAATTTCGGCTTATCTTAATGTGTCGGTCCTAATAAGAAGCGTATGCTCTTATTGCAATGAACTAAGTGTGCGCTTGTTGAGCTTTGGCGCATGGTAGCTTTAGCTGCTTATGCGCCATTAAACGCAACCCAGCGCAACACACCACAAGAGTGCGCTTGTGGAGTGGGTACTTCCGGTGCCTCGTTGCGCGCTGGCGTTCCTGCAGCATGGCTAAGGCCCATAATAGACCAGGATTTATGTAACGCACACCACTTTTTTCTTTATGCTAAGATCAATTGATATTGTCGCAATGCTAACCAACCTATAAGCGCTTCCATGCTTTTGGGCTTAAATGGTTTCCGCGTAGCTAGTCTTGCAGTAGGCTGGGCCCCTGCCGTGATCTTGGTCTTCACGCGAGCCCCTATTTTTTAGGCCCGTGCCTCTGCGTGTAGTAAAGCTGCTCGTGTTTGTGTGTTCGGGTTACGGTGACAGCATGCTTCGCGCTTTGCAGCAAGCCAGCAGAACCAATGGTAAGTCATCTGGATTATGCAGAATATTCAACAGTTCAGCTTCCCAGTCATGTTCATCCCATAACAAATCCGTTTCCTAGAAGTTAGAAACGAATATATGTCTGAGAAGTGCTTATTCCATGGTCTTAAAAATTAAAAAAAGACCAGCCCAGATAAAGCCTTCACAGATTACGAGAAACCCTTTGACTCAGCTGAAACCTCAGCAGTCATGCAGGCATCTCGGAATCAGGGTGTTAAAGAGCATTATGTAAAAAAAATTGGCGGTGGTTTAGCTCTGGTTAAACCTGGAGTGACGCGATAGCTACAGCTGGCCGAGTGGAACTTGGTCACGTGACCAAGCACGTGAAGACACGTGATCAGCCATGGCGCCACGCCGTCGGCAGCTGCTCCGCAACGCGTTACTAACCACGTGACAGCGTGGAGGCGCAGCCACAGGATGACAGTGGAGCCACAGGGTGGCAGCGCCGCCACGCTGAAGGCTCGAACTGCTACCGTAATATAGCTATCGCTACAAAATACTGGAAGATATATATGGCGGGTGCACAGCTACCATCGTCCTCCAAAAAGTTAGCAATAAAATTCCAATAAAAAAGGGTGTAAGACAGGGAGACACCATATCGCCAATGCTATTCACCGCCTGTGTGCCGCAGGATTCAGAGGCCTGGACTTGGAACAGTATGAGAAGAGTTAATGGAGAATACCTAAGTAGCCTGCGATTCGCTGATGGCATTGCCTTGCCAAGTCACTCATGAGACGAACTTCAACGCATGATCAATGAGTTAGACAGGCAGAGTTGTACTGTAGGTCCAAAAACTAATATGCACAAAACGAAAGTAATGTTCAACAGTCTCGGAAGAGAGCAGAAGTAAACAATTGGCAGCAAGGTGTTGGAAGTGGTAAGAGAAAACGTCTGCTTAGGGCAGGTAGTGACCGTAGATCCGAATTACGAGAGCAAAATAACTAAAATAAGATTGGGATGGAGCACATATGGCAAGTTCTCTGAGATCATGAATGTCAGTTTGCTAATATCCCTGAAGAGAAAAGGGTTCAGTTAAATTAAGGACAGCGCAGCGAGCTATAGAAGAAAAATGATACGTGAAACATTAAGAGACCAGAAGCGGGCAGAGTGGGTGAGGGATCAAACACAGGTTAATGACATACTAGTCGAAATCAAGAGGAATAAATGGGCTTGGCCAGGGCATGTAATGCGAAGGCAATATAGCCGATGGTCCTTGAGATTGACGGACTGCATTCCAAGAGAAGGCAAGCGTAGCAGGGGGTGGCATAAAAGCGGGCGGTTGAGATTAAGAAGTTTGCGGGGGGAGGGTGGCCCACAGGACAGGGTGAATTGGAGAGATATGGGAGAGGCCATTGCCCTTCAATGGGCGCAGTCAGGCTGATCTTGCTGATGATGATAAAGCTGCTCTAAAAATTTTTAAAACCGTTGTTTGGACTCGATGCTGTTTTGTTGTCACCAACGTTTTTACTCAATTTGCTTGTAGCAAAAGGAAAACTAGGGACCGACCAGCAGTCGACTGGCTTTGCTGGCGCCTTAAAGGGGCTCTGAAAGCGGCTGTAATAAAGTTGAGGTATGCCTGGGATGTTAAAGGACGCCGCTTCACGAACATCTTAAACAAATAATTTTTTATTGTCCTGTGTAGAAGCTGAGTTATCTGTAGCGAAAATTGCAATTTCAGACTCTCCGCGACTTTCCTTTCGTCACTTTTTGTACGCTGAAATGGCACTCCTTCGCCGGCCCCACCGCCGGGCGCGGAGATTTCTGACTCTCCGGAACTACGCGGCTTACCGGCTTTGGTCCTGGCAGCTGCCTGACGTCTAAAAAATTCTAAGCAATAGCATCTCTCGACTGGTATACGCAGGAGCATGTGACGGAGGAGGGTGCGAACATGACTAGTCGCCAGAAAGGGCTTTACGACGGGCGCGTGTGATCGTGGGTTCTCTGCTGCGTGTAGAAGACATTTGGCTCAAGTGTTCATGACCACAATGGAGTCATTGAGCGAGTTTGTGGGCTCTCATCAGAAGGTGTTTCATAGCCTCTTTAAATATACTTAATGATTCAAGCTATTTCAATGAGGTGTTCATTAAGGTTGCTGTCCATTGAGCACGAGAAAACTTGTCTTTGCAGCCTGGTTCCGTAATCAAGCCGCCACCCGGGTAGTTATTTTCTTCTTTACATTTAATGTATGAGAAGAACTTTAAGAAGTAGTGTTTTAGAAGAACCGACTTAAAACATCGCATCTCTCTTGATGCAGAAAACATTGCATCGATCCGGCATCAGACAACGTGGCAATAATGCGAGTAGATTAGAGAGTAGGGCACTTTCACTGCGCAGTGACCGGATGAATATTCAAGAGCGTTGGCACGAGCGATAGACTAACTCAGCGCAAGCTTTTGGAAGAAAGTGCACTGAACCGCCGTTTGTATTCTTCATTCCTATCTTGTATAAGGCTCCTTTCTGATGCCCAAAACTCGGCTATGGCAAATGAGCGAAGACTAATGGCTTTTTACGTGTCAGAGCAGCATTGCAAGCTCGTAGTGACGCATGATGCCTGTCCTCGATTGAATCAATTCCAACTTTTTGGAGTCTAACTTTCACCAGCGTATCTGTACGTCATTGTTCTCATTGCCATTATCGAATGCTGAAGTGAGAAAGAGACCTGTGTACATTCGCTAATCCGGCGAGAAGAAAGAGAAAAGATAATGACACATCTAAATGGTCCTTACTCATCGCATTGTGACGTCCGGAAAAATTAAATGCACAAAAATGAAATTAGCTAGCAGAGTCGAATCAAAGACAGTGTTCAGCGAATTGAAATTCTATATCCACAAAGTTACCACAAGAAAACGTGCACATTTCACGTGCTCACCTAAAAAAAAAGACGTCAAAAATTGGCTCTTTGATATAGCTCATGATACCTCACTGCAAGATGCAGGCCTTCATATACTTCTTCCTGCAGAGTGAATATGAACCTCAATCCACTCTGCGATGCCTCTGTTAAGAGAGAAACACTTTCCTATGAAAAGAACAAATTAAAGTGTGCTGTCATGTTCATAACTGAAGCACTTTAGATTGCATATTTCTGACCCCAATGTTGATCTTATTATGGGCGATTTGCAATTGATATTGAAATGACAGGACCAACGCTGAAATATGTGTTGAAGCCTATTATAATCAAAGTGGGTTATCAGTGAGAACACACGAGCTTTGAAGGCAGGGATCTAATGATTTGACTAATGGGGACCTTCAGATGTTTTCTAATACTAATTTTTCCTCTCTTTGACAAATACATGAAATGGTGCAATCAAACAGATCAAGCGAGCAAAACTAAAGGTAAATGAATGAAACGATGCTGGATTGTAATATCTAAAGATCGTACGGCGCTTTTCCGCATTGCACTGCCTCTGGTCATGAGTACTCTTTTTGGCTGCACAGTTCGCGTGCAATATTACACGGAAGGCTGGAATAATCGCTTCAATCTAGGCTAAAAAAAAGAAGACATTTTTTTCTGGCACTCATTCACAGTCCATAGCTAACTTTAAACAATGTATAAAGTCCGAGAAAAACTCGGAAAGAATCTGGTTCCTCGAAATATTACTACGTTGAACTGTAAGCCGCTATTCTCTTTTGCTTGCATCCGCCGACAAACCAAATGGTTTCTGTTATTCAGGGTTCTCGCCTTGAATCGTTAAACTCACTTTAGTCAGCAGAAATGTTGTTTTAGTTATTGGAAAACTTCAGCCGACCTATTGCGGTGCTTTAGGCCTCCACTAGGAGAAATGGTGATGTCAAAGAAGTTCGCTCAGGACAAACTTTGGCCCCTGTTGTTCAAGTTGGCCTTGAGCCACGACACGCCATCGAACATGAACTCAATGGTCGGCCACATAACGTTGGCCTCGCCTAAACGTTGCGCTGCTGGCATGGCGAGGGAGCTTTCCAACTTTCCGCTTTCAGCCGATATACAGGAAAAAAATAATTGCTCGAAACAGCCTTTAGTGGGCAAAAAAATTATTAGTTTATGTTTTCCTTTTCTTTTGTAGAATGTATTTTCGAGCGGATTTTTTTTTTAGATGCCAGTTTTGTATGGAAAATGCAAAACACGCTTTAAGGAACATTTTGCTGATTAGGCCATTCCTTTTCGACGACGGGTACAACGAAAAAAATCGTAATTGGCAAAAGCGACCGATATGAGCTGCAGTACAAAAATCTGTGAAGCAGTTCACAATGACACAGCCGGCTCAGCAAAACTCCTAGCGCTACCGCTGTGTCAGCATTTTTTCCCGACCTTTACTTCTCTGAAAGCAGGCACATGACGTCCATTTTGTCGCAACGCCCCTCGGCGCACATAGACAAGCTGACTTTCTGCTATTGTACGCACTTTTATTTTATTTGAAGAACCTATTCTTCTTGATGGAAACTTATGTTACGGTCGGAAGAAAGCGCATATTTTTTATTTTCTCTAATTATCTCCTGAGCCCCGTTAACTTTTAGTTCTCAAAGATGTAAGCACGGTCGAGTCGCCATGTTTTATAAACTGTATTTGCTTCCGGAAGATACTAAGAAATATTATAGTATGGGCTATACAAAGTGCTGTCTCTATAGTCTGTCCAATTTTAACTCCTGGTCTTTGGTGACAAAGTCATGTAGCCGTACGGAAAGTTATTTAGTGTCACAATAAACGTATAGTCGTCGACACACATTTCAGATCCAGTTTTTATTCTGCTCTTATAAGCAGCTCGACTCAAAACGCTTGTGCACACAGCAAAAACTCAAGTACTGGTTTTGGTAGCTTTTGAATGAACTATCACAGGCCGATAAGCACTTCGTCTGTTCTTGGTTCACTGTTACTCCGCAGACGTTATTCATTTCTAGAAATGTTGCAAATGTACAAGAAGTTAGAATGTTGTTCTGTATAAAAAACCAACTGAGTGATGTAGCAAAAATATTTGCTTTCTGTGTACCCTATCTTACACCTTTGTTCTTCGAATGACCTATATTCGCTTAAATATTGTGATATTCAGCCAACCTTAAACAAACATTAAGTAAGAATGCTCCCCAGCACAATATCTTTCTGAAAAAGGGCCAGGTATCAGCTAGCGCTAGACACATCGCAGGTTTACAAGCTGCTGATCATAAACAAGCAGACTTAACATTAATCTACACTGGTTGAGAGAAGTTAAGCTAGTAGGTTGTAAGCTGTAAGCTCCCACAACTTTCATCTCTGGCGACAAGGAGACAGCCACATAAAGTACATGCCACGACATAATGAGCTGACGCCAGCCTCGTATGCTATTTGTGGGCAAGACTTTGACTTCAGCTAGTTGGATGTAGCATGACATTGTTTACGCAAAAAGCGTACTGGCGCTAAACGCCGGAGACATTAACATACACAAGACAGGCTTTCCGTGGTATTGGGGTCTTCAATAAGTACTGGACAGTGTTTTTCTCATGCAGCAACAGACGTAATGTATTGCTCTTAACAAAAATAGACAGCCCTGTCCTCATGCTGTCAAGAGAGTAAGCTCAGTTTCATTCTCGGGCTAAACTTTACTTCGGAAAGAATTTGGCGTACGGTTTAGGACTTCATATCAATGCCTATACGTCTTAGGACCCTTATTCTTAGTCGCCTCGGTTTGTGAAGCTGTTAAGACGCGAAATACTTTGTGCAACTTCAATAATAAAGAATATAAGCCTCTCTATTTAGGTGCCACAAAAGGAAGAGCATAAACATGTAGCTGCGACCCTGCTATTTATTTGTGTCAACTTTCTTTCGTTGCGCTCTCGTGGTCGTTATGATTGACATCGTGAATCAACGCACAGCTCCAAAGTAATGGTCCTTACATGGCTTAAGTTTAGGTTTTTCTGCAGCTTTGTTCTTTCTTTTCGGACACACATGAGAAGCTACTTTTAGGCGCGCATGTCACTGAAGAGACATTGAACTCAAGACGGGGAGCGTTGGTGCAGAAAATCTAGAAATGATGATCCTACGAAAGAAGAAAATTGCTTGGCAGAGTTCGACATTGATTCAAGTTTGACAGCACGTTTCAGATGAAAAAAATTTCAGCATTGTTTTTAAATATGATTGATGGATCTGTTCCTAATGCAATGCGAAAGTTGTCTAACCTGCGGTCGTTAGGGTCTTCTTTTCAACCGAAGTCATTCAAGGCATTTTTGAACAAAATGTGAAAGCAGACGTCATAATTTCAGCTGCTTGTTGAAAGCCTTAATTATATCTGTATTAGTAAATGCAGAAAGTGCTTGCGATAGTGAGCTTCTGTTTTTATCATAAATGTCATGGATATTTATATTTTTCACACTTTATTTGCTTTTTGACGCGCAGACGTTTCGCCAACATATTTTTCTGCGAAATATTCCCGAGGTACCTTCTCCGAGGGTTGCTGTTTTGTCAATATTTTTGACTGGCGCAATATGCCGTCGCAATAAGCTCCTGCTTTGACCTACTGGTCAGTAATATTGGGAATGTTACAATCATGGTCGTTTAAACTTCATCGCGTCGTTGCACCGGGTTTTAAAAGGCCTAACTGCGGACCAAACTATTTTTCTAGATGGTGTGTTGATTGTGTGCAAGATTAAAGGCGAAAAAGAGTGGCCGCTTTTTCGTTACGGCGTTGAGGCCTAAATTTGTACGTTGTGTGCTGCATAAAAATGACGGATATTCATGTTAATCAGACTTCCTTCCTGTTTCTTGCGTTTCGTTTTTCCTTTGTTATAAGTTACGAAGTATTTAGCTTAAATATAACGAAGAACCGATGCTATTCTAAGATATTTTTTCACGAAGGCTATCGCCGTGAATAATGTCCTCATATACACTATACTTTCGTCGTCCATATTTTTCTTAGAAGTGCTCAGTAGCTAAGCCTTAGCAGTGAAGAAGAAAGTGTTGTTGAAGGTAAAGGCGTTATATGACTGTGTGCTTCATTGACCCATAAAATATGACTCCTGTGTTGTCACGAAGTCTCTTTTTACAAAATATTGCAGCCTAATTAATTCCTAGGCTGGTAAAATACCTAATGCTTCCTCTGAGTTTTCTGGCTCTTATTCATGGCGATTACGACGAAGGAACAGAGAAGTAATCTTAGCATTAAAAATTTGTCACCAATAACCGCATACATATTTATCATGTCTTAAACACATATCTTAGCGAGCACGTTTTTAAGTACTGGGTTTCCCTGTGTGACTTGGCGGTTCAAGTATTATTTTACTCGTTGTGGTTGAAAACTGTATTGCGCGTTAAAAAACATACGCGTGTGGGTCGACCTAGTCTGTGATATTTATTTATGCTCCAATGTGCTTTGACCTTTGAAAAGTCCCAAGCTCGGACTAAGATTATGAAGGCGCATTGGTACCGTAATTTCCAGTATACAGCCCACGGGTTTTATATACACGTTGAAAACAAGAAATGTAGCATTTTGAGGACCAGCTATAGCTGCGTAGTATGCAGCACTCTTTTTTAATTGTCACCCAATATACCACGAAACGCTTAACGCGATTTTAGGTCCACGTTTTGTGACACACTATGCTTCTATTGCCATTGCGTTCAATTCCGATGAAGACCTAAAGCGATACTTGGCCTTGTTATTGCGAATTGCCTGCTGAAGCCGGCTCACGGACGCTGTCGACCGCTGAAGATTTTAAAAGCAAGAACACCAGACAATGACAGGTTTTCTTTCGACGTAGAAGCGACAGACGCTTTTGCTTCAACAGCACGGCTCATACTAATCAAAGCGTGGACATAAGTTACTGTGCAGGTAGTCTACACCTGGCCCCCGCCGTCTATATGTACCGATTGTGAGAAATTTAGCAATAAAAAATTTTTATTTAAAATTCATCCCAGCGGAGTATACACCGCATGCAGACTGCATACCGGATATTACAGTGTTTGAAATGTTTCAGATAGGGGATTTTGACAGGAAGCGCTCCGACTAGGACGCTTTAGAATAGAGGGAAACAACAAGCATTGTCGAAATCGAATCGGGATCTAAAGCCTTAAAAGCGACAAGTCTATGAAAAAACATGTGTACATGAAATGAAGATATCCTGTAAAACTGACCCATCTTACATATGTGGGTGTGGTTCGGCCGGTAATATTGGCTTGAACAACACATAATTGATTTCGTAGGAAGGCCTCGGCTTGCGTCTTGATGCACTCAATGGATAACAAAGGCTACAGACTGCCTTTAGCTCATCTTGCACGGCGAGAAGGTAATTTTAATACTTCCAAGAACTTGTTGAGAAAAGATGAAGCAGAGGACAAAAAACATTGGCAATGGCTTAGCTCAGTGGCTTAGATCGGCTACGCCAGAATACACGTAGCGAAAAGTACGTTTCCCTGGCTGAGCTTGTTGTGGTCACTATATGTTTAGCAACGAGAGACATTGGGCTCCCTCTCGGCGGGTATGCGCCGTATAATACGCTCGGCAGTCTGGCATCTCCGTTTGGCAAGCCGTTCCTCTCTCTGTTTGGGCCTCTTCGCTGCTCTCTTCGCTGCTCTCTTCGCCTTCTTACGCTCATTCTCTCTGTTGAGTAGCCAGGTGCCAGGCGGCAACCTCAGGATCGGAAGTGTTAATCTTCTCTTGTATATACCGCCGTTTATCAGCGGCTGGACTCTCCTTCTCTGCATCCATGTCAAACGTTGTTATACAGCCGCCCATTACATCTCCGCCTTTTATACGCAATGCTGCGCATGCGACGCACGGTTCAGGTGATAGAGCAGCGTACGGCGAGGCGGCGACGAAGCGCGTGGCGCGCTTCGTTCCGACGGTGGAGTGGGCGCGCGGCCGCGGCCGCGGCGACGGCGAAGCGCACGTCGCACCTGCTACTCGTCTCCGGTTGCCATTGTAACCTGCGCATGCGCACAACTGCTCTTTCCAAGCCACCGCGAAATGCTCGAATGGAAGCCCAGTGTAGCTCTCGCTACAAAAGTCAATGGCGATCAATAGTATTGATGACCCAGAGCATGCGTTAGCATTAGTGTTTCTCCCCGGACGGAGCAGCCGCTGCTGCTGACAGGTTCAGACCGTGGGAGCGGTTGGCGTGATACAGTTTGTCAGTCATCGCCTGACACTCCGTACCTCCTTTTCGCTGTCTCCTCCCCTTGACTATGATTGGCGACCGTGGTGTCCTTCTTGCCACCCGTCGCCCCTAACTCCCACCCGTCGCGCCCTCTTTACCCCTGAAGATGGAGAGAGGAATCTGCCTTCCCACCACTTTGCCTCCTACCAACTGAGGCTTCACACGCCTCAGACAACGGCAGACACTTTTTCAAGAAGGGGAGCTCTAATGAAACGAATTTAAACACTGACGGCTTTTGCTAACGGAGAAACACTTATAGCGTGACGTGTTAGCATTCTAGTTTGCGTGATTCACAGGAATTTAATGGGGGCTTTTACGAACTTGAGGGGGCGCTACAAGCAATTCAGTAGGCGCGACGCTGCGGAGGACTTCTGCGAGCAGATAGTGTAGAATAACGTTTGTTTTAAAATTTCACGATAAACTCGTGCTTGTTTGTCGATTGTTGCTACCTCGTTTGAACCAGTGTTTCATTTCTCGAGGATGTAAAGATATAAAGGAGAGACCAAGGAGACCACTGTCCGGGGCTTGAAAACGGCCGGCTTGAAGGCGGAAGAGTGGAGAACACTCGACACGCTCGTTGGAAAGAAAGTAAAAAAAAAAACATGGCGTGGAGTTTGAAGACTGTTGTGCCAGAAGTGAATTTCAAAGCTAAAATAGCAATTTTCTGCATTTAGCACTACAGCTTAAGGCAGAGTAATTTTCATGCCGCTTTAAGCATAAAACAATTTACAGAAGTGCGCTCTTCCCTGCATGCTGCTTGAGTTTTAACCGATAATGTTGCGCCCTCTTTTCCGTGATCACAAATTTCATTAAACACGTGCTGCTCTAAATATGAAAGCAGATTTTTGTCACGGGCACAGTTCGAAAGCGGGAACAAGGATGTCACTATTTCCGTGAATTGTTTTCTCAGAGCAATTAACCGAGCCTTGCGCTCTTTTTAGGCACTGAATGAAAGGTTGGTATTGCGTAGTTTTTTTTTCCGTTCGACTCAATTCGGTTCTTACCATACACACTTCTGACTGACTGATTCCGATCATAGCGAGGTAATGCATAGAGAGGAAGAAGTGAAAAAAGAATCAGAGTGAAATGTATTTCAAAAAAAAAAGATGATCGTGTCTCCCCACCTTCTCTTTCTCTGGGTGACAAAACAGCACCATATCACCATACACGCATGCCATAATAAAGGCTGTCATTGTAGGTACAGTCGCGCAAAATACTCTTGGTGCTTAAAATATGCTTGTTAGTCATGTGTGTTTAGCAGTGTTTGCTAACAAATAGAGCCTTGTAGCTACAAAGGGTCATCAGGTCCAGGAATATAATCTTTTCGGAAATACAGGTTCAGCGACTGGTAACAGCGCTGCCATGGTTCACGAAGCACTCCACTGCAAGAGGAAAGGATCCTGTTTCCAAGCTCATTCCGCATTGCTGCCACCAGGCAAATCTCGCAATAACACCTAGCGGTTCTTCAATCTCGTTAGCACGCACGTATCTATCTAACAGTGCCTATAGGGTAATTTTATAGGAGAACTATGACAACCACGTGTGAATGTGCCAGTGATACACTCGCAACGAAGCAAACCACATGCTGCCACGCGCGACGGTCGTTCTTAGAATTATCCCTGACGCTCCCGCAACCGCATTTAGCCGACATAAATTCTTTTGCATCCGCATTCGCCACACGTTCTCCAGGGTAGCAAGGCACTTGAAAAAACGAATCCACACCCACTTTCCGCGGCACCGTCGGCTGAAAGGATACGGAAGCGAAGTTAAAAGAAAGCTGGATGATGGCGTGCAGATAATTTCCGCTGGCACTCCTAATGCAGATTTATTATGCCTCGTCATAAGTTAAGCGAAAATAAAATGTTCGCTGTGGCGAAAGGCAATGTGGAGACCCTCCGGCTTGAACACACTGACGACGCGGCGAACTCCATTTCTGCCTACCACTCAATGCATGAGTGAAGTTCATTTTACCACTTTTCTCCTGCAATGGTCTCGAAGAAACGCTTGGTGCCTTTTTCAACGGTGCTTCCGGCAACAACGCTTCTTCATCTCGCACAGCGGAGTGATCCTTATCGGGTACGCAAAGCGAAATCCTAAAGGTATTTCTTTGACGGTTGTGCTCTTACAACATTGGCTCTCTGTACGTCTCTGCATGTGTCTGCATTTTTTAGTTGGATGCTTACCCTCTTACTGTCTCATCGTGTGTTGCTGAGATGGCTCCAATTTGCACGGACGAAATACCGTTTCTAAGGCAGCTTTAAAGTAACAGCTGTATTAGACTTGCTTCCTGGCTTCGTGCTGTCGTCGGTGTCTCCATTCCGTCCGCATGCACCATCGTCCCACCACAGGAATGCACCAGTGCCCAGGGGGACCGCTGCCGATGCCTGGGAGGAACGGCGGCTCTACCCTGCTCTTCACCCTGCGGGGAAGGACAACTTGGGCATCTAAATTCGGACCAGAAGCCCCCAGTCCAGCCCGTGAGGCAGAGTGCACATCTTGACGACGAATCCGGCCAATCATTCACTGGCTGCTGTGGCTACTTGTGTTTGCAAAGTAGCAGTTCAGTGGCGGTGGTTGTAATGCGGGGCGTCATCATCGCGTTAATAATTTCGCGGAGCAGCTGGCGCTTATCACCCGTCCTACCATGAGGGTAACCGGCTGTAACTTTTTCTTTTGCGGTTCTCGCACTTACAGTGGCCATTCCCCGCATTTAGTCGTTGTGGGCTTGTTTGCCTGAAGCCTGCTTTGTGGCAGGCTGCCCACCTGCCCACCGGCGTGTGGGCAACCTAAAGAGGCCGGAAGCGGGCAGAGTGGGTGAGGGAACGCACGCGGGTTAACGACATCCTAGCCGAAATTAAGAGAAAGAAATGGGCATGGGCAGGGCATGTACTGCGAAGGCAAGATAACCTCTCGTCCTTTAGAGTAATGGAGTGAATTCCAAGAGAGGGAAAGTGTAGTAGGGGGCGGCAGAAAGTTAGGTGGTCGGATGAGGCTAAGAAGTTTGCAGGCATACGGTGGCCGCAGCTGGCCAAGGACAGGGTTAATTGGGGAGACATGGGCGAGGCCTTTGCCCTGCAGTGGGCGTAGTCACGCCGATGATGATGACGATAACGCATGAAAGGGTCGCAACTTGCCACTGCCCACCGGGTTGTAGGAAAACTGCCCCTAGTGAAAGGTTCAAATTTAATTAATGACTGGATGCGAGAGGTTGCTCGGAAAGTCTATCCTGGTGCTCAAACAAATGCAGTATGCAATGTTTACGCCTTTTATGGCCACCAAATGTTAATGCAAAGCATTGATTGTCATTGCCGGATGCTTAGTCACCATACAAACGCAAGAATAAACACAGTGCAGATAGAAGATCATAGATGAGAGCCTCACTGCGCACCACTTGTGTATGACGGCGACATAAAAAGTACACCTGCTATATTTTTAATACGACCAAACAAAACAGAAAGTTGGGCGAGTTGGATAACGTTCATGATGAAAAAAAATAGCGCAAAAGGCACATAAGAGACAAAAGGGAAACGATGCATACAAGCGCTACATCCTTACTAGACCCATTATGAGAAAAAGCCGGCGGTGTGTACGAGTTAGTGTCTGTGTGTACTCGCAGATGGTGTAGAAAATCCCAGGGATCGCAAGAGAAATAGGGTGACTTCATCAAGCGCCCGTATGACGCACACAGTCTGCCGACCAACGCCACTTTATTCAATTCTATACATGTTGTTCGTCTATACATACTGGCCGCTGGCCGACCTCAATTGTCCCGACAACATTCGTACCAAAATTGTGACGAAACCGATGCATACAGCTTACATGTACAGGTCAAGTTGGAAGTTAGCTTGCGACAGGGACTCGAAACGACGACATATGCACATTAGATTGTGTACCTTCCCAGGCTCTCTTTCCATTTCCTTAAGGCGCTGTTCAGATGACTACTGAGATCTGAGACATTTATTGGGCCATTTCCTTTCCTCAAAAACCAATTTTCCTATCAAAACTGTGATGCAACCATTCGTCGTACAGCGTTGCGAGTGGTGTCATACGCGCGCTTGTTTGGGTGTCAGTGCTCCCAGGGGCAGTAATGCTTTCGCATTACCACACGTAAGCAGTCTTAAGTGTCTCTGCCGAATTTGTATTGTCATTGACATCCGTCGAGCCTCGTGATTGATACTTGTGGGTTAGAATACGGTTCACAATTTTAGCCTCATGACAAGCACGGCACCAAGCTTATGCGACGTAAAGGCTGAGCATGTAAGACAAGCGCCGTATAGTATCCATGCGGCCAGCATCTTTTCCTCGAGCGCAATAGGGACGTGAGCAAACAAAAATAAAAAAGAAAGGTAAAACAGCCAGAGGCTACAGCTCCTTGATGCGATTCCTAGAGAGCCCCACTGCGCTGCATCTACTTTCTAAATATAGCGCCGCGTTTTTGGTTTGTAGCCCGTTCAAACTGTGCCGTTCTCCACATCACATTTAGAAACCTGCCCGGTGGCTGAACATCTTCCTTCTATATTTGTGACTTCGGCGCCACATTTTTGCAGTTATTTTCAACTTCCAATTCGATAGCAGCCCGTTTTACCTCCATGTTGCTCTGCGATGGTGCGTGCTGCGCTTCACTGTGAGTTCGGTCGAATATTGAATGATAGGAAATTGTGCATGCACGGCTCGAAACGTCTATTTTTAGCTTTTTGGTACGCGTGCTGTATTGCAAGAAAATGCAAGAAAAGCTGCACCTGGAGCAACACTCTGTAAGCCAGCGTTAAAAAAATGTCACGAAAGCGGCGCGCGGCCGCTATCAGTGCGTGGCTGAATATTAAGGCCGAGCCATGAATACGCTCATTCCAATAGGGGCTTATAAGCACGTTCAGGATTTCAGTTAGACAGGGTAGCAAAACTTCGATGTGGAAACGCCATTTTTGTGCCCCGCGTGCTTGCGCAAGGAGCTCTCTTGGTGCTCCTGTTATGCTAGGAAGTGCTTCAGCGAAGGATTGGCTTTCAAATTCGTTGCCGTCAGGGAGAATATATTTCGGTCGGAAGGAAAATAGCGGACACGGAACACTCTGGCTCTTCCTTTCAAATGGCGTCACGTATGCGCTGGATTGAGAACATGGAAGAAAAGAACGCTGCCTTATGTTAGTAGGAGAACGCTAGCTTATCTTAGTTTGCTTTTTAGTCGATACGTTTTTTTGAAGAATTCATGCGATTGAACTTACGTGATGCAAGGAGATGAAAACATATTCTCTTTATGTACGTTCAGTTCCAAGTTTCGGGAAATCATACACAATCATACGCCTTTTGAGCTTGTTTAATATTCCCAACAAGCCTAAGGAATGCATTCACGTAGCAAAGTACTCCTACCTTCCGCTCTATTTTTAGGAGTCAGCCCATATGCCAATCAACCTGCGGTTTATTTTAAGACTTGTGCTTCGGGGAAGACAAAGCAGAGGGTGGTTTCTGTTAATAAGCCAGACACTGCGTTAGCTTTGTATGTTCGTAGCTCTAGAGAAGCTGCTGTTATTAAAATGTATTTTTTTGGGTCGAGATTTACATGTAGTAATTATTACTACCTCTGTACCTTTGTCGTCGTGGCCTCTTCATTCTCTGCCTTGTGCGTAGAGTTTAATCTATCTCCCGTTATTGGAGAGGACGTACAGTGTCTTGCTGCGCCCTTGTGCTCAGAGGCCAAATGCTATGTGCCCTGTGAACTGCTCAAAATTGTTTTATCTGGGGCATAAGTGCTGGTCCGCAACTCGAATTTGCAGCCACTAAATAATGCAGTGGCTGGAGCTGCGCATGAAAATAGGAAGAGGGATATTGAGAAGTAAGAAATAAATTACTTCAATGAATCCCGTGCACGCTAAAAAATTGCATCGTTAAATATGGGACACTATTGACAGCACCCTTTGCACACCCTTAATTTTCTTGCTTTTTTTAAGGTTGCGCTGACCCAGTTAGCACCGTTAAAGCACTCGTTGCAAAGTTGCATGGGTGCAAGGGTGTTAATGTGTGCAAGGGTGTAAATGTGTACGGGTGCTCTTTGAATTTTTCTGAACAACATTGCAGTAGTTCAATCAAGGGTGTTTTTAAAATGATGTGAACTATTCTAACTTTCCATTAAATTGCAGTTGGAGCTTTCACACGTGAAGCTATGACTGTGGTTTGTTCCTGCAAAAGAAGATAATTAACTGAATTACTTTATCTGAAGTGCTAAGAATCACTCATCCCAAATGGGGGCTTGCTTAAATGGCATATATAAAATTGGAGAAAGGGTATGCGCATCATGGCAAGTATGTACTACGCGCAGCAATCTTGTCTTCTGCGTTGAACTATGTTCTCAGTGGATTTGTGTCACTCATTCTAATGAGGCTTATAAGTGCTTGTGTTCCTCTGGCAAAAATACGCGGCACATGCCAGCATTGCGTTACTGTGCGAGCAGATTTGCTGAAGATTGGCCTCCTTTAGGAAGCATTTTCGTTCCTTTTTGAGACTTTAAGAAAAATCACAACATGAACACCATGCATACATCTTAAATGTGACTGTACAGCAAGCATGTCCCGACATGCCATGACAAAGGTGTTATCGTAAGTATAGTTGCGACTGCCGTAATACAAGTGCGAAGTTAGACATGCCATCGGCAGTTGTTCGTAGAGAATGTTTAGCTTCCCTCCAGCAGTGCACGCAGAAAAAAATATGACCAGCCTCTTTTAAAGCACTCAAAACTTATAAAACTGCAAATCAGCCAGAATAAGGGTACAACTCGAACGATCACACCCTCACTTTATGGGTGTGACCACCATACTTTGCACTTTTTTGAGGGTGCAAGGGTGCGAGTGTAGGTGCAAATTGGGTACAAATTTTTTTAGAGTGTTATAAAGCGTTCTTGGTTAATATACCTGTTATCGAAGAGCTCTTGCTGTGATAACTTGAGACTTCAATGCGGCGATGGGCTCGGTGGCTATTAATAAGTTTTGGTGGGTGTGTTCTGGTTTCAGCTTGAAATTATTGAAATCTACAGCCGAGGGCTATGCATTGCAGTTATTTATTGATCAACACCATAATAGAATAGATGTGGAGTGGATGTGCATGCGGAGTGGCGTCTAGATAAGCAGGTTGAAACATTGGGCCCTCTGCAAGGACAGCTGGTGTGCCTTAAAATGCAGCGATGAAAATACTTAGCGATCTCACACATTATACCACTCTCAAACCACATCACAGGACTCAGCATCTCTTTCTTATTTTCGTTTTGCGAATCGATGGGATTTACTGAAAAAATAGGTCCGTCCATTCTCGCGAGAGGTAGTTCGTAAATGCCTAGTCAACTGCCATGGTTCGAAGAGCTCGCAGCAAGCAAACGCAATTTTATGCGATATAACATGCCATGCGACACCTTAAGACAAAAATGCGCATGAAATGGGCTCATTATATAGCAGAAAGAGCATATTTGAATCTTTCTTATCAGCATAGCGTTTCAAAGCCACAGAGTAGAATGGTACAGCTTACGTTAAGTAACCATTCTAAGATTCAAGTGCGAACTTATTCACTTTCTTGCTTCGCTGAGTGACTGTATACAAAGAAAAACTGGTGAATAGCGTAATGCTGAGTATATGCAGACGAGTCAGAGGAAGGGGACACAGTCCGTGTAGTTACAATGAAAATATGCAGAAGAAAAATGAAGTCGCGACTGCAATCATGTTGTGCTACCACGTCTTTCGCTGAAATCTGTAAGAAGCACTTCGCCCAAAGCAACATGAAAATGCATGCCTAGCAGGACGGTCACCTGACTCTTGCAGCCCCGCTAAATGCTATTCGCGTCTATTCGTGCAGTTTACTTGGATGCACAAAACTTCGAGGTCGCAAACATCCACAAGACCAACAACGTTCATGTCGGCTAAAAGTTCAAGCCGAGCTGCGTTGGTTGCACTGCTTAGTTGCTTTGTGGCTCTGCAGCCGTTAGTCTTGTTTACGGGCAGTGCTGGCCATCGCAAAAAGGGCTAGAAGTGCAAAAGAGAAAGCTACACGAACAGATTCGTGGTAATGCTGTAGCCAGCTCCTTCCTACCCTCGGGCATTTCGCACTGCTCCCGTGTTCCGAGCCCTGGAGACACGCCCGCGCTATTTATCTTTACAGAGTGGCCTCTAAGAAAGACGAAACAAAGCGTCCAGAGGAGTAACTCCCTAACCGAGAAAAATCGGCCATTATTCGCGTTCTCTGCAGGATGGACGCAACTTTGCTACGCAGAATAAATATCACCAAGCAAAAACCAACGCAGAATTACGTTTAGTAATGAAAATTGTAAACCGGGTCGTCGATCATGATGGCCCACCGTAGCTAGCATGCTTCGACTATCGCAGCACAAAATTGTGGCGCCACTGTTCTGTGTGAGGTTTCTTTCCTTTTCATGCCATTTTTCATACGAACGCCACAAAAGGCGGGGGGCAGCGTTCAATGCGCCTTATATCCTCGCTACTACATTGCTATTTAGTAACTAGTGTTTGCAGGGTTGTGATGGGAAAAATTTTGCACCCTACGTTGAGGCTGCGTCGCACAAAAAGAATAAGAATAAAATTCCAACTAATCCAAGGTAATCTGTGTGAATTACCAGTTTTTGCATTAACGGTTTCGTGTCTAAAGTTCATTGTCCTTCGGCAGACAATTAAAGATACCATCTCCATCTTGAACTTACGATATAGGCCCCGTGATTCTGGCGTAATATTTAGCGCAAGAAAAGAAAACATTACCTACGCCTTCAGTCATAAATCGCTACATTATTTTGTCATCTTAGAACCGGGCTTTTCATTGCTTCGTTTGCTGCCGGCCGTCAACTAGTATCGCGTGATCTCAAGTGAATGCTTTTGGGCTAATGTTTTCATGTCAAGAAGAAATGTCGACGTTGCAGTTATTTTTTAATACATATCACTCATTGGCGGAAACCGCAGTTAGATATACAGGAGGGCAGATCAAAATAACCACAGATGCCATTGTTTCTTCTTACTGCATATGTCAAGAAATGGTTCAAGGTTGATGAGGTCTAACATCCCAAGTGACTCAGGCTATGAGGGAGGCCGTAGTGGAGGGCTCCGGATAATTTCGGTCATCTTAGGTTCTTTAACATCTACTCGCATCGCACAGTACACGGGTCTCGCTTCTCGCCTCCGTCAAAATGCGACCACCGCGGCAAGAATCGAATAATTCACGTTTGTGATAGTGCGCTGACACATTTTCGACAGCTGTTAAAATTTTTATTCAAGAGTCAGAACAGTTTTTATATTAGGCTCAGCGGTTGATGTCCATAACAATTGACAATAATTAGGTCTCGACGAGAGAAGGCAAAGTGCGTCTGCTTAAAATCCACCAAAAAAAGTATGGCAATCATTTACCTGGCATTTTTATGAGTTATGAGATAAACTTGCGGGTTGAAAAGCGAGGTAACGCATATTGTGAACTACGCTTTGTAGCCAGGAACAAGATGGTATGTTTTCGCTTCAGGAACAGCACAGAAAGGAAGTTTGTGAGAAAACCAGCCTGATCAGTTTTCCGAAATTGGTTACGGGCCGTACGTAGCTCAGCTCATCTCCCGTCGCTCAGCTCATTGTTGCTCAGCTTAGAGTAGCTCAGCTCATATGTACGTTGAATCCTGAGAAGGGAGCATCAGCAGGAACAAAGGCTTTTTTTTTTTACCTACCATCACAATATTCGGTTGATACAGCAAAATGAGCGCGTTGCTTCGAGTGCCAGTGTAATTTTCTCGTTTTTCTTGAATTCGACTTCTATCTACAAACATTAGAAAACTAGGAAAAAAGAATAGAGGTATATTTAAACTTTTTCTGTCACGAATGGGCCCAGTGGCCTTATCTCTAAGCCAGTGGAGCATAGATGGGCTCTATACGGAATATTTATAACCTTTCTATTCATATATGACTGGTGTTAAGTAAAGCGGTGCATTCACTCTGGGCCTGGAAAGCCTGCGATATGCCGCTTTCTACTCCAGAGTGCCGGCTGGGCCAATAGACGTGGTTTCAGAAAA
Source organism: Amblyomma americanum (assembly GCF_052857255.1). NCBI lineage: Eukaryota > Metazoa > Arthropoda > Arachnida > Ixodida > Ixodidae > Amblyomma > Amblyomma americanum. Next base: position 139,824,253 of record NC_135500.1, read on the forward strand.
AAAAAAAACTTTTCCACTTCGCCTAGCACAGGCACCGGGCAGACGTTTCAACCGTGCTAGCAGTAGTTTGCTCTCAATTTTGTGTAGTTTACCTGTATATCCTTTCACACTGACCCTGGCGAGTAAGTTTTATATTGACCAAACACTCGCAATGCTTGTCTTCTCTGTTTCGCTGTTTTCGCTTGTTCTTGTGTCCTTCACGCCGCTTCTAGTTGCTCAGCAATTTTCTTCAAGAATCCTGGTGCTTCTACCACCTCTCTTGCTTTTGATGTCGATTTTTGCTTTTTTAGAACATAAGACATAACTTGTTATGACACGGCATATTCAGCACTGCACCACTGGTACAAGTGAATAATTTTATTCAATAGTAAAACATAGGCGTTTAGCCAACAATTTAGCTTCTTAATATATCATGTCTCAATATATCTTTGCACCTTGCCATTTATTAACTTTCCCCATGATTGTCACGCAGAAGTTTTTAACATGCTTGAATTTATACTTACCGGCCGAAATACAGTATATGCTACATAAGAGTAGCATGATTGTTTTCTTGCCCGCAGAGACAAAATTGTGGCCAAAGATCTGTAAAAAAGAAAAACTGCAAAAGGGGCAAAGAAGCCAAGGATTGCAGAAAAGATTGCTTGGAATTAATTTCTCTGCCTCCCATTTTATTTTGCTCTTTTCCTGCCACCAGGAAGCAGGAATGCGTTTGTATGGTGACCTGATTTCTTTTCAATCAGAAAGAAATCGGACAACCCACAATCAATGTACGTTGTTTAAGGCATGAACTTGCCTTGGGGCTAACGAGCCAGTACGCGGCGATAGAAAAATGCAGACAAAAGCCGAAGAGCCTCTGTGAACAAGAGAAAGAAGGAATCAGTTGGCGTTCTAAACGACAAGTCACTGTTTTGAATATTACGTGTTGCTGTGGCCGTTGTTTCTATTATCACTCGGACTCTCCTGCCCCATTCCGAGTGTCCTATTTGTGCCTTCTTGTGTCTCCTGCAGGACGCACAGCTAAGTAAACGCGACACTAAATTTTCTGAGGAAATAAGCTCCAATTAAGGGGCAGTGTGAGAGCACATGTAGATGGAGAAGACCACGGGCTTGGCCTGGATGATGACAAGTGAACTGTCTCATTAAGCAAAGTTCTACGGTGCACCTATGAAGTGTTATCGGGTGCCGTTATTTCTTTTTTCGCTCGTTCGGTGGTAAGTTTTAGCAAAGGACACTGCACCTGACTTTTATTTGCGGGAACAGCTTCGAATGATAAGGAAAGAAATTATTTAGGCACAATTTTCTTTGTGTACAATAGCAGCAATTTTACGAGCGTGCAAGTGTGTCACGTCACGTCTTAAAGATTTTGAGCTAGTCAAGTTTTTTTATGAAATAAGGGGCTTCAGAAATACGTAAAAGATTATCAGATTTTTATCCATAGTTGAACGTAATGCATGTCTGATAGGGAAAGCTTACTGTTCAGTTCTGCGCGCAAGGAAAGCAATGTCGAAATGTTGGTCAAATTTTAGGGTATCCCCAAAGGTTGGGTAGTTTTGTAACAAGAGAATAATTACTCATTGCCGTCTACTTACTCATTGCCGTCTACCCAAGCACAACCGTACGGCTAGAAAGGAAAGCTATACAGCTTTCTCAGAAACTTCGCAGTTAAAAAAAAATTAGTCCTGGTCTGGGGTTCGAAAACGGGACCATATCTTCATCGGAACAGTCGCTCTCCCAACTAAGCTAACCGGGACGGCAAGCTTATGGTAGGGCGAGAGCGAATTGATCAATAACTCGAAGTGGGAACAGTGTTCGTCAAATTTTAGGGTCACTCCAGATGGTCACTCCATGAGCGATTGATCAATAACTCGAAGTGGGAACAGTGTTGGTCAAATTTTAGGGTCACTCCAGATGGTCCACTCCATGTGAAACATCACAAAATTTTAAGGACATCTTAGCACACCAGGACTCAAAACTAAACTTAAATCTTTAGCGTGCGTTTCGAAATATCAACCCCCCCCCCCCCCCCCCCGCCCCGCCCCCGACCCTCACAAAAAAAAAGAAGATTGAACTCTGTAGTGGCAACAGGCATTCATCGCTTCAACGAAATGGGCAATGAAAATTTTATTTCAAGCGCCAACCATGCATCAATGTCATTTCACTGTCTTCGGTCGTTGCTGTGAGGCAATACAGAATGACGTCGGAACATTCATCCGATTGCTGCTGTTTGTTATACATTGAGGCTGATTGATTAATCCAAAAATGTTCTTTATAATTCGCCCTTTATGTGCACTTTGCTCAATATATTAGCGCAGGCAGCGACTACGCTGTTGTCACGGTGGCAGAGGTGCTTGCTTAGTGTTTGCGCCACAAACTTGGTCGACGCTCACTTCGCGATCACTGCACAGCGACGACTGCGCGACGATAAATTTGGCCTGTCACGTAGACCACGTAATCGCGCAGGCGCCTTTTTTTTAAAACAATAGCTGTGCATGTCGCTCTCTTTTGCATGAACGAAAGTATGTCCCAGCACGTCTTAACCAGTTGCCTTTTCGAAGCAAAATGGGGCATGGTATGGTCCCGGGGGCAGGAAGCTTCTTTTGAGCGAATGTTGAAACAGTACACACTAGCACTTTCCAAAGCTGTAACATGTCGAATTTTTTTTTTCCATTTTTATTGGGTGTTATATATTGTCACCGACCAACTAGCAGGAAGCGGGAAGCACAGCCGTTTACTGGGGTGAGGCTAGCCGAACAGCCGCGCTCATTCGAGACAAAAAAGACGCTGAGCCATGTGCTTGGAGACAACGTTCGGCCACTAGGTGGCGCCGGCATTGAGCAGTGTGACACTGCCCATGGAACATTCATGTGACATTGCCCCCTCCCTATCAAGAGGCATCGACTCGACGCCGCACGCGCGGTAAAAAAAATTATAGGTAAGACGGAGAGTTAACGGCGCGAGTGTCTTCGCGGAAAGGGGCCAACGGGAGTAATACGAGCTTCATTCGCGCCACGTAGACTACTTCGGACGCCGGTGGTCGAGAGGACCGGACAGTTCCTTGAGGGAGCACCACGTAGGTCACCGCGCTGAGGTGGCGTAACACCTGCTATGGACCAAAGTAACGGCGAAGAAGCTTCTCAGAGCACCCTCGCAAACGGATCGGGCTCCACACCCAGACTTGGTCACCGGATGTGTAAATCACCTCCCTGCGGCGGAAGTTGTAACGCTGGGCGTCGTGTTGTTGTTGGCACCGGATTCGCTGTAGAGCAACTTGGCGAGCGGCTTCGGCGTCATGAACATTTTGTTCAGCGTCCACGACAGAAGAGGGAGTAGGATCCGGAAGAAGCATGGCGTCCAGCATGGTCAAGGCTTCGCGACCGTGTACTAAATGGAACGGAGTTAAGCGCGCCGTTTCGTGGAGCGCAGTGTTGTATGCGAATGTGATGTAAGGCAGTATCCGGTCCCGGTTCCCATGGTCATCGTCGACGTACATAGAAATAATATCGGCAATTGCCTTGTTAAGCCGCTCAGTCAGTCCTTTGGTTTGCGGATGGTAAGCTGGTGGAGTGTACGATGGGGGGCTAGTTGGTAATCCATGAACTAAGAACGAAAACCACGCAAAGGATAATCGGAAGGGCCAAAGACCAGAAAACACGTGAGGTCATCGAAGCCTGGCAGATTGATAGATATGGGCCCGAGAAGTGTGTAAGCGAGGCTTCGGTCTATCTGTACAAGAAGGAGCTGAAGTTCTTGAACTCGATAAGATAGAGTTTGCTTGTTGCGCATGCGTAGGGTTGGTGATGGAAGGAAGATGTGTTTCAATAAACAGTTGCAAGTCCGCGCTCGTCCTGTCTACTTCTTCCCTGTGTATCGTCCTTTGCGTGGTTTTCGTTCTTAGTTCATGGTAAGCTGGTGTCTTTCGATGGCTGGTGCCACTGAGTATAACTACCTCGCTCGTAAGTGCCGACGTAAACGCGGTTCTTCGGTCAGTTAATACGAAGTTTGGGGCTCCGTGACAAAGCACAATGTTGTGAATGAAGAAATGTGGAACTTTGGCGGCGGTATCACGGGGAAGGGTCTTAGTCTCACAGTAGCGGCTAAGGTAGTCAGTGGCAACAGCAATATACCGGTTACCCATGGAAGATGCCGGAAATAAGCTGAGTAAGTCCATGCCGACCTGTTGAAATGAGAGGCGCGGGGGATCCATAGGCTGCAGGAGCACGGCTGGTTTAGTCGGCGGCGTCTTCCGGCGCTGACACGACAGGTTCGTACGTGGCGGTGGACAACCACAGCAAGCCTGGGCCAGTTGTACTTGTTGTGTATGCGCGATAACGTGCGGGAGAATCCGAGGTGGCCTGAAGGAAAGTCGTCGTGGCACGCATGTAGAACATCGTCACGAGGCGTTGTAGGCACTGCGAGCAGATAGACAGTGTCTGTTGGGCCATAGTTTTTTTTGTAGGGGACACTATCGCGCAAGTAAAGCGAGGACAGTGCGCGCTTGAAGAACCGACGTGGAGACGGAGTGGTTCCTTCGAGGTACTCGATGAGGGGCAGCAGATCGCAGTCGGCCTTCTGTTGGCGGGAAAGAGTGGACGCGGCGTTCTAGACCATCCTGCCACTGAACAAGGGCCGCACCGAGACCAACGTTACTGGCATCAGTATGCAGTTCCGTGTCGACCTCCTCGTCGAAGTGGTTGAGTACAAGCGTACATTGGAGACGGAACTTGTGTTCCGGGCAGGCTCTTTCCTGGTCCTGGCCCAGAAGAAGGGTTCAGCGTCTTTCGTCAGGCGGGTCAGAGGCTCAGCTAGCTTGGAAAAATTGTGAAGAAACCGGCGATAGTACGCGCAAAGGCCCAAAAAACGACGCAGGCTCCGTTTGTCTGTTGGCTTGGAGAAGGCAGCTACGGCGGCCATCTTTCGGCGTCTGGACAACAACCTCGAGCGCTGACAATGTGACCAAGAAACTTGAGCTCATGAAACGCAAAGTGACATTTTTATGGCTTGAGAGAAAGACCAGCGGAACGTTTGGCCCCGAAAATAGCACGCAAACGTTTCAGGTGCTCATAGAACGTGTCAGAGAAGATCACGACATCGTCAACATATACGAGGCACAACTGCCACTTCAGGCCAGACAGCACGGTGTCCATCATTCGTTGGAATGTTGCAGGGGCCGAGCACAAGCCGACAGGGAGCACCGTGAACTCGTACAAACCGTCAGGAGTAATAAAGGCGGTCTTCTCTCGGTCGCGTTCGTGGATCTCTATTTGCCAACAGCCACTGCGAAGGCCAAGAGACAAAAAGTAGGTGGCATGCATGACGCAGACGGTCTAGAGAGTCAATGCGTGGCAGAGGACACACATCCTTTTTTGTGACGTTATTGAGGTGTCTGTAATCCACGCAGAACCTCAGGGTGCCACCTTTCTTCGTGACGAGGACAACAGAAGATTAATATGCTTTATTACTTTATTTGGATTTATTACTATGTTTGGAGTTTATACGGGAGCTCTTGTTGCAGCTGCTGAGCTGTAAGGACGGCTCGTCCAGCAGTGAAAGCAGCCAATGAGGCCAAGCGCACTGCACACGCCGAAGCACAGAAGTTGGACCAAGTTGGCGGCACGTTTAGCAGGCAATAGACCAGGCCGAAACTCGAGTGCGGCTTTGAGCTTCTACGAGCAGTCCAAGAATGCGATCTTCCCATGCATTTCATGAGTACACCTATTTCGGCAATGGGATAGAGTGAAAACTTTATGTGCATTACCATCAAGCTGAGCTTACCATTTTTCATTTCCTCCGTGGAGTGAATTCATAATTCAAAATACAGGCAGTGCTGAAACCTAGAGCCGCTGCCGATGTGCACCAAGAACAGCTTGTTTTTGGGTAAGAAAATGTGAGGTGGTTTTGGTTCACGTGACCAAAATAGGTCATTATCAGGAGATATTCGAGGATTTGGAAAGAAAAACATACCTTGTGAACGAGGGCCTGACCAATTCTTGATGCAGGTAGCGTAAGCAAAAGCGCTCAGTGCAAAAGGAATTGCGCTCTACCCAAACCATTGAGAGTAAAGGGCGGGCATAAAAATATGCTTTTTGTGCAATCGTGAAATCAACATTTCTGAGAAAACACGTTCATCTCACCTATTTTGAACGCTGATGCTCACGAAATTTGAAGTCGCGCTTGGACTCCGCAACGACGCGCGACCCACATTTCGTATAACTGTTATCGGAGTGCATCTTCTTTCGCTTTTAGTTTTTCGATGTTTTCTTTAAATTTTAAAGTTCAGCAGAAACGTATTGTATAAAAACAACGGTGTTGAAACACAAAGGCTGGCAGCATCTTTGACCCACCGCTTCCCCGCCCAAGTAGTGCAAGCCCCACGTTCGAGACAAAGATGCATGCATCTTAAATAGAGGTAGCCGATACATGCTGCTGCACTGCGGGCAATCTTACCGTTTCACGCGGCGCCGCAAGAAACTCCGCCACTAATTGGTGGGCGTGTTTTGCTTCTTCCCTGCGGCTCGCAATGCTTTTCGGAGCGCACATGGGCCGCTCATGCATTGTACTCTGCCTCACAATTTGTTCGCAATGAAGAGAAAGCTACCGGCGTGAGGGGCATGCTTCGGTACCTGCATGGTCGGTTTGCTTGCATGTGAAAAAAAGCCCCACTCTGTGAAGACATCTCCTGGCTATCCTAGCTTCCACTGCACTGCCTAAGAGTAGCTAGACGGAGTACAGTTTCTTTGCAGTTCACGTGCAGTTTTGAAAAAGGCGTGGACGAGGCTTCTCTGCCAGCTTTCTGCAGGCCGTAGCTCGTTACACAAGACGAATTGCTTCACATACGCCTTGCGGCGATGCTCACGCTTGTTTAAAGATGTTAGGAAATAAGTAATGACTAAAAAGCGGGAAAACAATGGCTGAATCGTGATAAGCTAGCAGGAAATGGCATCGCACCTTTAATTTTTTGCTTCCTCGTTTCTCTTTTATCGCGTAGATTGCTCTTTTGAAGTCGGAGGAAACTATAGGCCTTCCGTGTTTGAGGCCGAAAGACCGTTTGAAAAGTTGGAGTCAAGGTTTCAACCGTTTTTATTTTCATCTTTCTGGTTACTCGCAACCTGTTAGTGAAAATGGTGGTCATAGTTTATCGTCAAGGGGGATAATTTGGTCGCAAAAATTCATTAGTATGAATGACGATACAAGCATGAGTGCGAGCAGGGACCTTTAAAAGGTGGTGGTATGAGCATTAAAAAACAGTCACGGTGTTGCCACGTTCGGACAACTGAAATAGATGTCAACAACGCGGCTGTGGATGAACTGATCAAAGAGGGAAGGCACATTGCGTGAGATCGATAGAGGAAAGAGGATGTTTCAAACCGGGCACGACACTTTCCAGGACAGTTTTTGGACATTAATCCGATTATGATCTGTGTTTGTTGACCTCGGAGCTCCGCGCTGAGAGCGAACTGATCGCTGCGAAATAGTCCGAAAGACATCGAAAGGAATGGGATGATGCTTTGCCGTGAATATTTAATTGCCGTGAACATTTAATGGTCATGAATATTTAATCATTTCAAGTGCAAAAAAAAAGAGGTGGAAGACAGAACGGGATGCTGTAACTGTTCGGGGAAAAAAGCAAAGATGGTTCCAATATCGTCTACGTTTATGGGCAGGAATTTATGAATGCAATGTGTTTGGCTCTTGTTGATTTCCTTCCGCCTTGGAAAACTGTAAGCCTGGCATCACAAGTTTCGTTGTACGTAGTCTGGTAAGAGATCAGAAAATGGTCTCCTTGCAGCACGTCAACGCGTCCCCTGACATTTCTTGCTTAGTCGTGCGAGACACTGTCTAAACGGGGCGCAAGGCCCATCCGCGCCCTACCTACCACCCTGTTTACTCAGAAGGTCACTTTCCTCGTGCATCTAAAGTGAGCACTAAGCAACGCGAAACTGGGTTAAGCCCACGCGGCACTGTCTCTCCGGTATCCGTTCATTTGTCTACTAAAATATTAACGCTGTGCTGGAGCGAACAAAAAGCGATGAGAGAAAGTAAAGGTGAAGCGCCATCATGAAGTGACGACGTCCCGCACAGTATGGTCGGATTGCCTGCTTGTCTGTTGTTGCTGTTTAGCAAAATATAAAGAGCGAGAATGAACCTGAAAGAAAAGAGGAGTGAAGAAAGAGAAAAAGAACACCGATACAATGGATACCCTCCCTCCTACCTCTCCCTAAGAGAAATTGCCAAGGAACTTGGGGAGCCTTTCTTGCCTTTTTAAAAGGTAGCAAGCAAGTTGGGTAACAAAAAGAACCCTATCGTTTTGAACACCTGGAATGGCTTGTGTTCATTCAGATCTATTGTACGCGTGAAGCGAGGCGTTTTGCGGGGAGCCCTAGTGTTCAGCTCTTGAAGCCTGCCGGAGAGATTTCTTTCTCTATTCTTTTATTCAATGTTTTGGGAGAATAGTAAAGAAGTCAGCCACCACTGATAGGTCTCACTGCGCTGGTAATCATTCAGGCAGGTTTTATTGTTGTGGATACTGAAGCGTAGTCTGACCAGCTGCTGATTTAGCCCGCTTAGGCTCCAAAGCGGTGCGGGGTCCGCAGTAAGTCTTGACCACAGACACCGCCCAAAGAGAACTTTTTCCGGACAACGTTAATGTCTAGCGGGTGTTCGTGCTTTATTAAAATGAAATATGACTTTCTTGCTACCTTCAGGACCACCCCACTGAGAAAACCTTCGCCAGGTTATCGTATTTTCCTGTTTTATGGTTTTGGCTGTGTTTCACCGCCCCGGAAAAATGACACTCCCGAGCATTTTTAGAATTGCAGCTTTCAGGTTGCCTGCATAAGTGTCTTCAGTTAACGACACTATTAAGCAGTACGCATGAGCCCAGTAGAAACATTACTAAAAGAACGTAGGTTACAAAAGAAACACACTTACAGAGAAAAACAACCTATCAACGCCCAGGCAAAAAAAAAAAAAAATGTGCAGCACGCATAATAAATAGCGGCAGCTGCGTTTTACAGCTCTATTAAGAGCGCCTTTTCTTGAAGGACTGTTCAGCTTGTGCATTCAGTGGTTACGGTTTAGGTAAAATAATTTGTATTATTCCATTCATTGATGTTTTCGCAGAATAGGTTCATACGGAGTTAATTTATCAAGCACACAGTGGGGTATGCTCTTGCGCTTTTGTGCTACAAAAGAAACATTTTTTATTTATGTTATCGTTCGTTCAGCTTAGACATTCCACTTTCTTGGCCGACTGGGCAAGTTGGTCGTATTTTGAAGAAACTGTATGCGAATAACGCGCACTCGCTGCAACAAGCGCGCACTCAACGTGGGGCATGGTTCAAAAAGCAATGAGCAGGGTAACGCTGAAAGAAAGCAACAGAGCAAATTGGGCCAGAAAACAAACATGGGCTCATGATCTGTTAACGAGAATAAATCAGAGTAAATTGCTCGGGCTGTGCATGTATTGGGGCGAGCAGATAGCCCAAATTAATGGATTCCAAACAAAAGCTTAGAAGGGGGAGACAGACAGTTACATAGGCAAATAAGGTAGGGCAGTGCGCTGGGATAGAGTGGCGATAGCTGGGACAGGGCAGAGCTGTGACTGGAGATCATCTGTGGAAGAGGCGTTTTACTAGCAGTTGACACGTAACCAGGGCCGATTACGAAAGTGCCCATTTCGATCACCACCTCAAAAATTGAAGACTTGGATAATGCTGCTATCAGATATAGTCAACCTTCAAGTTTACTTTGCGTCTCCATAACCTGAGCCGCTTTGAGACCTTAGACCTCATAAACCATTAAGTTCATTCCTGAATCTCCGCAAAATTTATTTGCTAATATGATACGCAATTAGACGATACGATTGTTTTCATATATTTCAAGCTACTTTGTTTACAGGGCGCTGCGCAGCTGCCTCCTCATTTCTGTGTTATAGTGCCTTTTCGCAATTTTTTCGCAAGAAACATAAAGAAAGAAACACTTTTGTCGATGTACATTCAGTAAAAGCAGTACGTGCTGACGCCAAGTGGCCTTCCTTTTTTTAATGCATGTAGCAGGGCGAAAGGCCGTGGGCTGACCTTATCAGCTTATTGCCACCTATTCTGGCTTGGGTTGGTGAAGCTGTGAGCTGAAACACAAAATGTCTGCCGTGACGTCACATGAATACCTCTTTTAAGAAGAAAGCCTGCAACGACTCATGCTTGCGTCCGTCCGTCCGTCCGTTACGCTCTTCAACTCGATAAGAAAAAATCATTGTGCACGACAAGATTCGAACCACCATCCTTCCGTTCCCCAGCCGAGCGTGCTAACGACTACACTACTTCCTGTCAACGCATATTAGTTCTCCTTGTCTAAGACGCTGGAGTGTGTTTGCAGAAAGGCGTCGAACCAGACGGATTCCTCACAAACGCCCTCTAGTGTCTCCAGCATTTAAGGTTGACAAACATTTGTGTACTTAACATCTTTAACCACACATCAGTGACACAAGCTTCTACACCGCGCTAAAGGGTTTCGCCTCACTGCACTTAAGGTCGACAAAGTGCCCCCTGAATGTTTTGCATTGAGAACACCAGCTTCACCGGCCGCCGCGGTGGCTGAGTGGTTATGGCGCTCGGCTACTGGCCGGAAAGACGGGGGTTCGATCCCGGCCGCTGCGGTCGAATTTCAATAGAGGCGAATTTCTAGAGGCCCGTGTACTGTGCGATGTCAGTGCACGTTAAAGAACCCCAGGTGGTCGAAATTTCCGGAGCCCTTCACTACGGCGTCTCTCATAGCCGGAGTCACTTTGGCACGTTAAACCCCTATAAACCAAACCAAACCAGCCTCACCTGATTAACACATGCGCCTCCATCTCGAGAGTCCTCGTATAGCTAAAGAACATCACGTGGTACACCACAGATGATCCGTGCTTGGATCATGCACCGAGGCGCAATAACACAGAAAAGCTCGTATAGATCCCGATAATGTGTGTTAAATATTTCCGGCTGCACTGCTGCCAAATCATACGGAATTTGTCTGGCGTTTTTTAGTTCGTTTTAAGGTGCAGTACTCGACTGACATCTGAACTTTACAAGGTGGGCTCCCAACCAGTTCAGTGCTTTCGTTGGAATTCAGCATCTGCAAATTCAGCAACTGCATACCCGTCTGCCCCAAACATTCGCAAGCGGCTGACTAAAGTGGACAATCTCATCAGGCAGTAAACACCACTACAGTGAACTCCTCTTAGTTTAAACTGGCTTAATTGAAACTTCCGGCATCTTCCCTTAGCGATAAAGTGTACTATGAATTCTCCCGTGATTTCAAACTCCATATAATTAAAAAAAAAGAGCTCTGCAGCCCTTACATTTTTTCCTTATTCCACAGCCTAAAACACTGAACAATATTTCTGCATGTGTGAATTAGACTGGCGCTGTAAATGCACCGGAGTTCTACGCGGCTCTGGACTGAACTTGCTTTATCGGAGAATTGAGTAGTTTGTGGCTGCCTAAAATTTTTATTGTACCGAAGCGTGACCTTGTGGTAGAGCATCCGCCTCGCATTCAGGAGGTGCTGGGTTCGATCCCCAGTGCCACCGGGTACCCACTGGTTTTTTAAAGGGTACAAGTTTTCCCTTGGCCTGGTGCTCGGCTCTTCTAGGGTGAGATGCTTGGGAAAAAGGGTCCTGAACCAAACCGTTGCCTTGACATATCAGATGTAAGTTCCGCCGTCAAGCAACCCTAAAGCTGCCTCGTGCGGTAGAAGCCCACTTGTATTATGTGGCTGCCTTAAAAAAAAATATTCACCGCAGTGGTGGCCAAGCGGTTCAGCATCAGCTCGCGTTCGAGGTTCAATCCTCAATGCCGCCGGGTACCCACCGGTGATACAGTAAATACAAGCTTTCCCCTGACCTGGTGCTCAGCTTGTCTGGGGTGAAATGCTTGGGAAATGGGTCTTTGACCCCACCGTGAGTAGTCGAAAACCCCTTGTGCCATAAAGCTGTTTAGCCATAGATGCCCTTGCATCACAAATATCCACAATCATCATCACAAATATTGAAAAGTAAGAAGCTCCTGCGTAAAAAAATCCGTGATAGTAGGAAAGAAGTAAATGGAAAAAAATGCTCCGCTTGTACCGGCCATAGCACCGGTGTGAGAGCAGTGCGAGATAATAATGACGAATTAGCTTTGCAGGGGGCCGTGCAAAAGGGGAAAAGTGATATATAGCCAATCGTTGACACAATAGGCGTTGTCAAATAGTCAATCTGTGGTCGCTGTTCTCGCGTGACAGCCGGCCCATAACGACGTTTGCTGACAGCGCAAATGTATTACTCCGATAGCGCCATGTCATTAGAGAGCTCATTCCTGGAAACTGTGAACTGTTTCACGGTCATCAGTGTGGTGTAGCGATAAAAATATGAACACGACATTCGTCGTAGCAGATCGCTCGTTTTCTCCTAATGCGCGAAGCAGTTGCGTAGTGTTTTTTCGTTCATATTCTGTCTATTGTAAGGCAAGGCAGACTAACAAAAATGTGCTTCTTAAGTCTTTACACACAGTACAAGAAAACTACTACAGCACAGCCAGCTAAAATCGGCAGTGCGGTGTAACTAACCTATTCTCAAAGGCAATGATCATTGGCGGTACACTTATGACCGCAATTACTGAAACCTTTCTCTCTGCCGAGACATTTCCGAGCCATTAGGTCCGGCGACAACTGCTTTAAAATTTCCTCATTTCTTGTGGTAACTTCGAAGCGAAAGATAATAATGGGTTTCACTGGAGCGTTTGGTAAATGGCTCACAATCTTCGATAGTTGAAGAAATAAGCGAGCGTAAACTACTCAAAAATAAGAAGGTCAGCGAGGATATCAAGCTGTTTAGTGATGACTGCGCTTTAAGAACTGGCAGGCTTTCAAGAACGGTAGACCAGTTGCTACACTCTCTTTAGCAGGTACTTGCTCTGTCTAAATTGCCTAAGGAGTGAGATGCCTCCTTCGGCAAAGAGTAGCAGAAGGTATACCTGCCTGTGTACTCCCTCTGCTTGCAGAAGGGTTTGGGGAATGTTGTGTTGCGTTTGCTTACTTATTGATTGGTTTGGTTTGGTTTATAAGGGTTTAACGTCTCAAATAAACTCTGGCTATGAGAGACGCCGTAGTGAAGGGCTCCAGAAATTTAGACCACCTGGGGTTCTTTAACGTGCACTGACATCGCACAGTACACGGGCCTCTAGAATTTTTCCTCCATCGAAACTCGACCGGCACGGCAGGGATCGAACCCGCGTCCTTCGGGCCGGCAGCCGAGCGCCATAACCACTCAGCCACTGCGGCAGCTCACTTACTTAATGAATCACAACCCTAACTTTCCCTGGGAACTGCAGCTCCGTGAAGGTACTTCGCCGCTGAATTCACCGAATGAAAAATAAAGTAATTTCCATTGATCTGCAAAAGAACGTGATAGATTTGAGCAAAGGCTCTTAAAAAGTACCATAGATAGATGGCGTGAAATTGCTCAAGTGAATTTGAGATAGGCCTGTCCCCTGTAGTCGAAGTTAAAAACAAAAACAAAAAACAATCCATCCCTAAGTGAACAAATTCTATCTCCTTCTTAGGTAACATTCACGTTTTCGTACATTTTTCAAAAGAGCGACCTCTCTAGCTAAAAAATTTGCTGAAGCGGCCGGTGTTAGAGTTTAAAGAAATAACTATTCGCTAATTCCAAGTAAATCTTCACAGTTGGGCGCGAAAGACCCTTGTAAATACTTCATGTTGCAATGAGAGCACTGTTTGGATGCTAGACTTGATATTAGGAAAAATTGCATATCTTTTTACATAAGTATAACATGTTAGAGGACACCAGTATCCTCTCTTCAGGAATCGCATACCTTCAATACAGCGTATGACATGAAATTGCTTCCTGATGCAGATATTCTGCAGTCTGCTTGTGGAGCCGGAACAGGAACTGAACCAGTATCTCTGCTGTGAACAGGAACCGAACCAAATACGTAACTTTAGCCGTTTTGAAACTGTAACCGAACTGGAACTAATCAGAGGAACCGTTCCGAATCGGTTAGTTTAGCCCCACATTTGGTAGAGCATCTCATCCATGTTTATACTGAATGAGAGTTCATAGTACGGACGTCTCACTCATTTGAGCCCATTAGGCACACCCCAAAAGAAGGTAATTTCGTTGCAAGTCTGTCGCGTGCGCAATGAACATATGCAAAAAGATAGACAAAGTGTATGGGACAAACACTAGACCGGCCCTCGTAGTTGCCTCGCTATCATGTTATCATTTCTTCCCTCTATTGGAGAGCGGCGTGCTGCGCAGTGGCGCCATCCTTCGCGTAAACTGTGATGTTCACCAACTCCTAAATACAGGAAAAAATAGCATCTAGCGCACGAGTAAAACACTGGCACCATAACAACAGACGTCATGCTTCCAAATAAAATTTCGTTAAATCCGAAAATCTTTTATTCCAGACCCATTGATAGGTTACTACAATGTCCTCTTTTCAGCTGTTTGCAGAATTTGTATAAAAACTTTTCTAGCTGCTATAAGCACCCAGTGATAAATCTTCTTTTAACTGGGTCATGTGCTATCTCTATGTAAAACACAAGCGAAGGGATTCAACCACCTTGGGCAATTTTTTTCCGAACGCGGTCGTTCAAGCACAGTGATCAACAAAGAAGCTTAATCACTGGTTGCCTCAAATGGACTGGCAAAAGAGCGCGCTGTGGAGCAAGCAATAGTTTAGTCGATACTTGGTACAGGCTTGTTTGTGTCTAAAACGTATGCCCATGTACAAAAGTTTATTTTGTGTACCACGTACGTACATCGCCTTCTAGTTGCATACGAGGACCTATGTATCTGCTCTCCTCAGTTCTAAAGCGCAGCAACTGGCAAGTAAGACAGAACATCCGTGACGCGAAACTCCGAAACACCCGAAGTGCGCAATCCACAAACTCGTCTCGAGTAATCTAATCTAGCGCTGACGCAGTGAAGAAATAACTACTTTTACGGTACTCCTGCTTTTTCATGCTGTCCAGACCACGTCAGAGAACGTACAATTACTTCCCTCGTTACCCACCGCTAGCCCGGGCTTCTTGCTGGGCTCGGAGAGCAGACACTCCCCGTGGAGCTAATTTCAGCCCTGCGTCGCTTTCTGTTCCAGGCCCTACATTGCTGCTCCGCATACGCGTACTCCTACTGTGACGCTGATGATGTCGTGCTTTTTTCCCCAGCTCAATTACGTACGCAATCACTCATCGGACGTTGACTCCTTTCACTTCGCTCTGCACCTAGCCTGGTACCTATTTGTGCGCAGCGCTGTTAGAACGTAGGGCAGTCGCTTAATTAATGAAAACAGAGAGCATACCCGCAGAATTATTTATTACTCACCAAGTGTCTTGCTCTATTTAAACATTATTTGGAAGACGGCCTTACTTTTTAGGTTTACCTTGTGAGAGTCTAGCAACCATTGCCTCAAGACTCCCGAACTACGGGCCTCGCAGGACCATGGTCGCTGCACTTGCTCTACTGCTTTTGTGCAGTGCTACACTGACTAATTGAGATGCAGAATACATAGGTGCAGCAAAGGCACCTGTAACGTGAAGAACAATGAAGGCCATCTGCCTGTTCCAGGAATTTCCTCGGTTGCCGCTGCAACAAGCTCTATTACGGTTATCTCATTTCAGCCTCACCGTGTTTTTATTGCTCCTTCTATTCCCATTTTCTTCCCAAGAGTGCATGCCATAACGCCAGCTACCAGGCTCCTTTTCTTTCCAGATGTGCCCCCCCCCCCCCCCCCACCTCATTCCTACCTTCCCGTATGTAATCACCTCCTCCGCCCTCGCATTATCTTCTCAGACCGCGGTGCTAGTAGCCAAGAAACACGAGCTCCTCGCACTTTACCACTGCGAGATTCGGTTATTTCTCCAGATTACTGCCTAGGCTGCGCCAACTCCAGCTTTGCTAGCCTCCCGTCTCCCTTTGTTAATGTGGCGCAATTCCTCACTCCTGTCTAGCGGTGTTCACAGTGCGGCGTCACTACTTAGGAGTGCTCCTCGCATGCCGCACTGCTATTTTGTTTTCCCGATAGAACTGCGGTGAATAGCCCGCCGCACCATTAAGACATCACCTTCGTAAAATTGCGACAAACACGCTCCTTACCTTTAACTATTTCTGTATGTACCGCCTGCGTTCGACTTTTCGCGCCCCAACAGCCCGTCCTTATATGCGAACTTGGAACATTCTCTTGTCTCCTGCACCGTCGATGTTCAATTCCTACCATTTTCTTCATATCTATGCATGATCCTGGCGTGCCTGGCTGGCGTCGGCCCAACGGAACCATCAGCTGGCGCTCATCCCACAAGCCCCCGACTTGCCTCTCTCCTTCTAAGGCGTGAAAAGCAATAACAAAAAACGCTGTCTGAACATATCCCTGTAGGTCCGCCGCTTGGGTAACATTCTTCTTGCTTTTGACGGCGAACTCCAAAGCTTAAGTGTTATGTTTAGACGTGTGCTTTGAGCTTAATGAGAGGAACTCGCCTTTAATCTATTTTATTGTTGGTTCTATTCTCCCAGGAGCTGCAGTCAAGTGAATTGGACATTTACGTTAGGAAAACAATCAAGAGAAGATAGTTGATTGTAGTGGCATGAAAAATATAAAATAGGTCGGCTCCTTCAAATATCCACTTGCAGAAAGCCGACCGCGAACGATAATTGATCGCTGTGAGGTATTGAGCGAGATCACAAATACGGCAAATTTCGAAAATAGAGGCATCGTCAAAAGTAAGGAGGCCGCCAAATGTTTTCTTCTAAGCTTCATTGTGGTGTTCTTGTAGCGTTCCAGGTAGTCCTCACTGTCGGAGGTGTCAGATCGAGAGTTTCTCTTGCGTTCAGGGGATTGGAATGCTGGCGATTCAAAACGATCTGCGGATCATAGTTCAGCAGCAAATTCTTCGTGCTCTAAACATGCTCTGAATTTATGAACATGCACATTTTTTCATCAGGATGTTGTTAAGAACGAAATTTTTCACACATTTTAAGATTGCATCATACTAATCAACATATGCGCAGATCTCTCCTTGGGACGTTTGTAGTTTTCTGGTATTTCTTGTCAAAAACGAGAACTAATTGGTTTTCTATGGAAGTCTTAACTACTGTTATGGTATAGAGTGGAATGGTTTTCTGTGGGAGTCTTAACTACTTGGTACGAGTGCAGAAAAAACTTTAAAAGGAAGATTTTGTTACGCGTCGTTAAGGTTACACCGTTGGCATCAATATGTTCGTAACAGTTCCTTACAATATTTCGCAGTTGCCTCACAATTGAAACTGATGCGTCCGAGAAAGTTGAACTTGCTTAGTTCAGCTTGCCTCAGTGAACCTGCTTAGTAGGTGCAGTAGTTAAGTCTTTCATAGAAAACCAATTGGTTGTTGTCTTAGACAATAAATAGAGGAAAACTGAAAAACGTCCCAAGGAGGGATCTGCGCATATATTGATTAGTATGATGCAATCTTACAATGTGTGAAAAATTTCCTTCTAAACAACTTCCTGTTGAAAAAATGCGCGTGTTCATAACTTTTAGATATGGTTTAGAGCCCGAAGCGTTTGCTGCTGAATTATGATCTGTAGCTCGTTTCGTCCCGTTAAGCCTGAAAAGAAGTGCGGAAAGTTACCGAAAATTATTTCTCTTCTCATATCTCCCGGCTCTCTGACATGCCATTTATCGACCGAAAGGGTGCGCCCTTTTCTGCGCCTGCTGCAGACGTAGCTAGAACTGCACGCTAGATGAGCCGTGAAACAAATCGCGTCGACTTCCGACAAGGTCTCGAAATGGCTTAGATGTTGGTGGCGCAGGCTAAAGGCTGAAGACAAGCCCGACGTCTTTCAAAATCAGTATCGTAACAAAGCATAGCCGCAGCCCCACCTTTATATATGTGGCCTGTCACTTGCTACTTCGTAGAGTACGCGCAGGGGTCATTAATCGTCAGAAAAAAACTAAAATGAAATTTTCTGTATCAGATGTTGTCCGCTTCATTACAACACTAATATAGTGGGAAGCATTAGGGGCAACCACACATAACTCTCTAAGCGTTTCGCAATGAAATAAATGTGACGTAAAAAAGTCTAGTGAAGACCCAAAACCCATATGGGGAATGAAACAAAAACAAACGAAAAAAATACAGGAAATAGCTCCGCCAAAAACGTCTACCATAGAACGAACCAGACCACATAGTTAGCTTTCCGTCTAAAACACTAAAAGGTTTTTTTTTACCTTCTATTCTTCTCCTGTCATTTTGCTTCTGTTAATACACGAGGTCTCCCTTTAGTCAAATGTTTATGGCAAGCCCCCAAGGTGGTGCAAATTTGTATGAAGGGAGCAATTACTCATTGGCCTCCACCCAGGCGCAGCCATACGCCTATAAAGGAAAGCTATACAGCTTTCATTTGGCTGCGCTTGGGTGGATGCCAATGAGTAATTGCTCTCTTATTACAAATTACTCCACCTTGGGGGCATCCCATAAAAATTTGCCCAACACTGCTACCACTTAAATTCGCTCTCGCTCTATCATAAGCATGCTGTCTCAGTTAGCTCACTTGGTAGACCGACTGCTCCAGTGGAGCGCTGGTCCCAAGTTCAAAGTCCAGACTAGGACGAATTTTTCTTTAACTGCGAAGTTTCCGAGAAAGCTGTATACATTTTCTTTGTAGCCATACGGCTGCGCTTGGGTGGATGCTGAGGTCTCTCTTTGTTTGCCTTTATCTTTAGATGTCGCAGTCTACTTGTTGGCCTTGCTGCAGCTGCAACCACCTGTACAATCTGAAGAAGAACCTCCTCACAAAATATTCGCGGCGCCTCCTAAGCACTGTTTTGAGATAATGCGATTACATTCGAGATTTTGCCCTATGACTATTTTTTGTCTGCATTAAGTGTTCGTGTGTCGGTTTCGTTGCACTAGAGCGACATTAACCGGTTACTATTCGGACTCTCAGCTGCAGCCGCAGGCCAGAAATGTGGGATGTTCGCGCTTGCATGTTCGCATCTTCAACACTCACTTTGTTTGCATTTGGCATTGTTTTTTTTTTCAAATTACGTACTTAATGTACACCCATTTTTCAGTGCAGTCTTTCTCAGTGTCTTGTTGTATGTGAGATGACAATACTCACGTATCATACAGGGATTGAAAAAGTTCAAAGAAGGGCGGCTAGGTTTATGTTGTCGAAATACAGATGTAGAAATTCAGTGAATGATATGCTCCGTGACCTAAACTTACCTCCACTTTCAAAACGAAGGAAGATCGCCATGCTAAAATAATTGTCGTATCTCTTGTGGAGTAATCACTTCAACATAAACACAGGCTACTACTTGAAATAGCTTTCCACTCGTGCTGTGAGAACCTCTCAAAAATATCAGGTTACACCCATAACGGCCCGAATCTACTCTTTTAAATGCTTATTTTCCAGAGAAGTAGTTCAATAGATTTCCTTGCTTTTACCTTTTACATGTAGATAATCTACTCCAATTCGAAACTGGTTTGTCTCGTTGCTTAAGGAAATCTAAATCCTTGTCATTTTTCTTATTCCATCATGTACTTTGTCTGTGGTTTTCATTATCATTTGTCTGGAACCAAGCATATTGTGGATACTGGTCCAACTTGATGCACTGGCGGCCTGCATCTGCAGAGTAAGACGACTGTGTTTTGATAATTCTTGTTTCGAGTTGATTGATATAGGTATGATTGCATACACTTTATACTTGTGGCTGTGCGCACTTGTTGAGATTATTTGTCAGCATTCACCCTGTAACTATTGTTCACCCTTGTCCAAAGTGAACTTGTGACCGCCTTACAGCTGACACAAATAAATAAATAAATAAATAAATAAATAAATAAATAAATAAATAAATAAATAAATAAATAAATAAATAAATAAATAAAAATAGATCAAAGTCAATAAAAGTAACCATCCATCGGTGTTCTCTATGGTGCTCCAGCCTTTTACCGCAGCGCCGCTACATTTCCTTTGTGGTCGCTAAAGTGGCAGGTGGCATACTTCACTTCTACTATACTGGTCTTGTTAGGGAATGCCAAGTCCAAGCTGGTGTTGCGACTCGTTGTGTCTATATTCTTTAGCGTTGCCGCCTCGAGTCCTACTAATTCTTGAAGGATATCTGAGAACATCATGCTGGCATGCACGTTGCGATTGATGTCGTCAACAAATACCACGAAAGAACCCGCTCTGGTGTGGTGGTTGTGTCGCAGTGCTTCTTCTCACGTCCTCCCTTCTCCGAGAGAAGCCGGTGACTGCCGGTTATGCCGCCGCGCCTCCGATTTATGCTTTTTGCCGAAAAACTCCGGTTGCAACCGGATTTTCCAGTTTGGGCTGGTTCATTACCTTATATATGGACATGCATGAGTGATTTCCTTCTCTTCACTTTCTTTCTCTTTCAAGGAATTACATCTCGGACGTCGGCGGGGATTTGGCCTGAAAATTCTAATGTCGCATTAGATGTCCCGAGGCCACGTGACCTATCTCGACTGTTGATCAGTTGTTTTCCACCTGCCATGCCACGTGGGCAAGTTGCTTACAATCAGTAACCAGGTTGCCGACCGCAGCGGCTGTGCTTCGATGGAGGCGTAACGCACAGGCGCCCGTGTGCTATGCAATGTCGGTGCACGTTAAAGATTCCCGGGTCGACGAAATTATTCCGGAGCCCTCCACTACAGCACCTTTTTCTTCCTTTATTCTTTCCGTCCCTCCTTTATCTCTTTCCTGACGACGCGGTTCAGGTATCCACCAACAGCTAACTCAGTTCAATTCAATTGACTTGCCACAGTGGGCACGTCGTAAAGGCATCACAAGGTCACATGACCTCTTGCGGCCATTTAGCGAATTTCGCACCGGACATCGGAGAGATGGGGGGGGGGGTTGTCTAGTGTGACGAAAACTATAATGCTGTGCCATTAAAAGCAGTTTTATTATAAAACGATTTTCTCTAAAGATTCGTGTGCTCATGACATCTAAATATAATTTGTTTCATTGGGGCGGCATAACATTGGTGCGAAAACTCTTGGCGGGGCGTATATGAAAAGGATTGTAATACGTGAAATTACTATGTCGACCGTATGAAGAAGTTGCCTGATGTATTTCCAACAATCCCATTGTGGGATATGTAACAATAGTAACCTTACGGTGATCATTATTTCCTCTCACGAATGCGCTTTAAAAAGAACCGACTACTTTACTCGGTTCACTGAAACCTAATTTTTCACTTTTTCTTTGGTTCCTAATAGACTATTGAGTTGGAACCAAAACTGTATTGTTGCACATCGTAATCATCTGCTTCTTGGCAATCCCTCCTTTCAACGTCGAGATAAACGGCCACTGTGTGTTGTAAAGGACTTGTCCCATTACGTGTTAAGTTCAATGGCTTTTAAGGAGCGATGATCTTTTTTCATTCTCCACTAGATCTGCACTGTGCTTTCTTATGTTAGTGCGGTCATGCACATTGTAAAAAAAAATGACCTATAGATCAATTGGCCATGTTGCAATTATTCGCGCAAGCATATTCGAGGGTCAGAAAACTAGGTTCTAAACTAAGTCACCATGAAAGCAGTTGAGCTATTCAGAAGACAAGAAATATATTAGAAAATTGAGAAAGAAGTTTTATTTTCGACCACATTCATTCCGTGGCGCGAAGAACGATCTTTTCTTTGCCATTTCAGTCCTTACTTCCTTGTGCAGCTCAGTGCTCCGAAAAAGTGTGTTCTTCGCTCTTACCCTTCCTCTGTCAGTCCGCCGGCACATCAGAAAGGCAGTTTTTTCAACGTGTTGTGCTGAATTTATTCACCGTGCAATGCTTCTATTTGCAATCTTCGGCAATCTCCTCGGAGCACCATATCGAAACCAAAGCGAAGTTGACGCAGACACTGGTGCCGAAATCCAAGCCGAAATCTATGCTACATTTAAATGAAGAACTCCTATACAAAGGCGAATTTCAGTCAGCCGGCTTATTGTATAGGAAAAAAAACAAACTTCGACGCGGTTTAGTTTCGACACCACATATATGCGGGGAGCTACTAGCGTCGTTAAATGGTGCCTTAGATCACCCGGGAATTTCCTCTTTTTTTGACATAGTTTTTCTTAACGGGGTGTCCACCGTACGGCCCAGAGGGAACGATTGGACTGCTAGTAGAGTTCCGTACAGAACAGAACCATCAATCTTGTCGGGATCAGGTCCTGGTTACACGGTTCTATACGCTTTCTATAACACTGTACCTTGGTGTGAAATGTCCTATCATGTTTTGATCAGACTGGCACCTGTGTAGGCATACATCACCGTATGTGCGATGGTATAATGCTGCGTCAGTTATTTCGATACCGTTCAAAGCTAAAGTAGTTTGGTTTGGCTTAAATAGGTTAGGGTCGTTGTCACAGAACTCGAGTTGCAGTTGCTGTTCTTTATGCACATTGAGTACTCTCATTTGGACTAGCTGGTTCATTCTGCATTAATTGGACTATACTTGCGCAATAAAATAGGGAAGAAAAGAGACGTGAAGACAGGACAAAGTGGTCTATCCTGCCGTTACGTTTCCTTTCTTCCCTATTTTTTGTGCAAGTACAGTCGATTTTCTGCACATAACTCTAAGAACAGTTAATTTTTTTTCAGAGCACCTATTTACACCCAGACGGAGCAATATTTCTGCTTTTAGAGCTCTGTCCATTTGTAATACCACTTCGCAGCATCACAAAAGAAATATTTGCTGCTTAGTGGTGTTATTTTGTCAGCTTTCGTTCGTTCTCAATAAGGAACTTAAATGACGGTTACGTTTTGTGTGGACGTAACTGAGAGCGATTTTTATATATAATAATTGGTTTTTGGGGAAAGGAAATGGCGCAGTATATGTCTCATATATCGTTGGACACCTGAACCGTGCCGTAAGGAAAGGGATAAAGGAGGGAGTGAAAGAAGAAAGGAAGAAAGAGGTGCTGTAGTGGAGGGCTCCGGAATAATTTCAACCACCTGGGGATTTTTAAGGTGCACTGACATCACACAGCACACGGGCTCCTTAGCGTTTTTCCTCCATAAAAACGCAGCCGTCGCGAGAGCGATTTTTGCTTTTCCTGGATTACGACCTAGATGGAACTCTAGAAGCACTTATTGTTTGCCGACTGAGACAATTTGACTGAACAGTTAATGTTTGCAAGAGCTCAAATCAAAATAAATGGTCTTAGCTGGCCACTTCTTCCTTTGCCTCGCACTGTTGTTTTTATTGGACGATAAGTGGCGACTTCATTCGGTATATGAACCAGAAATGTAAAGCCGCGAGGACAGCGATGCCCTTCCAATCGCGTTTTAATGTAAAGTACGAATATCATCTACATTGTCACGGCTTGACGTAGAGGTGGGCGGCGAGAACAGTTCAATGCTAGGGACGCAAAGTCGGGCAGGTCCGCCAGCAGCAGCACCGTCGTCGGCATGCGGCGATCGTTCTCCGTCTTTGTGTCTTTCAGTCGCTACAATGCACAAAGGTTATTTACAAAGCGACCAACTATCGGCGTACGCTGCGCATAATAATAGAATCTATTGCACAGGCAGTGCAGTCATGATATGAAAACATTTTCATGGTCCGCACAATAGCAAGGCAGGCAACGAGAGAGAACATCTAAAAAGTAGCCACCAGACCATTGGAAAATCACTTTCATCATAGATGTCCATCAGCTGGATACTCACTGGGTTGAAAGCTCTAACTGGTTCATTGGAGCTGGTAGCGACTGAGCTTTATTTTTCACTAGTGCGTCGACAAAATAAATTTAAAGCAACTTTTGTGCCCTAGTTTTCAGGTAACTGTAAGCTACTACGCAAGCGTTTGAAATTGAGCTCTAAGATATTTGCTCATACTGTCCAGGCACCTAGAGTTTCCTTGTGCTTTGCAGCAGTGCGACGCAACTGTTTTGTCAGCAAATGTGTTTAAAAATTCATGCGCACGAGGAAAGTCTTGTGCAATATAAGTGTGCCATAATATGTAGTTAGAGTGACAGAGCTCTGTTTTATTATCTTAAGAAAAAATTTTCCAAGGGAGTTTGCCAAAAACCTACGGCGCGTTTTTTCCTCACGCTATACCTATAAATCCTCTGGATTGATAGCAGCTGAAAAAAAAAGTGCTTTCGAAACGACTTCTTCTTCCTTTTCCTACTGATTCCTACAGGGACACAACGTAATTTTTTCTTCTTGAGTTTTATTCCAAAAACGGTCAAGATGAAGACGCAGTAACCTCCATTATCTGCCGATGTGCGGTGTTTCTGCCTCATTTGCCTGGGAACAAGGAGCTACAATCTCTGTTTCCCATAGCTTTCAACTTCCGAAGAAATAAAGCTCTGCTGCCTTTATTTAAGCCCCGCTCTTTTTTTTTTCCAGCTTATTTTCGCGCTCGACATTACAGGTCATTATGGCCCCGGTCAAGGCGGTAAAGCTACGACACAGAAACTATTTTCCTCTTGACCTCATCTTGATTGAGTTTCTGCTTGAGGCAGGATATTTATCAGCGGCGACGCTCTAAGCGCAGCCCGGAAATATCGTCTAAAACTCGTTAGCTCGAAAGTGGGTCATTGCTTAAAATACGCCTAATTTAGACACAACCTGCAGGCTGGGTGAACTGATGACCAAATTTCACGAGTAGTTAAATCTCAGTGAATCTAATCTAAACCATCCAACGGACGCAGCTAAGGGTAAAGTCTTTTATAGAAACCGGGGTGACTCCTGTCTTTGACCTTTCTTCGGAAGACAAGCTTCACTGCCGCTCGACTAGCTCTGGTCATTACGGTAAATGTCGAAGTGAGGTACAGCTACATCACTATTGCACGGCTGACCTGGCCCACCCGGCCCGGCACATATGTGTTTTCCCTAGCGGCGACCACAATTGTGCCTTTGCAATGGTCATCGTCGCAACCGCTGCTTCAATGAAAGTAGCATTTTTTAAACACCTTACCATAACACCTGTCTTCTGGTCAAGCTGGTCTCACTCTTCTTCGATGCCTAACACCTGTCATCTAGTGATCCGATGCCTAACAGCGCTCTTTCATATCCGCCTGTTCCTTCCTTGAATGTGCTCGCGCTGCTGAAAATATGATCGAATACTAACTAGCCCGACAGCTTGTGTTACGCGCCTGAATCCAAGTAACACAGGCTTCTAATTTTGTAACTTGTAATTTGGAAGTTGCATAAGGAAACAGCGTACTCGCTGCGATGATGCGTTACATGCAAACATGCACCGACTTTTCCAGATTTTCACAAGGAAGCCCCACCTTCAGTCTATTCTTAGAAATTGCAACGACGTGTTTTTTTACTTCCTTCGAAGCAAAGCGAGCTAAATGAGCGCCGCCAGAGAGAGAGCAACAAAGTCAGGAGCACGCATACATATTATTGCCGTCATAAGCTGCAGCTAGGTTGCTGTATTGGTAAGAGCGAGTTAAGACCCTTCATTGTCGACCTCAAGCTTTCATTCCACACCGCTGCCCAATTTTATGCACCCTTCTAAAGTGCACAATGTGTTCAACTAAACGAACCTACCACAGGTTAGAAGTTTTTGACTTCCCCAGACACCACATTTAAGTCTTAAATTAAATTGGTTTTCCTTCTGCAGCAACTGTGATCCGACAATTTGCAACGTTCTTTCTACTTGTTCTTGACAATATTTTTTCTGAATCAATTATGCATTGAAATATCTTTTCTCTTGTCTTTTATTGGAATTTGTGGGAGAAGTTTGCTCTTCGCTAAGACTGTCCGTTCAGTTTTCTAACGATAGTGCGTATATGTTTCGAATTCCGCAAAAAAAAAAGAAACCTTTACACCGCTTTCTATATTTCATCCAAAAAACGTAATAACTAAAGTTTCTAGGCTCAGCATTGCTTTTCACACCGAGATCCGTCTATTTGAATTTCAGCCTAAAACTCTTGTCTTCCCGTAACCTTCCTTCAAACAAGCTCTAATTTTCATTCCATTTATTTTTCTTCACAATGTGGGCCGATAGCCACCGAACAATCTTGCACTATTTCCAAGCATGTTATTATGTCATTTTTATTTTTAGGCGTCAAGATAGGCATGCTTAAGAAAGAAGGAAATCCGCAAAGCGTGAAGATTTGATGGCAACAAGGTTAAAGGGTTAATGGCCATATATGCCGAATCGTTCATTCACTACTTAGGTTTCACAGGTTGCTGGGAATCCTCATACCAATCCTGGCGCAGTGGTAAAGCGGTTAAACGAATGGCAGCTGGCTTGCGATGGCAAGTGCTGCCACCGTTGGGACATGAGCGACCAGGTATCTCTCTCGCGGCCAATTTAACTGCCTCCTGCAACCGTGTTCAGATTGCTCACAGACCGGTTGGCAGGTTGTGATGCGCCACAAGGCCCCGTGTTCTAGGTGGCTTGCCTAGATTGCCGGAGCGTTAGATTGGTCCAGCCGCTCCGGCTGCGAAGCTTCAAGCGGTCGCCGCAGTATCCGCTGACGCCGCACTATTGTTTCCGACATGGGGGTGCTAATGCTCTCGTGTTGAAACGAGCACTTGCAGCCGATGAGATCCGAAGCCCCGACCTCCGATTTTCGGGTCCGATGCTCAACCTACTTCGCTAAGGTTCCTTTTAAAAGCACCGGCATGGAACTGGAGCATGCCAGTTAAGTCTCGTCGTTCACCGTTCGTTTTTGTATAGCGGTCTACATATTTTATAAAACTGCATCTAACCGCCTGCCTTCACGCAGAAAAGGTAAATAATGGTTCGTTTTGAATCCCTCAAAAGAAAAACAGAATTAGTAATGGTCGTAACATCTTTATTTACTCGTTAATCCTGGATACTTTCGTTCCTAGTATTTTAAACACTCGTACCCTCAATTGAAAAATTTAAGCAGCTCAAACATAGGCAAATAGATGAGGAAGACATTTTTGCGAAATAATTACCAATTTCTTAGTAAGTTTTAACAATTTAATATTTATCTATAAGCTTAAACACGAAAACATGCTGAACAAGTATGCAAGGTGATTCACTTAGGACTTTACGCCATTTTTAAAAATAGGCTTTTTGAGTGCTTTTTGAGTGCTTTTTTTCGGCATAGTGCTTTCTTCGGCATAGCATTATCAGCAGTGTAATACATCATATATCAGCTAAGATGTGCTTACTAGCGGGCTGGTTAACTATTATTGAATAGTTAACTTTGCAAGTATTACTGTTTGCCTCCTTAATTATTGAGAGGTGTGTAGCTCACCGTAAATATATCGATATCAGTTTTTAGAATTTAGAAACCACGGTTACCCTCGGCGCTGTGGGCGAGAAAAGTTTGCCTACATCGCGCCAAAATACGTGAACTTTCGAAAAGCTTGCAGGCAAAGCTCTCGCTACAGTGCACTTAACTCGTCAAAATAGCCACATTTCTTTTTTGGTGCACAACTTTGAGGCAAACCGCGCTTTCGAAATTCTAAAAACTGATATAGATATTACTTTCGGTGAGCTTCACGCCTCTCAATAACTAAAGAGCCTAAAAGTAATAGCTATAAATTTAACTATTAAATATTTGTTAACCAGCCCGCTAGTTAGCACGTCTTACCTGTTTTCTGATGTAATACACCGCTGACAAACCTATGCCGAAAAAAGCGCTCTTCTAACTCAAACAGCCTATTAAAAAAATTGTGTAAAGTGTTAAGTGAAACACCCTGTATAACTGGGCTACTGAGAAATGGACTTCAGTGCGTGCACATTAGATGGGCAACGAAAAATTTTAGCGACCAAGATTACTCTGTTACTTTTTTAAAAATAAAATCTTCGGTATCCTTGTTCTTTCATCATGCCTTCTAATTAGTATTTTTCTTCAGAGTTTCTTCAGCACGAACTATGAAATTTCAAATACAATTAATATGCATGCCTACGTGATAGAAAAAAAGAAGACCAGTAGTGTGACATTGTATTTAGTTCGCTTATGCATCCGTGCTGCGACACGAAGGGAGCGTAAAAGTAATGACCATCTGTCTGTTATTGCTCCTTTAGCTCTCTTCTCCTGCTTACTGTTCACCCCCAAAGCACCTGTTGCAGTAAGTCATAATGAGTAGAAAGCATGGTCGCAATACAGACAATGCCCTTAAAATTGTTTATTTTGAACAACCGCAGGCCTTAGAACACACCTGATACCGGCGACTCGAATAAGAAAAATGCATAAGGAATCATGTCTTGCCTTCTGGGCTTATCAGCTTTCAAAGAAATGAAAGGACGGCGTCGAATCATGCGGAAAGGCGCAATACGAGACAGGCCGTCGACGATGAGGGGGCTCATCTTGCTTGCTTTCGAAGTAACTAAACCTTTTTATGCCTAAAAAAATGAAGTCTGATGTTTGTTGTTGCATCC
Source organism: Amblyomma americanum (assembly GCF_052857255.1). Lineage (NCBI taxonomy): Eukaryota > Metazoa > Arthropoda > Arachnida > Ixodida > Ixodidae > Amblyomma > Amblyomma americanum. The sequence continues at coordinate 139,852,619 of NC_135500.1, forward strand.
GGTTGGATCGTATGCAGTCGCTCTCTAGTTCTAAGTTCTCAGTGGAAGCGAGGTTTTAGGCTCGCTTTGATACCTCACACCAGCCAGAAACTGTGGCTCGCTTTTCTATGACTGTGGCATCTTGAGAGCCATCGACTGTTTATTTTCTGAGTTCCTCTCTCCTGGGAAGACGGGAAGCGCTGGGCAAGGACAGGGGAAAGAAAAAGAAGCCTCCACTTTCGAGTCACTCTGGACGCGTGCAAGTGAATACAAGCAGAGCAATGCTCTGTCGCTTGTAGTCTAGGTCACGCAGCGTGCTTTGATGGACCGCTAAAATTAGAGAAGAAAAAAGCAATATGTGCCTCCATTTGTTCCTCTTTTTTGTTGCAGTTTTCTTCCCGCCAACTGCGTTTTTTTGCCTGAGTACATATATTTTATTTATGTTCAACCAGTTCAGTTTAAAACAGATTTTTTTGCGACATTCACGGACAGTTTGGAGCAGCTGTTTGCCATTATACCTCCCTGTCATCGTGCGCTGCACACGTCGGTGTATTCTTATAAGTGTACTTGCATGTTTACGTGCTTCCGCGGGCTCTGTGCGTACTTGCTATAAGGAGATGGTGCGTCATGGTATTCCCTGTTGTCTGAATACATCGTCTTTTCTTCTGTAATTACCTTCAGTAAGTTCCTGTTCACTTGTTTTTATTGCTTCCCTACAGATAAAGCGCAAGCCCCGTTGCAATTAAGAAGGAAATTCAGGTTTTAAAAAAGTTGTCAAGGGCTTGGATGTTATAGAGGAAGCAGCAGGCGTGAGTGGTAAAGGAACTGCAAAAGAATCTGATTTTAACTAAGGCTTTACCAGATATTTGACGCAACGAGCGATTGCATGACCAGCTATCATGGAATATACCAACTAACGCGACCTATCGGTCGCTTGTATTCAGCGACGCGTTACTCAAAAGAATATTTTTGTTTGTAATTGAGAAAACTAAATATTCTTGTGAGATGGTGCGCGAAGGTTACTACTGATGGGCTTCTTCTTCTATGTGGGGGATAATATGGGTTATAAAGTGCTTCCTGCGGTCGCGCTGACCAGTTCCGAAGGCCATACGAAATGAGCGGGCTGTAGAAAATATGCGGAATTGCTGCCGTAATTTTTATGCTAGAAGCCATACAGCACGTGGTAGCAGATTGCGCTAACTAAAACGGTTATCCAGATTTTCTGGCCTTGCGTGCTGTCTCAGTATAAGAATGCTGCAGGACTAGTTTGTAAAGTTACTGCAGAAATTTCAGCTTCCCCCCCAATTGTTACTTGCGTGGGGTTTGTAATTTTCGCCAGTTTATTCCAGTGCCCGCTGTGTGCCAGTTCTACTGAGGCTACTTTTTGAGTTAAGACCAGATCCAGAATCACTTGTCACACTCCCTCAAGCAAAGCGCGCCGATAATAAAGCACAAAGGCTAATCCGCGTTGGCGGATGGCAACTTGTAGACAGTAACTGTGTGAAGGGACGGCGCAATTTTTTCAAAAAGCATCAGGCCAGAACAGAAATGAGAAATATCGAGAGAACTTAACGAAAACAAGCTGCGTCAAAAGTTTTCAGCGCTTTCAGTTCATGGCGAATCATGCGAGCGACCTGGAGGGAAAAATACGCTAGACTGGGTATCAAATAGCCGGAGTTATTCGGCGTCAAGAACGCGCCATGTAAAGAGGTGCAAGCCATCATATGCCATTATTGCACGAGACTCGTTTCACGATTGCGAACAATGTTTGCGCAAGAATATCACTGTTTCCAGAAGTCTTCATTCAGACAGTTAGCAAAAAAAAAAAAACGATGCGTGTGTTCTTACTACCTAAGTCCGTTCAGATACTCCTTCTACTAGTAATACTACCAATTTATTTTTTTGTACTTATGATCGAAGCTGTTCCTCTCCTCGAGGAGGTCAAGACAGTAAACAGAGTGGCTGCGGTTAACAGAGGATGTCAAAAGAATGCACCCACTTAAGAAATTTACTCTACAAAGTTTAGGGCCCTTCTTGAAATGCATTTCTGGCTATTCGCAACCGCAATTGACAAAACAGCAGCGCGGGTAAGCGCGAGAGACCATGTGTTCGTGATCGAGAATTTTTCGCTTCGAAAAATTTTTGTTGGCAGAAAAAACTAGAAACCCGTTCTTTATGCTCGTAAGAACATGATATACAGAAATATTAGGTAAATTAAAGATGCCGACCATGCATCTGTGCCATGATCTTGTATGAAATATTTCTGCATTACGTATCTGGACCCCGTGTTCTCGTTCTCCGAGTCTGAGTTTTTACGTCGCATAGAACGGCTTTTTTTTAGTTTATGGCGTGTTCTTAATGGGACTCTTGATTTAATTCACCAACCTCTGATTGCAACATAGGCCACATTTTAAGGCTAGTAAGCAGTTTTTAAATAAAAAAAAAGCCCTGCAGAAATTTGGCATTGAATATAGCAAGAGCTCCTTGTGTCCGGAGCACGTAAGATTTAATGCATACCAAGAAGCCACCAGAGATGTGTAATACGATCAGCAAACTTAGAGACGAAGCAGTAAAAAAACTGCGCGAACTAAACTTTAGGCAAATTCTTGCGTTATTTAACTAAAAGGACAGCACTTCTTCGAGCCTGCATTCAGATTCCGCATGCAAGCATTTTTTTTTCCATCTAAAGTTCACAGATTCTGCGAAGAAGATCGGAGTTGAATTTACTATTCTAATAGAGTCCGCTGTCGTAAATCGGAGCGAGTAGGAAAATTAAACGTGGCTTCAGCGTTGGAGGTCCAAAGCAATCAAGCCCTCCTCATTCGCCTGATAGAATGCCGTAAAAAAATCTTGTCGTTGATTTAAATGAGAAGTCAGATGAAAGAATACGCAACTTTGCAGAACCGTGCGCATAATAGAAAATCTTATTAGACGAGTACCGGATGTTGCTTTCAAACGACAGATTCATTTAGCGTATTAATTAAATCAGGCCTCTCAGGCAGAGCAGAATAAATAACGACGAATAAAAATGACCTAATTAACCAGGATTTAATGTACAGTTTGCTGGAACCAGGAACTTGCGTAAACGCGCATCAGCTTGACAGTTCTGGTCGTGCGTGCTGTCGATTGTTGACCTCTTCTATCTTGGGCTACAAAACCCCAATCATCAATAATTGACAAAATTGAGGCACTAGGCTAAAGCTAAAAGTAGGATAGGAATGGATTGAAACAGCGCTAAATAGTATTTAATTTAGGGCAGGAAGAACCTTGGTGAGCTTCAGCTAGCTACAACCCTCATGGCCTGATTACGCTTTTTTTATGTTACATAGCAAGCACGAGTTCTGAAAAAGGAAATTAATAGTTGGTCGTCCTTCATCATCGTCTATAATATGTTGGTGTTGTCGGTAACCTAAGAAAGAGATATTAATATAATTGCACCAATTAAACTGGCTCAGCCATGATATTTTTACTTATGCATGTGATTCGTACTCATGCTACTCGCGCTCTTGTTGCTCGCGATGAAAATTCAGCAGCTGTACAAAGTGCGTAGCAAGTAATTTAGTGACGTGCAGAGCTAATCACATATCTTACCACTAACTAACGCGTGTTGTAAGCTAGTTGTTAGAGTTATTGGTAAATTTTCTCCGGCTATAATGATGGCAGGTTTCGTCCCAGGTTCATCGCGCATGAAAAACTGTGAAGAACATTTAACTGAACTTGTATTTTTTTCTTCTCTACAGATATTTGTATGTATTGCAGCGGTGTGAAAACTTAGTATTTTAATATCGATGTCTCACGACTGTGTCAAAATGTTCACAGAATGGAAGCTTTCAGCGACGCCAATGGCATTTTTTCTCTTATTTACATTCGTATGTTGGGCAGCGAACTTCATGTTTTCCCTTTCAAAAATGCTTTTGTCCAGAATTGTTCGGTATAAACAACAGTAACATCAACTTTACCTAACTATGACGAGCTGACTGTTTGTCAATCATCTGCATTATTTATTTCTTACAACGAGACATAACCAATGAGTAAACAACAGCTTACTTATTCTCATTAGGTTTAGCGCATAGCGTAAACCTAACTTTCACTTCTTTGCGAAAGTGTCACTTCAGCTTTCCCTTGCCCTTGACAGAATGCGCAATAGTAGCGATGTAGAGATTTTATAGACGCATTATGAAACTGTTGCTCACAAATGTATGTCTTTTTTTACGCTCACTAAGATCAAAAGAGTGGAAAATACCAGTCCGTGGAGAGCACGTAACATAATTCATTCAAAGCGAGAAATGCGGCGTGCAAGGCAAGAATTTGATTGCAAAGATTGTACTTGTCCACTGCATTTCATGCACATTTGTGAAGATCTCCGAAAAAGTCCTGGAGGTACCTCTCCTGTTCTAAAACCGAATTGAATGGTGTTGAGGAGGATGTAAATGTTTTCAACGTTCGATCTAAAATTGCTGATGCATTTAACAACTTTTTCAATCTGCCTGTGTTTCAATGTTCAATAATAGCACAACGGTAGCCCCCGCCGACCATAGTAATAAAAAAGTGGTGATCTCAAAAGAAGGTCAGCGGTCTTGTTATTAAAGAAAGATCCGACAAAATCATCAGGTCTCGATATGATGCAAAATGTGTTTCTGAGCCGTTATTGCGAATGTGTCTCAGAATTTCTGATCAAGGTTTTTACTGTCTTTGTGCATGAATGCTCTGATCTAACTGACTAGCTGCTGACGACGGCTACACCGCTCTTCAAATTTAGTAATAAAATAAATACAAAATGATCTCGTCTTACATCTATTCTACCTTATTGGCGAAAATTACTCGAACATCTAAGAGTTAAATATCTAGTGGAATATCACGAAACAGCAGGCCCTTTTTATAACAGGCACCATGGTTTCAAAACTTTGCTTGTCGACAGTACTTGACTTTTTGAAACTTCATATTCTCCGCAGCAATAAACTCAATAAAGAAAATTGATGTGATCGCAATAGATTTGTCAGAAGCATTTCACAAAATGCGTCATGTTAAACGTCTGAAAAAAGTGCACGCAGATAGTTTTGATTTGAATATTATTGAATGGGTTCGCGCTTATCTTGTTAACAAGAAATAATTTTTTCAAATAGCCGGTGAATGCACACGCGGATCGCATGTTCCGATATTCTTCAGGGTTATATTCTGGTCCGGTATTATTTTAATTCTACGTCAATGATATTGCAGAAGATATAAGCCGTCATGTGGAAGTGCGACTGCTTGCCGACAATTGCCTCTTGTTCTGCCATGTAAGAAATGTTTACGATCAAGTGTTGCTAATTAAGTGTTTGAAAAATGTCTTCAAATGGTGCATGAAATGGGACCTGCAAATGAATCCACGCAAAGCCACCGCCATGAGTGATAATAATAAAAAATTGCCGCTTGTTTGTTTCATATAGTATTGACAGCATTCTGACCCAAAAGTGTAGTTAACTATTAACTAGTAGTAAAAGTGTGGCAGAGTGAGCATCGTAGAGACAATTCAGTACTTTCATTACCTGTCTGATCGGCTGAAAAAGTTTGGCTCAGAGCACGACGGCTAGGTTTGATTTTTTAGTTAGGAACAGGTTTAGCCACCTGTGCACAGTCATTGAAAGAGACAACAAAATGGAATCCCCATGAGCGGCAATATATATACAGTGAGGAACTTCAAACAATATGTGACTAGTGTCCAGGAAGTTGGACACTGTATTCCGTTCGCCTGCACAAAACGCTTCGCTGGACTGGAAGATGTGTCAACATTCACTTAATAGAAGACAAGAAAGGCGCCTCATCATCTTACTTGTGCAGTTAATGCGGACAATCTACTGCGCACCGGGAGCGTTAAGCCTCCCGTTCTGCAGAATATTCGTTGTCGTCGTCGGCGTTGTGAGCGAAATATTCCGAGGCACAACTTAGGGCCAGATGGGCCACAAAGCTCAAGTGACCTTGTGGCGCCATCATAACCTGCCCACGAGATTGTGAGCAAAGTGCCCACTATAGCAGGTTGCAGCTAACTTAATGATTGGTCGCGGGAGGTCGCTCGGAAAGAACAACCCCGGGCGCAAAAGCCATGCCCGTGGCAGCAGGTGGCATCGCAGGACAGTGGCCTATCGCTTAACAGCTGCACTGCTGCATCAGTAGAAGTGTGAGGACTCCCAGGGATCTAGGAATGTGAAATCTAGAATAACCAGTTCCGCATATAGGGGCTATCGCTATCACTTTATACCGTAAGGCGAAGCTTAAGTCTTCCTCCCATTGTTTTTTTTCTAAAGTGCACAGATTTGGAACAAAAACAGGGACAAGACTACGAAAGTGTTAGAGGAGAAGCTTGACATAAAAGGAAATGTATACGCGCACATAATCTGTTATGAGTAGTTTTCCCGTCGGATGTTTGCGCTCTACCCGTTGAGGTAGCTGCGATGACTAACGCTGCCAAAAAGTATGTGGGCCTCAGGATTTACTCCACGTCTTCGCCATCAACAAAAGGCAGGCATCACTACAGCGACAGTATTAGCTTAGAAGAGCATAAACAGTTGGCAAATTTTTTATTTGCTTGTTTTCTTAGTGCCTACAGAAAGCGCGTATATCTGCGCACACTTATTTATTCATTGTATTTTCCTATAAAAAATGCGTTGTCAATAAGAGCCGCTCGTTTTCTTCTTGCGTCAGTGTTCGTTGGATCGCGCGCTGCGCAGGATAATTGTAAGAAAGATTAATAAGTGAATTTACGCACACTGTCGAACTGATTTCGCGCGTATGGCAACGTAACACGGCCGAGCTAGCCACTCATACATGAGACTGCAACACCGTCTGGCGTCTCTTGCAGCCACGCATCGCTCAGAGTGCTTAAATTGTTCACATTGTAACATCACTGGCTGCTGCATCATCTGCATGTAGCGCGCGCAGTGAATTCAGGCCGGGATTGCAGACGCGCAATACTGCGCTCGCATTTGCATTTGGTTTGGGTCAGCGCTAATGGTCCGCCTGTGAGCCTGTACATGCAATATGGTTTATGATTTATAGGGTTTTAGCGTCTTAAATTTACTCAGGCTATGAGGGACGCAGTGAATAATATCAGAAACAAGGACTATACGCTCCATACCTCGCAGCAGCCAATGCACGCGCACGTGTTCGCAGTGCAAGACGCTCACATAAGCTCAAGCAATGGAAATATCTTGGACCATGGATCCTCTGCTGTTGGGACTTTCGTTACTTGAAGGGGTTTTGTTTGACAGGATACATTCTTGCAACGTCTTTATTTTTCGCTACTAGGCTTGCATCGAAGTTCCGGGACCAGCGCCGCCTTTTTTGTTTTCTATTAATTTGGTTCAATGATGGAGGCGTTGACTTTATTTAGTTCTACTCTTTCCTCGCCTTTTGTTCAGCCCGAGCAATGCTGTCAGTGAGATGCGTGACACGCAGTATCTGCTGACGTGCACGGTCAGCACTTTCGCGCCGATCGTCCGTGCGCCTGGAGCTGAGAAGCGGTGTGAGTACACGACTGGCCTGTTCGGCCGGATGTCACGCATTCGCACGATCGAAGTTCTTTCACGGCCAGACTAAGAAACAAGACAAAATTTGGAGGAATGTTGCTCGGATGGGGTGAGCTTTGTGAACCATAGTGATTTTGTTCTTACATATATGTAATTTTCTCCCACTTGTATCGATCAAGGAACATGAAGGAGCCTTCAATAACGCTGCTCACTTCTGGGAAATTCGCGGATGGATATCGTCAGCTCGATCTATTTTCTCTGTTCGCATTGGTCAGGTTGCCGGCCTTTCGATATCGTAGCGGGATTGCCAGTGTATATGACGTAAACACCAGAAACGCGCTTTTATTTTCTTTGAATGAAGCCCCATGCTTTTATGTAGCGCCGTTAAAAGATACTGATAAGGGGATGAAATAATACACAGAACCGTCTGTAACAATTTTACAACTCTTTTTGGTTTTCGCTGTGACCGAATACTGCATTTCCTCTTCATTGAAACATGATCGTTTCAAGGTCATGGCTGTGCGATGACATATGCAATAGGAACGTGCAGAGCTTTTAATTGCCCTTGAAACTGAAACCTTCACATATCCCTGTGTTTTTTCACTTGTCATCCATCCTTCGCTGCCGACCGTACCTTGACGCTGCTTCTGTCGCGTTATTGTAAATGTTGCAATAAAAATTGCCTAGGATAATACTCCCTCCCATGTGATTTATTGTTGAAATAATATGTGCTTTATATCGTTTGGGTTACAGTTTAGGGAGACCAATGGTTGCTATGATGTCAAAATGTAATTCAGGGGACGTGAGGCATCAACAAAAAACAGTTATATTCGAGCCATCTTTTTACTTGTCATTCCGGATGCCAGCAAGGTGGAGTAATGGTAATAGTGAACTAAAAACACAAAGAAACGATTACAACACAGTTTTATGTTTATGCCTCACATCACACAAATAAAAACTTACGCCGGAGATACCATCGGGCAACTGAAGCCAGAAATTGATTAACATGAGAAAATAAATGCTTTCATAAATTATTTACTTCAAATAAGCATATTACGAATGGTGACCGACACCTATTAATGTCGTGCGCAAAATTCTGCGACATCCTAAAGCAATTCCATCAGTGACGGTGACGCTGTTTATACTGCAAGGAAGTGCCCGGCATAGTTCTCGCTCCAGTACAATTAAATGCTAACCTAACATCACAAGTGGCTTCGAGTTGCTCATCAGGCGCACATGCAGTGACCGACATCAGGAATACGGCTTAGTAGCGTACAAAATTTCTGGACAGGTATGGTGCATTGCTATTTTACTGGGTATGCGCTGTTACATAAATGCGCAATCGTGAACCATCAGGAGATACAGCGGACTTGTCTATTACGATAACTGGGACATTATCTTTTTGGCTACCACTTGCTGTTCATATTGCAGCCCCCTCAGAAACGACAATGAAGAGAAGGCGTAGGTGCTGGTGAAAAAAAAAAACAAAGAAAGCTTAGGTGCTTAATGCGTGTAACCCTTGAATTGTTCTGCCGAAACATCGCTCGTAACATCCGCTAGGCAGTCGGGAACGTGAATATGAAGAGCGAGTCTAGGTGATATCTCTCTACACATCTCAGTGGCCAAGAAATATGATCCTTGAAACATAGAATGCCACAAGGCAGGAGAGACGGCGATGAAAATATTTTGGCAGTAGAGGCGTTGATTGAGGATAAGTAGAGACTTGCATGGAATACTTTCTTTAGGATTACAATAAATTCACACTATTTTATGGAAAAAAAGCAGATGTATGATTTTTAGCACAAGAAAAAAAAACCTGGCCAATATTTTGTACATATATGTGCGTCAGTATGTATGTCTAGAAGAGGAAAAAAAGGAAGTGCATGGGTCAGTCGCAAGCTTCACGAGTGCTCAGCGACTTTGGAACTCCGAGGCGAAAAAATTTTGATCTGCAGTGGTGAGTAGTGAGAAAATATTCTTATAATCGCGCTGTTCCTTGGATTCCAAATCCGCAGTATTTCTTTACGAGCACAGCTGTGTATGTTAGTGTGCTGGTGCAAGGAGTCTCACGTTCCAGAGCAACGCACTTAACTGCCTCGCACTGCTGCGCTGTGCACAAATGCATCCTCACAGCGCCTAACAAATTCACTGTACAGTTTGGTGTTTCCCTTTATACAATGGCTATCCAGGGCCGCCGCGGTGGCTGAGTGGTTATGGCGCTCGGCTGCTGGCCCGAAAGACGCGGGTTCGATCCCGGCTGCGGCGGTCGAATTTCGATGGAGGCGAAATTCTAGAGGCCCGTGTACTGCGCGATGTCAGTGCACGTTAAAGAACCCCAGGTGGTCGAAATTTCTGGAGCCCTTCACTACGGCGTCTCTCATAGCCTGAGTCGCTTTGTGACGTTAAACCCTCATAAACCAAACCAACCAATGGCTATCCAGTCGCGACCCGCACACAGACTTTGCTATCGTTTTCAGCGAAACATTTGACCTTTAAATGAAGCAAAAGTGAAAATGTAAACGCTTGAAAAGATATGCCAAGAAACAAGCCAGACCATTCTGCTCACCGTTCCTCGTGACTAATATTACCGCCCTTTATTTGCGGGGGGCGGGGCGGGGGGGGGGGGGGGGGGAGGGTGATGCGTCTATTTGTGGGCAGTACTAAATCTTTATGTCACATATTTCTCACTTTGGCACGCCAAGCTTAAAACCTTCCTGGAATCTTTAGAAACTGCCTTCGCTCTCTTCTCAGCATGTCGCTCAATATATATATATATATATATATATATGCATCTTAAAGAACGCTTGATGACTGTGTTGCTTTCTGTATTTCAGCAGGGATCGTGCATACTCCTGGAGCTTCGGTCCAGCAGCCATGTTTCAGACCTCAGCATGCTCGACGGGGATTCGCGCCTTGCTGCTCACTCTCATGGTGCTGCCGTTCAGTTGGACTCAAAATGACTTCGGCTTGGCCAGGTGTGGTGAGCTCTGTGGCGGCTTCGGGCCAACGCCGTGTGTCCCCGAGTGCCACTGTGTGCTCTACCAGTACAGCAGTTTCGGCACCTGCATGGCGCGGCTAGCGAATGACACGGACCCATTCTAGCTTAAAAACTTCTGTGGATAGCTACATTCAGCCCGCTGCTGATATCAGGTTTACATTGTACTTTTGAAAATAAAAAAAAAAAACTAAGAAGCCCTGTTTTCAGGCTCTCGCAGGAAAGTTTTGCCTGTCATTCTTGTTCAGCGATGCACTCTGTTTCTCGGAGGCAAGCGACAGACAGCCGGACGTTTGTCGGGGCCTTTCAACAAGGCAACTGCAATAAGGTTATAGCTACTTGTTTAGATACGGATTTGAACGCGAAAACACGCCCACTCTCGTAACTATTACTGAAAGAACTCGATGCGCTTCTATTTATATACGGAAGAGTCAAACATGCGAAAAAGAGAATCCACTCAAGAGGTTCGGTACACGGAAAAGCAACTGATATTTGTGCCTCCCAGTGTTGACTTTCCCTAGACGAACTCAGGGTCACGTATAAAAATCTGTATGTGTATTTAAGGCAAGCATGCTGGCTATTTGAGTTGTGGCTGGATTTCATCACATCTGAAATTTCTCTGAGGCACACTTTTATGCCGGGAAACGATGTTTTTAAGAGACTTGTGTATCGTTAGTTGCAAGAGTGAATTGGACTAGTATGGTGCGTTGCTTACCAAAAATATCTAATCCCGCTAAGTTGTTATCAACTGCCAACGCGGGCCATTATTTTGGGAATGTTTGAATACAATTAAGACAGGAGACGAAAGGGGACACACACAGGCGCAAACTTCAAGCATATTTATGCAGAAGTAGCAAGAAAAGCCAAACCCAGAAGAAAGCACAAAAAAACGGTTGTTATACCGTACATTCACAAAGTATCCCATCACCGAAATAAGATAGGTTCTTGCTCCAATGAAATTGTCCTATTCTCGGCCTCCACAGAACTGGCAGCACTGTGCAGAAATAGCTGCCCAATAAACCAGTTAAGCACAACGAATTTAGCTATGGCAAGAAAAATTATCGGTGTAGTTATGATTCTTTATACGTTCTTTTATTTTCCGGCACGTGGAAGAAACTTCGCAGACAAGCATCGCGTTACAGGTTAAAATTTATTCGTTCGTATCATCCGAGTCAAAAGCCCATTCCGCATCCTTACATGCTATGTGAATGAGTACCCTTCACACACAGTGCTCATCAATAGGGTATGAGATTCAGCCCCGGGGCAGCGAAACCCGCACTCCGGCAGCATTCTTGCTTTGCATCGGAGATGGCCGCAAATCAACATGGAATCCAGACTCTCAACACAGTTGAAACCATCGCACAGGTTGTCCTCATCTGCACGTTCTTAAATTCTGGCAAGAGTACGTCTTTTACGTCGCTGCTGGCATCCCTTTCGCCGGCCACGCTTCCGTCTCCACCAAGGTCTGGCGCGAACCTTAGCGTGTCGCACCCGCGGAAGGAAGTGTGGCTTCTCTTTAACAATCCTGCCAACCATTGTTACGGTTTATCGGAAAATATGTATAAATACAGTCTTTCAGAAAAGGTCTATAGTCCATGGAGTTTTTGTTTTTCACATTACTTCACCGATCTCATAGCCGGACCGGGCTTCACAGTGGCGTAAAAGGGCTATCGCGCATAGAACGGATCTACAAAGTTAAATGCTCAATAAGTTTTTCCCCCGCAGAATGCATGATGGCCAGAATGGCAAAAAAACAAGATAAAATTTTTATAGCCGAAATAAAAGATTACATCAGTATCCGCAAAGGCAAAAAAAAAGAGGAATCTAAGTTCACTAAGTTTTTTCTCTCGTTTTTTGCTCCTCATACGTGAGGCCAGAGTGCCAAATTATTTTGAGGCAACTTCGAAGCCAGTGAGTTCTGGTCACTGAACTTAAGTAGATGAAGTGCACAAAAGACAATACACAGACAAATAATAGCACGAAACAGGCGCTGTCTCGTGTCTCTCTCTGGGCTGTCTTTGTAAGCTTAATCTACTTAAGCAATGCACCAACTTGCCCAAGAACGTGTTCTACGGGTCACTGAACTTGCTAGTGTGAGTTCATTCTCCGCATTCCTTGCTGGAGCTACGAACTTGTGATGGTAGATAAAGAGAGCAAGGGGTGCGAATAACGCGCGCCCTCAGATCTTACTCACCAACAAAAACACTTGCTCCTTTAGTTTTCTGAAGCCTGAGGGCGAGCCCGAGTTCATTCACATTCCAGACAATACGTCACTGTTTGGAAACGTACAGCAGAGAAACAAACGTGTTTCTCCTTTCCTGATATAAGTAACGAAATGACTGAAAAGTGCTGCTGTAGAAAAAAACAATTCAAAGGTTAACTCCTATTAAATGTTGCAAAACAGGTGCATTTGTAGCCAGCAGTTGCTAACCGCGCAAGGCAACATCAGTCATTTCTGGCTGCGTGTTGTTGCGAAAAAAACTTTGCGTCGGCGGTCTCCCTTCAAGGTTGTGGAAAAAGACGTCATCTGCGCCTCAGGAGGTGATTTCTGCTCTCATGGATGCAATGGCATCCTCTGAACGAATACTGTGAACAAAAGCTGTTAACCCGCAAGAAATAAACTAAATGTTGTTGAATGGGCAGGAATTGCTACTAAATAAATACGATATGCAACGCAGGACCTCTACAGTCGGCTTTTTTCTTACTTTTAACCACCTTGCGCTTAAAAGCACCGCATAGCCTAAAATGTAAAAAAAGAAAAAGAATTTCGAATTTTTACCAGTTGCGAATGCCGAAACCTGTCCGAAGATTATTCAGTCACTCGAACTCTATTCTACTCTTTTGTGAATCAATAAAAACGTGGTTTCCAATAGCAAAGGGACGGTGCGGGCACAATGAATTTCTATGAAACTTCCACCCACTTAAGTTTGAGCTGTAGAAAATGAAGACGAAAGCGAAATTTAGAATTTTGATAGGCCCAGCAGATTCTTAGACAGTAGTGAGGGGAAGCAAAAATGTTATATAGTATGTTTCATTGAATGCTGGCACTTTTTAGTTATAGCTCTTGTCATCTTGTGTGAGGCACGCCATTTCTTGGCATCTCTGCAGTTATCTCCAGAGTTGTCTTTCGTCATTTGTTGTAGACATAGAAAAAACTAATAAAATTATTCGGCAGTTGCTTTTTAAATGTTAGCTACCGAAAGCGACCCCTGTAAAAGGCTGTGCCCGAAAAACCCCGACACTTAATGTGCATGTGTGATCCAGAACACGAACGAGGCCTTTTGTTTCGAACAATCACTCAAATCACTTCTTAACGCCATAAAACCAGTTTTCCAGACCCTAGCTCACCCAAGGTCTCTCAAGAAGTGTCTCCATTCAATAACTGAACATGCTGACGAGTCTTTTACCTCACCGTCTCGGAATGCGCACCAAATGATGCCTTCGCTAGAAAGCACATGTTCGCATTCCCACCTTAGATCTAACGCTGCTCTCCAATTTAATGGTGGCAGCATGGCCTGAGTTAACGCCGTCAAGGCATATGGGATATTACCGACGTGCTAAATCGGGCCTGGTTACGTAAGGTGGGCAGTCGTCAAAAGTAATTTACTTGTTGAGATCCAAGACAGATTACAAAAGATTATCGACTAGACACCTCGTGACTGCGAAACAAATGCTCAAGTGCATGTGGTCTCCGGGCGACAAAAAGTGAAGTAAATTTTCTCTTCTTTACTGCACCTTGAACACAAAAAAAACCTGTTTTTATACTGTTGATCTATTATTAAAAAAAAACTAAAATACCTTACACTGCGATGCACAGGTTTTGAACAAGATTGGTAGACTTCTTTAACTTGGTTTTTTATCGAAATTTTAGGCAAGAAAGAGCAAACAATATTAATTTGCAAAACATAACAAAAAAGTAAAATTCATTATACAACCATAATTAAAGATCTTGTAAATGAAAAGAGAGTTTGAAATGAAATTAAAGAAACATAAGTAATTTGGTAGTTTCCGTGAAAACGGGTTTAAATATGCCTAAAAATACATGAGAATCTAAGGCCTTTCCTGCGCCTTCAAAGATGCACCTTCGCAATGTTGCGTCACAGTTGCATTTTTTTTTGTAGGATGGGCCCCACGGTCGCTTTTTAGTAACTTTTACCGGCACTGTTTTATTCAATCTGAAAACAAGCAGCTGAGCAGCAACTCCGACATTTGCTATTAAGCTGAAGCACTAACTTTATCGGGGTGCGTGGCACTGCGGAATATTCAAGTTTATCTCAATGTTTATATGATCGCAAGTACCGTATCATCTAGCTATGTTGCGGCCGATTGGAATGCCCACATTCAAGACTGCTCTGAGGGGATACAACTTGGACAGTTTTTGGGAATCAGAAGATTTATTTTAGTTATTTTTGCGATTATTCTTCTTCCAAGGAATAAAGAAAAGAAACTGGAGAGTATTGTGATAAGAAAGCCAAAGTGTAACGTAGTCTTACATTACCCTCGTTTTGCCAGCGCCATTGAGTTTATTGCGTTCCTCGTACCCTCAAGGAAGAAACAACACTAACATCAGAAGCTGAAGTACATTAAGCTTGAGAGCGATCAATAATGCGCCGATCAAACATTACCGCAATGAAATTATCCGCGGTGTGAATCCATATGCATGTACTGCTGCGGTGAAGGAAGAAAGTTACGAGAGTCGCGGATGATATCTTGATTTTCCGACTGTTCCATGCAAACTCACCTCAGAATGCGGGGCAAATCATTATTGGCGTAGCGTCCGGCTTTGTATAACGCAAGCTGTGTTTTTACAAAATCCTATACTGTCACTGTGTCGTGGTAAATAGTGAAATGTCTTTTAACGCACTGAACTGAAGGAAAAAAAATCACGCCATGATAACACTATGCCATGATGGCATAATGGCTACAACGTTGCGCAACTGAGCACGAAGTGAAGGCCAACCGTGGATGGTGTCAAATGGCTCTTCCTTGTACACAACCTTACATACGCCGCCACCAGCAGGTGCACACAATTTGGCTTCTAAGGCCAATGCAGTAAAACATTCTGGGTCCCATTAAACGCCACGTTCATTACTTTGTCTTCTCTCAACCTCTCTGTTACCTCCTTCCGAAGATACTGGATGAAGCTTATAACTACAGAAGACACGCACTGTTTTCACATCTATATACAGTATTAATACTAAAGCTTTTTCGGTAAGGCTGTCTAAATGCCTGTTGATGCCGCATTGGTGTCCGTTATCCACTTTTCCGATCACAGCGCCTCGCTCCACGCTTCTTATCACTCACAAATCCGTCTCGCCAGTGGGCTCCTGGTCACTGTCGTTCGTCACTGTAGTTCGAATTCCTTCATCTTCATTTTGATTAGAGAAACAACGGCCATTTACACGTGTGCGAAAATTAAGGCCACACTGCTTACAGCAGACTTCCTCTCGCTTGGAGTCGTAATTTCTTTTCTGGGAAACCGTTAGTGAAAACTTTTGAGCGTTAGTGAGAGAGGTTGCTGGGGAAGACCGGCCTGGTCTCTCACAAGCCCCAGCAGTGGCAGCATCTGCCATCGCAAGGCAGCGGTATGAGGACTCCCGGAGATCTTTGAATGTCAAGCCGAGAATGAGCGATTCCGAATATATGGGCATTAACCCATTAACGCTAAGGCGCCATACCCTTAAGGGGCAGAAGATTAAGTGTCCCCTCCCGTTTTATTGCGCTAGCTCTAATGTCCCCACTCAGTGGTTTCAGCTATCTTTGTCTGAAGTCCGCTTGGCCTTGATAATGAAGCTTCGAACCAAAACCGAAACCGAACAGAAAACCGAAGTGTTCGTTGACCTAATTTGGATGCGACCTAACCACGTTAAATCGTCCGTCATTTTCTGATATTGCACCAGAAGAGGGACTTATTTTGCCTGATATTTCGGTTATCAATTCGCTCGCGTGCAGAGTGCCCGTTTTATTTTTTTTGGCATCTGAACACTTCTCCTCGCTAAATTTGCATTAGTAGTATTATGTTCGTTTCCCAAGGTCACGGGTCGCCTCCAGTCCGAAGTCCTACCGCCGATGCGATCAGCCCCTTTAGCGGTGCGGTATGAAACTACTGTCCTTGGCGCGTGTTGAAAGGTTGCAGCGGAGTAACATAACGCTTTAGAGTAGCTTCCTTTCCTTCTGGTTTTGTCAACCACCTGCCAGCTTACACTCATGCAGAGAGACCTCGAGCGAGTCTCCACTTGTGTAAAGTTGCCGCTGTACTCCTGTGGTTGAACCGCTGCCTGTTGTTCTCGTTCTTTCATAAACTAAAGGTTTAGTTACATTACGGCTCTCCGCATTCAGGCAACACAATACAGCAGGTCCACACGCTTGAAACGCAGGAAAACTAATCGAGCGCGTTGCAGCAGCACTGTGACAGGCGTCTGTTGGCGCGGAGTACGTCTGGCACTAAGCATGGGCGAGGTGTAAAGGCGAGAGCTGCTCATGCTGACCTTGCGTACCATTGTGGGATCGCATTAGCCTAAGCACTTGTATTAAACATTTAGGCCTAAGCATTTCTTTCTGCTGCCTTTCTTTCAAATTTTTTATCGTTTACCTCCCACTACTCTGAAGGCAAGAAAATATGCCTCAGGACCAGAAAGCCTGTTACGTACAATATATAAACCTTTAATTTCCTTTGGCAAAAATCTTCACTGCCTTCTTAGACTGCTAACGGTAAGGAAGGCTAGTGTATACTTTCGGTATTGCTTTAATCGAAAGGAAAGCAATGATCAAAATGCGCAGCTTCAGCACTGGAAGAAATTAAACAATAGGCTAAAATGCTCATATATTCAAATGGTTCTGCCAAACTATACAATGAGTGAAATGAAAGACTATTTATGATCCGTCAAGCTTATCATTAGGTTTCTCGGACTAGCTTTCCCAGTGAACGGAAGGCGCTGATGCCCTTTAAGTTATACAAAAGTGGTCAACCATAAAAAGAAAAAAAAATGTGGCTCAAATCCACGCACTGAAAGTGGTTGTACAGCGAAGCTGTAATACGACACCTAATTACCCATTGCGACGTCACTTGGAAATTCACACACGTGGCTCTAGAAATAGTGAAACTAGAGATAATTCAAATATACTTGAGCTATCAGCTGTATGCCTGGCTTCAAAGGTATGCATTTTGCATTCAATTTTTAGCCTGGCGTTTTTTGCTTAAGACAACAACACGAAAACGCAACCGCAATCTTTACCGGGAAACACACGCGGTGAGAAGGAACGTGCTTCGCATTGCTTGCAGGTGCCGTTATCATACATTATGCGGTTTGCACTTGACACGAGGACTTCGAACGACGTCAAACCTTTTCGAAGCAGCTGCAAACTTGATGTTTATCGGAACGCGTAGTCGTACTTGTCGGCAACGCGCGTCGAAAATATTCCTTCCCTTGCGGCGCGGTTTGGGTGCCCAGCGAGATATGTCAGACAGGCGTGATTTCCTTTCCTTAAACCAAATTGCCTTTCAATTTCATTGCCCTGTGGCGTGGTTCGGGTGTCCACCAAGATGTTTCCTTTCCTTAAATTGTCCAACGGGCGAGGCGTCGCACAAAACGGACGAAGGCGTTCCGTAGACTCCGCAACGCTGCAACACGCTGTCGCGTCCCGCTCTTAAAGATGAAGCTTAAGTGTTCTCCCATTTTTAAAATCTTTTTGTTCACTTTTTTATTATTTTTTGAAAGCTATGTCAGCGTCGTTATCATACACTATGCGGTTTGCACTCCACACGCGGGCTTCGAATGACGCAACCCCTTTCGAAGCAGCTGCAAACCTAATGTTTATCGAAACGGGTCGGACGGTGTTCTCATTGTTCACAGGAGCCTTATCATCCATCATGTGCTTTTGATGCTTGCTTTGAGGTTTTTCTTTAGCCTGACGTTTTTTTCTGATGACGACGACGACACAAGAATTTCCTTGGAGGGTAGAGGTATACAGCTTCGCTGTAAAATTGGAGGGCGCTAATAATTGGTTTTTGGGGAAAGGAAATGGCGCTGTATCTGTCTCATATATCGTTGGACACCTGAACCGCGCCGTAAGGGAAGGGATAAGGGAGGGAGTGAAAGAAGAAAGGAAGAGAGAGGTGCCGTAGTGGAGGGCTCTGGAATAATTTCGACCACCTGGGGATCTTTAACTTGCACCGACGTTAAAGATCCCCAGGTGGTCGAAATTATTCCGGAAGTTTCCTCTTTAAGATTGGCACGCGACAGCCTGTTGCAGCGTTGCCGAGGAGTTCACGGAACGCCATGGCCCTTTCGGCGGTACTTTGTGCCCGTTGGCCAATTTTTGGAAAGGAAACAACGCCTGTCTTATATGTCCCGTTGGAAACGCAAACCGCGCCGTAAGTGAAGGAAAATAAAATAATAATAATTGGTTTTTTGGGGAAAATAAATGGCGCAGTATCTGTTTCATATATCTCTGGACACCTGAACCTCGCCGTAAGGGAATAGATAAAGGAGGGGGTGAAATAAAAAGGGCTCCAGAATATATATATATATATATATATATATATATATATATATATATATATATATATATATATATATATATATATATATATATATATATATATATATATATATATATATATATATATAATAGTGGGAGTAGTAAGGGTTGCTCAACAGGCCAGTGAAAACTTGCACAGTGAAAAGGTCACAACTGGTTCGACTATCTAGGTTTATTCATCAACGGTTTCAGACGATCGACCGTCCTTCTTCAGGGTTAAGTCGAATGTGTATATATATATATATATATATATATATATATATATATATATATATATATATATATATATATATATATACACACATATATATATATATATATATATATCCCCAAGTGGTCGAAATTATTCCGGAGGCCTCCACTACGGCACCTCTTTCTTCCTTTCTTCTTTCACTCCCTCCTTTATCCTTTCTCTTACGGCGCGGTTCTTGTGTCCAACGATATACGAGACAGACAATGCGCCATTTCCTTTCCCCAAAACCAATTAATATTAATATTTCATTGGCTCAGTGGTTAGGAAAATAAAATGAAAATTGACTTTAAGGAGAGGAAGTGACGCGTCGGAGATATTTCTCGTTCGGGCGCAGTGGGGCCGTGTGGGCACGCAAGAATCACGCGGTGAGCGGCGAACAACGCAGCGAGCATCCGAAGCACGTTCGCCACGAAGCTTGAGGCTTGCTGCCCGCTCGTTCGGCGCGGAAGCTATGCTGGCGTTCGTGGCATCGGGCTTGTCGAGAACGATGTGCCGACGAACTATGACTGCAACTTGAGTCCCGCGCGTTTCGGCAAGGCGCCTGGCAGCGCTTCTACGTGGTTTGCCGCTCCGCGCGTTCGTTTCACCGTACGTAACCGAGCGATTTGTCTAACGGGCAAGGCGTCGCGCCGAACGGGCGATGGCGTTCCGTAGACTCCCTGGCTGTGTTGCAACACGCTGTCGCGTGGCACTCTTAAAGGCGAAGCTTAAGCGTCCTCCAATTTTTCTCCACAACGGTTTGATACGCAAAAGCTGCCAGGTGGATCCTCCCCCGCGGGGCCTGGAGCACCTTACCACTTGGGAGGCTTGGGAGACCCTACTGCGCTCCGAGGACCCGGCCAAGCAAGCCATCGCCACAGGCCGGGCTGCTAGCGTCATGAGCCTCCGGGACAATAGAGAGTTTTAGTTTCACGTACGCAGAGGCTTCACGTACGTAGAGCTCTTACGGGTGACCAGTGCGCATGCGCAGAACGCAATGGGTATGCGCGAGTCTCACGTACGTACGTGGGATTCGGATTTTTACGTTGCGGTCTTTGCGTCGCTTGCGTACGTAGCGTTGACAAACATGGCGGCGCCCTGCCCGCCGCTTCACAGCGATAACAGCTTCGTCGCTAATCCCTCGACGCGATATCGTGTTCTGAACTGTTGTATTCGCCTTCGATTTGCTCATTCTTACCCTAGCATAAGGTTTCAAGCGACAAATAGCTTTTGTTTTTCAGACAGAAGGACGACTTTTCAGCTGTTAAGCCTGACGAAGTAGCGTTGGTCGTCGTCATAGCAACGGTCTCGCTATGAATGGCTTGGCTTACAGACTTGTCTTGGATGATTGAGGCTACAACCAGTGTCTGTGTTTCTTAGTAGATGACGCTAGGCGTAACGCGCGGCGTGCGTCGAGTACGTGTAACTATAAGGGTTTCAAACGACCTGCGTGCAAGCTACGTAGACTTCTCACGTTTGCGTACGTGAACCCTCTACGTACGTGAAACTAAAACACTCTATTAACGTTTGTGTGCAGTGGGGCCGTGCGGGGGCCCAAGGACCGGTGCGTCCCAAACTCCCCTGTATGTAATAAAGTTACACCACCACCACCAAAAGCTGCCAGAACAACTCATGGACAACATAAGGGTCATGTACAAAGGTTTTTGCAGTGCTGTGGGATAGTGAGGGCACACATAAATGAGGTTGACCGCAAAGATGCTGCATGCGCAGCAATTCAGAGCAATAGCATTTTTCAGCGAGATCGAGTTTACGAACGCAATGTGTTTATATATTATAAGGTATTACTATAACAATCAATATGTCTGCAGATCTCCTCTCGGCAGGCATGCATTTAATTTGCTATGAACGCTTTTGCTATCGGAAAAAATCTCTTCTTTGGTTTTCTATGACAGTATTAAAAAAACTTATTTAAGTCTTTAGTGGAAAAACTTTAAAAGAAATATTTTGCTACATGTCAGAAGAATGGACTATTAGCTTCAATAATTCATAACAGTATCCTATAATATTCTAATATTCAAAATTTTTGTCCAAGAATGCCGGACATGAAGGACAAAATTACATCTCTGACTCACTTCACAGTGTTGTGGGTTCAGTACAGCATATCTACGACCAGCGAACTGAATTTCATACAGACTGCATCGCTAAGCTCCCGTTTCCAGATTAAGGTTTCTTGACGGCTTGCTCTACAGCACTTAAATGATGCTTGTATTAAATTAGCAGCATTACATGAGTCACAAATGTTGGCCAGAGCGTAAGAACAACGTAGAATGCAACTAGAGGTCTAAGGTCGTCGCACTGTGCTGGAAGGTAGGGGTGCAGAAAAAAGCAATATTTCACGCATTGCTTATAATTGAAATTTCCACCAATGATATGTGCATGCTAGTTGTCGACTTTGGTGCTCTTTCTTACGGATTTTATGGAGAAGCAAGTATGGAAGTCCACACCTGCAGGCTGTGTGTGATTAGAGCCTAAATCTTTTCACCCACTCTGCCATCATATATGTTTTCCATGCAGCATTTTTTCAATGGTCAACATTTCGTTTTGCTTCAACACATAATCCAATGCACTGCTTGTGTTCAACCATCAAAGCTGCTTTTCAACTTTGTTTTACTTCATATCACATGCCCTACGAAAAAATCTCTCCGGCGCACATGGCGCAGGTAGTTTCCAGTGCTCTATAGAGGCGCATGGGATGGTAGCAGAGGAAGACGAAAAAACTGCGTGAACAAGTACGGGTGGTTCTGTTCCCACAGATGCCGCACTGATTTGTTTCTGCGTGTGTTTGATATCTGAAAGTAGTCTGAAACACTTCAATCTCTGCGCAGCGTGGTTTCCTTGCAAATTGGAAAACGAATGCGATCATCAAAGAGGCAAAGAAAATACCACGAAAACCAGCAACTTTTGGAGCAGTGAGGGACAAACGGGAGAACATCTGCTACCAATGTCGCTGCTTCGCTGATAGAATTGAAATGAAATAATCAAACATAGCATGAAGAACAAGCAAAACAGAGGGAAGCAAAACAGAGACGTGGCTGGCACGGCAACACATTGTTGTCATGGCTTGGTGGTCGTGTAAACAAAACAGCATGTGTTTCTGTTTTATTCTGGCCTGCTCGACACTTGGCCTCAGGTGCGCTGAGTGAAAGCGCAAGTCAGCTGGAGAAGAAGCACCACCGTCTGCATCTGTTTCCTGCAGAGTTTGTCAGACACAAGTGCCCGCGCAGCCATAAAAAAAAGATAAAAACAGACTTTGTATAAAGCAGAGGAAAATGAGGAAACACGCGACGCTCTCAGGGTCAAACAAAGCCTGGATATCCTTCCCACGAGCTTTTCACATATATAAGTAAAAAACTGTCGCGAGCTGGCCTCCAACCTGACTAAAGAAGTTGCTGTGGATCAACTCAGCTGTGCCAGGTTATAGAGAGCGAAAGCTCTGTTAAGCATGGTTAGTCAAGCTTTAGCTTAGGTTCCTCTTTACAGTTTCAAGGCCTCAGCGAGATCAAATTGTTTCAGCGAGAGCAAATGACGTCATGCATCCCCTGCCACAAGCGCAAGAGCGAGCGCCAGAGCGGCGGTCGGCGCTCGTGACTGGCGGGCTCAAGAGTGAATCAAGTGACACATCACGCGACACAACGGGCGAGAAGGAGCGGCTGAGAAGCAGCCAGCGCAGCCGCGGACGTGAATGCCAAGCGTGCGGTTGTGGCGACGAAGGTGAAGATGAAGATGAAGGTCGAGGCACCTGTCAGGTGCCATTGACCTTCAGACCTTCAGATGACCGGATGGGAGGAACAGAGATTTTCGCTCTAAAAACGTATGCTATATGGTACGAGAAACCGTCCCACCTCGACATCTCGGTGGACGCCTGAACCGCGTCTTAAGAAATAAAGTCAGGGCAGGCATCCAATTCATGGTGTATATGCCATCGGTTCGAACCCCTTTCGCAAGCTAGCCTCTAAATTTACTAAAAAATGTAAGCTATATGCAAACGCAAATCGTATGACTCCGTTTGCTCGATTTTTGAGCGAACGTAGTCGGCAATTCTGCCACCACACTGTTGTCAGCGAGTGATGGATATACGAGACAAAGAAAAAAAAAACAGGATTGTACTAAGGCTTGCTTAAGAGCGGAAGTGCGAAAGCCTTTTCCATTGCATTTTCTCTGTCCATTTTAAATTGTATTTTCTTCCCTTTTTTGTTTTGTTTTCAAGTTCTTTTTAAACTTTATTTTTTATTGTTCCGTTTCTCAATTTCATTTCTAATTTCTATTTCCTTTCTTTTTGTATTTTTATCGTTAATTTTTAGCTCTTCCACAACTATCATCGTCACTGTCATCACCATCGTTATCTCCAGCTATCACTACCGATATCATCATCACTGTCGCTATTTATCTCTTGCGCTATCACTATCAGTAGCTATTATCACTATCAGTAGCTATCATTATCAATATTACTACCATCACTATCTCTACCACTATCGGTAGCTATCATTACATATATGTTGTTTATCAACCATTGCTTAATCAACTGTTGCTTAATCAACCGTTGCTTAACAGTTCGGGTGGACAACTTTCGTCTACAACTTCCCGTCACGCCACTCATGAGCCATAAAGGCTTACGCCTTAATAATTGTTATTGTGTGGAGTTCGGGCGCTCTGCTTTCTGTGCATTCTATGCCCGCTTGATGACGTCACCGTGTTTATCTAGCGAATGGGGCTAGAAAGGCTTCACTCGTCTGAGTGCCGTGATGGGAACGTCATCGGATTCAGAGACGTTGGAACTGCCCAGGGAACCGGCGCCATTTGAATGAGAGGGCGAAAAGTATTGTTAGAAACGCAGCGCATTTAACTCGTTCCACAATTAAACATTGCATGACAATGGGCGTTGCTTATTTAAAGGCTCAGTAATTCCTGTGCATTGTTCATTGCTTGAGAAGTTGCCCCAAATTTTAATGCGAGATTTGAGAAAATTCAGTGCAATAGCAAACAAAGAGCCAGTGGGTAAAATTTCCAACTGCTGGCTTGCGAGCTGGAGGGCCCGCGAAATTACAATAAAAATTAGCTTTCGAGGAAAGGAAAAGGAGAAGTAGAAACTTGTCCGCCAACACTGCCTCAGTGTTAGACTTTAGAGCGACTTTAGAGGATCACCGTCGGGATCTTAAAGTACTTACATTGGTGTGCTCAGCAAATGTAAAGACCAAATCCAAACATCAGCGGAGTTCCCGGGTTCGAGCCCGACCGCGGCGGCTGCGTTATTATGGAGACAAAACGCTAAGGCGCCCGTGTGCTATGCGATGTCAGTGAACGTTAAAGATACCCAGGTGGTCGCAATTATTCCGGAGCCCTCCACTACGGCACCTCTTCCTTTCTTCTTTGACTCCCTCCTTTATTCCTTCCTTTACGGCGCGGTTCAAGTGTCCAACGATATATGAGCCAGATACTGCGCCATTTCCTCTTCCCAAAAACCAATTATTATTATTATTATTATTATTATTATTATTATTATTATTATTATTATTATTATTATTATTATTATTATTATTATTATTATTATTATTATTATTATTATTATTATTATTCTTTCTATAAACATCTCTTCTGAGGCGCAAACAGCACCATCTGTCTCTTGGATTTTGCACTACTTTTGCGATTTCCAGCCACCTTCACTATATCTGCTTTATTTCCTTGTTACGTAAGTTAATAAACGTAATAAACATGTGCACCAAACACGACGAATCGTTTGACACCATCCGGAACCCCCTGAGACAAATGGTTCGGCCGTAATGGCTGTCTGGAGGTCATCGGAATGCACGGTTAGGAAGCGGAACGCTCGTCGGCGCGAATCCTACACATAATTTGGGCTTCATCAAAATTATTAATTTCATTCTCAGAAACGTGGCAAGTTATTTGACACCACTTCGAACATTCTGCGTCAAACGGGTGGCCCCAAATTTTGTGCAGATTGTTGTCCTGGGGGGGGGGGGGGATCCCACTTTAATGGCCTCTAAACTGGCACATATATAACGGATCGAAAATATACGAATCGACTGAGGCGCTAGGCGCCTACTGTTGGTACGTGATATTTATGCGGTAACATGGTAACTGATTTTGTTAATTTGACCTTCATTGCCGACAGACGCGTCCTTTGCAAACTTTAATAAGAGCTCACGCTCTTAAAAAATTCTCCGCCAGCACTGTGGCAGTGAACGACTTAGGAGCGTTAGCGACGGGAGCTTCAAATATTCACATCGGTGTGCTCAATGGTGGTGCTACCGCCATGATATCTGATACCTGATTTAATATCTGCTGCGGGTCCTTGGACCCAAGTTATTAAACTTATTTTTTGAATATGGCGGGCTGCTCGGCTTGAAGCACTCTGGCACGGGTCGGCCCGGTATTGCACTGCCTCCGGAATCGACCCGGAGCATATTAGCGCGCGCCTTTTGACGCGAAAAGCTTCACTACGCTAGTCAACACCGCGCTTCAGGCGAGCCGACGTATGTCGGAGCACGAGTGGCGTCACGCACGGCGCATGTGGCCGACGCCGACTCCGTCGCCTTTTCTCTTTCTCTCGCTCCCTAGTCACACCGAGCCACCGGTGTTCCGCCACTTCACAGCGCCGCGCCTGTCCTCAAAGTTCAACTTTCAGTTTTCAGTTCTACCCGCCGCGGTGGCTCAGTGGTTAGGGCGCTCGACTACTGATCCGGAGTTCCCGGGTTCGAACCCGACCGCGGCGGCTGCGTTTTTATGGAGGAAAAACGCTAAGGCGCCCGTGTGCTGTGCGATGTCAGTGCACGTTAAAGATCCCCAGGTGGTCGAAATTATTCCGGAGCCCTCCACTACGGCACCTCTTCTTCCTTTCTTCTTTCACTCCCTCCTTTATCCCTTCCCCTACGGCGTGGTTCAGGTGTCCAACGATATATGAGACAGATACTGCGCCATTTCCTTTCCCCCAAAACCAATTATTAATATTATTATTTTCAGTTCTCTCTTTCTTCTTTCCCTCCCTCTTTTATCTCTTCCTTTACGGCACGGTTCGGGTGTCCATCGAGATATGTGAGACGGTTACTGTGCCATTTCTTTTCTTCAAAAACCAAACAAAAGAAGATAGCCGTCTCCGTGAGTCAGTGGAGACCTCAATCTCGCTTTCACGTACATGGCGTTGGTGACAAACGCCTGCTTTGATTGCGTTCCGCACACTGGATAGGCAGCGCGGCCTCCCTGGCACCCTGGGAGGTCGCATGCAGTTAATGGTTGATCGCGAGAGATTGATCACCAAATGAACGCTGCGGCCTAGGTATTACTGCAGTGCCGCATGTCAGCCACAACGCTGTCGGCGCTAATTCATTCATTCATTCCACATCTCTGTCTCACCACGAATAAAAGCACAAATAAGGCGCCCACATATCCAGGGAGCCAGTTATGCGCCCTTTCTTTGCTCAAAGCCATCGCCGTCTAGAACACTGTCAACGCCAACGCCAATGAACACAGTGAACGCCGATATCTTTCGCTTTGTATATCCTGGATTAGCTGAGCGAATCCAGATTTTTCTTTATCTTTGCTCGCCTATCCTTTAACTCTCCTACTTTCGGCACGCGGCAGTAAGCGTGGCTCGGCTTGAGCCAGTAGGCAAGCCCGTGCACTTTTCTTTTCTTTCTTCATATCAGCAACAACAGCAGCAGTGGTGGGCTCAGCAAACGTGTAGAAAACCAAAGCCAAACATTCACGGATGTTTCCTTTCCGGAAACATCCCTTATGTGACACAAGCAGCGTCATCGTCCTCATGTTTTTTTGTGCTCCTATTGTGATATAGAGCCGCGTTCGCTGTATCCGGTATACCTCCTTGATATATCAGATAATAAAATTTATAAACGTCTGCATCAAAACACAATGAATAGTTTTACATCATCTCAAACCCCCTGCGACAAACGGTTCGGCTGTAATGGCAGTCTGAAGGTCCTCAGAATGCGCGGTTTTGGGGCACAGCACACGGGAGCCTTAGCGTTTTGCCTCCATAAAAACACAGCAGCCGCAGTCGGGTTGGGAACACGATTGCGGCGGCTGTGTTTTTATGGAGGCAAAACGCTAAGGCGCCCGTGTGCTGTGCGATGCCAGTGCACGTTAAAGAACTCCAGGTGGCCTGCAGCCACCATCAAATTCTGAATTGAAGTGTTTCAATACTGCCGGGCACAGCATCGTATTTGTAAAATTTTTGAGAAGGAGCCGTTCGTCTGCTCTCCGGAGACCCTTACAGGGTTCCGGAAAGCGACGATGACTCTCCTTGTAAAATGTGGTTATGTCTTTGAATGTATTTAGAGACTGGCTAGGCTCGGAGTAGGCTTCCAGAGCGAGTGTGAGTGCCCGGGAAGAGAGCGCGCGGGCCGCCTGATCGGCTAACTCAGTGTCCTGGAGACCCTGGCGGCCGGGAGCTCAGATGAGGTTACAGTTTGGAGGGTCGCTGGACCGACAGCAATTTTGTAGGATGCGCCAGGCGAGAGGAGGTATCCAACCAAGTTCATAGTTCCGAGAGGCCCCTTTCGAGTCTGTAATGACGTGTTTCACTTGTGGGAGGGAGAGTGCGAGCGCAATCGCGATTTCCTCCGCGTGTGTTGTGCTATAGGCGCGGAATATGAGTCCTGCCACTCTGGTGGTGTGGACCACCCCCCACAGTGGGGACCAGCAATTTCCACGTAGTACACGTCTTTGTGTCGACCATAATGTCTCTCCAGTGCTTTCGCGCGCCAGGCGAAGGCAATTGTGGTCAGAGTGTGACATGTTGCGAGGAATGGGTCGGACCCTAGGGCGCGTCTCCTGGGTTCTGGCGCTCGTACCCGTTCCTCAAAGGTGATGGTGTGTGGGATGTGGAGTCGGTCAAGAATGCGGCGACCGGATGGCGTTTGTGATAGGCTCGTATATTGGTTGACGAGATGGGCGTCTCGGAGTTCCCGATAGGTGTTGACCACCCCCAGTTTAAACAAAGGCTGGTTTGATGTGGTAATGGGAAGGTCAAGAGCCCGTTTGATGACTTTGCGGGGCATGACCTCGAGTTGGTCCTCGTCGTGTTTGCGCATGTGAAGGTAGGGGGTTGAGTAGAGAATTCTACTCGTTACAAAGGTATGTGCCAGCCGCAAAGCATCTTTACTTCGTAACCCCCCACGCTTATTGGAGACTCGGCGGATCATACGGCCCACCTGATCCCCATAAATGCGGACTTTTGCGAGTGTTTTGTCCGGTCTGCGTTGTTGGTGAATAAAGTGACCCAGGATGCGGATCTCTTTGGCCTCTCTAATCGGACCCGAAGGGAGCGTGAGGTGAATTGAAGTGTCGTCCCGAGGAGAGGGTCGAATGAATAATAATAATAATAATTGTTTTTTTAGAAAGGAAATGGCGTAGTATCTGTCTCATATATCGGTGGACACCTGAACCGCGTCGTAAGAAAAGGCGTAAACGAGAGAGTTAAAGATTCTATGGACAAATTCTTATTTGGTGGGAACCCGACCGCGGCGGCTGCGTTTTTATGGACTCAAAACGCAAAGGCGCCAGTGTGCTGTGCGGTGCCACTGCACGTTAAAGATCCCCAAGTGGTTGAAGTTATTCCGGAGCCCTCCACTACGGCACCTCTTTCTTCCTTTCTTCTTTCACTTCCTCCTTTATCTTTTCCTTACGGCGCGGTTCAGGTGTCCAACGATATATGAGACATACTGCGCCTTTTTTTTCCGCAAAAACCGATTATTATTACCATTATTATTAATTTTTCTTTTATTGGAGATAGGCGCGTCCTTGAGAAGAGTAAGCAGTAAGAGCTACCGCTCTTAAAAAGCTGTTTTTGAGGAAAGGAAATGACGCAGTAACTTTCTCACATCTCTGTGGACACAACCAGCGCGCCCTAAGGGAAGGAATGAAGACGAAGTAAAAGAAGGGATTAAAGAGGTTTGACTGATTTTACGATGTTTAATGTGCCAATGTGCCTAAAGCCTTGAGGCACTGACGTCCCACAGCACGCGACCTCTAACAATTCACCTCCATCGAAATGAGACCGCCATGGCCGGGATCGACGGAGAAAGAGGAACTTTAGTGGAGGGCCTCGGAGTAATCTGATCACCAGGGGGTCTTTAACGGGCACTGACATCACACAATACTCGGGCGCCTTTTGTGCTTGAAGATATCAATTTTCAATTGAATTTTCATCTGTCTCCTTCTGTCTCCTTCGATCCCGGCCGTGGTGGTCGCATTTCGATGGAGGTGAACTGCTAGAGGGCGTGTACTCTGGAAGCAGAGAGGTGACATAAGTTTTAAAGTGTAGGAAGACGTTTTTTTTTTAAGTAAATGGCAAATTGTATTAACAACTTACAGCAGAGTAAACAAAAATAAAGGAAAAAACTGAGCATAGTGGCAACAACCACTGCCCCGTTTCAAAGGGGACGCTCCTACCTTCCATCCATACATCCATCCAGTGCACGCCTGTATTAAAACGCAGCTGCCGCGTTCGAGGTTCAATCCCGGGTACTGAGAAATAAGTGTTACTTCTTACTAGACGCCTTATTCACACCAAAAGGAACCAGATGGAGGAGGGACAAAAAGAGAAGAGAGAACTAAGGTTTGATTTGATTTGATTTATGTTGTTTTAACGCCCCAAAGCGACTCAGGCTATGAGAGACACCGTAGTGACTGGCTCGGGAAACTTCGACCACCTGGGGTTCTTTAACGTGCACTGACATCGCACAGTACATGGGCCTCTAGAATTTCGCCTCTATCGAAATTCGACCACCACGGCCGGGATCGAACACGCGTCTTTCGGGCCAGCAGCCGAGCGCCATAACCACTCAGCCACCGCGGCGGCTCAGAACAAAGGGTACCATAGTGAAGGTTCGGCCGACGACCCTCCGCGCACATGCACACAGCTTTCGCCTTATAAAGGGTTCAGACAACTAGCGAGAACCTATAAAAAATTTGCCCGGGGTTTAAGCTGATGTGTGACGTGCGAAAGCGCGGTGACTTAAATGGTGACGCCACCAGCTACATCATATTCAACCAGATGGCGCAAATCTCAAAGATATGAACTACTTTTCGAAGGTCGCCTGGGCCAAATTTTTAGAAATGACCCGGCCAAATTTGGAGGTGGGCATCGTGTCGGCAACGGTTAATTATTGTTGTACATCGATTGTGGTCCAAATCTGCCAAGGTTAGTTTTCGGGGGTGGCCCGGGCCAAATACTTGCGCTTTGCATCACGATTGCTATTGCAAAGAGTGATGAAGAAGCAAGTAAAATAATGCACTAGCAAGACTTTTGCTCGGCTCTGACAATTGTATGACTGCTTTCGCACCAAATCTTAGCATTATTTTTGCTAGGAGGCCTGCAGATAGCAGAAAACAATATTTTCCTAATGGCGGTTGTAAGAGTAAGCTCTATAACTTCCACTAGTGCGGCGAAATAAACTTGTGTGCGCCTAAAATATCAGCTGTTGTTCACAAGTTCTAACATTCAAGTGGGGGAGGGAGGGTGGACTGAGGTATCTGTTCTTAAAAACGACGTCGTCGCTTCGGCGGCAGCGGTTTTGCGACGGCCGTCTCTTCTTTCAATCTTTCCTCTCACGACTCTCTGAACTCTGTATGCACGCTGCAGCGATTGTGGCTCAGCTCAAGCTATTGGCCAGGCCCGTGCAATTTCGTTTCTGTTCTTGCTGCAGTCACAACTAAATGAACTAACATTCCGCCACCACGCTTGCCCTGCTTGCACAAGGAGAACGATTGAAAGTTCTGTGTACTACAACAGAGCACTCAGGCTCATTCTATTGATGTCTCTAAATAATATATCCTCCAGTAAATCTAAAATGTTCTCTAAGTACATATGAAACGCGCTCAAATATCTGTGAAGGCTTCTCACGTTTGTATGGGTAAGACAAAAAACATTTTATTCATATTCCCGGCGTATCTGCGTCTATTCCGATAATGACTCTGCACACTCAGTCATCAAGTTTTTTGCACACGTTGGCTTTGTTCTCACGATGAATAACAGCACCTTGAAGTTTCCATGCAAATATACGATCATTTCGTAGGTGTTTTGCCGTTGGTGGGAGCCTTCCCATCAATAGACACCTACTTCTAGAGGCGTTAATTTCTGTGTCGGTGTCGCAATTTGCTACGAGTAAGGACATCCTAGGAAACTTCCAAAATATGAAACGTCTTTTGAAAACCAATGCAGTTATAAAAGCCACCAAGATGGGCTCGTCGATGCGGAGAAAAGCTAGAAGTCTTGCAATTTTGAAAGTATCCGGCACTCTGAACAGGCGCTGTACAGAACGATGAAGGAGTGGTTTCTCGTGCATGTTTTCAGCACACTTTGCATAGAAACAGCTCATTTTTGAAGATTAAAAACGTTTGATTGTAGCTTAATTAAGCAACTAGGCGAAGGATTTGTGCACCTGTGCAAAGTACATCGCGCGATTAAAAGCGCTGTCGCTGCTACCATTTAGCATGCACGCTCAGTGCTTAAGTGGAGGCCGTTGAGCGTCAGGTGTAGGCGGAGCCCCAGCTGTTTCCAGGAGTACACCAAGATAACATCAGATAAGATTATGTATAAGAGAACAGAAAACTAAGGATCAATTGCCGGAATAATAATAATAATAATTGGTTTTTTTGGGGAAAGGAAATGGCGCAGTATCTGTCTCATATATCTTTGGACACCTGAACCGCGCCGTAATGGAAGGGATAAAATAAACTGAATTTTGCATCCAACCGTTGGGCATATGTATCCTGAAACGACGTTGGAAACAAACGCCAAGAATAAAAGCAAACCAATGATGCTCAATTTTATTACCAGCGTTAGGAATAAATCTCAGTGCCCGAATAAAGTATTCCCGCTTTAAATCCATATTTCTAATTCACGAAGAAATGTTCGGCCGGCGAACAAACGCTAGAAGACTCGCAAAAGGAGCAGCTAGATGTTATCGCTAAATAAATAAGCTTGACACGGCCTGCGTCGGTTCTACTGATCTCAGCCCTTGAGAACGTGTCTTAAACGCATGGAAGTGGCGACACATAAGACCACGCCACAGTAAACGAAACGACAATACCATGCGCGGACGATTGCATAACGATATTACGAAAAAGTAAAGGAAAAACAAAATTGGTACAAATCTCTTATGCGACACCGCAGTGACGGATACTTAGACATTCTTTACCGGTTCAGGAAACATTTCTAAAATGTAGCGCATGTCTGCTCACTAAATTTCGCATTAGGTACATCTTCAGGCAACGCAATGCCGCCACACTTAGGAAAAGTTCGATAGGCTGCTCTGAAGTGAAAATATGGACGTAGTGGTGCATTCCTGCCACAGATGTTGTAATGTATAGCATCGCTGGCGAGGAAACGCTCAAGACCCTCAAGGCTTTTTCTCTGTAGTTTTAATTGTTGCATTGCTCGAGCACGAATACGGTTTAATGGTCATTTGCACGAACATGCCATTTAGTTGCGGGGGTCATTCTGTCTGTGCTACATAAAGTGCTTTGCCGTGTACAGCTTGAGAGACGTTCTTTAAACAGGAGATATTAAGTAAGCAGCGGCGCTTGCGGCTGCAACCAGAGTTGTGCAGTGTTACAAAATATGAAAAGTTGCCAAAACCTGCGCTAAGTTCCTCACAGTTGCTGCGTGACAGCTCTTACCTTTCAGTAATTGGAAAAAGGGGCAAAAGAGAACCCTTAGGACACCTAATTAGCACTGTTGTTGCAGCAATTGTATCATAACTTAATATAGGGGCCATTCACTTTCGCTCTGAGTTTAAAGGACCACAGGAAATTTTTTAACTGAAGAGGTGCACACTCGGTTTTTGAGTAGTGTGTCCAAGACAGCACGCGCTTTTTGGTCCTGCGTTTTTTCAATAATAAACACAAAAAAATGAACAGCCCATGAGCCCTCAGTTTGCAGTGTAATATACCTAATTCGTTTTCATGATGAGGCGAATAAAGTTGCGCCGCAACACAGAAATAAAACGCAAACACTTCCTGTTAAGTACTGGTATTCTCGCAGTTCGCCTGTGTTGGCATAATTTTTTGCACAAAGAATTTCCGTACTTTTTAAAATACTCTAGTTTGGAAAGCACATTTTAGTGTCGTTGTTTTCATTTAGCATGCATAATAGGGTTTAGGAACGTTGGCTGCGGTCGGAGTGTACGGTAGCGAATTCTACAATGGGGACAATGAGAGCTCAGGTTAATGCCTCTATCATAACATACTGCTTGATCATATCGTAATACGAGGTGAGGTGACCATACCCAAAGAAGCATATAACCCTGGACATATGACGTAACCTTTCTGAATTTACTGTAAGAAAGCTGCCGCTTTCATTGACATGCCTTCAACTATTTGGTGCGTCGGAAGACAGTGAGCTTTCTCGACCACATGACGCTCCACAAGTGCAGCCGCACATTCTCCCTTGGCTCCTGGTTCTAAAATGTACTTACACCTCCATTTTCCCGTTAATAATAATAATAATAATAATAATAATAATAATAATAATAATAATAATAATAATAATAATAATAATAATAATAATAATAATAATAATAATAATAATAATAATAATAATAATAATAATAATAATAATAATAGGTTTTTGGGGGAAAGGAAATGGCGCAGTATCTGTCCCATATATCGTTGGACACCTGAACCGTGCCGTAAGGCAAGGAATAAAGGAGGGAGTGAAAGAAGAAAGGAAGAAAGAGGTGCCGTAGTGGAGGGCTCCGGAATAATTTCGACCACCTGAGGATCTTTAACGTGCACTGACATCGCACAGCACATGGGCGCCATAGCGTTTTTCCTCCATCAAAAAGCAGTCGCCGCGGTCGGGTTCGAACCAGGGAACTCGGGATCAGTAGTCGAGCGCCCTAACCACTGAGCCACCGCGGCGGATTTTCCCGTTACCGGAAAGATGTTTTTGGAGGAAATAAGAGCGAATAATAGTGCTGAAAGCAACAGTTAGAACAAAAAGTATCAACTACTTGGTATCACAAAGCTCTCGATGATCTCCGAAAATGTCCTTTTCTCTTTTATTTACCCTTACGGCCTCACTGCTTTGTTGCGGTCTCTGTCTGAGACATAAGGTCGAAATTTTGCTCTCGGCTATAAATAGGCTGGTGAGAGCCAAGCCTCAATAGTCTCTCAGGTGCGCTGGGACACTTGGGTCCAGCTGAGGCCATGAACGCCACACGCAGCTCTGCCACCTACATCATTAGTCTCGTTTATCGTTGCTGTCGACCATCGCGCAAACCTGCAGCGCTGGGAGTGGACGCCACAGGTAGAGCTGCACTACTGTGCGGTGACTCCGTTTACGGTGTCTTGGGCGGCGGTGGGTAGGTAGAAAGAAAAGTTGTTGGTGTTGTTTTCTGCCTCAGAAAGAAAAGTGAAAGAAGAAAGAAGAAGTGAAAGATCGGAAAGTGAAGGAAGAAAAGAATCACGTTACCTGCACGAGACTCTCCGCTCGGCCATTACTTTTTCTTCTTCTCCCCCCCCCCCCCTTTCACACCGCTCCTCAAGACGACAATGGTCTCCCGGCTGATAATTTGTCACGCAGTCTCAGAACAGCGAAAGACAAAAAGGAAGGAAGCGTTTCATGAGGAAGCCGCTGAAACAGAGACAAATCGACCGTTGGCTTCTCCTGAGCAGTAATGGCTTTGGGGCACACTATATATCTTTTCTGTGCTAGGTAAACGTCGAATCCGGTACGAAAAACAGGCCGTCGCGTCTCAACAATAAAAGATATTCTCCAGCGCTACTAGTACTAGTTCGCAGTGCACCGTCTATTTCGGCAAGTAGGTGTCCAGGTCAGCTTCTCACTGCATGAAGAAGCGATGAAATCCGGTGCCTAGATAAAGAAATCCGTTAAATTTAGTGCTCTTTTTAGCATAGTTTATTGAAGCGTCTTCTTTTAGAAGCAACTGCAGTGTTCTGGCTGAGATTCAGTTTCGAAAAACTAAGAAATTATAGGCAGAGTGGATGAAAAACGCTCTATGCCGAAAATTATTACCAGATCATGTTTTTCGCAATTAAGCAGAGAGAAAACTGCATATACACTAAGCACAGCATAATTAAGGTCCTCTCTTAGGTCTCTGAATACTTATGGTCTGAATGCAAAATATTATCTAGACAAAAATAAGACTTTGATTGCAAACCGTGTTCTTGTCACAGTCTAATGCGACTCTGAGTGTAGGTATAATCGCATTAATCATATACTGAGTCCAATTTTGTGTTTTTACGTTGAAAGCCTCAGTACAAAATTTAAGGCTTGAGACATGGCACATCTCACTTCTTTATGACTGCAGAATTTTTAAAACTTATTTTCTTCTCTCCATGTTCACTTTTTTTTACTAAAAATTACATGTCCCATACAGCCCAGGAAGCGTTTTATGTCTGTTACAAATGTCGAATGCGTATTCTGACAAAAAACAAACAAACTTAAGTATGCATGTTATGAGCAAAAAAAAGAGCAAAAATATATCAAGCATTCTCTGGCCTCAGTTTCTTCTTGGCTTGTAATAACGCACAGCACTTTTAAAACGTTCGGAAAAATTGAAGTCATTCTTTGTAAACTTTTAATAGTGACCTAGTGTTTCACCCGTCTAGAATAATCGAAAGAATATCACTTAACCAGGAAATTTTTTTCTATAAAATATTGAGGACGACTGTTTCCGACAGTTCAAAAAAGGGCAAAATTTTTCAGCTAGAAATTGGGGAATTGACGCCGTGGTGGCTTAATGGCTGTGGTACTCGGCTGCTGACTCAGAAGACACGGCTTCAGTCACGGCCGCAGCGGTCACATTTCGAAGGAGGAGAAATGCTAGAGTGCATTTGTTGTATGACCGCTGCTCGAACCCAAATTTTCATTTAATTTGTGATCATTCTTTTGTGGTAACCCTTGGCTAAAGCCACAATTCGTCCTGGTTAGCGCTTTTTTAAAACACGGAGTACAAGGAACATTCTCCCACAGGACAGACGCTAAAGCTACCGCTGGCGAATCTCACACCTAATGCCCTTCAGTTATCCATGCCTTGCGCCAGCGGTCGCGAACCCCTCCTCTCAAATGTGCTTCATTACTCCAAATGACTTTCCATCGCTGATAATCGCGTTACCGTTTTCTCTGTGTCAGCTTTCCCATTATAATAGGCCGCCTTGAATGAATTCAGCACAATGTATGTAATGCCGATGTCATTTTAGGTAAGAATTTCAAAAACTACCTTTTGTTCCTTGCGATGTCCTGCATGTTTTTTTTTTTGAGCTCCTTAAAGATGCCATGAACCCCACTTGGCTTGGCTAGTAATCACATGCAGCGATTACAATGTGTCATCATCAATATTTCGTACAACTTACTCAGCCCTGCAGAGCGCAGCGTTTGTAGCGGCACACAAGAATGAGGTGTCTATAGTATGTTGGAGCTCCTATATCGCGTCATTATAGCCTGATGCTGCAGGCGGCCTGGCACGAGGGGATGATAAGAGGTGGTGCGCGTCTGCACTAACCACCGCCGCCTAGAGCGCTGCCGCTTATGATTGTAAGGTGGGCCGGTTTGCTTTGGACGTGGGCCGCAGCATTAGATAGTGAAACGAAGCTCCTGAAAGCTCGAGTCGAAAAAATTGTTGGAAAGAACTGGAGTTGAGGAAATAGGAAGCATATAATGTTCTCGCTTTTGTTGCCAGTTTAAAAAGTAATTTTTGAACTACAGCTTTCGTATTGCGCCTCGAAGTTTCGGAGGTATTAAATGTGTTCGGAAAAGTGTCGTTTCAGGGTCTCCTTGGCGGCAACCCTCTTTTCATCGACCACTGTGCCTTCATCAGCATCTTTATCAGCCCGACTACACCCACTGGAG
The DNA here is from genome assembly GCF_052857255.1 of Amblyomma americanum. NCBI lineage: Eukaryota > Metazoa > Arthropoda > Arachnida > Ixodida > Ixodidae > Amblyomma > Amblyomma americanum. Next base: position 139,889,743 of record NC_135500.1, read on the forward strand.
GAGAGCAAAGGCCTGGCCCATGTCTCTCCCATTAACCCTGTCCTTAGCCTGCTTAGTCCTGTTTGAAGCGTTCTCGTTACCTTTCAAATTTTGTGGCACATGAATGGGTACTCGTACAGAGCACTGGTTAGTTATTTTTCCTCTGAGACTCATCTCTAAACTTCTGTCTACCAACTTCTCTCAATCGCATTTTACGCAGCGCTAGCTTTCAATGCGAAGGCTCGCAGGCAAATCGTGTTTGCCGTCATCCTCGTTTTCAAAAAGCTTCCTTGTAGCCGAGTGAGACTGTGAGGAGGCGTCCCCTCACTGCGCGCCGCCCCACGGGGACGAGATCACGTGATTACACCGTGCGCGCAACCCGTCCTTTAAGCCTCGCCCTAACTTTTCAGAACAAAAGGACCGAGGTTCCCGGGTAATGCACTGCTCCGTTCATAGCCATTTTTCGTCTGTGCGTGACTGGGTGGAAGAGCGGCAGGTGGGGCAGGGTGAGGCAGGAACCAGTGCTGATTTTCAAAATTATAAGATTTGTAATTACAATTTAATTTATTTCTAATTATATTCTTTCCTCACAAACTCAATAGATTATTTCATTCTTAAGGAATCGTCCAATACTTTCCGCACCTAAAGTGCCAACCACAAAAATTTGTCTTTTCATGAGCATGTTTCATGTTATCTTCGTTTTTCCCATATTGTTTTCCATATTGCGTACCTGTATCCTTTTAGCACTGCCTATTGACGTCCGTGTTTTCGAACGACGTCCATGTTTTCAAATGCCAAGCTTAAGATGGGAAAGGATGTGCAAGCCGCACCAAAGCATAATTAAAAGCATCGGGCTCACTTCTATGACTCATGGTTGATTTCCAAGAGGCGTCGTTTCTGCTCATCATGGGACCTCTTGCAAGGCTGGAAAACATGTTTATGATTTATGGCACGAACCCTGAGTGCCCCAATTTTTTCTGTTTTTCTCACCTTTGATCCTGTTATCCGCGCCCGTCTATAAGGTTTCCCCACTACGCGACGACGTCTGCCTCTTTTGTCAGAAATGCATGAAGAGCATGCAATAGAGCTCTGCGATTGAGCAGTAACACTTACCATCCGGTGGTGTTTTGAGGCAGCCATCTCGCGGCATTGTTTTTTAAGTGCAAACCAGACCAAATAGCAACGCACACATCATCATCATCATTATCCTGGCTACGCCCACAGCAGGACAAGGACCTCTCTATTATCTCTGCTGTCCTGTGCCAACTGCGACTCCCTATCCCCGCAAACTTCTTAATCTCGTCCGCCCACCTAACTTTCTGCCGCCTCCTTCTACGCTTGCTTTCCCTTGGAATCAAGTATGTTACCCTTAAGCACCACCGGTTATCCTGCCTCCGCATTACATGCCGTGCCCAAGCCCATTTCTTCCTCTTGATTTCGACTAGGACGTCATTAACCCGAGTTTGTTCCCTCACCCACTCTGCCCGCTTCCTGTCTCTTAACGTTACATCTATAATTATCTTTTCCAAAGCTCCCTGGTCTGCTCTTAACTTAAGCTAAACCCTAATAGCACGGGCAGTGGAGTTAGCGGGTTAGCGGGTGCAACACTCTTAAACACAGCGCAACGAACAAAGGACAAGCAAGTAGTCGCGAAAGCGCTGACTATGAAATGCCTGAATTATTGTAGTAACGCGTATATGTAAAAAAAAATGTGCCGACAACCAAGTGCACATGTTCGCAGACAAAATTATTTCATTATATCTGAGAACATGTGCACTTGATTGTCGGCACATTTTTGTACTTATATGTGTTACTTCAATACATCAAGCATTTGATAGTCAGCGCTTTCCAGTCTTCTCGCTTGTCATTTGTTCGTCGCGATGTGTTTAAAAAAGCTGAACCATTTTCGTTAGCCTCCACGTTTCTGCTCCATAGGTGAGTACTGGTAAGATACAGCTGTTATATCCTTTTCTCTTGTGGATACTGGTAAACTTGCTTTGATGATCTGAGAGAACTTGCCAAATGGGATCCGCACCATTCTTATTCTTCTAGTTAATTCATTCTCGTGATCCGGTCGTGATGCGGTTACTATATGTCCTAAGTAGCTGTATTCCCTTACCCTTCCCAGCACCTCGCTACCAAATGTAATCTCCTGTTCCCTTGCGAGAGTGTTGAGCACTACTTTCGTTTTATGCAAATTAATTTGTAGACCGACAGTTTTGCTCTGCCTATCCAACTCATTGATCATATTTAACCCCACTAAGCCCCATGACACCCCATGCTGTTTTACTACTCACTGAAAGGTCAGTCGACAATCCTGCGCGATGAGGTGGTGAGGCAGAAGGGTCGCATCGTCTTCAATCTTCACTTTTTGGATAATCAGAACAGTGCTCAACCGTGACGAGCAGCCGTCCACCTTTCAGAAGCATCTATCCACTTCTTTGCTATTGCAGAATGTGTCGGTAAGAGTTGCAATGATTCATTCATATTCGCTTTGACATCGCTTACCGTTAGCCCGATTAAAAGCAGACAAATGATTAAAACGTGATTCGCAAAGCGTTCCTCACTTCTGAATCTCACCAGTCATGCTTACGTAGAGGCGTTCAGGCGGTCAGAGCGTAGCGGCTTTGTTGTTTATATTTTGATAGTAATGATGTTGTGCCTTTTAGGCCGAATTATAAAACTAAATTGGTAATTGGGTGGTACTAGAAGTATTCGATCTGTTTAGCCTCTCTTTCGCTACCAGAAATGCTAAAGCCATAAAATATATTCACCATTAATGACTAAGACATTCCTCTTAACTCGTGTACATTCTTAGTTTCTTCTTACAGCGTCACTGGTAGGCTCGATGTAAAATATTTTCGCGATAATAGAGTGGTTCAATGAGACTTACATGTTCATTGTTTGATTGATTGAGTACAGCTTGATGGACTGACTCAATCGTTATGTACCATTCATCGTTAAAATGCTTTCGGTGCTGAATTAAAGATATAATCTAAAAGCGATGCTCTGTTTTGTTCAAAAGTACAAAGAAAAAACCCAATAATTAAGAGGTGTATTTCTTGAGCACGGCAAAGTGGCATAATACTAGCCATGACGGGCACGTTGTTCTTTTTATAGGTAGACAATGAAATGTCTTGGACGGGTTGAAGAAAACCTGTCAGGCTGCTTGTCAGAAACACACAATAAAATTCCTGACAGGTCAAGGGCGAAGGGCTCTTCCTTCATCGCCTAAATTCGTTCTGGTAGAAAAGAATGCGGCTGACCGAAATTTTGCAATCTATGTAACAATCCTGCTACGCAGCGTTAGTTGGGCTTAAATGGCGAATCAGCGAGTTTTCGTTTTACTCTATCGTAAAAAAACCGATGACACAAAAAAGAATAGCAATGACGATAGCCTGCGAGCGAACCAAACGCGCCAAAAGCTTTTGACATAAAGGGAAAGGAAGGGGCGTTCCGTGACCATTGAATGCGCAACGCAGCAGTAACGTTCGGTGAAGGTTGGCCAATCCATTCTTCGGGCTTCAGGTCGAGTCCAGAAACACTGTTACACGTACCCAGCCTTTAGGAGAAAGCCTTCTATAGCATTCTAAAATAAAGCACGGTTCTTTATTTATGTTTGCACACCATTTCTAAAACCTTCGCTGCCGATGTCGAAAGCGTCACAAGATGCAAGCGATTCTTTTGAACCGCTGGTGATCAGATTTTCTGTACTGTAAAATGACAACACCATGCTCTCGCTACTCTTTTAGCGCCACAGCATTAGAAAAGCTGTGCGCATTGTCACACTGGTTCAGGATTGGTCGAAAGGGTCGTGACGTCATATGCTGAGTTGTGGAATAGCCGCGCATCTGTCTACAAAGTAATATGTGTCACCTTAGCGTGTCCAGTATCCAAGGGTCGGCTTCTAGATCATAATATCTATTGATAGGTGCACATAGTTGAAAAATGGCCTGTGACTTAGGAGCTCGATAGTGGAACAGCCATTGCTAGGGTATTTAATTGCAAAGATTTTAATGTGGTTGCTGGTAGCTGTATTGTTTTTGGCACTATTGATAAAGAGTGGCTGCATATTGGGAGAACTTGACGTCGAACGGCTAGATACAAAATATGTTCTCTGTAACATTAATCAAACTCGCTCAGGGATGGGCGTTTCACTTTTTATTCTGGTGAAATTGATATGGCATAGAAGTCTTCACGTGGTCTAGAAAGGCTGTAATGTGAAACATTAAATAAATAATTAAAACAATCTGTAGGTGCACAATGACAGAGATCATGAAGTCGCGCCGAAAAAACCCACTAAATGTCGCGTTTATCGAGCACGTACGCTATGTTATTAAGTTGCTTGACTGAACCAAATATAAAATCAAAATGAGAAAGTAGAAGTATAAGAAAGAGTAGTACTGGCTATGCTTTCTGAATAAGTTTTTAAGAAGAGCAGCCTTAACAAAAACTTTCTCTTATTGGTGCCTCGCAAATAAATATAAATTTCGTGTTTTCGCTTGCTCGTTTGCTTTCCTTTGCTCTCCACGTAAATTAATGGGGAAGCAGTTCCATGCCACTCTGCTCTTCTATTTGCATTAATTGCATCAAGAAGAAACAAGAACATTACAAATAAACTTTACCATGGTAATTTTTTCATGCGCATTTAACACTGTAACAACTGATGCTTTTTCTTCTCGCAAAAGGCACTTTCTTCAATGGCCCGTGTTGCCTAAAAATTGCGCCTTCTGTTTGCGTTTCTTCCGTTATGCGGCAAAGCGATGCAAAGAAATAAAGCAGAAAGAAGATGGTTAAAATGATAACGATTGCTTACAGCGCTTTGAAATCTTAGAGCAGGCGTCCGCTATGAACCGGAGAGCTTGCTGTGAAGTCGCCTTCGTTCGTCTTCCTTGCTGGCAGAATACTTCCTCAAACAGGACGCCTGTGACGCTCAAGCGATTTAAAGATACTCGCTATTTTTTCTGGTACATTATTCTTTCAAGGATGCGGAAGACAACGAATCCAGATGACGCAGCACTGTAATTGGTACTAAAGAAAAGAGTTCGTGCCAGTTCTCCAGCTAGCACTTCATTTCGTGCCACCCTGTAAGAACAATAAAAAAAAGACTTGTTCGTCTCTTCTTAAGTGCGCCCCTTGCGTGACAGAGCTAGCGCAAGAGCTGTTCCGGAATGGACCTCGAAATAACTCTACGACTCTGGTTTCGGCGTCCGGTGGGCACAATACCTGAATGAGTGCCTGTGGAGACAATCAGAAGAGTGTCTTGGCAGATTATTTACCGCAGTCAGATTGTTACAAAACGACTACTCAATGAGCCGTTACAAACATCCTACTCAGTTTCCCAAAGAAGTCAGCGTTTTAAACAAACAATAGGTATCAAAAGCTTTACCTTTACACAAGACAATCTAACCCTGTGTTTGGCACATCATAGCCTTAGTTGCTTTTGCGCCATTAAACTCCTTATAACTAACTAACTAACTAACTAACTAACTAACTAACTAACTAACTAACTAACTAACTAACTAACTAACTAACTAACTAACTAACTAACTAACTAACTAACTAACTAACTAACTAACTAACTAACTAACTAACTAACTAACTAACTAACTAACTAACTAACTAACTAACTAACTAACTAACTAACTAACTAACTAACTAACTAACTAACTAACTAATAACTGACTACTAAGTAAGCAAGTAACTAACTAGCTAGCTAACTAACTAACTTACTAACTAACTAACTAACTTACTAACTAACTAACCAACTAACTAACTAAATAACTAAGTGACTAACTAACTAACAAACTAATAACGAACTAACTAACTAAGTAAGCAAGTAACTAACTAGCTAACTAACTAACTAACTTTCAATTTTGAGGCATTTTTCAGGGCTTGATTGACCGCATAAGGTTCCATGACTTCACAAACGTGGTCAGACCGACACCTTAAATTATTCGTACAAAGCCGTGTGAGCCGTGAAAGAACTAAGACTGTTTCCTGGAAATTATGCCTTCGAACACTTTGAATATGGGCTTTACATTCCCAAGCAGCACAGGTAATCGGTGCAGTACTGGAAATGGACGGTTCCACTCTGGTTCTTAACAACATTACAAGCAGCGCAGGCAATCGGCACAATATTTGAAATTGATTAGCAAAGGCTGGTGCAGAAGTTACTTGCATTTGCCAATACATTTCGAATATTGGACCGATTTCCTGCGCTGCTTGTGTTGTCATTATTTTAAGCCGCATTAATCCGCCGCTCAATATGTTGTTATTCTTTCATATTAGGTTATTTCTCGAGAACAAAATTACAGGTGCAACGTATTAGAGCAGAGATCAGAGCTTCTCACTGAGCTCTTTTGTTGCCTGAAAAGTTACGCAGGCATCAAGTCGACAAAGCTCAAGTTCAGCAATACTACTCGTGAGTGCTTACTACGCACTCACAGTGACTCTTCAGTCTTGCAGCGATGACATTAACTCCCTATGTGCAGAAGGCGTGATGGATAGAACAGCGGTTTGGGAAAGTGATTAGTCATTTCGACGTGTCGCTGTAGAGGGGCTAGAAAGCATGAACGGGAGAAGAGAAACGCTGTGATGTATTTGTCCCCTTGTCAAGGCTGCGTCCTCCCTCACCATTTGGCACCTTGCCAAAGTGCGCTATAACCAGCCAGCCGAAGGATCAGCTTTGATCCCGCTATTAACACCGGTTAGGTGCCAGATTTACGTGTTACGCCATGCGGAGATGCTTCTAGACGTCACCAGTGCCTCATTGCATATATTTAGTTTTACTCATCGAGAGTTCTAACGTCACTGAAGTCGTGTTCTGGATAAAAGTAGAGCAAGTTTGGAGCATTTCTCTTTCGATATAGCTTCAGTTGTTTTCACTTGCTACCATTCAATATGCCCTGCTGCATGTGGAACTGGGCCATATTGAGCGGGTTCCCTCTCTTACAGAAAAAGCGTTCCGCATCAGTGCATCTAATGTTACTAGGGCTTTTGTGGAAAGCTTTATTCAGCATGATTACATGCACGCTACTTTGGATAACTAAAAAGCATAACGGACAAAACTGTGGCACATATCTTCTTGTCCAAATGTGGCCCTTTCCCATGGCGTTTTGCACGATTAAAATTGGAGGAAACAAGTTCTGCCTTAAGGATACAAGGCGATAGCTTTTTTTAGGTTAACGCCCATATAAATCCCCGCTTAACTGAGCCGTACGACCGTGACTGCGTGGCCGACGGAGAGCATGTACCACTGGGATTATAAGAGTGCTGGAGGATTCGATTCCGTTTAGCCTCCGACCTCGTTTGAGAAGCCCGAGTTGGCAGCTCCTCCCAAATAAGCCGTGCCACGTGACATCGCACAACCCTACGATAATCTGTGCCCGACCATGTGAGCTGCTATGGCTACCACCTGGCAGAGTCAAGTTCGCGATTGTTCACTCACAACACCGACGTCAACAGTGCTGGCGCCAAATTTTCTGGAGAACGGTGCCTATAACGCAATCGCGTTAAAATATTTACGAGGAAATGAAAGCGGTAGGTACAGAAGAAGTTTTCTTTTGACGTGCAAATCAAGGCGGGAGATGCTTCTTACCACGTTGACGCGCTTCTTTGAAGCTGCGGAAAGATGATAACGCAGAGTCTGGACATGTCTAGAGTTTGTGAGCAGGGTACGTGCGAGCATCTTAGCAGCAGCACGAGGTAGATGCTGAAGGCCACCGAGAAAGAGAGAAGAGAAAAGAAAGAGGCCAGAAAGCCAGCAGTAAGGTAAAATGTATGTGAGATATGGCTTCATGGGTGAAAAAAACGCAGAAAAAACACTGCTCCTCACGTAGACAGGGTTCCTGTTTTTGGCTCAAGGCGTAGGGATGCTTTGACAGCGTGTTAATGTGAAACTGTGCCACGGGGCAAGACAAGTCTCTCGAGACTCACAGAAAAGTTTCTCCACTTTCCAGCCTTGTTGGTCTCAGCGAACCGTGTTTAAATAGCAAGACAAACTTGAGATGACTTTCTTGGGGTTCAAGGGAAATAAAATAACTTATTTATAAAAATACCATTCGTTTGAAACCATGAGAGGAAGGCCGACGAAAAAGCAGTGTCTACTTCGACCGACCCTTGTTTTGAAGCGTGAACCAGCGGCTGCACTCCCAGCAAGAACAGCCGGAAAATGAAACCTGCACATGAGCTCACCCGAAATGTCTTACGGTGAAGATTCTCATTTGAACTATCCGGCTAACGCGAAGTGGAGATTGGTCAGCATAAAGTCTTCGGAGACGCTGGATCACTTGCGCCGTCTGTTCCTTTAGTTTGTGTCGCTCTCGGACAGTTTACTGAAAGGACAGCTCATGATATTGAGGTTTTCTTTAATTGCAAATTCTGGAGGACGCCAAAGTTAAAGAGGAATAAAAAAATAGAGCTTTGGTAGGCCGAAACCACCGGGTTCTATTTTCTGACCAACGTGAAGTATCAAGCAAGAAGTGGGCTATATGAAAAGAAAGTAGGCGAAAATGAAAAATTGCAAGAAGAAGTAGCCCTCAACGAGTTTCTGTGCCAACATTCTCGTCTCGCAGACCAAATGTTTTCCCATCTCACGCAGATACAGCAGCACAGGCTGCAAGAGTGAACAGACGTCCACGAATGTTAGGTTCGAAACAGCGACTGTTTTGTGGAGTTCTGAGGGCTTATTCGAAAGAGCATAACACTAGTTACTATACAAAACCGGATGAGAGCAAGGGTAAACGAAGGCACGAGCGCTGATTACGGACTACCATGTTAGTGCCTGGAATCAATAAAGACACATGTGAAGGTAATACTACAGGCAAAGAGAAGTGCTAAAACATGAAAATGTGAAAGAACTGCTAATTAATGGTAGCCAAAGAGATCTCTTCTCTTTTGCTGTAGAGGAAAGCCAGTGACCGTGCTTTGGAACATGTGTCTCACTTCGCTACGGCATGTACCTGAAAATATCTCCTTGTGCGCATGCTTGCTGCATTATTCACGTGAATATTGGCTCTTGTCAAACCATGGAATGCAGCCGTACGTCTGGCAGTGCACTGCTAAATTTTGATCCCGGAGGCAAACACTGCATGCGTAATGTTTGTGGCGGCGACCCCCAGCAGTCGAAGTACACACGAGCTCATGAGAGTGTCATAGCGTATTCACTCTCCTAACTTAGCATGTAGTTAGGCGCTTTAAGGTAGATACATGTCCCTTTCCAGCGTACCCTTTTTGACAGTTTCGCACAGGCCAAGCAGCTTGCGCACCAAAAAATTATGCGTAAAACAGCCCTACTTTATTATTTCATAAGACGGCGCGACGCGCCTTTAGATGGGGATGATAGTCGTCTTCCAGGTTCTCTCCTTTTCGCAGAGAAATAAGCCATTCTGACGTTCGCTGAGAATAACCGCACCTAATAAACATTGAAGGTGCCCAGAAAACCTGGCTAATGACCGCATTTCCGCTTGCTTTCCGAAGCTCCGTAGCTCATACTGATATCATGCAGGGCCTGATGCGCGAGTTTCTAAGCACGTAAAGAGCGATGACACGCTTCACAAGATTCGATGCCCTGAGGAGTGGTGCAGCAGCCGGTCTAAATGATACCTCTGCGTATGCTCCTGAACATAATAACTGGCGCCGGTCACAGAGTGAGCCGCATAATGAGGAGACGAAGCAGGTGACTTTTAACGCGATAGCATTAATGCTCCCCGTTGTGCAGAAAACCGGGCGTCATCGCCGTCGTCGTTATGAGCGAAGAAACGGCCGGGGTAGGGCAGACATCCACTTTGGTTGTCACACTATGGCCAACCCGGAGCACTGGCACAAATATCAGGGGCACAAAATTCTGGTCGGCCTCGCGCAAGCTTCCATGGTCAAAAATGGGCGTTCACATGAGTTTGTCACGCAATCCTTGTGGCGTCATGACAACCTGCCCAACGTATAGAGAGAAAAGTGTCCACCGTGGCAGGTGGCAGTTAAATTAATGATTGGTCGCGAGACATTGATTAGGAATAACAATATGAATCTCACAAGCTCCGCCGATGGCAGGACATGCAATCGTAGTGCAGTGGCGAAACGATTAATCGCTGCACCAATGCGCCAGCACTGGTATGAGGACTCTTAGGGACCTATGAATGTACAGAAGAAAATGACCAATAAAGCATGCATATAAAGGCATTAACCAGGCAGACCTCTCCTGCTCTGTTAAAGTCCTTCTCCTCCTCCTCCAGTTACTTCGGATACTGCATAATGAGTAAGAAATTCGTGAGGACAGGAGCCAAAACTCCAGAAGTCGAATTTCATGATTCGCTCTAGCTTTGTGAACTACCTATTCTCCTCTTCCACAGCACGTCCACTTCACCAGTGCCCCTGCTTCCACCTGGAGCTCTTGGCTTGTCTCCGACCAAATAGATGACAGCTGGCCCGGGTGTCCCACTATAAAGTCATCATGATTGGCGCTTCTGTAATGTGTTGAAAATAAAGTTCGCCTTTCTCTCTCTCCTGTGACCCGTTGAGGCCTTATTTTGAAGCAGATGAACGGAGAAGGTCGTTCAAGAAACAGGGCTCCAGCAGCAGGAAAGCTGGTGACACTACAGCACCTTCATCAACATGCGTTCTCTTTAGAGACTAGGTGACATTACCTCCAAATCATCCCATCCGACGATGCGTGCCCTATAGAGAACTCAAAGTAAAGCGGCGTAATTCTGAGTCCTTGGTCGGGCACAATTCTCTACCACGGCGCTTTGATTGACCGCGTTCGCGCTCTGCGCGCGCTTTCTCTCTCTGCGTGCTGCTTGTGACCGTCGCGGCCCGTTGCACCGTGCGCCGATTTCGTTCATCGGTGGGAAGTTTTAGCGATGATCGAAGCGGCGCTGCGGTTGTCTTAAAGAGGGTCTGGGTCTTGCTTTTCTCTTGGCTTGCGTGCTGTGAACAAAAGTCATCGCAGGTAGCAGGAATCGTTTAATGCCGGTGAAATATCTGTGTAGTATAGCATAGGGTGCTGCAGTAACGATTAGAAAATAATACTAATTATCAATTGTCTCGAACATTAGTAATGATCAGTTGCAGCAACAGGAGAGAGCGCGCTGGTGGGCCCTCAATATATGTGCACTTTGCCGGCGCCGTGCGCATTGGCAGTGCGTAGAACAGCGAAGGCGGGGGTGGCAGATGTGGTTTCACGTAACAACTAGCCTTGTGTCGTGCATACGTGGCAGAAGGGTGGCGCTACAGATTACAGGCCATAAACTGTAGACCTTTGGCTGCCGCACAATAAGGGTACATGCTCCATCGAAGCGCATCAGAGCTGTGGCGTGGTAATGGTTTTTAATTTTATCTTCTCAAGGGTGCACATAGACTAGGGGCAAAGCTATATTGGAGGGTGTAGGACGAACAGAGATTTTTTAGATATCTTTACGGTCGCAATTAATGCTAGCGAAAACCGTGTGGCATTAGCAGCTAGGCAAGTACGACAAAGGAAGGATAAGCAATGTTCTACCGTATTGAACGCACCAGCCGCAAGCCCTTGCTGAAAATCCCTAACTTCCACCGCCTGGGATTGAATACCGCGCACCGACATCGCGAGATGCGTCTTCGGAATTCGTCCAGATCAGAATGTGGCGATATTCTACCGGCGACCTTGGCGAAAAGCAGCCTACCACCAAAGCCATTGCCCTGAAACAGCGTGGAAAGAAAAACTAAAAGAGTAACTAAACAGTGTGACCAGCATACACGGCGGAAGCAAGGAAAGCGAGCTGAGCAATACAAAAATGTCAGTTGATTTGGGTAATTATGAAAGTTGCAGATGTATGCGCTAGCACGACGTCAATTGTCGTTTGGAGCTAGGGCCTACTATGTGGTACCAGGCTTCCACCTAAGTGACAACCAAACTACTTTCGTTTAGCTACTGGGCAATTATCATTCAAATAACGTTCTCTTCGTAACTGCTGCTGCTCATTACGCTTAGATCAATTCGGTTAGGAATGGTGCCACCTAATTAGCGCCCCAGTCCTGGTTACCACCGGCTGCAGCTTGGCAAGTAAACCAGCCGGTGGGCAGATGAATTCATGATTGGTGGCTCGGGAAGAGCAATGTGGGTCGCACAAGGCCCACCGCTGGGAGCAGCTGCTATCACAGTGCACTGGTGCATCGCTTAACCGCTGTACCAGTGCGCCAGGAGGAGTATGAAGACTTCTATGATCTATGAATGTAAAGTAGAGAATGAACCTTCTCCACATGTTAGAATTAACACATTATGCTATAGTATCATACCTTTAAAGCCGGGCCTGAGTGTCCCCTTCAATTTTTTATGAACCAATGGGTGCACTGTACGCGCAACGACATTTTTTCAAGAAACATTGAGCACTGTCTGCCAATTATGACATTTAGTTGTGCCTGCAGGCCTCCAGGATGGTATTCTTTTTCCGTGTAACGATGAGCCTAACTTTATCCACTTCGTCTTCGCATGCACACTAACCAATGTGTGGCCTCAGGCCACATACGTTAAAGTTGTAGACTGCACACGTAGCGTACTGTTATGAACGGGATGCACACCAGCCGATGAGGATTAAAGTGAAGATTCCATCGACCGCGATGGCCATGCAATAGCGGCAATTTGGACAGGTCGTTTGACCCCACGAGGACCCCACAAAAGAAAGGTTTGGTTTGGTTTAAGGGGGTTTAACGTCCCAAAGCGACTCAGGCTATGAGAGACGCCGTAGTGAAGGGCTCCAGAAATTTCGACCAGCTGGGGTTCTTTAACGTGCACTGACATCGCATAGCACACGCACCTCTAGAATTTCGCCTCATTCGAAATTCGACCACCGCGGCCGGGATCGACCCCGCGTCTTTCGGGCCAGCAGCCGAGCGCCATAACCACTCAGCCACCGCGGCGGCTACGAAAGAAAGGGATGTGCTGGGAACCTGCCTGCGGAATCTTTCCCACGCTCTTCACGAGGAAGGGAGAGGACCTTCGCTTTGTCTAGTTCGCCGCGAGACGCGACCGAGGGTGGCAAGACGACAGAGGGAAGAGGAGAACAGCGCCTTCCTTTAATTAACCGTGTCTGACAAGTGCAATGCCGACCGGAGAGAGCCAGCCGAGGTTGTAGCCACGGCGCCGTACCTGCGTTTGGATGGACACGCGCAGCTTGGGGCGAAGTATCAGCGGACCTCCGAATCCTCCTCGCCCATTCCCACGGTGCTCCACGTGCTATGTGCTGTGTCACTCTTTTGATATCTGCCTCGTGTGGAATTGGCTACTACGGGGTGAGAGGGTGGAGCCTAAGTGTATGTAACAGGTGACCTGAGTGAGAACGATCGCTCTGGGCCTTGGCGACAAGGTTCATCCAGTGACTCGACTCTATGAACGCTTAATTCTGCACTCTTTGTTCTTACTTTCGTAAAATATGTAAATAAGTTTCTTCAAAGTGCCAGTAAACCTGTTTGTGTGTATCGTTCCCAAATGTCAGCTTCCATCCTTCCTCATCCATTCTCCGGCCAAACAACGCTACCCTGCATCACAACTGGTCACGCTACCCGAGTCGTAACAGTACCTTGAATGAAAGTGACGCAAATTGCTCAATACCACAGAAGCCTTAAATATAATTTCGAGTTCACCCATCAGCTATGCGACCTATGTGGCCGCGCACAAGCATTTAGAAATGTTCACCTGCCGCTATCATTAACTGTTGGGAAGTTCAGTGTCATGAATGTATTCTAGAAGAAGCAGTGAAGCCTCTTGTTTCGGGACGCGCAAAAAGAAAAATAGAGCTATGCGTCAAGGCTTAGTTTAAAGGCGATGCGTGAAGATTTAGTACAGTCTCCGTGATAAAGTAGACTTCTTTTAAGAACCGAATGAAAATGCCCGATGATACGAACTGCAGTGCGGAAACAAGTGTGGTCACCATAGAAACAGTATGTCCGCGAAGCTAGAAGGCGTATGTTTCCTAGAAATATTGTCATCACGCACGTTTAACGTGATGCATTTTATCGGCCGGATATCCAATTGCCGCCTGAAATACAGCCTGAGAACTTTGAAAGACATTCTTTCAGGCGATGAGTTTTTTTAGATTCTGAAGGTAATTTGAAATGCCTGAATGTCTTGCACGTTTGTAGGACATTTTCAGACATTTTGCTATTTTTCATGAGTTGAATTTTCTTCGGCGTAATGACATCCAGAAAAAACTGAAATTAACTTCAAATAAAGATAAGAATAGCAATCATCAGGCGAGAGAATTTAGAAAAAGATTCCCACCAAACAAAAACTTCGTGTTTAAAATGGTTGATGAACAGTTAACGACTTTCAAGCGAAACTACAAGTGTTAGGAATCCTGCCTCACGCTATATTGAATCAGGAGAAGCGGATTCGTGGATATTGCAAAAAATGCTGAAACGTTTAGGTAGATGCAGATGTAGACATGGTTCTAGCGTGTTTACAGGTGATGGAACATGCATTTAGCCTTTATGTCCTGATATTCTAAGTGAAGAGTGACCAAGAAAAGAAAACGAGGCCCTGTGGCCAAACTACTCGTTCTGAATTTCTTTGCTAAAAGTGGTCGTCCTGCAACTGTACGATTTATTAAAACATGAGCTGCACCTGCCCACAAGATTCCTTCTAAAAATTTGCGCAAAACAGCAAGAACAGTGGTACTGGATAGTATTGTAAGGAATCATTGCACAATGAGAAAGAATGCTCATGTTGAACCAGCATTACCGTTGCGTTGTTGAAGTGCAGAAATGTTGTGGTAATGAGTCATGACTCATCCACATTAATGCTTTTACCTCGTTTAAAGCGATTAATTTATCTTATTTCTATAAAAACGGTATTTGTTGCAAGAGGTTCTAAGGCCTCAAATAGTTTCTCATATTTGAAAGTAAGCTTACAGCTCAAGAAGAGAACGACCTGAAGGAGAGCTTTCATAAAAAGATTTTAAGAATGCAAAAAATTCAAAAATACTATCTCGACTGTACAGCGGAAGAGTAATGCAAATTAAGGCTTTCATTCATGTGAGTCTTGAAACTTTCGCAAGGCCCACTATTCATCTTGAAAATCTGTTTCCTCAAACCCTTATGGCTGGGGGGGGGGGGGGGGGGGGGGCGCAGAAGGTCTAAAAATCTACTGTACCATACTGAGGAGCATATTTCGCATTTATTTATCTGAAATAGTTCTCTATAAACGCCGCATTCATATTCATGGTTTGCACTCTGCTGTGTAAAACATCAGGTTTTTTTACTTTAAGGGAAAATAAATGATGATGATGACTTCAACTCGAGCGGCAGTATGTCGAGCACAGATCTGTTTTATAGATGAGACACACGAACGACGAGAAGATTCATCGACTTGGGCTTGACAATACACGAGTCAGGAACAGGTACTGCTTGGCTTTCTCGGGATAAAAAGCAAGCAATTCAGGCGTTTGGTCTGATTAGACGCATTGCTCCTAAAACAGGCGAGCCCGCTCTCATGTTGCACGACAGTTGGTGTGGGCGGTGGTGCAACCACGCCTCGTTTACCACGCCCAATTCCAGCATTTGACGAGAGCTCAATGGGATCGTCTAGAAGCTGTTAATCGAGAGGCAATAAGGGTCATCACTTGCCTTCCATGAATCACCCCGATCGTGGCGCTCCAAGAACATGCGCAGCTGAATACACTAGATGAGCTGCTGCAGCAACGACGCGATGCTCGCCGCCTAAAGTCAAGCCTTACACACACCACGTGTGCACTCAGGGCATATGCTTCATCGGACACCATTCTACAGCCGCCCCCGCCAGTTCTCCCTCCATGGCGTTTTGTGCAGCTAAGAGACAACAAACCAACTTATCTACGTCGGCCATCATCTATCCGCTCGGCATCGTCGTTTCGCGACCGAATTACAGAACAAGACGCCAATATGCCGCATGGCTCCATCGTTATATACGTTGACGCAAGCATTCAGGCCTGCGAAACTACAACTGCAGTTTCCTGTCCTTGCAAGCCTGCGCTGATCAAAACATCCAGGTTTCGCGTCTCGGAACCTCCTTCCTCCTCCTGTGCGGAGATGGTTACGGTTCAAGAGGAACTTTGCTCTCTGGTCGCCGTTCCCGTGCTACCTGCGGTCCTCATTGTCATTCGCACCGATGCCCTTCAATTCAATTCAATTTATTTCCAGAAAAAAAAATTCTGGTGGGACACCTGGGCTGAAAGCTGCATTTGTCAGCTTGACGAGACCCAGGGCCCAGACGTCATACGCCTACTACTACACGTCAGTCGCACCCCAGAAATATGCAAAGACATCCATCATCTAGCGGCACGCATCCCGCAGCAAATAATTATTGAGTGGGTCCGACGGGATCTGCTTACCTCTCAAAACCAGGCAGATTTACCGACCCGCCTCGCGACCCCAGGCTTATCATTGCCTCGACTCCTTAATTTGAACAACGTCACCCTCCTTTCATCAAGAAAGAAACTCTTCTGGCGCCGCACACGTGCTCTCATCCCTGCGTGTGCGGTAACCATCCCCTGCAGTCTTACCCGCGAAGAGGAGGTTGCGCTTGGGAGGATCTGGGTCGGGGTTGCCCTCACACCTGCCGTCACTCGGAAGTGGCCTCAGTACTGAGATTTATTTCCTCGACCTGGGTATCCGATATGTAAACACGAAGACATTGAAGCTGCCATTCATCACTTACTGCGGGAATGCCCAGCTCTCAAGCCTACAAGGATCCGGCACCTGAAGGTAGCGGGTCTTTCACCAAGCAATCCTGCTTCATATATTGCCTAGACGCAGGGACCGTACCATTGTTCTCTACTGGACTTCATCAAATCAGATAACCTATTTCAATTAATTTAATCACTACTACAACCTTCATCACACCTTCACCCATCATTGATGCCCTGAGGCAATACTTAACGGAATAATGGCGCAGGTCAAGTGACAGGACAGCAGGAGAGTACAAACACACACAAGCGCCAACTTACAACTGCGCAATTATTCCGTTAAGCATGTCTGACCAACTTGCCCAATCCTTACGCTTCTGAGGCAATAAATCTCGCTTAAAAAAAGATTCATCGACTTGTGAGGCGGAAAAGCTACCCAAAAGAAAAATTCACCTTCCTGTAGCGCTACGTTTGACATCAAGATTGCAAAATGAAATGATTTCTTTGCTAGAAGTAAAAAGCGTCAGATGCCGATTAAAGAGATTGGTTTCTGAAGTGCAGTAATTTTACAAGACGCAGTCAAGAAAATTCCTGATAATTGTTTTTAACCACACAAAAAATAGGATAGGCCTACAACTACTCTGGCTTTTTACCTTGCATACTTGGTTAAGTCGCCCATATACATCGCATACATTGCTCTCACAATCATGTAATAGCTACGAAGAAAATTTATAGGTTAACAAATTGTGCAGTTTTCTATTTCAAAACTCTTATGGCCCCAAATTTTGAACACAAAATTGAATGTTGTGCAATGTGCGGGTCGAAAACTCGAAAACTCGGCGCACTCATCGCACACACTTTAGGAGTCGGTCTTCGATGATACATCAGTGGGCACCACGGCACTCGCAAATGCGCTGATATTGTAGCACTAGCTATATTACGCTAACGTTTCGAGCCTTCAGCGTGGACCCCCCATGGCCGCCGTGGCAGCGCCGTGTCTGGTCAAGAGGTTGGTCACGTGGTTGGTCATCGGGTGTGGAGCAGCTGCCCCGGCGAAACCGAGCCGAGGAAGGGTGGAGTGGAGAGGGAGAGGGGGAGAGAGTGAATCCACGTCCACGGGCGATGGTGAAGAAGGAACGCCCAGCGAAACGGAGCAGGGAAAGACTGACTTTGCAATTCGACTGGGCGAGTTCCACTCGGCCAGCTGTAGCTATCGCGTCACTAAAGGTTGAACCAGAGCCAGACCGCAGCCATTTTTTTTTTCTGTAGAATTAAATTGTGAAAGGCGTTATAAAGAAAGAACATGCTCCGTGCTCGCACTGCAGAGAAGTATCTTGGATGCTATATTATAGGGAAACAGGAACGATGTCTGGCAGTCATGTCAGAAGCCCCGCCTCAGAACAGTTGTGGACGTTGAACCTCTGTTCGAACCGTTATTGAACCTTTATTTACTCAGCGCAGAATTTTTTTCTAACCTGGCTGTTTTCATCTCCTGCCCAATATTCCATCGTGCAAGACGCCGTTACTGAAACGGTCAAATTTCTTCGAGCAGGTATTTGCAGCTCTTCTGTACGCGTACTTTTAGCTTCATTGAAACTGAATACATTACAGCTCACAAGATACATCCTCGCTGTTAAGCGGATATCTTTTCTAGATAACGGCAGGTGTGATACCATTCATGCGGACGGCCCTTTGAACGATCCTGTCAAGCTCTGCGTGAAGCTGGATTTTTATTCAAACATAGTCTGTACAGCTAGCTGCGCGCATATTTTATCGAGATAATACCAGGTGTTTCACTTAAAATGTTCTGAAAATATATAAAAAAAGCTTTTTGTGTTAGTAGAGCACTTTTTTCGGCATAGCACTGTCAGCGGTGTAGCAAGTCAGAATGCAGGCAAGATGTGCTTAAAGTAGAGTGGTTAACTATGCCTGAGTCAATTTTTAACTATTGCTGATAGCGTACTTATGAATTTAGAGACTTGTAGCCCGCCTAAGTCACATCCATATAAGTTATACAATTTCAAAAAAAAAACAGTTACCCTGGGCGATGTGACCCAATGTAGTTTGCATACAAGCTCCTCGAAAGCGCATGTATTTGGGCGGGGTGTAGATAAAGTATTCTGGGCCACAGCGCCTAGGGTAACTGGCTTTTCGAAATTCTGAAAACTGATAGTGTAGATATTACTTACGGGGGGCTAAACGTCTCGCAGCAACAGTATGCGTAAAAGTTAAGTGTGCCCTCCAATTTTTTTTTATCTGACAGCAGTAAGCGGGCATGTTTATATTAGATATTTAGGGGCTGTCGTATTCGTTCATAATTTCATTTGGTGGAATCCTCCTAGGACGTGGCACCCCCCCCCCCCCCCCCCCCCCAAGATGTTCGCTTCCAAATTTTCAGCTCAATCTGCGGGGCTTACAAAGCGGTGACGATCGGTACGAAACTTCTTCCGACGTGAGGAGGCGTTTCATCGGCCAGCGGCATAGAGGAGCCAGTGAAGCGGTAACTGTTTGCCCTTCACATCCAGCTGTCGAACATAAATAAACGCCCAACGTGGCAGCCGCATCACACTAGAGAAGAGCTTCGCGCTGACTGCCACCGCTTTGCATGCGTATTTACGTGAAATCACTTCCAACTTTGGAGGCAAATATCTCGGAAAATGTGTGCTCTAGAAGAATTCTGAGAAATCGCGTAGTCTAGGAATGTGACCGCCTCTAGATTTTTAGTGTAAACATTCACGCTATCCACAGTGCCCAAAAGTTCATTGATGTATTTCATTTATTTAGGTGTCTCATGGTGACCGTTATCATCATTGTCTCCCTCTGGCAGCATACCGCATGTGCAGTGCCTAAAGATAAGAAAACTGTAAATGTTAATTTTCATCACCCGGCATATGCTTGTGTGCTCATGATAATCAAGGACCGCCGCGACTTTCGTTAATTGGCCAGTGCGGGCGGAGGCGGCAAGGAAAAACTCCCAGATGCAACCAGTGTAATGGGAATGTATTGATGGCAACAT
Source organism: Amblyomma americanum (assembly GCF_052857255.1). Classification (NCBI taxonomy): domain Eukaryota; kingdom Metazoa; phylum Arthropoda; class Arachnida; order Ixodida; family Ixodidae; genus Amblyomma; species Amblyomma americanum. Next base: position 139,909,369 of record NC_135500.1, read on the forward strand.
TCCTAACGATCAGTAAAGGAAAACATAATGAGCTAGATCAATATACAAGCTGCCAAAGGCAACAGTCCTTTAAAATTAGTTACAACACTGCCTATATAAGCTAAGATATGAATTTAAAATCACTGATGCTAGCATATCTACTGCCAAAACGTAGAATGCCGCATGCAGAGAGTCGGGCACAATTTCAAACGAGAGATCCATGTGCGAATTAAAAAATAAAATGATTTTTGCCTCTATTTTTGAATTCCGAAGAGTACTACGATGTTCACTAGACTGCAGATAACTGATCAGAAGGCGATGTAAGTGCTTGGTTTTATCGAAATCAGGCCAGAAACCATTAGTAGCACACTGGTAAAGAGTTTAGTTTCAAACCCGTCCACAGTACAGGCTGCCAGAAGAGATTAAGCTTGTTTCTTTGCTTTCTCAGAGTCCAGTGGTTCATACTCAGTTTTGTCAATAAGGATTTTCAAAAACAACTGATCATACATGCCTCACACGGAGGAACGCAATTATCTTCTTAACGTCATAAAAGTGAATCGATGAGTGCTTAACAAGTGCTTATGATTACTTTGCCAACTCAGTTACATCGGCATGAGGCGCATAGTTTTCCTCCACGTAAAAAATATTTCAGCACAGTGCTCCGCAATAAGTAGTCAGTTTTTGTCGGCTTTTCACCTTTGCGCTATTATGTAACCGGTGCCACTACAAGAGATCAACCACTCTTATACCGTATTTATGGAAATATTGATTACAAAAACCACGGCATTTCAACAAGGGCTTCCTCTACTTCTTTGCACAAGAGTTGGTTGTAGCGAGACAGCCTGTTTGCTGTATGGACATCGCCACCAAGAAAAACCATTTAAATACTTTCAAATCAATGTACACTTTAACGGCAGCAAATTAAAACACTTGAGCTCAGCAGTGTGAGGCTCTGGTTGGTGGCAGTGCAATAAACATCTCAAGCCAATATATTTTGGATAAATAAGCTACTCTGACGGTTTCATCCAGTTCTGGACATAAGAGTTGAATCGATGTGACTGAAATTCGCACGCTGTCTTGGAAGGGAGAAAAACCGGCCTTCGCAAAAGCCCAATGGTCATTTCGTAACGATCTACTTGTGCAGACAGCTCGGCCCGGAGGTTTTTATATTTTCGGCAGACGGCGTCATTAAGTAATAAAGTAATGTACGAAAGCTGTGCGAAAGTACAGGAATAGAGAAAATTTCAAAGGCCATATGAGAATTGAAGCCGTAATCCATTAGCGCGTTAAATGACACGCTTTAAAGAGAGAACATCGGTCGTCTCATAATCTTTCGAAAGCTCTAAATTGCTTTCTCGAGTCATTGTTAGGGACCTACGGCTCTTTTTGGAAGCGCCCCGAGTATTGCGGCATAAGGGCTCTGGCTCCACTCAGTATCGAAGGAAAATAAGGAGGAGTGTAATGAAAAGACCAGCTCAAACTTGGAATCGTGAGAACATTGAAGACGTTCCACTTTAGATGGCACTTCGCAGCAACCGTAGCAGCGAAACCATTATACAGAGGCGAGCCGACTGGTTCAGGGACTGACATTTACTGGAAGCTACACAAGCTGTGCAGATAATAGTTAACGTCTTTGTCGTTGTCATCATCAACGCCATTTTTCTTTCAGCACTATTGTCTCGACGTCGCCTCACGTTTCCCCGGAATAAATGAAGTTGTTCGTTCAGGGGATCTGTTCTCATCTTTAATTTAGCCAGCGATTTTCAGGCGCTCGCTGCTATTACGAGCGGAATGATAAGAGGGAAAAGAAGCCGGAGTGGGGGGTAGACTTATGAGATCCACTGGAACAATGGTCATGGAGAACATCGAAGCCGGGAAATGCTTCAAAACTATGTCATATGCTGACCCATATCACCCATATCAGACATTGCACTGAACTGCAGGTTTCACTAAAGCTTATGTTTTTTTTATTGCGAAAGCACTACTCTAAACGTACCAACCGGAGCAACAATCTTCTCTTGTGACCTTGGGGTGTCATCACAACCTACCCACTGGTCTGTGAGCAAGCTTACCACCGTGGCAGGTAGCAATTAACTTAATTATTGGTCGCGACAGATTGCATGGTAAGAGCAACGTGGGTCGCACAATCCTTATCAGTGGTTGTGATCGAAACACCCACCTGCCAGTGCATCGCCGCGGCGCTGGTAGTAGCACGAGAACTCAGCGCTATCTATGATTGTGAAGCAGAGAATTACCAATTACGAATATGTGGTCATTAACCAACTATGTGCCCCTCCTTTCGCACGTGTACTTGGTTTAACTGCGTTAAACCTCAACCGATTTTTTTAGTCCTGTCGTTTTTTTTTGGTGACTTTGTTGTAGATTGTGGTTGTTATCTCAGCTGTTGACTTTTTTGGTTCTTTTGACTCGCGCAAAAGAAAAAAATGCTAATTTTGTGATAACGTGAATTTACGATTGCTTCACATTGCTCCACACAGTGGCATGGGATGAGCGCTGTATCTCCTCTTCCAGTGTTCATTCCATTGTGTGTGGCGGGCCTCAGGGTTCGGTATTGGGACAAATACTCTTCTCTGTGTACATGAATGATCTGCCAGATGCTTTGGATTACGCCTAAATTATTATGTATGCGGATGATATGGCCCTTCTCTTTTTAAGTCAGGAACCTAATAAGGTTGAAAGGCACGCAATAGTGACCTTCCTCTAATATGCCAGTGATTTTTACCAAAAAAATTAACAATACACACCTAAAAGACTAAATACATTGTTTTCTCCAGCCCATATAAATACTCAAACTGCTTAACTGAATTGCGAAAAGGTGCAAACTCCCTTGAACGAGTCGATCAACAGCTATATCTTGGTCTAACTCTAGATTCAAGTTTCAATTTTAATCCTCGCATAATTCGTGTAAGCAGTAATTTGAGACGGGCTTGCTTTCTTTTAATAAAAGCTAGAAAGTTCTCACTTCGGAGATAAGAAATTTTGCATTATTGCCTTTTTGAAAACAATATGACTTACTGTATACAGTCCTTTGGACTTACGTATAGCACGTACTTTAATCAAATGTTGTATTACAAAAAAATGAGGCCGCCACCGTCTGGAAGACGTTGAAGTAACGAGCGTTTGCTGTTTGATAAGCGACGTCACCAAGTAGTCACCAACTAGACACATCAGTGACGTCACCAGTCAATCACTAATTGGGTTGCTATATCTATTTACTCGGGGGGCAGCCATCTTAAATTCCTCGGACTCTGGAAATTTCACGGCGAAGGGAGGTGGTAGCAGACCTCAAGAAATCGAGAATTGTGATCAGTAAGAGCTAACGCTTTTAAAAGAGCCTTTCGTACAATAATCCATAGTAACCACACAGATAGATCCGCTCCGTTCTTTAGTGAACTAGACCTGACAGCCTTCTCGACTAGGCGAGTTCCAGATAAGCTTGTATGGTTATACACATACTAAACTATAACATCGCATTACCATCATCTCTTGCAGTTTTCCCATCGCGTGGAACTAGAATTGTTTTTCAGTTATCGTTTCAACCTTCCAGTTGTTAATAACGTGTACGGTAAAAGAATTATTGCATATGTCACCGCTATAATTTGGAGCCAACTACCTGCTAACTTAAAAATAGGTTAGCTCTGAATCGCCGTAATAAAAAAGAGTTACGAAGCAACCAATATTAGACTCTTTTTATAGAACAATGTTTTCTAGCATGCATATCATTTTATTTGCTTTCGTAACTACAGCATAATTTCTTGAGTATTTCGCTTTTTATTGTATATAACTTTCGCATAACGGTTGTACATGAATTTGATGTATGGTACTGAGTTTTCTCACTTTATTATTTTTGCATTTCGTGCATAGGCCCAAGTCTAGCCGAGAAGACTAAGGGCCCAGATGATTCGCATGTGTTTTTTACTAGCAACGTGAATAAAACTGATTTGATTGATTGACTGAATGGGAACGAGACTTCAGGACCACTCCACCTCACTTGGTGCAAAGGTAGCGAACATTACTGCAGGCAACTGCAGGACACATGGAGACGGTACTAAGTCATCGGTTATGTTACAAATGCCCCATGGACACAAAAGGAACTTCCGAACTTGTTGTCTTAACATGAACATAATTTTCCTTTCCTTAAAACCAATGTTCATCTCATTTTCTTAGCCTTACAGAACGGTTCGGGCGTCCACCAAGATATGTTTCCTTTGCCTAAATTGTCCGGGCAAGGCGTCGCGCCGAATGGACGATGGCGTTCCGTGGACTCCGTGGCAACGCTGCAACACGGTGTCGCGTCCCGCTCTTCAAGCCGAAGCTTAAGCGTCCTTCAATTTTTTTTTCAGTTTTGATTATTTTTTACCAGTTATGCCGCCGCCGTTACCATAGATTATGCGGTCTGCAGTTCACACGATGGCTTCAAATGACGTCCACCCCTTTCGAAGCAGCTGCAAACCTTTCCTTCACCGGAACGCGTCGGACGGTGTTTCCATGGTCCACACACGCCTTATCATCCATCATGTGGTGTTGATGCTTATTTTGTGCTTTGCTTGGACGGTAGAGGTATACAGTTTCGCTGTAAAACGCAAAATCGATGTAGTTCGGCTTTCTTTTACTGAAATAGCATGTTTTAGTTTTAAGCTTAAGTGTTAAACTCTCATAAAGTAATTTTACAAATTGGAGTGCCTTGAAACGATCGCCATTTGGTGGTTAGAGGTTGCTTTTCAGAATGAATGCATGACAAATTTATTGTCCACCGAGAAGGAGCCCCCAGATCCCCGGTCCCGGCACGTAGGCCTGGGACGCGGGTAGGGGATGCTCCGCAGACTAAGGGCGCATTGCTTCTTCATGGCCTCAGCCGCCAGGCGGGTGGCTTGCTGCTGGATGGCGGGGTCCTCGCTCCGCAGCGAAACGTCCCAGACTTCTCTACTGTTTATGTTCAATCCGGCGCCCAGAGAATCGGCGAATTCTCAAATTATGTGATGAGGAGTGCCCCTTTCACCGCAATTTCTGCATTTTGAGTCTTTTTCATCCTCGGCCTGTGTGAGGTAAAGCCAGACTAGGTGGATGTAATTTCCAGCTTCTAACCGCCTCCAAATGCGCGCCTCATTAGCGAGACTGATCTGCGGGTGGAAATATCCGTCTATGTAATTTATCGTGTTCGGTAAGTTTGTGGTATGTAATGATGCAATCTATCATACCCTTGCATCCGGGCTGTTCTAAGGCCGCTCGGTAGTAGTAGTAGTAGAAAACATTTATTCCAAAAAGGTAGGATAGAGAGGTGAAAACACAGATTTTGGGTCCACCGCAGTTGCTCTTGCTTGGGATATCAGCTTTCGCTGCGTCGCCAAGTCAGAGCTGAGCAGGGCAGACTCCCACTGTTCCTCGGAGTGATGTTCGTCTAGTTCGGGGGGCTTGGGACTGGAGCAGCCCCATGTTACATGATATGTTGTTGGAATTTATTTTAATCCAGCCAGCGTCCAGCAGCATCTCAATAATGGAAGTTCAGCGCCTTGGAAGACCTCAGTGCATCAAGCTGACATTCAAGGGCAACTGCATACCGTCGTATGGGAAGGTTGGGCATTTTCGCCACCCGGTTCGACCTTTCGTGCCCAAGCCACTTCAATGCAGAAAGTGCATGAGGATCGAACACGTGAGTGATGTCTGCAAGAACATCATCTTGTGCCCTAGATGCTCCGAGTCACATAGCGAGGACGTTTGCCGCGCGACTACCCTGAAGTGTGCCAACTGCCGTGCCCTTCACGATTCCTCCTCGCAAGACAGCCCCCGCCTAAAGAACGAACGAGCAGTGCTGAAGCAAATAAATGCTGCGTGATCATTCCACGCACAGAGAGGCCACTGATAAGATGCGACGACGTCGTTTGCGTCATCGAAGGACTTCTAAGAAAGCGGTTACTTTTGGCAGGGAGGCCTCAAGCACTGGTTCATCTTGTCCTCCTCCTCCACCTACCGTACGGGAGGCACGGGAGCCCAGGTCTGAAGCTCCGGCTTCCATCCTGCCTACCACGACGTGAAGAAACTTCGCTGTGTCGCCTTTGGCTTGGTGCAGCTTTCACCGACCATTACTCGTTCTTAATCAGTCTGGCTGACAGCTCTGCATGTCCCATCTGCGGATATGACGAGACTATATCCCACATTCTTTGTGTATGCCCTGCTTACAGCGCCGAAAGGCAATCTCTCTGCCGTGCGCTGGAGCATCTAGATCCACGCCCACTGACGGAAATGAATATTCTCGGCCACTGGCCGCGGCGATCGTCGGCGGTGAAGGCCTCCAAGGCACTGCTCCGCTTCTTGCGAATGTCTGGCCGGCACGATAGGCTGTGACTTTACGGAACGCTTTTCATAGTGACTTCAAACTTTTTGCTACTCTCCTTTCTTGTTCATTTTTTATCCCCTCACCCCTTCTCCCCGTGTAGGGTAGCAAACTGACTATTCTTCCGGTTAACCTCCCTGCCTTTCCTCCTCCTCCTCCTCCTCCTCCTCCTCCTCCTCCTCCTCCTCCTCCTCCTCCTCCTCCTCCTCCTCCTTTTTTCTTGGAAAATCGCGCGCCGCGAAAATTGTAGTTTTCAGATCACTTTTGCCAAGTAGAATTTGTTCGCGTATCAAAGGCAATTACAAAATATCTGTACGGTAGCTGCGAAATCGGGCGAGCCGGCCTGCTTACCTAGTCTCCGGCTTCTTCCGTCAGGTTCTTTCGCTGTCACAAATGTCTACAGCGAGTACCGAAAGGTGCTGCAGCGTCTGCGCGGTTGACATAGTCTACCGTATGCTACATATGGAATGAAACGAAATGAACTGCATAAAACTGCTTCAGAGAAGTTCACACAAGCTACCCGTGTCAAACTGAAAACTTCAGCTTATGCGGCCGCCACTTGCATTAAAGAGATTCACGTTTCTACTTCGCGATTGAAATGCATCTCGGCAGTTTACAACTTTTCGCTCGCGAAGTAAGTTCGTTTTTGATCATGCGGGCTTTTACGGGCTTCGTTTGTGAGTGGGAGCCAGGAGGTAAGTATAGTTTGAAGATATGAGCTAACGTAGTTCACTTGCTATCCTCATCGCAAAACACTTTGTAGTGAGTCGAAAAGGCAATTTTGTGCAGTAATATGTTTGCGGCGAACTTCAGTCAGATATGCAGCTCTAGTATCAGAGCGCTGTACAAGTAATTTTACTTCTTAGGGATGTTGTGGCAGCTTAGGTATACCAAACCACAGTGCAACTAAAATATTAACTTCCTACGTTTACCGTTTTTCCAACGCCATTATGTACGCTTTCAATACTGTGCAATGGCAGCGCAGGTTAAAGAACCCAAGGTGGTCCAAATTTCCGTAGCCCTTCACTACGGCGTCCGTGATAGCCAGAGTCGCTTTGGGGCGTTAAACCCAATAAACCGACCAATTATTTTTGAGGCAGTGTTGCGTCTGGTGCAGCAGGAAAATATCTGATTTCACCTGGTGGTTGGGTGGCACGTGCGCTACCACGCATTGCATATTGAAGCATGCGGAGCTTGCTTGAGCACCTCATAAGGAAAGCAAAGGTGACACTGTATTGCACACAGTTGTTTAACACAACCAATTTCTATCTAGATAATGGAGAACCACCACCCACAAGAGACACAGCGACATGAAAAAAAAAGTAGGAGAGGACATGCGCTGAAACTTCTAAATTTAATTATGTAATTTATTAGAACAAATACATAATAGAAGAAGAAACAGAAACACAATTACTGCGGGTGTGATACGAAGTCTACCAGGTGACCTTCTTTGAAGCGCGAGGTTAAGGCAGGATAAAATGACCAATCAACTAGCCCAAACTGCAGCGTTACTCGACGCCGATCCCCCTCACAATTTTTAGTGATTTCATGGTCAGGAGTATAGTTAACTTGACCTTATAAACCACAATATCATATGTGGTTAGCCGACAACCTGAGCATCAAGCTGAACGTATCAGGAGCCGTCGATGGTTAGTTGAATGTTGATCGCTGATGAAAACAAGATCGAGCATTTATTCACAAGCCTGAAGACGACATGCCAAGGCATGTCTCATGGTACCGTGCGCTTATGAGCTTTTATTACTCCACGCCTCCACTGCTCGAAAGAGAAATGATAACTTCAGTTCTCGTCAAGGTTTGAAAACGGCGCAGTGCTGATAGCTCAAGTGCAATAAGATGCGAAGCCAGGATGCGCTAAAGAGTAAACAAATCTAAAGATGAGGTCTCCACCGAATTTTATACTTCGACGTTTTTTGTTGGAATGCAATAAGGTATGAAATCTAGAATTTTTCTAAATAGTCAGGTTTATTTAGGACGGATGTTAGGTAGACGTTTGCTCCTGCTGAGGCATTTTAAGGATTTGGATTAAAGAGCTGTAATTGAAGAAGAATTGTGGGGCCACGGCAGTAATGAGGAGAGAAAATCTTCGGCCTCCCGCCATCTTACCTTCTATCACTTCATTAACCCACGCTTGCGCTGCGGTAAATATAGAAATAAATGGCACGATAATTTTCTCGGTTTGCTGCCTAATGTTGTATTTTGACTTGTAAGAAGAATTTCAAACAGGACCCCGCGAGAAATGCAAAATACGCAGCAAAAGCGGAATGCAAACACATAAAAAAAATAACTTGCCAACCTTGACAGTGCAGACGGGCATGGACCATTAGTTGCTTTAGGAAGATGATCGCAAAGCGCACCGTTACGCAAATTAAACTTCCGCACGGTTGGTTGACTCCATTTGCATTTTATCACAAACTAGTTGATTGCTCTCAGTGGTACTATGAGACCGCGAAACTGAATGATAGGGATGACGGCTCATAAATAGCCCTCTATATCTGTTTCTTTTCAAGTTCTCAACACCATTTGCATATATGAGGCATTTTGGCAAATATTAGGTTTTTGATATAGCTTCATTTCTGCCTGCACTCTATGTTCCAAAATGCAGTTGTTTTTTTTGTCCACTTGCTGTACATAATTTAACTCTCATTTAGCAACAGCAAACGATCACACTGGCGCTCCTTAGCATTGGATGGAGTCGACGAGGAAACTAACGATCTCGGTCACGGCAAATGGAAAGCTTTCGTGATTTCTGATTTTGGCTCAGCGTTCGCGGGACCAGTTTTGCAGCCTTCGAAAGGTGGAACGCAACTAGAAAAAATACATAAGAGGCGACAGAGGGAGTCAGGACAGAAAGAATAAGGAAACTACACAGCCTCCATGTAAGCGGGTCACCTAGAACTGTCAGCTTAATCTCTTGGGTGAGAAACAGTTAATTGATGCCTGTAAAATAAATAAAACTTTCAAGTGTCCATATTCCAGAAAGAACAATCAAGAACCACAATCGGTTCCTGAACGTAGCTTCAAGCGTGTCAGTAGAATGCACAAAGCGTGTCAGAGTTAGATACCTCAGTGTTTTATTGCGTTCCTTTCTAAGCGAAACATTTACTGAATTTTATGGTCTCGTGCCGCAGGTTAAAGATCTCTTCCATTCCAATCATTTGCGATGAATTCCAGAGGCTTAATTTTTGTTTCGCTATTTTCACTGATATTGTGAACCGCACTTAAAAAGTTCCTAGATGATTCCCATGAAGAACATGGGGGTCAGCGGGGTGTATCGGCTCACTAGACGTTATGGGAGCGATATGAACCTAGTTGAAGCAGACTTTCATTAGATACTTCATGAGTCGAGAGACATTCGTTGGCATGCTGGCTACTACCATGGGGGAGGGGGAAGAAAAGTACAAAGTGATTTCACAGCATCTCACAGATTTGCCGTTAACAGTACGGGGTGGCCCACATCTAGAGCTTACCAGGGCACAAGCCACGGCTCTTAGAAGAGCTGAGACAAAATGTCTTATGAGCGCATATAATTGGCCTTGATTAAAAAGGATGTAGTCAGTCCTATTGGCCAAATTTCTGACAAAAACCTTACCGCAGATGATGACCATATTCTTCGGGGATGCGAGAGGAATCCCCCCCCCCCCCCCCCCCCCGGTACAAGCCAACATCGCAGATTGAATCCTTGAGGTCGCCCCTTCATGGAAGCCACCTGGGGCGAAACTGGGCTAAAAACGAAAGAAAAGCCTAATAAAGTTTATTCCCCGTCTTCTGTGTTCACTTTCCTCCAGTAGTCCTCTTCTCAATGACCAGCTCACCGTAAGGTGTAACAAAACGTACTTTCATGCCAAAAGAAAAAATTTCCTGCACCACGTCAAGAGACGTTCGTCACCCCCGTGTGGCGCTCTGAGTGGGAGTCCATGCCTTGTGACAAGTTAGTTATTCGTTTAGAGTCTGATGGAGTAGGCCTTGTTCAGTGGTTCGTGCATCAACGCTATCGCGATTTTTTCATTTTGAAATCGGCAAACCACTCTTTTTCTGTACTTTGAATATTCTTTTCTATACTGTGCAGTCATATCAGTGCTCATTGCCATTACCTCTTCGCATCGACTGGACAAGCTAGTATGGAAGTTGCGTACACTTTCAGTTTCCTTAATGTGCGCTTTTTAATATCAAATGTGTAGCCCCTCTACAAGGCATATGCAAAGTTCCAATAAGGCCTGTGCTCTCTATACCATTGTACCGGCAGCCTATCAAGGGTTTCTTGGCACGAGTGTTTTTAAGGGTGTTAAACGAGTGTGCAATCAATGCATTTCATAAACTTTATTTTTCAGATTGCCCACATCGATGCTGCCTGTCAAGAAATGGCCTCACGAGATGTTTGTGCCATGGACAATCAACAATCGCGTTTGCAATATGTCGGAGAAGATTGATTGTTGACTGTTTTATCTTGTGACGCGATGCCGTTCGTCTGGGACAAGCAGTCATGGCCCACGAGCCCACCGCGTTGGAAGAGAACGAAACACCCGGGCACCGTGTGGAAGGTGAACGAAGCTAAAGCCGCGCTAAGGACGTTCGCTTGCCTATTGTTTGACGGTAACAACAACAACGTTCGCTTTGCGGCCTGCTCCATTTCCTCTAGCTCGCTCAACATTCATCTGTAAATAAACCCCTTCCAACTGCAATAATATTCCAACCAATGTTTATGAAGGACATTGCAATAACCCCGTACAATTTAGATTTCTGGCGGTTGAGGAACACTGTGTTGTGCCTGGTTATCTCTTTGCGCTCAATGGAGTGTTCAGTCTGTCGAAGAGCTGTATGATCGACATGCCGAATCGCTATGATCATCGAATTCTCTGTTCCGAGAGCAGTGCGCTTTGGTGAGGGGCGAGTAGGCTTAGCTGTAAGTAACTGCAAGCTACCAAACTCTCACGATCGAGAAATCGTTAACCATTACAAAGATAGGCATCGCCAGTTCCCTCCACCGGTAAAGGGGCCGTCGAAGGCAGACGAACGCATTCTGCGACAGCTGCAGACGAACACCTACTGGTGTCCCGCCATGGCTGCTCGCTATGACCCGAAAGTGAATCCTCTGTGCCCACACTGTGACGAGCTTTGATCTCTATCCCACGTACATGGTGTGGGCCTGTCAACACAGTCCCCACTCCCCTCCCCACCCCACCCCCACTGAAGAGGCTTGGGAGACCTTCCTGCTCGAGTGCTCGAGTGCGATGGCACAAGGTGCCCTCGCACGCCGGGATCGCGAGGCGGCGGGATCTTGCGGCATCCCAGACTAGGGACGCGGACCAAGATGATGTGGGCATTCACAAGCTGCGCCGGCTTATTCTTTCTGTTTTCCTTAATAAAGGTTTGTTCTCCCCGTCACGATGCATGTGGGTACCTCCAAGGCTTTTGATGTTTGTGCTGGTGCTGAAGAGCGGGAGATTGGCGGTCTTGTATTATGTAGCCTGATAATTTGAAGCACCAGTATTCTCGGGTATTTCATTTTGAGTTGTTCCTTGAGATAAAGATAAAAATTATTGTTGCTTAGTGGTTAACGTGGTCGACAGGCTCTTCGCAGGTTGGCAATTGCAGTCCTATATTGCGAAGGAATTTTTTTTCTTTGTTTAATTTTTATAATTTCCTACAATATATCCCATTAACTTTATTAAAGCTTAGAATTTTACTGTACAGCCCTTCCTTATTCTCCCAGCAACCAGGGCTTCCAAAAATTGAGGGCCGTCCTTTTTAACAAAGTGCCATCCCGGGTAAGACAGGACCGTCATGTTTCCGAAATTTACTCACGTCCGGTAATTCGGTGCGCCAATTATCTATAAATTTCATACCGAATTTTCTCCTGGAGAAGTGAAGATAAGCATCGTTTGGTCTCATTTATACGTAGCTATGAACTGTGCAATTTTTTTCGCAATATTTGAAACGTAAATGCGTCATGTGGGGGTAATTTCTTTTGATTGCCTGTTGCTACTACTGAGCATAAAGGGGTTGCGGTCCAGTCAAGCCGTTAACCACCAACTAGCCCGCCTTTGCTGGTTCAAAACCTGTTCATGACAGCTATTTCAACAGCTCGTAATGCGCTGCATTTGTTGGAGTCCGAAACAAAATATATATTGATTATGATTTTCTTAATTGAAGCCGCCAAGTTTTCACTGCACCCCTGCTCCTACAGCAGTAGCTTTACAGCAGTATGTATGACTTTTCAAAAAGTGATGTCTTCGTTTGAAACTTCCGAGTGTTTATCACTCGTGTGAAGCCCAGATGACAAAACCAGCTATTCGAGATGCCTTTTCTGAATGCATCATGTTCAGTTCGGAACACAATAGTACTTCTAATTCATTCTAGGTATTGATTGCATTTCCTGAATTGCACTTAACTGTTAGCACAAATCAGCCATCGCAGAAAAAGACAAAGAGGTAAAGAAGCATCATTAGAGAGTTCCGTATTATAGAAATGTATTCACTGCCTTTCTTTTTGCACTTCTCGTCTTCGACAGCTCATGTATGCTGATGAGTCGAGCTTCGCGCTCAGGAAAATTGAATCCCGGTCGCATTTGCTCTTTGTTTTGTGAAACCAGAACTGCAGAGGAAGCTAAATGCGCACAAAACTTCATCTGATTTATTTTCTTTTCCCGCCAAGCAAGACACAACAATAGTTCCTTGATTACGAAGAACATCCGCAGTAAAGACAAGGGCTCCAATCACGCCCGCGGGACGTGAAAGCGAACACTGTGCGGCAAGTCTAGCCAGCTACTACGAGACTGGGAAACTAAGCGGGCTGCAGCAAGTACGTCAGCCTTTTTCTCACTTAATTTTTGCCATGTTGTCTGGTAGGAGAAACGAGAAATTGGCGGGACACACGGTGATTACGAATTGAGCGACGTTTCGAACTGTGTTGTTAAGCTAGAGTTAATACTTACTTTTTCTCTTCACTTAATATATAAACTCTTTAATCATAGAATTCTCACTGCTGAAACCACCTAACGGACCTGTTTAACAGCGATGTTCACCGTATAAAATTTAAAAATTTGCTTTTTAATTTGCGTAAAAGTCACTTTTCATGCGTTGATTTTGGGTTATTCGCTTCAGAGCTAGTGACGTGCAGCGATGCAGTATGAATGAATATGTCGCAGCTTTGAACGCATTTCTAATCTTTTTGGTTGCAATCTGTCGTTCTCGAAGCCTCATTTTAGCAATGAATGTGCTTTAAAATTGTGGCAGATGATGCTTAAACACCGAGTGTAATTTAGTATTATGACAATACACCGCTGTTCTTGCGTAAGATTCGACGAGACCCAAAGCAGCCACGTCTAGCAATTGTGTTCCTGCACAACATAGTTTAGTTTCGTTGTGTCTGGACTGCACAAAAATATTCACAACACACAGCGCGGCTATTCAACGACTACTCTGGACTTTATATTTCATGCCATAATATTTGCAGCTTAGTTTTTTTTTTATTATTACGAAGAATGACAAGCAGAGTCATTAAAATAAATTTTCAAGTGCTTGAAAGTTGTGCAAGTTATATCGATCTAAAGGATGCTTCAATTTGCGTCTGTTTACGACTTGCGCATTAATAGCACGATATCGCACTTTGAATAATAATGATATCAAAATAACTAATAAAACTGTTTAGTCTCGCATACTGCGAGGAATTCAGAGACACGACCCTGCAACAAAACGGCTGAGTTCATAAATATGCTTGAGCCGTTTTATTTCAGGTTGCATAAAATACTACAAAATAATGCCTGCAATGATTCAAGCGACAATACACCGAAGTTCGCGAGAATAGGAACCAAGATTGAGGCCTTGATGCCTCCACTGTGGAGGTACCTCTTTTAGTGCGAGAAGACAAAAATAAAATAAAAGAGCTGAATGTATCCGGCCTCCTGCTGCATATCGCATTTTCCCACCAGATAAATATCTGTGCATTTAAAACTTTCGCCTAACCCCCTGGGAGTGATTTACAGTTTTCCAGTTTCTTTTCATGCGTTCAGAGGAGGTCACTGAATTCACGAGAAAAGCAATGACCTCGAGAGGAACGCATGCCGTTGTTGCCCAACGCTTTTGGAGGATATCCAGCCAACGCAAAGTTTCTGACGCATAGTACACGCCACCGGAGACGACTGATGTTGCCATGTACGGTGAGCAAACGCTCTCTGCAAATGCACCTTTTTTCAACATTTTTAGCTTTCATGTCGTTTTCGAATGCTGTTGCTGTTTGCCGCCATTTTATTGTTTATAATAGGAAAGTAGAAATACCTAAGCTGTACTCCCCTGTTTTGCAAACACTGACGTGTTGTTTCTCGTTCGAATAAACGAAACCATCACACTCGAGTTGAAGTGAATTATATGTGCTTGTTTTTGTTGCATCTCAGGAGCACACGCAGGCGTGCGCTAGTCCACCGCCATCACTTCGTTTTTCTGCCTAGACACGTCCATCATTTCCGGAAACGAGTGAGGGCAATGGACTCAGAGCAACAGGGTCAGTGCCTAGAAGATGAGGGCTTGGAAGCTGGGACAAAAGGAGAGCGTTTTAGACAATCTGTCAGCGCGTGCGTGGAATAAATTATGGAAAAAAAGCAAACAACAAAAATGGCTACTGATGCAGGTATACAGTGTGGAGAGATTTTGTTCCAGATCGTTCGACGTGTTGCGAAAGGCGCGTTTTGGCTGAATCCTAGCCGCGTTTGCGCAAAAGATGCGGCTATAATGGATGTGAAAATCCATTTGTGCTTTAAAACGCAGGCACCTTCGTCTTGATATTATTAGAACAGCATGAAAGAACACACTTTACATAGACTTCCAGAAAGTCCCTGAGCTTACGGTCCGTAACTACATGCTGACTACTGGCAGACTACAAGAAATCACAAACATCACAAACATAACAAGCAGAAACCAAGCAAACGTCGAAGAACTTTTGGTTGAACAGTTAATCCGCGCTCTCGTAACAGTTTGCAAGTTAAAACGTCCAGAATGCCGTCAAAAGTCCTGCCTTCAAATTTTGGTTTAAGGGACGTTGTTGTGCTCTTTACCCATCTAACCTGCATGTTGGTGCTCCATTTTATTGGCCTCCTCTATGCCTGCGTTCCTGACCTGCAGCGAAACATTACTTTCGTTACTGTACGAGATCGAGGTTTGCGTACAGATTCTCGGCGCTTTATCTCTATTGCCGGTACATATAAAAGTCTAGAGCTAATAAAGCGTCTTGATCCAGCTCACTAGTGGAATCCATGATAAGATACGACGGTATGCCGTACAGTAATGTGACATAGACAGTGGGGGACTGGGCATTGTGAGAGACACGGGAAAGCTTACTTTGAAATCAAACACTTGTTTTTTACAGCGCCGAGCAGAAACAGGGAGGTGACAAAGGACATGAGAGCACAGTGAGCAAGAACTAAAAACAATAAAAACAGCAACAACAAAACATGGGACGAAGCACCACACCAGTGGCACGGGTCCTCACAATGGTAGCGACGAAGCACGAAACACGACGCCTATTCTCCATCTCAGCAGTTTCTCGTAGCCCTAGGAAAGCTGTGATAAAGACCGGGGCGACGTTCTGGCGCTGCGTAATGTAGTGCCAGTATAAGATAGGCATATCGAATAAATGCTTTAAAATGTGCATGCGCCAAACGTTATTTGAAAGTAGCTTTTACGTAGGCTCGAGTTACCTACGCTATTTTCCGAGTTTAGCGTTTTGTACTCTTGTGTACGCTAAAATAGTATCTCCAACATGGCAGCGCGTGCAAAGCAGGATTCCTTGATTGGAAGCGAATTCGCCGTTGTTTCAGGGCTTTCCAGTAGGTACACTGGTCATAAATGTGGCATCGATCTTTCGTTTGGACTCATCTTGCCTGCAGAAAAATTCAGAAGCGATAAATCTTCTTTTTTATTTCGAAAGAGGATTCTGTCGCTTCTAGGCTTAATGAAGATTGTCATTATCATCATAATCATCATCAGCCTTGCTACACACACTGCAGGGCAAATGACTGTCGCATATCTCTCCAATTAACCCTGTTATTTGCAGGCTGCGCACACCCTATGCCTGCAAACTTCTTAATTTCAACCGCCCAGCTAACCTTCTGCCGCCCTCTGCTACGCTTGCCTTCTCTTGGAATCCCCTCCGTTACCCTTAAGGACCAGCGGTTATCTTGCCTTTGCATTACATGCCTTGCCCAAGCCCATTCCTCCTTCTTGATTTCAACTAGGACGTCATCAACCCGCATTTGTTCTGTTACCCACTCTGCCAGCTTCCTGTCTCTTAACACTACACCTATCATTTTTCTTTCCATGATTCGCTGCGTAGTCCTTAACTTAAGCTGAACCATTTTCGTTAGCCTCAAAGTTTCTGCCCCGAAGGTGAGTCCCGGCAAGATGCAGCTGTTGTACACTTTTCTCTTGAAGTATATTGGTAAACTGCCATTCATGATCTGAGAGAATCTGCCATATGCACTCCACCCCATTCTCATCTTTCTAGCTATTTCCCTCTCGTGATCCTTATCAGCTGTCACTATCTGCCCTAAGTAGCCGTATTCCTTGACCACTTCCACTACCTTGCTGCCTATTTTGAAGTCCTGTTCCCTTGCTAGGCTGTTGAACATTACTTTTGTTTTCTGCATGTTAGTTTCTAGACCCACCGTCCTGCTCTGCCTGTCTAACTCATCGATCGTGATTTACAGTTCACCTCCTGAGTGACTCAGCAAGGCAACGTCATCCGCGAATCGCAGATTATTTGGGTATTCTCCATTTACTCTCATCCCCAACTGTTCCCAATTCAGTCCTCGGAATACCTCCTGTAAACCGGCGGTGAATAGCATCGGCGAGATTGTGTCTCCTTGCCTCACGCCCTTTAGGAATGGCGCCAATTTGTTAATGAAAATGGTTCCCGTGTGCCTATGCTAAAACTATCCCCGATTCTGCGTTTGCATATGCGCAAAACGAGGGAAAGTCCTGCAAAATGCTTGAATTTAGCGTACATAAGCTGCATACGCTATTTTAAGATTGCTTATTGTTCCTTCAGTGTCCGGTTTTTATGCCAAGTCTTTGTGCAGCCATACCTGCATATGCCACGAGGAGATGACAAGCAGATTATGAGGCAAGCAGAAATACATTTAACGCACTCTGCAGACTGGAAAAGGGGGTCTTTAGTTTTCATAGTGCTGCAAGTAACTTATAATTTGGAGTACAAACAAGGATGGTGGGGAACAAAGGTTGCGTGAAAATGGGGGGTCAGGTAGGGTGTGCCAGTACAGGTCGTAATCCCACCCAAGAATGCCAGATGAAAGTGGTGGAGGCGGAGGGAGGGAAGGGAAAGGCCCCCTTGACAAACCAAAGCCCTTCCTTTCACCAGAGCAGAGGCATGTGAGATGTGTGTGAAAAAGGCGGTTTGTACCCTAATAATACAACTCTGCATTAAAACCTATGTTTTATGGGCATCTAATGAGCCCTCCCAAGAAGCCTTATACTTCTTTTCTTTTCTTTATACCCAGCAATTTTGGACAAAAGCATTTTTGAGTGGGAAACCGTTTCTTAACGCAATTTTTCATATAATGTAATATTTCACTATAACAATCAATATATCCGCAGTTCAACCAACGGCAGTCATATTTTTTTTCTAATAACATTTTTGCTATGGTCAAAAGCGTTCCCTATTGGTTTTCTATGGAAGTCTTAACTGCTCGATGCGATCGCTGGAAACACTTTATAATATAGGTTTTGCTACATATCAGAATAATGGACCATTATCTTCAATATTTCCGTAACAGTGCCTTACAATTTTTCAATTTTCAAAAAATTTTCCCCGAGAAAGCTGGACTTGTCTTTCTTTTTGAACCAAATTGTTTGCATTTCCCCCTCCTTCTTTTCGATAACTAAGAGAATACTTTAACACGCTTAACGACCTTAACGACTCTCCTCTTCATTTTTTTCTCTTACAGTTATCATACATGCGGCAAAAAATAAAACGAAAATACAATAAGGGCAAATACATTTCAAACAGCCATTTCAATTTTGACACTAAAATCCCACTTTCACGACCATGGCCACACTGACCAACCAACCAAGATGTGACACGGTGTTTTGGCGCACTTTGGACCTGCGAACGAATGAAGTAAAGAGGCCGCAATCACTACATAGTCTTAGACGAAAGGTGCTTTTGACTCTTGAATACACGTGGCGGAGAAAGTACACAGCAGAGACCAGCCTGCCCCTTTCTCGTAACAGTAGTATCAAAAACGTCGGCCAGTGGGTTTGAACTTTAGCATTCTGAACAGCGCGAAGAAACGAGGAAATGCTAAACGTTCACCAATTCGCCCAGTTTTCGGTTCTACTTGTTTGGACTCTTTACGAAAATAACAGCGCGCAAAATAGAAAGAAAAAGAATCACAGCAACACCCAATGAGCTAGTGCAAATAGTTAGGATTGTTGGTATCAGTTACTACTTATTTAAAGTAGTATGCGCAATGAAGTCAAGAGAAGGCAAAGGATCCAACAACCATTGACGTAAAACTGAGTGGGGACGAGGGTCATGACTTCTCGAGGCTTCTCCTCTTATCGGCTAAGAGCTCCTAGCAGAGGCTTCAAAGTCTGGTTGTGGCCGTGTGAGTACCGCCTTTTGTTTATAGGAACTGATCCGCTTCAGCTCCCTAGCTATATTCAAACCCGAAGTTCGCTTGACCAAACCAACCACGTTTGTGAAAATGCGTGGCGCCTACGACGTTCTCAGCAGAAATTTTTTTCTGTTTGCTGCGGACAATGCCGAATAATAATTACAATTCAATGAGCAGTTTCCAAACGAGTTCCATCCATCAGAAGACAGAGTCAGAGTTCGGCGTCCACTGTGAAAAATGTGGAACTTACTACTCAGTTGCGCATAGAATATATTGAACATGATCAGATCAATTCTTTGAAGTCCAAGCAGGATATATGAGGTGCTGCCTCGTTTAGTGCGGCAATGATCTTCTTTAAGAAACAACTTCTTTAAGAAAAACTTCCTTAAGAAACAAGTTCTTTAAGAAACAACGCTGCCTCTGGCAGAAATAATTTTTACGTTGCACACGACTGCGGACTACGAAAGCTTGCGATCAATATATTATATTTGGAAACTTCTGCAGAAATTCTTTCACGAAGTGTTTTCCTATGCTACTACAAAGTCTGAATTCTTCGATTTAACATGTTATCCTCGTTTGCAACAGAGAGGCTAAGGAAATCCCTTGATAACGCCAACTTCATCTACTTTTTTGTGCTGCCCAGATCCAAAAGGGTTTAAATGTATTTCTAATATAGGTGCACAACTTCCCTTCCCCTGCAAGAGCGCGAACGATGCTCCCAGAGATGGACGCATTGCCGTGTGAGACATTGGTCATGGTGAGCGAGTATATCATGGAAACTCTTCTTGAGACGAACGTCGCACATGAGCTGATAAGTTTGCTTTCAGAGCGTACAATATTAACTGAAAATTTGATGTTGCACAAAGGGGGCAGAACGATGTTTTCTAGCGGTTGCACGATGCTACAGGTTGCAAGATGGTTGGAATAGGTTGCACTGCGCACATTGTGCACAATGCCGTCCAGGCTGCCGCTGACTGCCTGCGATGCAGGATTGAGCCTCTAAATATGAAAATGTACTTTTACACTTACACAGTCAGGGTAAGAAGGCCAAAGAGTTCTGCGGCATCACGAAGTTCAGTGTCAGAGAATTCTAGGCTGTAGCGATGTATTATTTTTGTCGGCAGACAAGTAACCCTGATGAATGATGTACGTGTAGCCCTTGTTAACAATCATGCGGATAGTTATATGGTTCCGCTTTCTCCAGAGCCAAGCCGTTATGTTTGAAAGTACAGGGCTGAAGATTGCAGAGGACACTAAGGCAGCTGTCTATGTGCTCAGAAGCTGTATCATCGGCAGATAAAAGTTCGAGTTCGACTTGATCACACATTTCTAATATCAAGTGTGTGTTCTTGGGTGACACAACTACGGGAACAGGAAAAATTGTCAAGAGATGTGGCGGAAAAATTCTTCAAAAAGTTTCACTGAACCAGCGCGTACTGCAACCAGTTCATTGATAATATAGCCACCTTTCATGTGCTTCTATTGAACTTACGCCACGCTGGATGATATACGTAGCATCGGTCAACTCATAACTTAAGAGTTAAGTTATATCAGTATGGATGAGAGTGCCTTACTACATGAAACGTAACGTTTCAAGTTATGTGACTTCTGGGGAAGCTGGAAGAGTGAAAGGGCCAAATAATACCTCTCGGAGAAGTTTGTTATATGTAAAGAGAATACTTTTAATTTCAAAACTGAAGATCTGGCGCAAAAGTACTGAGAAGCGGCTATGCTCTTAAATCTTGAAGAAAGTTCAGTAAGTATGCATTTTTACAAAACTAAAAAAAGGCAGTTGTATCCAGTGAATTACAATGCAGCGTACCTAAGCAGGTAAAGTACACCAATGTGTTTAAGATAACTTTGATAAGCTATGTGTACAACTGTGTATAAAGCGAATTCGCCGCTTTTCTGAGTGGTCTGCACCTAGCAGTGTTTTCTTTGCTTCATATGAATTTCATGCCTTTCATCTGTCAAATAAGCTAATTTTTGGCTTATATCGAATGCAGTAGATGATATTGCGCTAAACAGTGAGCGGGGCGGCACGTCGTCCGGCATTTTTGTGCATACATATTTTGTCACAAGTAGTAATATCATTTTGTTTCCGACCACAATGTGCACCTTCAAAATAGAAATTGTTTCATGATCCTTCGGGTGCTTAATTGATAACGTGCGAAGTTTTAGCGTTGATAATGTCATCAATTGTGACATCTTGTATGCAATTTAGAACAACCCGGCAAAAAATAAACCGCCAGGTTTTTGCACCACAATATTAACAGATTGTCTTTCTAAAGGCCTGAATATGCTATTTGAGTGAAAAAATACCTCTATTTGATTTCAAAAATTGGGGTTCAACCAGTTAAAAGAGAAAAGAAAAGTAGGGGCAAAACTGAGGTAAGATGAAGGTTACGGTGGAAGCCTGACTGTTCGGAGGTCAGTATAAAAGTGGTGTACAGTCGAACTTTCCACTTTTAGTGAAAGATAGACGGATTAAAAACAAATTGTCAATTATTGTGAACTTGTGCTAGAAGAAACAACACCTAGCTCATGACAGGTCTTGCAGGAGTTAACACAGGAACACAGCTGGCACTGCATCTTCTTTAACTAAGTTTTATATAGCAAATTTCACAATTTTGAATAAAGAACGCTTAAATAAGTAGGAAGATTCAATGTTGCATGTTCCCCGGCAAAGAAGTGCCGAACTGAAGAGCAAAACGCAACGTTTTTAACAATCTCATTTGATTTGTTCCTCATTCAGCAGTGAGTCGCATTAATGAAGAACCTTCGGATGAAGCTTACACGATGTAACTTACAAATGTTTTAAGCCTAACCGTCTTCGCAGAAGGTTCTTTCCTTTATAATGCAAGACGAATACGTTGGTCACAATATTTTTGCTGTTATAGTTGAATTTTTGAAATAAAAAGTTAAGCGTGAACCAAGCGAAAGATGGTAAAAGTAAAGCTCCTTTTTTTTTACTTGACTTCTGTTCAAATGGGCTGGCATTACACAAAAGAGGTGTATGGCATTCCATTATCATCTTTTCTCTTTCTCACACAGAGCTC
The DNA here is from genome assembly GCF_052857255.1 of Amblyomma americanum. Lineage (NCBI taxonomy): Eukaryota > Metazoa > Arthropoda > Arachnida > Ixodida > Ixodidae > Amblyomma > Amblyomma americanum. Next base: position 139,931,405 of record NC_135500.1, read on the forward strand.
GCATATTGTCTGACGGCAGCGTCATGTGACGTGCAGTTCAAGACGACTAAGCGCATCCACGTATTTAAAAGTGGTAGGAATATGTGATGCAAAGAATGCTGACGATCGTCTAGGTTTCTAAAACTACAAATGAAACCCTTCTTGGAACGCGCCTTCAACAAAGCATCAGTGTGAAAAGCATTACTCTTTCCGGCACTTTCAGGATATTCAGGATGCTCTTACATTATGGTCCAACTATTTTGTTTCCAAATGTTTCTTGAATGCTTTGGCCACTCGTCATATTGGGTTTTTATTAAACCAGGAAGATACGCTGAGAATTCCTTCCTTTTATCGTAGAAGACATTTAGAGCTTAAGTCCAAATTTTCTTTTTATTTTTTCCTTTCACAAAATGCCGCAGAATTCTCGTGAAAAGCCACATAGCAGGGCCATTTCCTTTATGTTGTCACGTGACGTACTGCCCATCGTGCAGCCTGTAATAGCGACACAATATGCACCGCTTTTACGGCGTTTGCCGGCATTCATCGAGGGAAACTTTTCATCGCGCAGTTTGCACATTTAAGGTTACTCTGAGTTGTCTTTTGGTGTAGTCTTGAAAGAATTGCATTTCTGCTGGTTACCGCAAGAGCAATTCAGTGCCGTAAAGGTATGTAGCATAAAACCCAACTTCTTTTTCTTTCACGCATTATCGGGGACAAAAATATCATGTGATGGCTTTCTGGCTCGACTCATACTGTCAGGCAGGCATTGACCTGCCAATGCAATCTCCCTGCCCCCCTCTTGCCCTGTCCCATAAATAGGTCTTTGTAAAAGTCCCCTTTTCATAAAAAATTACTTGCTCACTAAACTTACAGCTGGGATATTGTTTTCTAGAGGCGCCACTTCTGATAGTAGGTGCACTGCAGAAAAATATTGACGGATGAGTACTGCCGGCGGGTTCTGTTTCGGGAATGAAACCTGCGCGGGCCGATTGAAAAATTGAAAACCGGTTCACTTAGCCGTCACTAACGGCCTGTCAGCTTAACTGCATCAGGTGAGTAAACATGGCGCTGAAAGATGGTTGTGTTGGTTGTGTTGGGTTTTATGGCACATAGACAGGCGCTGTAAAGAGTATAAGACACCAAGACACCAAAGCTGTCTTGCCACATCGCGAAGTAAATCTGATGCTTTGTACTTTGACAGTTGAGGAAGATACGTTCGCATGCCTTGAGATTCATCTAAAAAAAACAACTGTCTAGCTATTTCCAGGCACAACTGTAGCCGTCAACTAGAATATGGTTCCGAAGTGCACTTTAAATTTAATATTTTTGGCAAAAAAAACTCATAGTAAACTTTTGAGGAAGAATCTGCCGACCCATCACATTTAACGTATTATCACTTTCTTATTTAGTGGGCGACATTAGTATGTACCTATGGCTGAATCTTCTGCATGAAGCAAATAATAGTATTAAAGCTTCACTAGAAGAACACACCATGGCATCTGGCTGCGCTGGGCACTTGAATCGTTGGGCAAAGCGCATTATTCTGTACTTGCGGCTGGGCTGTATTGCATGTGCTGTATTACGACAATAACTTATGTTACATTTTTCAGAAGCCGGGCGAAATGTGTCGGTTCCTGGCGTAAGGTGAGAGCGCCCAAGAGAAGGTCAGGTGGTACGTGCGGTAGCGAAACGCGCTCCTGAATGTGCGCTGCGTCCGAAGCTCAAGTCACTTGATAACGCGCTCGCGTCTGGTCCTGTAAACGCCGCACGTGAGAACTGGTGATGCCGTCTCGTATCACGGTGTGGGAGCAAGAACGCCTACCTTTCTTAGTGCGAAGCTAGTTAGCACTTTGAGCAGCGCCGCTTCAGTGTTGTGCAATGCAGTGGCATTACACGACGACAATCACTGGCGGTGGTGGCGTTGACTTAAATATTTATTTATTTAAATATTTATTTATTTATTATTACCACAAAGTTCTGGATTTGGGACTTTAAAAGAGGGATGCTCCCGCCCTCATGTAAATTTTTTCCCCCTAAAACAAGAAACTTTTAAAAATCTGTAAGCGTAATACAGGTACAATAACCGTGTAATGAGCAGCAGTTTGCATTTTTACATGGACCTTCTTGTTATAGAAAATTAAGTTAAATACCAGGCAAATCGCACTTTTCTGCAACACCGCCAATTTTTCGTTAACTTATTCTGTTCTATTCTTGTTCAGACTGTTTCAAGTAGTTCATGTCCCTGACAGCCTATGAAGCATTTTATACTGCTGACGAAGGTCGCGTACGTTTTGTGAAGAATTGGCAAATATTTTTCATTTTTCTGCTCCACTAAAGGACTGAAAAAAATATAAGGCGCGCCTGTTGGCAGTTTATTTTTGAATAATATCAAAATGCGATGCTTCTACACCGTTCAGGAAGCGCTTTGAGCGCAGAAGTAAAATAACAATTTTTTTGCAAATTTTTTCCTCGTTTTCCACTGGTTCGAAAAATTCATGGGCAGATGAATGTCTGGAAATTTTTTCTCCCAAAATGAGGAGAGAAACTACGTTTTAAAGTGTGACAATGCGCCTTCAGTTTAACAGCAGAAATTAGCAAGGGTAAGACGAAGATGCTGGTGTGTTTAGCATGGAAATACCTGAAGTTAGAAAAATGGCGCTCAAGAAAGCTGAGTTGTCTTTCTTCATCTGCTCTTAGCCTAAAAGTTGGTGTGGAGAGTTGCGGCGCAAACTTTATTTGTGCTGCAGACATGAAAAATTTTCTATGAGGGTCAGTTCAAGTCAATTTCTTGTTTTATTTTCATTTTTTTATGATTTACTTCATGACCTACGGCAAAGCGAAACAGGGGCTAGATAAATGTTTGTTTTTGTCACAAAGTTTTGATGAGAAGACGACGGCGGCCGGGCCCACTTGTAGGGCTTGGTGGTTGGTGCCCGAAGGCATCGTGGTAGAGGGTAGCGTTCGGCTGCGGAGTTCCAGGGCGAGAGAATATTACCCAGCACCTCCACCAAATGTAAGGTGGGGTTTATTTGCAGAAGGTTCTTAACAGGAGCAGAGCTAACAGCAGTCTAAGGGCAGCTAGTTCAGCCAAGAGCGCGCACCAGGCGATGGTCATGCGGCTCGCGCGTGTGACCGTCGTCTTCCTTACACTTTCTTTATCTTTGCAGAAAAATTGTCCTTGTTCCTTTGAGTTAGAAATGAGGGTTCGGGTAGGTGGAGCGAAAATATGATGTTCACAGCACCTGCGGTTCGAGTGGTTCTTTGGATTTGTTGCGTTTCAGTGTTAGCACGGTCCAATAGTTGGAAGCCATAAAAATATCGCGCCTCTACAAAGCGAGAGCGAAGTCTTCCATCTTAAGCCCTTCATCATGGCTTTGGCCATGTTCTTGGCATTGCCTCTGGCAATGTATTGTCTTTGGTTTTGTTATCTGTAATTTTCATACACGTCTCTCCGTTTCAGACGCGTTTGAGTTTTCGCTTATATCTTGCGTTCACTCTATATTATAGCACCACCAATACGAGCACAAATAAAGATCTGCATACAAAGCAGCATCTCTTCGGGCCGAAACATCCCAGCAGCCAGGAAGCAATCTGCATTTGAAAACAGGTTCGGCTTCGTTCACGTGACCTCGGCGTTTACTACACACTTGCAAGCTATCCAAGGCCAGGATTCCCAAGGCGGTACTGGCCGTGAGGCGAAAATGTTCTCGCGAAGACAGCTTGTAAGTTGTGCTGCCGCCGCCTCGAAATTCTGCCTCCTTTTCGGAGAAGCGCGCATTTCGAAAGCGATGTTTGCTGCCCGTTTCTTCGGGTCGCTACAACTCCGTTCTATGTTGCGCACGAAATCGAAAACGCCTTCGTTTTTTCATTCTCAACTACCACTTTTATTCGTTTATAACGCGCACCCTATTTTCATTTTAGAGAGCAGTGCCGTTGGACGCTGATTTCTGGTCTCAGATGACTGCCTGTCTCTCAGTTTATTCTTTACATACGACAGCATATTTCTCTTGAGCAGCTGCTAAAATGACCAATAATGTGCCGAAGAATGAGATCCATTAAAAAAGTTAAGAGCGCAGCGAGAATGGCAGCTGCCAGCGTAGAAAAAGTTTCAACAGCGAGCTTGTGATAACTACTCCAAAAAGAACGTGGGATGTCCTCTATGTGATTACAGCTGTGTACCCGCTTTTTCGAGCATGGTTGTTGCGACACATTTTTTTTTTGTGAAAAAGTGCACATTAGACCCAGTTAAATGTGGCACATTTTATCAGGGCCATAAGAAAACCCACTTTTTTTTCTCTTTCGCGTGTTTTGCTCAGGGCCCAACGTTTATCGGATTCTAGTCTCTCGGTGCAATGTTAAGCAGTCTGAGCCCTAGAAGTGCGAGAAAATGTGAACGAACGTGGAGTATTTGTTTGAGGCTGGTCAATACCACAGGACTCCGTTTGCCATTCAACAGGATTTGTGGAATTTGCTTCCAACACAGAGAACCATTGCCGACATTTACGGGTTTATCGCATCCTACGAATTTCTTTCAGCTCGCTTTTTTTTTTCGGTCACCCTAGGGCAAAATATATCCAAGAGCTAACAAAAGTAGAGTTTTATTCCCTGTAATGCGAGCCAAGTGAAAAGAGAAGATAGCATGTTATGCATACTACTACGGCATTACTTGAACGGGCTTTATAGAAGCTGGTGATTAGCGAGTCAGCATCTGTATCCGCAGGCGTGACAACTTTTAAGTGACATGCTCAGTCAGCCGAATCGAGAAAAGTGAGAATGAAATGTATTTAATAAAGGACGTATTTCAATCAGTCGATTTTTCCGTGAGCCTTTGTTTTTGATCCTATTAAAACTGAGAATCTACCAATTGTGCCATAAATGTGCAAATATAATTGATTTGGTAAATCTGATAATTGTTTCTCCCACGAGTGAACAAAAGAGACCCTTCGCCTTTGGCACACGTATGATCTTCCACATGTTCACTTTATGAGACCATCGTACGAGAAAAGACTGTGGTGGTGGTGTTGGCGCCGGCAGCAGACGAAAAAACTGTGGTGTAACGCCAGACTCGGCTCAGGCAGAAAGAAAAGGAACAGGGGCAGATAGTTACCAAGCAAGCTTGAGAGAATTCTTTCGACCTTGCTGAATTTGTTGAATATCAATTTCATCAAGCGCTTCGGAAAATTTTCTGTCCGATCGAGCTGGTTAATCCAGGCTGGTAGCCCACGTCATAAACAATGTTTCCTAGCAATTTTTTTATTACGGGAGCTGCACAAGGTTCGAACACTCCACTCTTCTCATGCCACAGCTCTCGACCTGAAGGTTGGGGTTGTGATCGACCCACAAAGTAACAGGTAATCCTATGACGTAAGCGTTGTCGACTTGTGGTGTAGCCAGGAAGAACACTTGACCAGTCCATTTACAAGGCGTTAACAACTGACTGTGGCTAGATCAAATCCCGCCGAGAGACGATCGCTTGGTTCTTGCCGTACTGTGATTCGCTAGTTCAACATGAGCTCTTTAAATATGAGCTCGAAGCGCGTCTATGCGATATTAGTACGCAGGTGGTCCTTTCAACCGTACAGCGATGTAGAGCTTTCCGCAACCCCCGCTATACGCCCTACAATAAAGCAGTGGTTTACGTAGCAGGCTAAACGGCTTTTTTATCTACTAGAAAAAAACAGGGAGATTTGCCTGTCAGAAAGTGCGCAATATGCGCACCGATAGTGGGAGCGGTTAAGATGGTTCCGCGAGTAGCTATATTTCCCCGAGCGTTGGAAGTGCTGCATTGGGTCGAGGACACAACTGGTGATGTGTGTGAAAAAACTATTAAGCAAGAAGTTATTATTAAAGAACAATTCACTATCCCGCTGTATTTGAAAACTTGCGGAAAACAACAATTATTTGTTGACGTCCATCAGCAAACCTGATAAATTGCTCGCCAAGAGGACGCCTGTCGACCCCTCATCATCCCGTGGGTTGCAATGGGTGAAAACGTGGTTGGTGACGTCGCCTTAATTTCCTGAGCACGGCAGATTTAATGTATCTTTATATATTGAGCCGAGGCGGTGAGGACAAGAGCGCTTTCCAAATTCTATAAGATGATATGGATACTAGTTATTGAGGGCTAAACACTTGCCATGAATAAGGAGCCTGGCTGTGATAGTTAAATGTTAACTATTGAATATTAATTACAGCCTTCCAACTAGCACGTCTTAGCTGTAATCTTATGGACAGCACTACTGACAATGCCGTGCTGAAAAAAGGGCTCTTATAAATTAAAAAGTCAATTTTTAAACATGGCGGGAAAGCTTAGGTGAAACGCCCTTTGTATGTATGCGTGTGTTTGTGTTGTATTAGTAATGACTCACCGTTCGTGCTCACCGCATCTATACGCTTACAATCATGCAAAAGAAATATGTATTATTTAACCTGACATTTTGATTTCTTTCGTTTCTATATATGCACTGACTTAGATGTATAAAAACGCGTTGAATTTTAATGAAAACCGCTGAGCCGGGATCTCCTTCTGCGTGTTTTTCGTGGTAGATCAATCTGCGCCGTGCGCTGTTTTTTTTTCTTTGTCTACTGTGCAAAATTTAAATTACTGTAGCCCTCATTCGTTGTTTGATGCTTTTAAAGCTGTCTTTACTGATGCTATGCGGGCTTAGCATTTTTATTTTAGTCCTCTTTTCGAACCTACTTTATGAAACCTATCGTCGATGTAAGCGCTGGTGCCCATAGCAGGGCCACTGCAAAGTTGCTCAGCCTTGCGGACTGTTTAAGCAGTATAATGGAGGTGCAGCCGTACTTCATTTTTTGGCTGACGGTAGATGTTAAGAGCACGTAGAGGGGCACAATGCTTCTCTTGCTAACATATGGTAGAAGAAAGAGGAGTTACCTTCGTTTATGCGAAATAGATGGCCGGACAACGAAGAAGGGTCCAGTTAAGTAAAGTGGGAACGCTGATGATGCATTAATGAGTGATTATGGACATATTATTTGAGCTCTAACAACCCCCGAGGTTTGTTGGTCAGTTCTACAGGTTTGGAGATATAATGCCAGATTCGGACCTACTTAGTTGCTATAAAACCGTTCCAGCAATTAATCCCGGTGTGGCCATATCCGGGCCTGCTTAGAGCATTGTCACAAATGAATATCCTGTCTCGAGCAGATGCTCAATCAAGGTTAGGTGGAGGGGACAAAAAGGATTTCGTTTCATAGCTTTATCGTCCTGACATTAGAACTAATGGCCTGAAAAGTCGTGCCCGAGAGCAACTGAGAAATAACGAAAAGAGTTTCACGAACGAGCAGCTGTGGTTTATTTCTAATCTCTTAAAGAAAAATGAAACTAGCAGGTTGTGGCTTCTTGTGCGCAGGCAAATGAGGCATAAAAGTTGCGCACTAACATATAACGGAAGTAGGTCCTCTTCGCTATTAGATTAAAAACACAAGAAAAATGCAACAACATGCTTCTAATGAATATTCAAGGAAGGTAAATCACTGCGTTTCTAAAGCAGTTTTCATTTTCAGAGGCTGTCAGCCGAAATAATTGACGTGATGAAAAGTAAAGGAAGCATATGCTGTATCTTTTAAGAAAACTTGTTAGAAAGCGTTTTATTTAGAGCGTAAAATAGCGTTATCGGTCGCACAAGCAGTAAGCTACAAGCAAAGTGTTATTTTTAGAGATTGCGCGTGTGTAGGAAGTTATAAGAAAAGAATTTGAAAAAATTATTATACCGAACTATTGCAACTCATGCGCAAAACTTTGAGAGATGCAATTTTTTTCAGAAATATATGTCTGTTGCTGCCGAAGAAACAACAACACAATAAAGAAAATGCCATACAATCTATTTTGACTTGGAAAATAAGTCGGGTTACGTGTGCTCCGTGTCTCTTCAGAGACAGCCGTAGTGAGCTTCCCTCTATAACGCGTCATAGCAAATTACGTCGTTTTGCATTCCCGCGTCAACGCTCGCTTTGTTTTTAATGTGTAATGACCTTCATTGTATTTGCTTCTTAGGTGATATAATTAGCGCAGCATAAAATCCTAGAGCCCGTGGGCAGTGGCCAAAAGAATATGAATGGGGCTACTACACTGGTCCTGCTGATTGTATAAGAGAATATGGGTTGCTGACTCGTTGGCGCTTACATTATAACCAACAATAACATGCAAAATAGTTCCAGCGCGATTAAAACAGTGATACCTGTCATGAATGAGACCATGTATTATGTTGTGAGGGCAAGTAACGTATCGCAAATCCGGGTAAAACATATTTTCTGCAGATGCGGAGACTCCCGACGCATTTCAACCAAATGATGCTCCAGCTGATGGGGGTTAATGAAAAAGTGATTTTCCAATGTCGTTTTTGATGTAGATGTATTGTCCCTCCTTACCCTTGTCGCACTTGTGTAGAGACACTTAGGATGACCGACTGGTCTAATGATTCACTTCACGATGGTACCAATTCTTTGCCGGTGTGGCTTTAGATTCAGCTCGGCTGAAAGTTTTTGTTTCCTGTAAAAAATGCGTCTGAAGAAAAATCGCGTCGGTATATGCGTTGGTGCCTTTCTTAGTTCTGGCCTGACCTTCAACGTCAGTTTCTCTGTAGACGCCACCTTTACTTCGGGATGACGTGTTGATAAGTTTCGCGTGGAGTGGAGCTAAGGCCTTTCATGGCTAAATAATGAAGGACATCAAAAATATGCTGGTGTTTCTAGGTGGTAGTGTTGCGGCCAGAGAATGATGGAAGTAAGGATGACAATGTTGCCCATCACTGGATTCACGATGTTGTAGCTACGAAAAAGCAGAGGAATGGATCATTGACTGAGTTACGGATTGAATGGCGTAGTAAACGACGCTATTTTTTTATTTTCAATTGCGTTTTGCTTTCTAAACAGCGCAGCCGCTTTCAGGGTGTCAAGTTTTGTGCGGCCCCATCTTCTTACGTTCCAATTATAATCTATAGGTCGCTTTTTATGGACAATTTGGATGACCGCAGCCAAAGATAAGAGCACAGCAGAGTAAAGAAAAAACTATGACAATCACTCTTTAAAAATATTGTATGTAAGAAAGAAAGGACACCTTGTGTCAATGTACAATAGAGCATATTCATGTCGGAAGTACAAGAAACTATGATACGGATGATTACAGTAGGCAAAAATACCTATTTCTATCACAACAGTTTCTAACACATAAATGATAATATTAGTCTTCAGTGAGCAAAATGAAGCAGCAGGATTGCTTAATAGGCAGTGGAACAAGTAAAGAATGATTACTATAGCAATACTTCCATCTGGAAACCAAGTATTTTTTGATATATTGCATTCTTGCTTCCTCTCACAGGCAAAAGTGAGGGCGTAGTCTAATTACAGGATTTCAATATGGAAGGTGCCTATCTTAAGTTTCTTAATTATCTTTGTTACGATATCGTGCTGTGTACAAAAACAAAGGGTTTTAAAATGTAAAGGAAAGGTCATTTTTAATTTCAATTTCTTTTTCTTTCTAATCGACAACTATTTTTCACAACGGCTGTTTATATCAGTTGAAAGCGGTAAGAGCCGTTCGAGCTCAGGGAAGTCTTTACATTCTAGAATGGTATTGCATAATTATAGAAATAGCTAAACTTACCCTGCAACAATTTTATTTTTAATATCATAAAGAATTGATAAAACAAACAACAAATTCAAATCAGGCGGAACGCTTTATACTGATTTGTTTCCTTTTGCCTTTACCAAGAAATTCCGGTATCAGCTCAAAGTAGACGACCTTCAACAAAGCCTAGCATTCCGACTGCAGCGACCAATAAAACAGAAAACACTGAACTTATATCAGAAGAAAATCTAAGCAGATGAAGAGAAAGACATAAAAAAATGTTCGGAAGCTGCACGGAAGAATAAACTCTTCTGGCAGGTCTGCTCTAGGGGCGCTGTCGATCATGTGAGAGTCAATTTTCCTTCGAGTTTTTCTGTAATTCCGCTGAAAATGTTTGACATTGCATATAAATTTTTACTTCCGATTGACTCAACCACGTTATGCTTAGGAGAGGAATTTTAATTCTGGTTTCTTTTCAATGGTTTTCAATATATATATATATATATATATATATATATATATATATATATATATATATATATATATATATATATATATATATATATATATATATATATATATATATATATATATATATATATATATATATATATATATACATCGGGTCTCAGAACATAGGGTCTTGTGTTTTAAGTTGGATTCTTTCTTTACTTTCTAATGCGCCCTGTTCTCTGACCTGCGAGCTTTTGCGACTCGCACCAAAATGAGGCACGGGATTCGCTTTTTTGGTACAGCCAAATTGAGACTTGTCAGCCTTCGCTTTAGGATTTGACAGGCAGCATGAATATATACTGCATTCCGAGACTTTCTGCGAAGTAGAGTCGGATTAATTTGGCGTTGCTTTAATGGAAGGGCTCGCTGCAAACCAAGCTCAGCCATCCTTTAAGACGTGATGTTTGCAGCAGCCACAGTAAATAGAGCGTCTTTTCTGTTGAAAAACGGCCTGTCAAAGACACAGGAGCTATAAAAGGGAAACCTCATTAGGTAAGGGCTTTAGAGAGCGGTTTTGCGGCTTTACTGGAAGAAAGCTAACAATAGAAGCGCACAGCTAAGGGTACTTGTACCATTAAAGAACTCCGAGGTACCGCCTGCGTTCCCGTGTGTTGGCTACAATTAGGTTCAGGTGAAATATGGTTTGGGAACGGTTCCTGGTATATATATATATATATATATATATATATATATATATATATATATATATATATATATATATATATATATATATATATATATATATATATATATATATATATATATATATATATATATATACAGACCAGGCATATGAAATGAGGGGCTCGTTTGACAAATTAAGGAAGCCGACAGTCAACGAAACAAAGGCACATAAGGAAATGTTTCTAATCAGTATTTTTTATGATTTGTAGTGACAATTAATCGGTGTTTAAAGAAAATAACTTATAAAGCAGCAGAAAAAACAACCATGCCGCCGGTGGGATCCGAACCCACGACCTCCGAATATCGCGTCCGGTGCTCTCAAGGTTCGCTTACAAGCAAGACATAAATGCCCACGAGAGCAGCAGATTGGACAGCCGTCGCCGTAGCTCAGTTGATAAGAGCACCGGACGCGATATTCGGAGGTCGTGGGTTAGGATCCCACCGGCGGCATGGTTGTTTTTTCTGCTGCTTTATAAGTAATTTTCTTTAAACACCGATTAATTGTCACTACAAATTATAAAAAAAACTGATTAGAAACATTCCCCTATGTGCCTTAGTTTAGTTGACTGTCGGCTTCCTTAATTTATATATATATATATATATATATATATATATATATATATATATATATATATATATATATATATATATATATATATATATATATATATATATATATATATATATATATATATATATATATATATATATATATATATATATATTTGTATTCAGTAAGGGGTTACAATGCGCCAGTTTACAAGTGTTAGTACAGCATTACGACAAACGTGTTCGTTTTAAATGTTTTTTGTGCCAACAGTTTCGGTAATGGTATTCCCTTCGTCAAGGCATATATATATATATATATATATATATCTATATATATATATATATATATATATATATATATATATATTGCCACCTAGTGTTGCCAGGTGGCGCAAGCTGTCCGCGAAGACGATGAGGTTGCGATCGTGCTATCGTGGATCGGCCGCCATTACCGTCTCCTCTTGCCGACTCCAGCTGTTGAAGCGTCTCTCCGTGAGAACTCCGTGACAATTTGGTGGAGGTGCTGGGTACGAGTATCCCATGCAAGAAACCCCTCCAGGGAGCCGTGCCGCCAGCCCTGCGCCGATTGACACCCCGGTACACCGCTTCAGCCGGAGGCTGCAGGGACTTTCACCGGAGCTTGGACCACTCGCGACAGTCATGATGCCAGCCACCGGTATTCTCACGCAAGCTGCCGGTGCTACACCTGCCCACTATACCTTGCAGACCCCGCGGGTTCCCAAGGCCTTCCACGGGGACCTTTTCGAAGACGTGGAGGACTGGTTCCTTCACTTCGAGCGTGTGGCTGCTTATAACCAGTGGGACGACGCCGCGAAACTAAGAAACGTCTACTTTAGCCTAGAGGATGGCGCCCGCACGTGGTTTGAGAACCGTGAGGAAGTTCTAACTTCCTGGCGAGAGTTTCGCCGTCGCCTGCTGGAGGCCTACACCAGCGCGGATCGCCGCGAAAGAGCGGAGCGGGCAATCCAGTCCCGCGTCCAGCTACCGAACGAAAGCGTACAAATGTACGTCGAGGACATGACGCGGCTCTTCAGGAGAGCTGATCCTGCCATGCCTGAAGAGAAGAAACTTCGGCACTTAATGAGAGGCGTCAAAGAGCAGCTGTTCGCAGGCCTCGTGCGCAGCCCACCATCTACAGTTGCTGCATTTCTTTCGGAAGCCACAACGATGGAGAAGGTCCTGCAACAGCGTTGCGCCAGTTACGACCGGCCCGTGCATGCTGCTGCAGTCACATCATCGTTTGCCACCATCGGACAGCATCCTGATGATTTGCGGGAACTTATTCGCACAATCGTGCGTGAGGAGCTTCACAAATTTTGTAGCCCGTCGCAGCCTGCGCTCGGTTCCATCTCCGCTCTTGTACGAGAGGAGGTGCAACAGGCGTTCCGGGGCCCTGTTCCTGTGGTCGACGTACCACCTCTGCCTGGGGACTACCACCGTCCGACGTACGCCGAAGTTGCAAGGCGTCCGGCTCCCGCTTCGCCGCCACCAATTCACGCCACGCCTCAAGCCCCGCGGCCCTCTGTGCAACCGGTGCAGTACTTCGAGGATCGTCGAGCACCCCTCCGAAAGGCCGACGTTTGGCGTACACCTAACCGACGACCGCTCTGTTTTCACTGCGGAGAGCCAGGTCATCTTTATCGAAATTGTTATTACCGACGCATCGGCATCCAAGGCTTCCGCACCGACTCACCGAGACCCCGTCAAGGTGAACGACCCCCTGAAATTGAAGAATTCCTTGCGGACCAGCGCAATCCATCCCGAGCGCAGCGGCAGTCGCGCTCACCCTCACCGAGGCGCTCTTCCCCGACACCTCCCGGCTTCTCGCGAGCGGCACCGGGCCGATCGCCAAGTCCTCGTCGGGAAAACTGAAACCCGCGACCTTCGGGGGCGAGGTCGCTGGGGGGCGCTGTGCTGAAGACCTCCCGTCGTCGCCGCTACAATCCGACAAAAACCCGCCGACGCCATCACCAGAGTTAAAAAACCGCGTTTCTTTAGAAATACCCGTTCTTATCGATGGTCGCAGAGTAAGCGCATTAGTTGATACCGGGGCCGATTATTCGATCTTAAGTGGACAACTGGCGACCATTCTGAAAAAAGTGATTACCCCTTGGCCTGGCGCGCACCTTCGAACTGCCGGCGGTCATCTGGTTACGCCCAAGGGTATGTGCACTGCTCGCGTTCAGATCAGCAAGTCCACGTTCGTCGTCAGCTGCATCGTCCTGGGCGAGTGTTCTCGGGACCTAATCCTCGGCATCGACTTTCTGCGGGAGTATGGAGCAATTATCGATCTGCGCAACCGAATCGTCATGTTTTCCACAGAGCAAGCCGCCGAACTCGACAACTCCTGCCAACGCAGTGCCGCACTTCGCGTTTTCGCCGACAGCGTCACACTTCCGCCCCGTAGCAGTGTTTTGATTGAAGTCGCCTGTGCTGAGTTGCACGACGCTGAAGCAGTCGCCGAGGCTAATCATTCGCTCCTCCTGACTCAAGGCATCTGCGCCGCTCGAAGCTTACTAACAATTCGCGCTGGCCGGTCTGCGATCCTTGTTACAAATTTTTCTCCAGAGCACCGGCACCTTTTCTCTGGAACTGCGATCGCTACCGCTGAAGCGGTTGTGGATGTTCCGGTCTGCTTTGCGTTCGCGGCAGCGGCCCCTGACGACCAATCATCGCACGCCACTGACGACCAATCTGTTCCGAATGTCGACATCAACTGCAACCTCCCCGAAGGAAAGCGCCTGGCCTTAGAGCACTTGCTATTGGAGTATAAACAGTGTTTCGCTTCTTCGTCGAAAGTTCGTCAAACGCCCCTAACGCAACACCGGATCATTACGTATGACGACGCTCGCCCTATCCGCCAGCAGCCTTATCGTGTTTCCGCCAAAGAACGGGAAGTAATCCAAAAGCAAGTTCAGGAGATGATTGACGACGGTGTAGTTCAACCTTCCCAAAGCCCGTGGTCTTCGCCTGTTGTCCTTGTTAAAAAGAAGGATGGAACACTTCGATTCTGCGTGGACTACCGTAAATTAAACAATGTGACTAAAAAGGACGTCTACCCGTTGCCCAGCATTGATGACTCCCTGGACAGATTACGGCGTGCTAAGTACTTTTCATCCATTGACCTGAAGAGCGGTTATTGGCAAATTGAAGTGGACGAACGGGACCGCGAAAAAACTGCCTTCGTTACACCAGATGGCCTCTATGAATTCAAAGTGCTGCCTTTTGGCTTGTGCTCTGCGCCAGCGACGTTTCAACGGATGATGGACACTGTCCTCACCGGCCTCAAGTGGCAAAGTTGTCTTGTATACCTGGACGATGTTGTCGTTTTTTCAGAAACTTTTGAACAGCATCTAGTGCGCCTGCGAACTGTCCTCAGAGCCCTCCATTCCGCTGACCTTACGCTGAAGCCCCAGAAGTGCCACTTCGGTTACACAGAGCTCAGGTTCCTCGGTCACGTTGTGAGCGCCGACGGAGTTCGACCCGACCCCGACAAGACAGCCGCCGTCGCCAATTTTCCTACTCCGACTGAAAAGAAAGCTGTCCAGCGTTTTCTGGGTCTCTGTGCATATTACCGACGGTTTATTGCGGACTTCGCAAAGATTGCAGAGCCGTTGACGCGCCTCACCAGGAGCAACACCTCCTTCGTTTGGACAATAGACCAAGAGACGGCTTTCTCTTCGCTCCGCCAACGCCTTCAGACATCTCCCGTTCTTGCACACTTCGACGAAGAGGCCGACACCGAGATCCACACCGACGCCAGCAATATCGGTCTTGGAGCTGTCCTTGTCCAACACCAAGAGGGCATTGAGAGAGTTATAGCCTATGCTAGCCGTACTCTCTCCCGCGCCGAACGCAATTACTCTACGTCAGAGAAGGAATGCCTTGCTGTCGTATGGGCCACCATGAAATTTCGCCCTTACCTTTACGGCCGCGCATTCAAAGTCGTAACCGACCACCACTGCCTATGCTGGCTGGCTAATTTGCGAGACCCGTCTGGACGATTGGCCCGCTGGAGTTTACGGCTCCAAGAATTCGACATTACCATCGTATATAAGTCGGGCCGTAAACACGAAGACGCCGACACGCTGTCGCGTGCACCACTCGACTCTTCCGGTCCCGAAATCGACGACGACAGCGGTTTCCTCGGTATACTTAATGCATCGGACATAATAGCCCGGCAGCGGGCTGACACGGACCTCCGACCGCTGATTGACAACCTTGAAGGTCACGCCATGCCTCTACCACGACACTTCGCTCGACGTCTCGGCTCTTTCTGTTTGCGCGAAGGTATCTTATACAAGAAGAACTCGAGAGGCCAAGAAAGAGCTTACCTTCTGGTACTTCCGGCCGATCTTCGCGCCGGCATTTTATTGGCATGCCACGACGAGCCCACTTCAGGCCATCTGGGTTTTTCCCGGACGCTCGCCAGGATACGCAACATGTACTACTGGCCCGGACTCTCGGACGATGTCCAAAGGTACGTAAAAAGCTGCCGTGAATGCCAGCGCCGGAAGACGCCACCGCTTAAGCCGGCGGGTTTTCTCAAGCCCGTTACTACACCCCGCTCTCCGTTCGATCAAATAGGAATGGACCTTCTCGGTCCTTTTCCGTTGTCACTCTCAGGAAACAAGTGGATCATAGTCGCTACTGACTATTTGACTCGCTACGCCGAGACCAAGGCGATACCCTGTGCCACAGCTTCAGAGGTCGCCGACTTTTTCATGCAAAACATCGTCTTGCGGCACGGAGCCCCTTCGTGCGTTATTACCGACAGAGGCACAGCGTTTACAGCGCAGCTAATCGACCATATATTTACGTTGAGCTGCACCAGCCATCGCAAGACCACAGCTTATCATCCGCAGAGCAATGGGCTAACCGAACGCTTAAACAAGACCATTGCGGACATGCTGTCAATGTACGTAGACGTTCAGCACAAAACTTGGGATGAGGTGCTACCGTACGTCACATTTGCGTACAACACGGCCCTCCAGGAGACTACACGCTTTACTCCCTTTCGTCTTGTATATGGACGTGAAGTCCAGAGCATGCTTGACGCGATGCTACCATGCCTCGATGACGACCAACTCGCACCCGATGTTCATGAAATTGCCCAACGCGCTGAAGAAGCCCGTCAGCTTGCCCGCGTACACATCGGCCAGCAGCAGGGCACTGATGCGCGCCGTTACAACCTTCGACACCGACAGGTCGACTACAATCCCGGTGAACAAGTTTGGGTGTGGACACCTGTCCGCCGCCAGGGCTTGTCCGAGAAACTACTCTGCCGGTACTTTGGCCCCTATAAAGTGCTACGGCGTATCAGTGATGTTACCTATGAAGTGGTTCCCGACGGTGCCGCGCAACCGAGACGTCGACAGCCCAACAGCTCTGACATTGTGCACGTTGTGCGGCTTAAGCCGTACTATGCCCGATAACGGCTTAGCGGCCCTCCGTTGTGACTCTGTGTGTGCTCCGTTTTCCTCGAACCTTAGCGCGCCTACGCTGCTGGCGGCCCCACTGCGATGCCCTTCTTTTTCGGAGGGGGGAATAATGCCACCTAGTGTTGCCAGGTGGCGCAAGCTGTCCGCGAAGACGATGAGGTTGCGATCGTGCTATCGTGGATCGGCCGCCATTACCGTCTCCTCTTGCCGACTCCAGCTGTTGAAGCGTCTCTCCGTGAGAACTCCGTGACAATATATACATATATATATATATATATATATATATATATATATATATATATATATATATATATATATATATATATATATATGTACTACACCAGGGTGGCTAAATCCTGTTCTGGTGAGAGAGTGCGTTGTCGGTTCTGGTCACCGAGATCAGGCCGCACTCCATGCCTGGTTATGCAATTCCATCGACACGCGGATTTTTTTTTAAACCCGGTGGAGAATTGCGCGGCACCAGGATTTGAACCCCGGTCCTCTTGCAATACATATTTTACCCCAACCTAACTGCAGCCCCAAGTTCTTAGGGCTAGGTTGGCAATACACTTAACAGAAAACAAACGTGGTAAAGAAACACTCTACTTTGATGTTTCTGCCAGGAATGACCTTCGTGTGAAGAAACAGAGCTGAGGGCAGTCTCTTAAGTTTATATGATAAAGTTGTCACTTGTCTGCACCAATGACAATGAAAATATAAAAAAGCTAGAACGGGGTCGAAATCATGCAGTCGCAAAAGAGCAAATGTTATCTCTGAGGGGTCATCTAAAATAGCTATAGAACATAGACACGTATCGAGTTTACGAAGTCTACCTTATAAGTTCTCATGTATTCCGACCTCTGTCGCATGTGGTACAGTTGCTTGCAAATAAAATAGTTCCAGAAGAGCATGATAAGCGAACCTGGCACACCGCAGAAGGCGTAGGAGATGACGACACAACCTATACTCCAGGCCGTCTGCGGCGTAGCGACCGCCCCGTATGTTGTAAACACGTGTTGATCTATATGCACACCGAGATGGCGTGAACAGGTCTTCCTTTGCTAATTTCGTATAAGATCTAAACTCGCCATTTTTGTATACCGAAATGGCAACTGCCGCCAAAAAGAACCAAGAGAGAATGGATAAGCAATCAAAGGCATAACAAAATTCATAATGGTATACTTTTTTCTCGCGTGGTCACGAGTGCCTGGCTACCTTTTCTATAATCTTTTTTTTTCGCCCATGAAGTGTACGGACTAAGGGTTGCTGAAAAAAAATTCAAGAAAGCCATTGAAAACTTGGAATTTTTAGTTCCGTTGAGAGCTTCTGAGCATTCTTTGCTGCATTAATAACTTGATAAAGCATGCCTCTGGACTTCGGTGTAAAATGAAAATTATTTCACAAGCGGCGAACATACAAGAGTAGATTAAGAATAACGTACGTTCTTGCTTTTTAGAGCCGCGGAAGCAATGTCTTAATGATGTGACGGTCTGCGGGCTACACTTCTATCAGGAGCGCAAGAGCATAGTACAAGAGCATGGGGCATACCCGGCTCTGCGAAGAATGGTAGGAACAGCACTAAAGAAATGCGTCACAATTAGTGTTCGAAGACGGCAGCCCAGTGAAAAATCCCGGTTGTAGCCCAGGCAGTAGTTAGGAAAAATATCGCATTTTGCTCTTTGTGTTTTTTGGCCTGACAACTGGTCCAGCAGTGTGAAAAGAGGTCGTGGCGAAGCGTGGAAGAAAAAATGGTTGGCTGCTGGTGCTATGGTAGGAACTCTAAATGATAGACTGGGGACATAAAGAGAGATAACGGGGCCGAAGCTGGCAAGAGGAAATAGTCATAGAGACCGTAGATAATGGAATCGAGAAAATTCCTGGAACGCGCAAGTAATCGCTTTCTTGCTGTGAGAGTTGATTTCCTTTTTTATTGTTGTTTCACACCAGGCAATGCAGCATCGTACGGCAAACATTGCCTAAGGCCTAATGCTCAAATAAAGGAAGACACATACAGAGGAAAAGAAAAGCTGATCTAGAAGATGGAATAACAAAGCAACCAGAAGTTATCTTCTCTTTAAAAAAAGTCTGTTCTTAGTTCTAACAGCCCAGATAATAAGTAGGTGATTAACTCTTTGCAAAAAAAAAAAATTAGGAGTCAACGTCCTATGAGCGATTACTTATCTAATTGAGAAAGCAAAGAGGCGCCCTATGAACACAATCACAGCATGGATATTCCTAAATGTTATTTGGTGCCTGGAACTCCGAGTGGAGCAAGCTCGAAATTTACTCCCGGAAAAAGGTCTGGTTTCTCGACCCATCACGAAAGCTATGCGAGGTGAGCGCCCGGTAACAAGAGCTGTAATGGTGCTCTCCTATCATGGTTTAGACAACATGAAACAGCAAGAGGAACGCAAAAGTCGTTATCATTTCGTTGCATCGTAGCTGGATTAGATTACTCGAGCATGTTTTTGGATTTGAGCACACTCCCCTTTGGAAGCGCCTCGGTACTTAGCGTCACGGATAAGCTTCATGGTTATTAGCTGTTGTGCTCTAGGGCGGTGGATCACCTGAAACAAATGATAGTGATCAAAAAAGAATGCTGGGCTAGGACATGTTAGCTAGCGCGAATAAAACAGAGGACAGAGACATAGAAACAGACCGGACACACGCTGGATTTTTCACGAAGGTTGTAGGAGGGTCACAAAAAAGGAAGTGGGAAGGGAAAGCAGAGCTCAATGTACTTGAAAGGATGGTGATGAAACAATAAAGTTGGGCTAGGGCTAGTTGGTGCTGGGACACTGGCTGCGACATGTACAAGTTTACCCTAGCAGACACAGAGAACTGTGGCATATTCCAACATGCCGCACAATATATGGTACATATAGCCTAGCAAACACGCTGCCCCGTCTTTTAAATAAGTTTCGTGCTGCAAAAGTTGATGTATCACGAGCATGCCCCAAAAATATACAGGATGTATGTGCTACTTTTTAGATTTCACCATGCTTTCACTGCTTCCTTATCTCTTTCGTTCCATAAAGTGTTGACCTGATTTGAATAACCAACGACATGTTTTTCTGTGAAGTATATTGTCACGACCTGAGAAGCCGTGCAGGTAGGCGTCGGGGAGAACCCAATATTGAGAGCTTTTAATTAGAGAGCCAGGGTCCAGGTCACAGAGCCAGAGCACCACGAGAGCCTACCACCGCTTCGTCGTCGTTTCGACTAAGCGTGGAGGCCGCGCGGTGCGTTAGGCACGTGGCATTATTCTCTCCCCCCCCCCCCCCCCCCCCACGCCCCCCTCGAAAGCAAACATCGTCTCGATGTGGAAGGGATTATGTACAGGGAGAGAAGATGAAAAAAAACGAAAAATAGGGGTGAGATGAACTATACATCTGGCGCTAGTTGAGAGGTGAGGAGAGTCAAGTTCGCACGTTGGGTAAGGATATTAAAGTACGAAACACAGCGTGCGCACAGCGCTCAGTCACGCGAAAAGTACGGTTTTAGGCGCACTACATGAACGACTTCAGGCCGTCAACGCGAACG
Organism: Amblyomma americanum; assembly: GCF_052857255.1. NCBI lineage: Eukaryota > Metazoa > Arthropoda > Arachnida > Ixodida > Ixodidae > Amblyomma > Amblyomma americanum. The sequence continues at coordinate 139,951,727 of NC_135500.1, forward strand.
GCCGGCGACCATAGTTTCATCGGGAACAACTTCGTAGTTGGCGCTGCCGGTTCAGGCGGCACAGGACTTTGTACGGGCCGAAATACCTATTGATAAGCTTTTCGCACAACCCCTTGGGGCGCACGGGTGTCCACAACTATACCTGGACACCCGGCTCGTAGTGCACGTCCCTGTGCCGAAGGTCATAGTGTCGAGCATCGACAGATTGCTGATCCTTGATGTTCAAGCGGGCCAGCTGACGGGCTTGCTCTGCTTGTTCAAAGAAGTGGCCTGCTTCAGGGGTTGCCTCTGCATCGCCGTACGGGAGCATCGCGTCCAACATCATGCAGACCTCTCTACCATAGACGAGACGGAAAGGGGTAAACTGGGTGGTTTCCTGCGTCGCTGTATTATAAACGAAGGTGACGTACGGCAAGATCTCATCCCACGTTTTATGTCCAACGTCAACGTACATCGAGATCACGTTGTCGTTTAGACTAAGTGTGGAGGCCGCGCGGCGTGTTAGGCACGTGGCAATATTTTTCTGTTGCTTTTTTGTTATCATTTTTTTGTGTACGCTTCATTTCCTTATTGTCTCTTCTACTGATTTTTGTGTATGTATGTTGCCTGCTGCCCTGCAATGTAGGGACCGAGGGGCATGTCAAGCCACAATTTCTGGCTTTTTTCCCTCGACCCTCACCATGTATACATGGCAAATAAATTGAGTTGAAAATTGAAAATGTTAGCTAGCGCGAATAAAAGAGCGGATAGAGACAGAGAAACAGGCGGGACACACGCTAGTACAAAAATCCGGTGCTATAGGCAGACGGTGATGTCGTGGCAGGTTATGACAGCAATAGTTGTGCTTGTCACCAGCAAACATAAAACATTTCAGTGGCACTGCTGATATAAAATGGTTTTTCGTGTCTTTCTATGTTGTTAGCGCTTTTGAACGAGGATTACGTTTCTCTCAGAATAACTTCTGAGAAAGAGTGAAATTTTTGACAGTGTCATAGGCGTGTCAAATGACGTTTAGCAATAGTTCCTATTGAAGTTTACTTAAAGTCCCACTGTTTTGCCCGTGGTTTCATTTTTCTTCGCTAGAGCGCCTTTATGATCGACTACGTAGCATATGAACACATTGGCGATAGATGTGAACCCATTAACGCAGCGATCATTAGCTGCGTTTCCGAGGTTGCAGGCATGCATCTCTACTGTATTCAACAGTACAGTATTGGCTTCGTAAATTCATTACTACTGGTGATATGTCAGACGCAGGCAGGGAAAGAAGAAACTAGCGATGCTGGTGGCTTTTTGCGGCCTGCCTGCGTCTAGAATTTCGCTACTAATCATAGATTTAGGATGCTGCAGATAGGTATAATACATTCTCCATCCCATACAGTCCAGCTGCTTTACTTTTCCGGTGCTGAAGGGGGAACAAAAGAAATGAAGGCTGTCGTGTCTTCGCTAGTCACAGACGCCTGCCATTGACATTTACTTGTGTGTGTTGATGAAGCATCTTGATGCCGCTGACTGCAAACAATGAATGTTCTAATTGTTTCTCTGTTTAATTTACGGCACAGTGATTCTTTACTGTTATTTTCAAAAACACGCTCTAAATTAATCATCGTCATCATCAGCCTGACTACGCCTACTGCAGAACATAGTCCTCCCCCGCATCTGTTTAATAAACCATGTCCTACTCCAGCTGTGGTTACCTTATCCCCGCACACTTTTTAATCTGATCCGTCCACTAGACATTATCTTCCGCCCCCTACTACGCATGCGTTTTCATAGAATTCACTTTGTTACCCTTAAGGACCATCGGTTATCTTTCCTTCGCACAACATGCCCCGCCGAAGCCAATTTCTTCTTTCTAATTTCGACTGGGCTAACGTTAATGGAAGAAAAGCAGGTATAATCTTGAGTGTCACATAGAAAAAGGCTAAATCAAAAGTTTACATCCTAATATTGGCCAAATTAGTGTCATAATTTTTCAATACATGGAATGCGGAGGTGCTTTACCTTGCATGTAAAGGATATCACAACAGCATGAATGATACTATAGTTTGTGTGGACGATGAACCTATCACAACTCTTGTTTCTCTGGATTTGGGTTTTTTGAATGTAACTCCTCTATTCACCCCATATCTCTACTCACCCCATAAAAAAAGCACTTAAACCTGCAAAAATAGCCGGCGCGACGCATACAAGCAGATATTGTGCGAATTTGACAACAAAACTTGTCTTACACTATGCACCGCTAGTAACGCATGAAGCCAGCAATAAAATTGGAGGAGACACTTGAGCTCCGCCAAGGATACGATTAAATTACGCTAATGGGTTAATGCCCATATATTTGGAATTGTAAATTATCGATTTTATATTCGTAGTTCCCTCGGAATCTTCATACTCCTCCTGGCGCAGTGGTGCAACGGTTAAGCGATGCCTCTCTGCCCTGTGATAATGTCAGAAGGTCGCGTGACCTAGGTGGTGTTGTGCTCGCGCTTCCTTCCTGCTGTTGAGTTCGGCGAATTTGAACATGGGGAGGATTCCCTGAGGATCACCGCGAGGGTGGGTGAGCCCTCTGGGGGAGAAGTGGCTGCAGGAATGCAGGAAGCAGCGACGATAATAGCCTCCCCACGTGTTCGAACAGGAATGCCAGAAGCAGTGACGACCATAGCGTCCCCACGTATTCGTTCCGTTCATCAGGCGACGAAGTACAGGATCAGTGTTGCCCTCTTCAGTCACGCTGGGATTGAACAATTGCCCGAGTGCCGCGCCTTCGACAGAGGTTCCGCCTTCCGGTCATCAGTATAAGATCTTTCAACCCCTGCTGGGAGACGGTCTGCATTCTTGTGTCAAGCAGGCGCCTTCCGGGTCCACATGGGCGCGGTCCGCACACACGTGCGCGCCCGCCTGGAGGCCGCGGGGACGACAACGTGACCGGGTGCTGTTCCCTTTCCCTCGACCGAGCTGTGAGAGAACATCAGGACCGCCCTGCCGTGGATGGTAGCATCAGTGCAATTGTGTGATTGGACATCATTCTTCGAACTATATTCCCCAGCTAGGGATCTGGGGAATACGAAGAGTATTAATGGAGCTGCTGGTTTGGTACCAGAGGAGACCCCCCCCCCCCCTCTTGAGAAATACCCTTTGCTGGGAGAGACTCCCGACTGCTAAGAAGTTCTTCTTACTGAGAAGCACTCTCAGTTGCCCTACTTGTACATTATGTAAATAGTCTTTGTATAAAGTTTTCCACGTTTTCTTCCTCCGATCGTCCTCGTCTCTTCTCCGGCCCAGTCACGCTACCTGAATCCCAACAGCTGGTGGCAGCGGTGGGATGCTGCTACCTGAATTCCAACTGTGATCGACCTTCTACCTAGTTAGGACGTCTAGGTTGCGCCGGTGGGGGCCCCTGCTAACGATGGCGATGCGGATGACGACGCCAGCTTTTCTGTGATACAGGATTCTTAACGCGCTAAAACAGCTGCTGTATTTCAAAATGTGCTCTTTTAAAGCAATAAGTGATTATGCGATATTACGTTTCCAAAATTGACTATTTCCATGCAAAGGAAGTACCAAAATATTGCTGCTTTTTCTGAGGCAAAAATAACTTGACTACCATCCAGACGGCCACTCTGAATGCTGCTTATTTTGCAACAGAAAGTGGTCATGACCTCCAGAGTGTTTCGCGTAACTCGCGGTAATCTCCTGTAGCACAAAGGTAAACTAGAATCTCGGTCCAATACGACCGCGCTTTCGAAAGTGTTGTCGCTGTGATGGAGGAGCCTGAGGGAAGCTACACAACACTTTCGTTTTCCTGTGGCCGTTCCCACGATTGTTCTTCGTCTCGGTTTAGGTACAATCAAATTCGCTTTGAACATTTCCGGCCTCTACACTATCTCCATGACATCACGTACCTCGACCGAACAGCGCGGGAAAGCACTTGCCGCCCTCGTTCTCACCATGCATGAAAGCGGGTTCTTCGCCTGGGGCGCTCGCGAGCTCCAAACGTTTGCTGTTTAATAATCGAAGTCTTAGTTTGTGATCCAGTAACGAATACAAGACAGTGTGGAACGGCTGGTTTTAATTCACTTTAAAACTGGAAAAACAAGGCAAACATAACTAGAATATTACACATAATGTCTCAATTATAGCTCAGTTATTCATGCAATAAATTAGACTAGGCGCGCAAAAAGAAACAGAACTAATGTTGCCCAGCCCGTACTGCCTAAAGCACAACGGGCTTCGTAATTATAACAGTCGACTGCGCTTTATTCGAAATTTTGTAGTTATTTTTGCCTGAGAGTTGGCCTTCTTAACCTTTAACAGGTTGTCAAACTCTCTGCTACCGTTCGGTAAGAAACAACGGCCAATCTAGTGCGTCTGGTACTACCACTTCACGAAGCACATATGCAACACAAAACGCACACATACAGCTGTAATGGCGATACGAGAAGAAACATTCGTGCTTCGTTACAGAAAGTTCGCGCTTACCGTGCTTCGTCACACAATGGGCGCAGGGCCGTGCTTCGTCACACAATGGGAGCAGGGCCGAGGTGACATGGAGCACGGACTAGCTCGACGGCTTTAGCGGCTGCTACCCACCCTACTCGGTATAGGTACGTGACTTCACTTAATTACTACACAGTCCTGAAGTGTTCTAGTAGGCTTTCATAAAACACGCCGGGCTGTTTTACCGGATGATAAATAGGTTCAATAGCCTGGCACGTGGTCACAAACCACTGGGCATGCTCAATATAATTTCATTAACGTACGACTCATCCTGCTCGCTTTCTTCTCGTACACTCTCGTAGGCATCGAGAAAGCATTTGCCGTGCGGCATATGAATCTTCATCGTTTATGCGATTTATCTTTCAAGAATAGCTCTCATTGCATAGTACTTTCCGTGTGCGTCCAAAAAGTACCAAAGGGGTTGTGCTTCCAAATTAATTGTAAAATGCTAATAGGATCCGTAAATAAGCGTGCAATATCAGAACGTGTGGCATTCATTACAACATAGGTTTTGGATAGCCACGAGAAAAAGAGAAGTGGGGCTCGATAGCGCTCAAGGATGAATATATGGGCCGATCAATAAGCGGGCTTGCGCAACACCACGTCAGTCGTGATTGAGAACGAGGACAGCATTATGGCCGGATGACTCAGCAGGAAATGAGCAGCCAAAGAAGTCTTGAAAGTCAAATAATTTCTTATCGAATTTTTTTATTTTTGGCTGTTTAAGATTAGTGTGGTAAATAAAATGTGTCTTGAACGACGACGTGAAAGAAAGCACTCGAAATCACTACGTGGTTTTGGAGCTTGCAGAGTGGGCATCACAGTACGTACAGGAGTATTGCATGCTGGATTTCAGCCTCATTGTCGTATTCAGTTTTTCGATTTTAAAGTCAGAATGATTTCAGTCCTCTTCCGCACTAAATTTTTGCTCACGGCTGTTACACTGTGCGCAGTGTCTCGATGTTTGTTCATTTCAAAAGCAAAACCCTATTTGTGTATTTGTCATATATATCTCGAGTTACACAGTATGAATAAATTCTAAATGCAGTATAGGTAGACTTAACTACTTGAATTACTTTTCGGCTCTGTAAATGGGACATGAATTACCGACAATTTTCTAACCTTATTATTGCGGTACAGAGGAAACGTCACTGAAACGTGTACTCAAGATCAGACAGGGCAAGGCGAACCTCATGCCCGCCTTTTATATTCATTCACATTTCCATACCAAAAGCTTGCTATTTTAGCTTTCATGTTAAAGTGAGTTCTCTATTTTTTTATTGCTCTCTCTCTCTTAAGATTGGGCTCTTCGGAAACATCGCCATTTGATGCCTCCTGACCTTTCGATCCGCGAAGCGAATGCTCGCATTGCTGCGGTCAGGGTCACACAACGTTGCGTGAAAAGGAACTATTTGCAGCGGCACCTTGGTGCTCCACCCATGTTTATATGTGCTCTGTGGAAACCGTCGCTCGAGATGGAAACACGTCCATTATTTGAGCGGCGTCACTAAATGAGATGCCACGCGCGCGTTGCCCACGGACGATTTGCTCAATCTTTCATGACCTGTAGACGCACCCAGGCTGAGTTACTTTTGTATTTCTTTCAGCGTAGACGCATGCTCAAGACTTGTTTTCTGTTATACTCTTTGAATATGTCTGGATTCTTTTTTTGTTTCGTCTTGGTTTCTTATGGCGCCTACTTAACCTGTGATAACTTTGTAGTTACTGAAAATTTTTTTTTTGCTTAAGAAAAAGTCGCATGTTTGATCACCAGCAATGAAATATTTTTTAATGAAGCCGAAGCTCAGGAACTGCCTTATCGCAGCAGCAACTACTCTTTGCCCTTTCAGCTTAATTGACAGAGCCGTACAATGCGAGCGTCATGGACATTATATAAAGCCGTAGTGGAGGACTCCGGAATAATTTCGACAACCTTGGGATCTTCGCACGTTAAATATTGGTTGGTTTTTAGGGAAAGGAAATGGCGCAGTATGTGTCTCACATAACGACGGACACCTGAACCGCGCCGTAAGGGAAGGGATGAAGGAGGAAGGGAAAGAAAGAAGAAAGAGGTGCCGTAGTGGAGGGCTCCAGAATAATTTCGACCACCTGGGGATCTTTAAAGTGCACTGACATTACGCATAGCACACGGGCGCCTTAGCGTTTCGCCTCCATCGAAACGCAGCCGCCGCGGTCGGGTTCGAACTTTAAAGATCCCCAGGTAGTGGAAATTATTCCGGAGAGCTCTGCTATGGCACCTTTTTCTTCTTTTCTTCTCTTAGTTCCTCCTTTAACCCTTTCTTTTAATTACACCGTAGTTAAGCTGTTCGCCGATATGTGATAGATATACTGTGTCATTTCCTTTCCCCAAAAAACCAAATTTTCAATAAAATCTAAGTATAGCTCTTAAACATACACACATAAAGTGAACGCTATGCAATGTTTAACATTCAAACGCTGCACCCAAAGACGATGCTACACGCAGTTTTAGGAAAGAAAACCGTAGATGTTGCGAGAGCTCTAGTTAATGTTGATACAGCTGAGAAGTTGGGGAAGCTGAAGTGGAAAAGTGGAAGAAGGAAAAGTGCTTCGCCATCTTGCTTGCGGGCCCCGCCGCGGTGGCTCAGTGGTTAGGGCGCTCGACTACTGATCCGGAGTTCCCGGGTTAGAACCCGACCGCGGCTGCAGCGTTTTTATGGAGGAAAAACGCTAAGGCGCCCGTGTGCTGTGCGATGTCAGTGCACGTTAAAGATCCCCAGGTGGTCGAAATTATTCCGGAGCCCTCCACTACGGCACCTCTCTCTTCCTTTATTCTTTCACTCCCTCCTTTACCCTTCCCTTACGGCGCGGTTCAGGTGTCCAATGATATATGAGACAGATACTGCGCCATTTCCTTTCCCCTCCAAAAAACCAATTATTATTATTATTGCTTGCGGCCGCAAGCAAGATGGGAGGAACTTCTGCAAGCAAGATGGGAGGAACTTCTGCTTCCTCCACTTGGAGCCTCCGTTTACAATATGATAACCAGCGAAAGAAGAAGCATAAGTGCCTCACACTGACGGCAAGCAAGAATACGCATAGATTCTGCTCAGCAAAAAAAAAAAAGAACTTCCCTTAACAACGGAATAGCCCACACAATGCTCAAGTCTTAACCGAGAAAGCAAGGTAAGCTTGCGGTGTCTGTGAAAGCTGTAGCACTGTAAAGGGCGGGACGCAAGTATAAAAGGCTTCCACTCCTATTGTAAATACGCACTTAACTGACAAGTTGCGACGGATCGAATAATACACTCCAAGAAGGACCACACGGAGCACGTTGAAGTTTGGCCGCATACGCCCATAAGAAGAACCTGCCAAAACCAGTGGTTGCTGGTCTTCGTCGCAAAAATAGACGACTGCTATGTTGAGGACAACTTCCTTTAGGCGGCAAGATTAGCCGACAGTGCTTCTGCGTCATGCGTGAGAACGAAAATTTTGACAAATATTCATGCTTACACTGAATATGCTTGCAGTGAACTAGGTCACTGGTTCTTGCGTCAACAAGAAAACGGAGAGAGTACAGAGAAGCTTTCGGTAGCTAGAGCAAACACGGTACAAGTGTTCCGCCTACGTTGACGTCAACGAGGAATTCTAACAAGAATTAATCGATTCGAGCTGCAGCCGTTCCGTAGTAGTTGTTGGAAAAAAAAATCCTCAGCCTCCAAGGAAGCCATGCTTACATGGCAGCTTTCACTTTGTACGTATAATAATTTATCGAGTGTGTGATGCCGCTTTCTTGAAGAATAGCCACATTCGTGGAGGATGCCGTATAGAGAGGCTATATGAATATTTAGTTCGCATTAAACTCAAAATATTGCGCGCTCGCTTGTTTGGAATCCATATCAACAATTGTACTGCGAGAGAATAGCGTCCGTCCAGTAGAAGGCAACTCGTTTTATCTACCGTCGCTACGAAAGGTAATTTTCGCCCAGGTCTAATCTCACTGTATTACCTCTAAGCCCACTTTCAACAAGCCGCTACTCCGATTGCCTTAAACATATCTGCATGCTCATCAAATCTCCGCTGCTCATGGCAATGAGCATCCATATTAATTTTTCTACACCATTAAAAACTAGGAACTATCACAATTTAAATATTTACCCACTTTACGCACGCACTGATACATTAAATATACCTTCTCACGCATCATCGAAAGCTGGACCTCTTTGTCCGGCGAAATTCGTGCACTTGCACTCCCGCTATTTTCGGCTGCCATTGAATACCATAACCACCTACGCTTTGTTAATTTTATACTGTATCCTGTATGCACTTTGATGTATGTATGCATGCATCAATCAGCATATACACGCAACTGTTTGCCATGTATTCTAATCAACACTCGTGCTATAGGCCTTGTGAGGCTGCAGTATGAATAAATAATAAATGATTAAATAAATAAATAACACGAGATGCTGTGACGGACATGAATTATGTGTTTTATTTTTTTTTCATGTGACGACTTCACGACTTCTCACTGCACGTACGCACACAATAAGATGAGTTGGTGTTAAGTTGTGACCGCATATTGTTTAAAGAGGGCCTCAGCGAAGATCACTATGTTCATATGAGAATAACTTGGATACTTAAAATACTATTTGAATCTTACAGTGCTATACATGAAACAAGACAAGCTTGCTTCGTGTCCTTTATGACGCCGTAAGATTCAGATGGCAGGACCAACAGGCCGCCCAACAGTTTGCTTTAGAATTTTTTGCAATACTCAAAGCACAAACACGAAGCGCTTACTGATATATCTGATCTAGCGTAAGCTGTTTATAACCGCAGAACGAGGAAGTAAAACTGGTCAGAAACTGATAAAGAAAATAAACAAACTGATAAACAAACAGGGAGAATCAGTGTTCTTTTTTATCCGTGAAATATGAAGTCCGCACGAGCAGCGGGCCGTGAGAAATAAATTTCGAATTCTTTGAATATATGTGGGAGAAAGAGGAAGACCAGAACCAGTGATATATAGCTACACTTTTGCTGTTGATCGCCTTGTGCTGCGGTCGTTTACTTGTCGGAACTGAACCATTTTTCAAGCTAGCAGGGGAGTTAGAAAAACAGACGGTGTGAGAAGAAAGAAAGTTTGCGCAAAAAAATCCTATTGGAGGCTGGCACAGGAATTTTGTGGTCAGATAATCACAAAATCCTCATTAAGAAGCAGTGCATCATCGGCAACTCACTTTTCAACCTTGATTAGTTAACGCCTGTGGGCGTCTTTTAGATTTTGTAATTTCATTTTTTGAGGGCGGCAACGTGGTGTGCGCTCCGCGGCCAACGCAAATTGTGGCCGATTTCTCCCGGTTAGGTAGTTACCCCTCTGGTTTTTTTCCTTCCTTAATGATCGCCCCTTGTAGCCTTCTGACAAATAATGCGGTCGTGCCTCCAGGGCTAAGAGTTTGGCATGAGTGACAAAGTACCAAATAAAAAAAGGAGCTGGCTGCAGCACACTTAAAAATCTGAGCATCAGTTGGTGAAGTTAGAGAATTTGTGTGCGCGCGTGTGTGTGTAAGTGTGCGCGCGTGCGTGCATGAGTGTGTGTGTTAGTGTTTATGTTTGTGTGTTACTGTGTGTGTTCGTGTGTATGTGTATGTGTGTGTGTCAGTGAGTGAGTGAGTTTGTGTTCGAGTGTATGTGTGTGTGTGTGTTAGTGTTTGTGTTCGTGCGTACGCATGTTTGTGTTTGTGTTCATCTGCTTTTGTGTATGTGTGTGTGTCAGTGAGTGAGTGAGTTTGTGTTCGTGTGTATGTGTGTGTGTGCTAGTGTTTGTGTTCGTGTGTACGCGTGTGTGTGTGTTTGTGTTTGTGTTCATCTGCTTGTGTGTATGTCTGTGTGTCAGTGAGTGAGTGAGTTTGCTTTCGTGTGTATGTGTATGTGTGCTAGTGTTTGTGTTCATGTGTACGCGTGTGTGTGTTTGTGTTTGTGTTCATCTGCTTGTGTGTATGTGTTTGTGTGTCAGTGAGTGAGTGAGTTTGTGTTCGTGTGTATGTGTATGTGTGTGTGGTAGTGTTTGTGTTCGTGTGCATGTGTGTGTGTGTGTGTGTGTGTGTGTGTGTGTGTGTGTTTGTGTTCATCTGCTTCTGTGTGTGTCAGTGAGTGAGTGAGTGAGCGAGTGAGTGAGTGAGTGAGTGAGTGAGTGAGTGAGTGAGTGAGTGAGTGAGTGAGTGAGTGAGTGAGTGAGTGAGTGAGTGAGTGAGTGAGTGAGTGAGTGATACGGCTATCAACTGACTAACCACTGCAGAGCCACAAGAGCGACTGAAAGTGCAAGTACCTGAGCTAGACCTGCCTGCCCACATGAACGTTCTTCGCGCAGAGGATATTTGTAATCTCGCAGATGCGCGCATCCAAGTTAGGATCGAGTGCACATGAATAGAGTCGAGTTACACAGACAGTGGAAGGTGGAAGTTTTTGCTACTGTTGCGTTCCAGCTAGTCTTTCCCTCTCACAAATTTCTGCAGAAGCATGCGGTTGAAGTATGCGCCCACTTAAGTGTGGGGAGATCACCATAACTAAAAAGGTCAACGCTTTGTATTTACTCGTGATGATGACGTTTCAGTCTGGACTCAACTTTCATTTGGCCGATTTTTATTGTAACTACACACATGAACTGATTTTCTCACGGCGCGTCGTCCACATGCATATAAACATGACGTATAATCCGTCTCTGAGTTTACTATGACGCTCTGGAATACCCAACAATCAACAATGGGCTCTGATTAAATAGCATTAGGTTATTTTATATGGAGTGACTTAGCGCAAGCCATGACATTTAGCTTAGCTGCTTCAGAACGCTGTACTGAAAAAGATACCGCCATCGAGAGAACACTTTTGGTTAGTTGTGATATCTTTGTTGTGAAGAAGCATTCGCCGCCGACACGTGTTTATCTACGATAGATTCAGCGGCCACGCCACATGTTATCCGCAGCGTTTGTGGTGACATCACATTCCAAAAGGCTGTAAAATCTGCTAATGTTTAATAAAGCTTGTTTGCTCTTCGCCAGCACCTTGCCGATTCAATTCAACGGCGGCGAGAACGGGATTATGAGAAATCAAATCATATCCACTCTGGTGGAAACGACCAGCATGGAAATAAGGCGATAGCTAACGCACTGAAATTCTACCCTTCGTTGGAACCGGCGGACAGATGTTTTTTTATCAAATGGCATTTATTCCCATAGAAAGAGTTGGAGCCACCGCAATCCACCATATCGCTAATGATATTCTTTGTTTAATGTCCAGGTAGACCCTATCAACTTGAAATTGGTGTGCTCTTTGAATCTGATTAGCATGATGCTATATGGAAGAAGCGATTTGTTTGCTTCTCGCCTAAGACACTTCGCATCTGAGCTTCTTTACTGAGACTTCCAGCGTGCATACTGAGTAGTGTTTTCTGCTCTGAAGACAGCTGCGCATCATGCCTCTTCGCATCGCGGCCGCTGCTGTGGCTCAGTGGTTATGGTGCTCGAATGCTGGCCCGAAAGACGCGGGCTCGATCCCGGCCACAGCGGTCGCATTTATATGGAGGCGAAATGCTAGAGGCCCGTGTACTGTGCGATGCCAGTGCACGTAAAGAACTCCAGGTGGTCGAAATTATCCGGAGCCCTCCACTACGGCGTCTATCATAGCCAAAGTCGCTTTTGAATGTTAAACCCTATAAAACCAAAAACCATCTTCTCAATTCTCTTGAGTGGACGACTCCGCAGCGTCTAAACGTCTAAATAAAGAACATCGAGGGTCAGAAGCAAGCAAATGGCAACCAAAAATGAATCTTTCAGCAAAGCACCAGACACGTTTTGAAATGTGGTGCTGATTTTCTGTAGCCCAAATTTTTAATAACGGGAAGTGTAATATTAGACGCGTCTCGTATGTTGGCTAAGGTGAACATTGTTGCTTCGCCTCACATCGAATATAAAAATAATATTGTGAAAGTATGACTTTGTGCTCATTTTTTTAATGTTGACTTCAATCTGGCGTTCATGACTGTAGCAAAATCGGAGTATTTGTGTTTCTGACGAAGTTTTCTTTGAAGTAAAGCGTTGCTTGCCGAAATGGATGCTTGCCAGGAGACCATACTGTAAGCCTTGCCAAATGGTATGTGCCCTCCTACAATATTTGGATAATGCATTACTTCGTCGGTTGCAAATTTTATTTAATTCAAGCCAAGAGCAATATAAGCATGGTCAGGTAGGCACACAAGTTGACATTAAGCTAAGCCGCGCCAACAGTGTGGCGATCACATTTGCTGGTTGCCAAACACTTCAGTCGCGCACAAGGCCGCTTGAGGAAATCTAATAGTGGCGATTAATAGACATCTATGGACAATGTCTGTGGTACTCGCTATCAAACGAGTAATGAACTCCTCGTTGCGCTCTTAATACCGAGTGTTTCAGCCAAGGTGCTCTGCAATTTTTCAAAATTGTGCAGCTAAGAGCTGGCTAACTAAAAATTTATAATTAATTTTTAACTCTTACTGTAGTTTACTTGTTTATTGAGAGGTGCGTAGCCTGTCGTCCCTAATATCAATATCAGATTTCAGAATTCGAAAATGCAGTTACCTTCTGCACTGTGGCCCACCAAGGTTTGCCTACATCGCGTCAAATACATGCGATTTTGAAAAGCTTGCAAACTAAGCAACCAGTTCAGTGCACATAACTATTCGAAACAGCCAAAAGTTGTTGGTGTACAACGTCTAGAGAAACAATATTCTCGAAATTCTGGCAACTGACATTACCTAGATTTGGCTACAGGCTTCAGAATAAGTAAGGAGCCTTAACAGTAATAGCTTAAAGGTTAACTAAGCTAATTACCCAGTATTATTTAACCAGCCAAATAGTTAGCATGTGGTAGTTATAGTCTGATGCGCTACATCGCTGACATTGCTACACTGAAAGAGGTGCTCTTCAAACTCAAAAATTGTATTTTTTTAAATGGCAAAACATCTTAGGTGAAACACCCGTATACACCATTCACATAGTCAGGTGAGCTGTAGGAGACATGGCAAGATCATCGGTTATTTATTTTTTTATAATGTTTCACTTCCCCAGCGAACTCTAGCACTTTTGGTACTTTGTTATCTTAATGTGCTGCTTTCGACACAGCCCTTTTATAGTGGAGTTCTTGAGCCACTTAATAAGTAAGCACTCGGTGCCTAAACACGGATGTCCAACAGGATACTTGGTGGCTTTGACAAAACTTGCACTTAAATTAATATACATTCCAAATTAAACAAAGATAAATAGAGAAACAGAGAAACGATGGAAAAGTCATTTGTGAATGAACATCCTGACTGGCAAAAAATTTTAGCTATACATGAATACCTTTGCCAAAGATTACAAAAATTTCATGCCTATGACAGCTTCTCCTTTGCTGCACTTCTCTGCTTTACAGCCAACCGAAGGACACGTGATGGCTTAAACTGACAAGAGAATATGAGAAGACTGGTAATAATAAAGCGGAATGTAGGGAAACTTTCTCACATGAATACGTTCGTTAAACATGTCGGGAACTTAAAACACGCCACAGGTGCGTACGGTCATGCTTCATTTGCCAAAATATAGACGTTTAAATAAACGACATTAGACTATGAAAGGACTCGGAAAATTAAAAAAAAAACAGAATGTAGGAATTCTTTCTTATGGGGATGCATTCGTGAAACCTATTCGGAACGTAAAGAAGTTCCAGAGGCTACGGTAATATTTCATTACCCGAAACACACGCAATGAATTAAACTAGAATTAAAATGTTTTCGTACTAAAAGCTACATTACCACTACTCTGAAAATTGGCTGCAATATAGTCCTTTTCGTTTGCCAGCGTCCTGAAAACAAGTTTTGCGCAAGTTCCCAGCGCCTGGGTTTAGAGCCGTAGTCGTGGTTAGAAAAATAATAGTATTCCATACCACCATGGTCAACGCGCATGCGAACACCATGGTTTATCGGAAGTCGCGACGTATGTTCGCGTGGTGAAATCACAGCATGGATAGAGAATAACAGTGTATCAAAATTGTTTTCTGTAACTGCGTCGAAGTCAAGGCCAGCTTCCGCAAGAATTTTACAGAGCCTACGGCGGCCATCGTTTGGTGACTGAGCACCTAAATTTCTTGAATGTCATGCTCCTAAAATTTGCTTTCAGTGCAATTTGAAGGAAAAAAATTGTCGTTTTTTATTTTTTAGTACTCTTAGCACTTGACTTGGCCCATGTAAGCCTGCGTAAACTAGGATCTTTTGCACTACTGCAGCTTTTTTTTTTGATGCTGTCAGCGCCAGTTTATTAGTATCAATCACGCTACGCACTCAAAGGAAGGAGGAACATGCGTTAAGAAAGCCAGCTTTGCCCGGTTTTAATGGAAGATTTATTTTCCGGTAAGAGGAGAAGAGGCCATTTTTTCGCTTAATCATCGGAAATTTAAAATCGTTAATAAAAGGCCTGTGAAACGCAGTTAATAGGAACAAATATGAGATGAATTATTGTTAGCAGGGCAAAAACGAATTCAGTTTAAGAGCTCACCAAGACGATTTGAATTTTTTTTACGAATTCATCAAGAAAGCATAAATATTTTCGGTAACGATGCTTAATCTTGCCTGTCTTAATACCAGAAGTGCATTCTAAGAAAGTGAACGACATAATATATTCGTAAAAACACCGTCGAACGCCCCAGCAGTGGGTCTGCCTCTCACCCCTTGAATTCCAGTGATCTGCTGATTTACACGCTGTACTAGAGTATGTCGGCGATATGACTTAATTTTGCTGTGAATTCGGACCCTACTGCAGGGCGGAAGTACATGGGTTATTAGCTTAATGGTGACGGTCAATATAGCCGAGCTTCTTAACAGTGCTCTACGAAAACACTGCTGCCGAACGATAAGCGTTGCTTAAGTAGTTTTAAGATTTTTGTTCATTCCGGCACTCGTCTAGGCATTGTTATTACTTATAAACCACGCTATAACTCTAAAATTTATGCATGGAAAGGACTGCACGTGATTGCCTTGTTCGACAAAGAAATGACAGCAGCACTGCTGACACTTACCTAAAGGAAGCAGTAGCATTTTTTTTTTTACTGCGACAATTGTGACATGGAAATGTTCGAAAGTAAAAGGATAGTCACGGGGTTAGAAGCACCTATTTGAGTGCGAAGCAGTGCACTTGGCACACGCTGGTAACACCACAGTGGCGTTGGTGGCGTCACGCCCTGAGCGCGTTCGAGTGCTCTTTTTAATTTAATAACCCTCCCAGCCGAAATTTTTTGGTTTACGGGTGAACAAAATGGAGCGCCAAGTGCAATCAGGGGAATCGGTAGAGGTGGAAGGTTGCTACCAGAGCCTTTGGCTAGAGTCACTAGAAACTTTTCCATTGGGAACTTTTCCAGGGAATTTACCTGGATGGATGGAAGGATGGACGGACGGACGGAGGGACGGACGGACGGACGGACGGACGGATGGATGGATGGATGGATGGATGGACGGACGGACGGACGGACGGACGGACGGACGGACGGACGGACGGACGGACGGACGGATGGATGGATGGATGGATGGATGGATGGACCGACGGACGGACGGACGGACGGATGGACGGAGGGATGGATGGATGGATGGATGGATGGATGGATGGATGGATGGATGGATGGATGGATGGACGGACGGACGGACGGACGGACGGACGGACGGATGGATGGATGGATGGGTGGGTGAATGGGTGGGTGGATGGGTGGGTTGGTGGGTGGATGGATGTATGGGTGGATAGATGGATGGATAGATGGATGGATAAGGCTGCACCCTTTAAATCGGGCGGTGGTTCAAGCAACCCAGCTATGACTTTTAAATTTTACTCCTGTCTTGATTTTAGCCATCAATCCGATAACCTTCGCTTGGTTACTTCTACCCGCTTAAAATCTGAGGGCATCTGTCGGATGCACTAAGAACTGCAAGCTAATGAAGCAGCAGTCGCGAGCTCCGATGATCAAAGTCGGCTCTCCTGTCTATTGGGCTCCGCGGGCATAGCTGCCGTTATCCATTACAGTGCCAGAAAGTTTTTAGTCGCAGGTAATAAATTAACGTCATGGGCACAACTATTGTGTCGGACATATGGGCACCTGGAGAGTCTTTGAAATGCAGCACCCTCGTTCATAACTGTTGACAACGACCTGCAATAGCGGAGGGCGCTATTCCGACCAAATATGGTGGTGAAGCTTTCGTCTGTCTGGTAAACGCATTTCCAATAAATCGCTTCCTATGTTTGACGTGATTGCTTCAATAGCGAATGAAGTACCGAAGATTGGAGCTCGGCGCCTTTTCTTTTCTGCTGCTCATGCCACTGGAATTATAGTGTAGGAAGAGCAAGCTACACTTAGGCGAAAGGGGTTTTGAGCGAACGAAATGTGCGGAAACTGGAACTTTGTTTTCGTTCCCATTTTGAATGGATATAAAAGAATTGTTCTGCGGGATTTTGTTTCGCGAACCGCCGCTTCACTTCGGTGTTTTTGTTGTGTTTCTATGCGGGGCGCCAGGAACCTCACAATGTTTAGAAATTTGTTATATCTCAGATATTAAAAGCATCATAATAACAGCACCAAAAATATAAGGTTCCTTACTTCGTAGATAATGAGAAATTGTTATTATTGGGTCCCTGCAAGTTCAAAATTGAATGTCGGCCATTGATGTCGTTCCACCAAAGCGCGTAAAAATAAACCCTCCTCGTCACCCTCTCGGTCCTTTTCACCTCAACTGTGCAATACGTAGTATTAAAAGCTAGAGGACCCATGACCCCGTTATTGCAGTTGATTTTTAGCCATCCAGCTTCCTATGTGTAAGAACAAAGAAGGAAAAGAGTTTCCCTGGTGTCTACTCACTCCACAATTAGATTTGTTATCTCGAAAGAATTTCGACTATACAGACTCATTTCAAAGCTGGAAATTGAGCTGGCAATTAATAAGTTAGGCGCACACCCTGCTCTTTTTGAACGAATGAAACTTTTTTCAAGAGTGCAAACTTATTGAGTGATTATACATCGGCATCAACTTAACGTCAGTTAACAAGTCTGCCAGTATAAACGTGTCCAACATGTCGTTGGCGGGCCGCACTTCCCAATAACCCGATCCCAAGTACAACGAATCATACCTATTAGTTATCTGACGCAGTGGGCAACAGCGTAGCCTCATATTGCACAAACTCCAAAATTTCTTGCTACAAGTATTGGGTTCAAAATACTGCCCATGTGCTCACAGATACTAGAGTCTAATAGATCAGACAGCAAAATACACAGGAGGCACTATACGAATAGAAATGTATCCAAGACAAGCGTCCTTTCCTAGGCTATAAATGCCACTTTGTTTCAAACAGTACCCCTGCTCTAGACTCAAAGGATTGCACAGAGGACAGGGGTTACACGTGTTCTAACCTACAGCGGGTAAAACGTGCTTCTTTGCTCAAAAGCCGTGTTTATGAAGCTACGAAAGTCAAACAAGATTATTATCTGCACATATACCCCAAGGAAATAATTATTCGGGCAAGAGTTGTTCTTTCGATCCTATTTATATTGTTACGCCGATTACGCGGCGTGGCGCGGCGCAGCGCGCAGGGTAGAAGAGGGCATATTTGAAGCGCGAAGACTAGGGGTGTGGTTAGCCGGACGCTGGCCGTTCACTGCTTTCACCCATTTTTCCCACTCCTCTTGTAAATAAACCCCTCCCCGTAACAACTTGGTGGAGGTGGTGGATTTTGATCGCAGTACCTCTCGCCAGTAGCAATATGATGCACACAGGCACGCGCACACAATTAAATATGTATTTATTCAAGATGCTCTGCGAATGTCGTCAGCTCTCGTATACGTATATCCTGCTCGAGTGAATATAATACAGACTTGCGGCTATCACCTCAAGAACCGAAATAACAATTCGGCAGCTCCGATTGCTTCTTTAGCGCTAAAAGATATATAATGTTGTTCACATGGAAATGAACAAATTTTTCCCTTACCAGGCAAGGTTGACGTTAAAGAAAGTGGTCCAGTGAATGGCCGACGAATAAAAATGCCTGTGTTTTCTTTTTTTACTTTGTAGTCTACGCGTAGCTCATCGCTTCTCGTTTCAAACTCCCTTATGGGTCTGGCGAATATTCATTAAATCAAGACTAATAGCGGATATTTTCCGAAGAATCGTTTTGAAGAAAAAAAAATTTGATTAAACGTCTTTTAACAATGCTAAAGTTCCTTGTTTTTAGTGTGGAGAGATTCCTAGCAAGTGTCGGCTATCTGAAGAAGACAGCTTCTCCCGTAAGGCTGTGCTTAATATATTGTTTATACACAGACAATTTTAGCCCTTCGTCATATTGAGTTGTAGCCTTGTACTTGAGTATGTGCAGTGTTGTACTTGTTGAAGTTTGATCCTTTTAGTTCCCTTTCTCCATGCTGGCGAAAGCAATGAGCCAGTGTTGATGAGTACGTACTTAAATATGTGCACACACACTTGAGGATATGATCTGCTTGGTGGATGTTCGGTGGAGTGCAAACCGAATCCTGATTTTGCACAAGTGTACAGAGGGTGAAATCACTTGGATTTCCTTCAGTATTTCTACTCAATGTAATCCCAAAGCATATGGCAGAAAATGCTTCTCCTGCGTCTTGCTAAAAGCACTGATTTTGAAGCACCCTCCGCAGTGGCTCATTGGTTAAGGCGCTTGTCTAGTGAGCCGGAGTACTCGGGTACATCCCCACCGCGGCGGCAGCGCTACAATAGAAACGAAACGCAAAAAAAGCGCCCATGTGCTGTGTTATGTCAGCGCACGTTAAAGATCCCCATGTGGTCGAAATTATTCCGGAGCCCTCCACAACCGTAGCTCTTTCTTCCTGTCTTTCACTCTCTTCCTTTATTCCTTCGCTTACGGCGCGGTTCAGGTATCCGCCGAGATGTGAGACAGATACTGCGCCATTTCCTCTTCCCCCCCCCCCCCCTTCCAAATAAAAGCAATTTTCAATTTGACGTCCGAAGTGAGAGGTGCGCAGCGGCGCAATTGCAGGTAGATTCCGCATGCCAAGGGCAAGAGTGTAGGTAATGGCGCCAAGGGAAAGGCTGAAGATTTACCCCCGCCTGACGAGGCTCCTAATTTGCAGTGGACAATAACTATCGTGCGATCTCAATCTACGTCGCTCTTCATACGCACCACCTGTGGCGCAAAACCCGAACGATCTTAGTATTCCTGTGTCTCCTGAGAGAAAACTTTCTTGCAAGAGATGCCACGCCTTTGCTTTGTATATCGCGGCAAAATAAATTACTAAAACTCTATTCCTGGCCTTTTTAATTTAAGAAACTGACCCAAAAGTTGCATTCACGGCATCACTAAAAACTGCTACCTTTCGGTTATGAAATGCAAGACCACGTATTATGAAAGTAAAACCTAATTAAAGGGGCGAACTATGATGTCGCAACGCGACATCTCGCGCCCATATTTCATTTTCCTCTACTGATTTTTTTTTTCATTTCCATGCTTAGATTTGGGGAAAGTTTCGCCTCTCTTAAATGCGGAATACTTTTTCAATTCATACAGAGTCACGCGCAAACTCCCTTTGTTTTTGAGACATAGTTCGCCCTCGAGTTCCTGTTCTGAAGAAAGAAAAATTTAGCTGTTACAAGCAACGAGAGACTTAGAACTCCCAAAGAGAAAGCACGGAATGCTATGTCCGGTGTAATTACATCGCGGCCAAACACAGACACCGCATGTCGGCGGAAAATTAATTCCTCGCAGCGTTTCCACACGAGGGTGATAGAATCTAATTTTCCTAGGATTGTCATGTCGACTTTTTTACGATTTCATTCTTTAGTTTCTTTAGGTAACTCAGCGCCGGCTTAATTCTTCTTGCTTTTCGCTCAGACCCTCCACTCTTCGCCCTCTTCACATTATATCTGGTAATAAATCGACGTTGCGCAACAAGGGATTGATAGTTTTAACTTCAAAATAGAACAGTTCAAAGTTTTATGACACTGGGCACCACTCACCTGAAGAGTTCACACCGGCAATTGCATGATAGTTTTGCAGCACTGCGTTCACTCTTAACAATGCAGAATATGAAGCATGCAAAACTAACGTGCACGCACCACAAGTGGGCACGTATGCAGTAGGTTTGCAGTGTTGGACGCTCAATTCGATTGTCTTGTTTTGGGGAAATCTATTCGTTTAACTAATCTGTCTTCTTGTTCTGGGACAATATTAAGACATCGTCAATTGTGCTGACAATATTAATTACTACTCGCGTCAGAACAGGATCTAGATGCGACAAGGCTGTCAAATCTCGGCAAACGCTTATAGTTTGCGTGCCGACACTAAATGCCGCACGGCGCTGAACACTGAAAATCACCGCGGTAATAGAGAAAGTTCCGTACATAGTACTGATTTTCACTAGCTGCTAGGAAGAGCTGGTGCGGATACAGCAAGCACCTTGCACAGATTTCAGAACGAGGAGAAACAATCGGCTATGACGATAACCATCTTCGCGCAGAATCCCGAATTTCTATTCTTTTTAAATTGTGTTTAAAATATGTCTTCTGATTTGTATGGTGTTCGCTATTGGTGGCCAACAGACAACACGAGTCGCTGAATTTCCGAGAAATCTGGCCATGTACCAGGAAGAAGAAATACCTAAAATGAGCCTCGGCAACTACATCTGTCCAGTATATACGAATGCATCCTTTAAAATATGCGCTAATTATGTAGCTTTATTCAAGTATAAAATGAAAATGCACGTGTATAGGAAAAAAGGAATGTAACATGGGCAGGAAAGAACATGTGCATGTCGATGGACAAAATAGTGCCAGATATCTTTGTGCTGTTTGTTTGCTCAAGCTCTAAGTCGCTGGCAGTCGGATTTATTAGTGCGAAAGCATTAATCCAGACGTCCCAACCCAGAGCAAGAATCTCGTCTTGTGTGCCCTGTATTCGTTACGAGAGATTACTTGGGAAGAGCAAATGGGTAGCGCAATCCCTATAGTGGGAGTGGTAGAAACAGCCACCTGCGAGTGCACTGGTGCACATTGGTACTCTCTACCTAACATTCACAGATATCGGCGAGTTCTCGGGCCGCCACCAGCGCAGTGGCACGTTGCTGGTAGCGGCATGAGGACTCGCCGCCATCTATGAATATTAAGTAGAGAATGACCAATTCTGAGAATATGGGTGTTAATCCACTGCAGCGCGTAAGGCATAGCTTAAGAGCCCCTGCTTTTGCACCTGTACTTGGATTACATACCTCAAACTCCTACCACTTTTCATTTGCTTGTGACAAGAGCCGGGACCAGACTTATCACGAATGATCGCGGCTACACACGGCTGCTCCAAAGTGTTCGGAAATGTTGTAGTTGCTTCGACGCCTTATCTGGATGGTTCCTTGCTGGCTTTATATTGAGCGCGGCCGAGAGCGGTCCGGATTCTGACCGACGAACACCGACAACGCTTGTTGCTATCGCCTCCGCCCAGCCATACAGTTCTTTGTGTGGCGCAGGTGATCCCCAATAAACGCTCCTTTAGGAAGCCCTTTTCGCTGTTTTCGTGACCGGCAGTCTGGCAGTCAAACTCGCCTACAACTCATTGATGTCCGAGTGCCCAAGGCCTAACATATTGCACGCTCATCGTTACCCTCGGGGTGCGCTCTCGCAATGTTACCCTTGGGTAAATCGTTACCCTTGGGTCCGCTCTTGCAACGGTTGGCGGCTGTGGAATCCCAGCAACATCATCGACGTAAAAAACTAATCACTGCCGGTTTATTTTCTCTGCATATGTTATTTTGCCTGTGCTGGTTCAAAAAGCGCCTAATTTTGTACGTCTTTGATGTTTGAGGCTTAATTTGCTCCTTACTAAGTTAGCATCAGGATGATGTCTGTCTTGTGTTGCGCACATTTTTAAGTTAGAGAGCAATTTTTTCTAGTTCAGGACGAGAACAAAATTATAAAAGAAACATTACAGCCTGTTGCGCAACATGTAACGCCAACTTGACGAAAAATTTCAAGAAGATGACCAGGTTTATAATCCACGCCAAGATAGAGAAGAACATGCAAAATCAACCTAGCCATGGAGGAACTACAAGAATAAAATAAGTTCAAATGTGTCCACTGGGAGAGTAAATCTTAAGGAGCTGCTGAAAATCAGTGGGCGCTCGTTCCTTGTATTGCAAGTCTTCAGACGCACAGCGAGTCTGATGCACGAAGATGTATCATTAACATGAATGTCACATAAAACTTTACCATGCCAGCCTACTTCAGAACAGGCCCTATATTACGTATTTCATGATTTGGGCCGTGCTAATACTCTGCGGACACGCAACGAATTGTCCGTGGCTATTTCACCGGTTTTCTCAGTACGAGATCGAGGGTTAGAATCCCAGCCACAGCGGTCAAAAACAGTGTTGTGGAGATTTCAGTTCATGCAAAGAGCCCCTGGTGGTTAGAATTATTCTGGAATCTTAATCTTACGGCGTCCGTCAGAACCAAAAGTGTTGTTTGGTTAGGAGAATCCTACTCACCAGCAACGAAGAAACAGTGACGAACCGCCTGCGCACGAGCTGTTTGGTAGAGAAGAAAACTGCTTTTCTGCATTGGATCTTGGTAAAAAAGAAAGCAGAAGCCCCTTGAGTTTTTTTTTTTTACCCTGATCGCTTCTTGTTCCTAGCCTCCACAAAAACCTTATGATTCTGAGAACCTCGCTCGGCGCGAATAGTTGGCAAATTGTAAGGCGCAGCTCTAAGTGTGCATTTATTCATGCGACACTCGTAGCTGCTGCTAATTAGGAATAAACCAGACCTCCTATTTAATCATCTTTTCAAATGCCAGCTTAAGTTTCTAAAGAGAGATGTTAAAACGTTCGTACGTTGGAGCTTAGTTTTTTTTCGAATCGTTTGAATTTTAGCTTTGTCTTTTTTTGAACGTCGCAGCAGCTTGAAGTTGACATCCCAGAAGCACCGTGACCAAAGAAAAGCTAGGAATGTTCACTGCTAAGAGTAGTTCTTTTTACTTCATAAATTCGGATTTTACTTGCAGGAAGACAACGTATCGATGTGTACACTGAAATAATAGCTCGTGGTCTATTCACAAACATCTTGAAATAGTCGTGTCATAAAGAAACAAGGCCGTCGACTAATTGCGATATCAGTTGACTGCTGTAAACGGCTGCATTTTACCTTCGTTCATAAGCTACCGTGAAGTCCGTGCCTGAGCGTGAGGGGAAAGCGGGGTATGATTACCCTGCTGGGGAAGCAGCGTCTTGGGACGTGGGCTCTATAGATCCACTGACAGCTTAGTACACGATTTAGAGAAACCTCTGCAACACTCCAAAATGTTATTCCCACAGCAGTGTGCATGTTTTCAAAGCCCGCATTACCGTGCAGATTGTTTCCATCAAATGCTTGGTTTTTTCTTTACTTTGTGCTCTTGAACGTTGTTTCCACGTTACTTATTGGTTAGAAAGTGAGAAGGAAACATGTTAGAAATATTCATAAATACAAAAAAAACTTTAAGATCTTGTAAATAAGCAAGTTCTCATTTACACAGGAGTCAGCAAAATGTACGAGCGGAGGAAGGCTGGAACAAGCCTGCGCATGCGAGCGCACTCACTATTCTTCACAGCAGCGGAAGCGCTAGGCTATATAATACAGCGTATTTTATTTTTATGTCCTTACTCAATCAGCAGCAGAACTGGTTGTAAGAGCGCTCTTTTAGGAATAAATTCGAGTTAATTCTATGCATTGAAAAGTGAGGAGTGTGAAGCGACTTTTCTGAATTGCACGGACTCTGGAGGTTAGGTTGATTTCCAGCGTGCGCAGCTGGTTTTTCTACAGAGCTAATGTAGGGCTTTAATGCTGCAGGTGTTGAATTGAAGTAAGTGCGTACGCGCTTAAAGTGTTTTCATAACTGGTAAGAGTGTTTGGGTCAGTGATAGTCCAGTGTACTTCTCTCGTCTGCATCGTTTCCTTCCGCAGTATTTTGAAGTGTGGGTCACATGTGACAGTTACAAACAAATAGACAGCACAGTCCACCGAATCTATAGCCAAGTATAAGACGAAGCACTGCTTAACACCAGTTTATTTGACCGCAGTGCCGATCACGCACATGTGAAACACGAGTCCAAAAAGTTTGGGAAAGCTTAATTACATTTACTGTGGGAATGCGATAGCTTAAAAACCAGCGTATTTCTTGAGAGACTACAACGTCGTTTTTTTTTTCCGTGACTGGCCTTCTGCTAGCGATGATGCAGGTGGAGAGAGAGGGAGGGGAAAAGAAAGGCAGGTGGGTGAGAGGTGGCAGTTGCAGGAGGGCCACATAACGTGAAATTATTTTTTTATTTTTATTTACAATACTGCCGCTCTCAGCCGAGAGCCTAGCAGAAGGGCATAAAAAATGATTTCTTGTACGCATACATGTATACGTGTGAGTGACACAAATCACGAAGAAACAACATAATTAATCAAAATACAAGCGACAAGGTAATAGAAGCATACAATAGAAAACAACGTAGTATATAATGACAACAACTATGAACGTCATAGTCATAAGCAAAAACGAGAAAGTTTAAAGAAGCAACTGCATTTCAATTCTACTTATTGAGAGTGCTACCTAAAATAGAATCGCGAACAAACATTAGAAGATCTTAATAATCTTTTGTGATTAACTCTAACTGTGAAACAAACCCGGATAATGTATTTGTTGTTGTTAATGATGAGCTAAGCTCATTCCATTCTCTGATCACGCAAGGAAAAAATGGGTACCTGAATGTGTCGTTAGAGAAAGAATACTCAGTTAGCGTATGCTCGTGTTGATACTGTGTTTTTCTAGCTTGCGAATATGAAATGTACTGGGTGGTATCCATTTTATACTGAGAGATGCAGAATTTGAAAAAAAGGAACTTAAGTCGAGCTTGTTTTGCTCTCGTCAATAGTGTGTTAAGGCCTGAACAAGCTAAGAGACGCGAGGGTGAGTCAGTAGGACGGTATTTGCTGTGAATGAACCTTACGGCTTTTCTTTGTACGCCTTCAAGTTTAGCTATGTTTGTTGCTGTGTAAGGAAACCAAACTGTGTTAGCGTATTCTAAAATAGGTCTCACAAATGTTTTGTACGCCACAAGCCTAATATTCATTGGAGCGAGTTTTAGGCGTCTTTTTAGATAAAATAGCTTTCGCAGTGCAGTAGATGTAATATTAGTTATGTGTGTTTCCCATTTGAGGTTTGATGTAAATGTTATGCCTAAGTATTTATGTTGATCGACCTTCGAAAGAGGCATGTTAATAACGATATAGCTGAAGTGAGATGGCTGTTTTTTTTCTTGTTATCGTCATTGACACTTATTTATTTACATTAATAGACATTTGCCACTTGGAGCACCACTCGGCTAGCGTGTTAAGAGCACCAGAAAGAGCAAGATGGTCGTAATGGATGTTAATTTCTTTATATATCACACAGTCATCAGCAAAGAGTTTAATTTTGCACCCTATGTTATTGGTTATATCATTAATAAATATAATAAATAGCAGTGGCCCAAGAACTGAGCCTTGTGGTACTCCAGATATGACAGGTACGATATCAGATGGCGTATGATCGAACAAAACAAAAAATCTGTAATCCAAGCGGAAACTTTTCCCTTCCCAATAGCTTGTTCCAGTTTTGCGATGAGCTTGGCGTGACTTACGCAATCAAAGGCTTATTTATGATTATGATGGCGTAGCTGTCCCAACCAATATACATAATTTATGACGGCAGGCTCCACCAATCAGCAAATTTTAAGACATACCATGACGGCCAGTTTTTTCCAGAAAGAAAGAGAGGGCGGGAATGAAGGGCATGTGCAGCTGGTATCGCGCCACGTGATGTGATGGCGTCATAACCGCCTTGACCAATCAGTGATTATGACACATAAGAACAACGCCGGCTTGATCAGAGAATTTTATGACAGACCACAACGCTGGGGTTTTTTTTCGTGATAAGGCTTCTAATGTTATTGTAATAATAACAGTTCGGCTCGGAAAAGATAGGTGATGCATGTTTTACTCGTGAACTGTGGCAGCTTGCGGCTAGAGGAGGCTTTGACACGCAGCGTTCGCAACACTTTCTAAAGTCGGATAGCTTTGCTTAGGAACCTTGGCAACTCTTTTCATGCTTTTGAAATATATTTCGTTTTATACTTAAGTCAATTTGTTCTTTTTATAAAGGAATTTTCCTCAGTATCCATATGTAATTGGCCTGACGTGTTTTTTGCTTCGTTTTATGTTAATATAAATTGCTTTTTTTTATGCTGACTTTATGTTCTGCATTCGTGTTGTGTTTGTGCCCTCCCCACATATCTATTATTCCAGTAGAGAGATAAATGACTTTGATGATGACCCCTTCCTCTCAGTAACTATG
Organism: Amblyomma americanum; assembly: GCF_052857255.1. Classification (NCBI taxonomy): domain Eukaryota; kingdom Metazoa; phylum Arthropoda; class Arachnida; order Ixodida; family Ixodidae; genus Amblyomma; species Amblyomma americanum. Next base: position 139,978,631 of record NC_135500.1, read on the forward strand.
CAAGCTAGCATAAGATTGCAATAGGTTTCCACTTCAGTAACTTTATGCTAGCTTCGAAGGATGGTACACCTTCTGCCAAGGCCCCATATTTTAGCATTCGCCACCGAACCACGTCTTTGTGCGTGCTTTTAAGTCTGTGTTTCTCATCAAACATGAATCATCAGAAACTTCTATTCATAGCAGTAAAAACAGCGTTCGCATCTTTAGCGTAAGTAGACGTGTTATGTCACTAACTTGTGCCTAATGTTGTCACAACTGGCTAAAAACAAAACAAAAAAACATTAGTTTCATGGCATCTAGGGCGGTTGCTTTTTCCAGCTTCATTTTTTGCTCTCCTAGCTAAACACAGTGAGAGAAGGAGGGATAAAAGGGTGACGTAAGGCACCATATTATTCGCTTTTTTTTTGTGAGCCTGGTAGCTGCAGGTCCAAAGACTGCGATTTCTACTTATTCTCACTCTTTGGTTAAAAAACATTCATTTTTTCTCAACGTCTGCACTGCACTGCTGAAAAAAAAAAGTCATTAGGCAGTTCTATCTTCTCAGTTCCTTAATACCTGCCCACTGACAGTCCATAAAGAAGACTGCCCTGTGGAATTGCAAGGAAAAAGGTCGAAAACTATGCCCTAGCTGGGCGAGGTTTAATTTTAAGGCGCAAAACAAAGAAAAAGAAAGCCGATTGAACTTTCGTGAATGCGCCGAGAAAGCGGAATAAGATCATTGCTCTAAACTGCTTAAATTGCTTACGTTTAGTCGTAGCTTAGAAACCTTGCTTTGTTTTGTTTTTCGTGCCCAACGGTACTAATTTTATTTCGATTCTTTTTCTGCAGTGTAATAAAAAAAAGATTTCAGAAACCCACAAACGGCATTCATTTGTGCCGCTGCAAAAGGCTTCCGAAAAAAAGCATGTCTTATGCGGCATTAAAATAACAGAATTACCAGGTCAGGCATAGCATTTCGTAGTGATAAAATATAAGGAGTGACCAAGTGACTTCAACCCATGTCGCATGCAATTAAGAAAAGTGCTTTGCGCTTCACCAGGGATGTCAAAATTGGGGTGATCAGGAAATGAAATGGCAAAGTGAGAAGCGGCTCGAAAGGAAGCTGTCCAGCGCATCTTCTATTTAGGTAATTATAAAAATTCTCTTGACGCAGAAACGGCGGTTGCTTCCATCAGACAGACGGCCTGAATGACCAGCATTCCTTCGAAGCCGGAAGCAAATATTTCTTGAGCACTGCTACAGCGAAATAATGCAACAATACTTCAGAGGAAGGCTTTACTGAATTACTTCGTTAAATTTACTGCTCCAGTTCTGCTATAGACTGACATTAGTTTTATGTTTAAGGGCGTGTAACTACCCGAAACGACTCAATCTATGAAGGACGCAATAGTGCTGATCCTTGGATAATTTTTAGCACCTGGGGTTCTTGAACATGCACTTGAACATGCATCTTTTGGATTAGCAGCCGAGCACCATAACCAATGAGCAACCACGCCGCGGCTATAGCCTAATATTGTCATTAGGGACCCCACACAGGCATAGAGTGTTGAAAAAATATTTTTATATTTAACTATATGTGCTGAACTAGGCATTCGTGAATATATCATTTCCATTGAGAAGTAAAATTAAAAAGGACGTTTGAATAGTTCATAAATTATTTTTCGTAGGGATTTAGCATCGTAGACTTAATGCTGCAAAAATTTCCAGGACTTAAAATTCTCAACAGAAGCTTTGTAAATATAGGGTTTTAAAAATGTGACATTAGCGTCATCTTTTTGTTTCAAAGTTCATGAAGTTTTACGTCTTATTTCGTCCTGCACAAATTTCTTTTAGGCTCCTCATGAGTAGATAAAGCAATGTGAGATGCGAGCGTTCAATTTAAACATTCCACTTCGAAGTGAACTTCGCCAGGTGTAAATTCTAGGTGCAGATTGCAGGTGCGTGGTGCAATATAGCAGGTGCAAAGGAATATTCGCTGTCCTAGCGAATTAATGCATTAGAAACACGTGGTCTAACAAGTTATTGCTCCAAAAAGTGTTTTTTAGTTTATGGGTACAGTATAAAACGCTGAAAATAGACGCATTTAGCACTCTCCCACGAGACTACTGCAGAAATATTGCGGCAACAATAGATCATTACTTTTTGTCTCATGTTTCTTAACTCATATTCAAGCGAGGGCTACTAAGGACGAACAGCTGGCGACATAAATATGAAGTATCATGCACCACAATGCTCCGCTTGGGAAACACTGGCAGCGTGTTAGGAGCTCTGTTCAAGTTGAAACTCACTGTACTAGCCCGCAGATTTCAACTAACGACCACATTACATTGGGCCGTGTGGTGAAGGCAGCACTATCGAGAGAACGAGAAAGGATGAGGCGCTGCCGGGAATGATAACATAACAGGTATAGGTGGTGATTGCACTTGCGTTTAGCATACGTTTTACTGATAAACTGCATGGCTTTGTACCAAATGGTAATCAAGGCCGAGACTGCGTAGCTTTACCAGCATATGCCAATGCATAAAACTATGAATATAAATATTTTTTTCTCAGAACTTCAGTAAAAGGGTTGATATATAAGAAGGCGTTCACTTCAGATCAGAAAGAAGGCACTTTGCAAGATCTCTTTTGATTGCAACCACCAGCGAAGGAGCTCTATGCTTCAGCTGTGACAGCACGCGCCAGCAACACCTGTAATTCACAGGTGAACAGCCCTATATGTTCTTAAGTAAGCTAGGAGACAAGCTTATTGCATTTTGCTCCAGGGATATGCTTTTGAGTATAGCGACTATAGCTAGGCGGCTATTGACAACGCTTACGATGGTAGAAGGCGTTCATCCCAAGAAAGGGAATTCAAGCAATACGCAGGATGTCTGAGCACTACTGCTCAGACAAAAAGCTAAGCCGGTCAAAAAGTCCTCCCGGTCGATTTTATATAACGTCTCCTCCATTATGTCCGCATGAATCCTTTATGTCCGCTTGAGCCGTAGGTCATACCCAAAATTGATGTCTTGCCTCCAAAGCGTTTCCGACAAGGGCGTAGTAAAGATTTCACTATCTCAACGCCCAGTAGGCAAAATGCGGCTCACATTTTAGTCATTCGCGTCCCTGAAGCTTGTTATGCTATTCGAAGGCACTTCATCATCATGTTATTTCCTTTTTCGTTTCTTGCAATAAAGAACTCTTCAAAAAAAGCGTCTCCAAATATTCGTTGTTCAGTGCAGGAGATATGGAGTTGTTGCAGGAGAATTCGAATACACTAAAGCAAGAAGCGTCTCTTTATCGCGGCGCATGCAGCAATAACCTCACTCCGCTGTAGCTCCAGAATTTGGAGACACTTCACTGGAGAGCCAAAGGAGGCCTTTACTACCGGGTAGCAGACATAGCAGTCAGAAAAAAAGGAACACCAGAATCGAAGGAAGGATCGTCCACTCCGGTGAAATATTGCTGAACTCGGGGCCCTTTGCATCGCGAACAATATAATGCCGGTTTACGGCCGCATGCGCAGCGCTTGACTACGTATGCGGACAAATCAGAGGTACAGGAAATTGTGCTCGAGTGGTCAAAAGACAGAGTGGGTACTAAAATTGGGAAATGAAAGCTAATATCTGACTTTGGGAAACATAAAACCAGCAAAGTAAAAATTAAAGTTTAGTGCTGTCTGTTCTACAAAGAAATTGTTCTCTCATCTCAGGTTGATGCTGTATGGGTGGCCGCTCATTTGGCAAGCGTTGAAAGAAGATTGCTTTGCTCTTGAATTCTATACGTTTTAGGGTGATGGAACAAATATGACAGCCAAAATGTAGTGCTTGTCTTTTAGAGAAGTGGTAAAATAATTCTTATTCCTTCACACTCAAAGGAACATGTTTATAACAGGGTTCATATGAAGCTTTATAAGGGCCCTATGAAGTTTATACTTAACTGCCCTGCACCCATCCTCCGAAATGGGCTTAACAAGGGACATGAGTCGTGCTGCGTGTACAGCATCGCCATTGTTTGAAGTGGCGGCAGAGGGAGAGGTGTGGCATTCTTCAACTGGGCAGTAATTGGCCCTTATTTGTGACACAGGTGCCACCTCAATATATTTTTGCATTTCGCTTGGAAGATGAGTGCCGACACTATAAAGCATGGCCTTTCTAATTCGTTACCCACAGTACTAGATCAGACACGCGCCAACTATAACCTTCCGCGCAGAACTTTTGAAGGTCGGATATCAGAGTACTCAATTCCTCTGTGCACCAGTGAGGAGCCTATCATTTATGCTCGTGCAAGATGGTCGTGAGCAACTGCGTCTCCTCAGAATTTTTTGTGATACCCCCAAGATTTTCCCAAAAGTCATATCGAATTGGCTGCAGTTTACAATGCCGACTTTGAGTGGAAATCACCAGAAATCTTGAAATATAGATTGAAGGGCCCATCAACGCAGTATATCTTACATGTTGTCCGTACTGCTCTCCAGTATTGATACGACTCAGAGGAGAAATGAGCAATACTGCGAATCAACCTTGCATAGGCAAGGTTGACTTATGTCTAATGTTTTTCTCATTCTGTGCAATAACCTTAGTAAATTCCTTGCATGCAAAATGCAGTATGCTGATCGGTATTTTATTAATTCCTTGATGTCTTCTTTCCTAAAGATTATTATTAAGAAATATTGCAGATAAGCAATACTGCAAATTAACCTTGCATATGCAAGGTGGATTTGAAGTGTTGCTGATTTCTTTGAAGTGGCGGGGCTAGTTGGTGATGCATTATTTATTTGAAAAAAGAAATGATGCAGTGCCGTACTTTAAGACGAGGACACAGAAAGAAATTGAGGGGACGGGCGTCCATCCTGTCAAGCTCTTTCCTTTTTCTTATTGAAACAGTGCGCCTTCTGGCATAAAGTTCTTTCTGTGTCTTGGTTTTAATATTCAGCGCTGGATTACTTTTTCAAGAAAACACCCTTTCTTTTTAGAATTTTATTGCGGTATTTATTTGGAACTATGGTGGCTCTGCAGCCGCAATTTATATCCTCCACAACTTCCTACATCTTGTCGAGCAGCCTTTACGAAAGCCTGCTTGATCATTTGGTTGACTGATGTCTTAGGTTTTCCTGATTCTGTGGGATTAACTTAGTAAATTACATTCGGGCAATAGACAGTATGCCAATCGGTCTGTAATTTTTAAAGTCCTTGACGTCTTCTTTCTTATGGATTAAGATGATGTTAGTGTTGTTCCAACATTCCGGTGCAGTCGAAGTCATAAAGTATTGCGTATAGAGGGCGGCTAGTTTTTCTAGCATACTCTCCCCATCGTCCTTCAAGAGATCTGCTGTTGCCCGAACCTCACCAGCTGCTTCCCACTTTTGTATTGCTCCGTAAAGCTATCTGTACTACCTCGTTCGTTACCGGCTGGATGTGCAGTTTCAAGCGATGTTTATTGCCTCAGGGCATAAAGATTATGAAATGAGAGATGAGGAAGATGCTTAAATAAATGAAAAAACGTGGGCTGATCTAATGAAATCAAGTAGTGAACGATGATATAGACCCTGTGTCCAGGCAATATAGGAATTCGGATTGTCCGGTGAGAGACCCACTGCCGCCAAGCGCCGAATTCTTGTGGGCTTCAGCGCCGGGCAAACACACAATAGGTGGTGGATATCCGCGTCAGTCTCGGATCTTGCAGACTGGACACCTGGGGCGGGGATATAAATCTTTCAAATGCGGCCACTTGCGTGTCACAGTTGGAGTTGGGGCAACCCCGACCCGTATCCTGCGAAGCGCAACCTCCTCTGCACGGGTAAGACCACGAGGGAGAGTTACCGCACACGGAGGGATTAGAGCACGTGTGTGGCGCCGGAGGCGTTCCTTTCTTGTTAAAAGGCGGGTGGTGTCATCCAGAGTGAGGACTCGAGGCAAAGACGAGGTGGGGTCGAAAGGCGGGTCGCAGAATCTGCGCAGCTTTGTGTGCTCAGGAGGTCACGCGGGACCCATTCAATACGGATTTGCTGCGGGATGCGAGCCGCTAGACGATGGATGTCTTGGCAGATTTCTGGGGTGCGACTGACGCGCCGTAGTAGGCGTATGACGTGAACGGTGTCGGTGCGAATGACAATGCGGGCCGTGGGTAGCATGGGAACGGCGGCCACAGAACAAAGTGCCTCTTGAACCGCAAGCATCTCTGCACAGAAGGAGGAAGGAGGTTTTGAGAGGCGAAACTTTGACGTTTTGTTCAGGGCAGGCTTACAAGGACAGTAAACTGCCGTTGTTGTTTCGCAGGCCTGGATGCTTGCGTCAACGTACATAACGATGGAGCCATGCGGCAGATTGGCATCTTGCTCTGTAATTTGGTCGCGAAACGCGATCATCTACCGCGCGGGTAGATGATGGCCAACGCAGATCAGTTGGCTTGCTGTCGCTTAGCTGCACAAAACGCCAAGGATGAAGAACTGGCGGGGGCGGGTGTAGAATGGAGTGCGATGAAGCATATGCCCTGAGTGCACATGTTGTGTGGGTAAGGTTTGACTTCAGGCGGCGCGCATCGCGTCGTTGCTGCACCAGCTCATCTAGTGTATTCAGTTGCGCATGTTCTTGGAGCGCCACGATCGGGGTAATGCGGGGAAGACAAGTGATGACCCTCATTGCCTCTCGATTAACAGCTTCTAGACGATCCCAATGAGCCCTCGTCAAATGCTGGAATTGGGCTTGGTAAACGAGGCGCGGTTGCACAACTGCCCGCACCAACTGTGATGCAACATGAGAGCAGGCTCCACCTGTTTTAGGAGCAATGCGTCTAATGAGACCGAAAGCCTCAATTGCTTCTTTTTTAGCTAGAGAAAGCCAAGCAGTACCTGTTCCTGACTCATGTATTGTCAAGCCCAAAATGTTTACGGTCGAACATTCTTGATTTCGAGTTAAGGATAGATGGAGACGAATTGCTGTAGCAGAGAGAGTACGGCGCCCCCAGCGGTTAGCGACTGACATGAACTTGGTTTTGTTCACTGAAAGCTGAATACCAATTGAAGAAGCATTAGTCGATGTAATATCTATGGCCGATTGTAGGGCTGCTGTTTGAGTCATCAGGTCGTTGTGAGTGCTCCACACCGCTACGTCATCAGCTTAAAATAAGAACTTAATCTCAGAGACATCGTGTAAGCGCCAAGCAAGGGGGATAAAAGCAATATGAAATAATTTTGGTGATAACACCGATCCCTGGGGAACGCCGCGAAGAGGCACAAATTTTCCGACAGCCTCACCACTGAGGCGTATGGCAAAGTGTCGTCCTTCAAGGAAGGATTTAACAAAATTGCGCACTCTAACGGGGAAATGCAGCATGCCAAGCGATTCCAGGATGGCAGCATGACTGTTATTATCGTACACCTTTTCAACGTCCATGGCCAGTACAATGCGTACATTGTGGCTTCGAGTTGAGGACAGAACTGCTGACGCCAAGACAGCCAGTCCATCATCTGTACCTTCGGACGTACGAAAGCCAATTTGGGCGGGATGGTAGAAAAAATGGTGCTCTAGCCATCATTACAGTAATGTGGCAAGCATTTTTTCGGTAGGCTTGCACAATGTTGGCGTAAGCGATATACGATGGAAATTTGCGAGGTATGTCGGCGGCTTCCCCGGCTTTGGTATGGGGATCACAATAGCCGATTTCCAGGCTTCTGGTACGACGCCTTCTATCCATACCTTGTAAATGGTGGTGAGGAGTACAGCTGAACTTAAGTTCTTGTAAACCTCGTACGGAATAGAGTCCGGACCGGGCGCAGCCTTGCGTCGAACTCGTCTATTGCTGCAGGCAACTCGGACATTGAAAATGGGCTTGCAATTCCCTCGACGTCGGCTGTAGATGGGAGCTTGCCGACATGTGCTGCAATTGCAGCCAAGGTGGCTCCTATGACCCTTGGAGAGAACACATCATACTTAGGGAAAAGCTTCCGCGCTGCCTCTCTGGCGAAATCATCCGGAGCTAAGTTAGCTGCGAAGCATGCTGTGGCCGCTGTGTCAGGACGACGGGAACCATGTTCCATTGCACGCAACGTTCGCCAGAGAGCAGCATTCGATGACTTTGCCGAGAACTGCTCACACCACGCATGCCACTGCCGCCGCAAGAGATTTCGTTCATATCTGCGAGCCTTGACAGTAAGGTAATTCAGCCTTGTCGGGTCTCGGGAAGCTGCCATCTGTGCTAGTCGGCGAGCAGCCCACAGGTTAAGCAGACCCATATCCGGCGCCGGGCGAATCACGTCCGCCCAGGTGACAGTAGTAGCCTTATTGAGCGCAGTTTGTATGCAGTCCACAAGTAATGTAGATGATTGCAGGGAGAGATCTTCGACGGTGGTGCGAAACGTGTCCCAATTGACCACAGAACACCTACGGCGTAATCGGCAGGCCCTTGATGGATGGAGACCGATGATGATAGGATGGTGGTCATACCCCAGCAGTCTGGCTCCAGGTGCCACGAGGGAGTCCCGGGCCCTGACCACCACGAAAGGTCCGGAGCATATGTTAGACTGCGAGCATGATGCACACTCCGCGTTGCTGAATCTGGATGCTTGAGTAAGACAAACAGCGCATCTGCGAATGCGTTCCGCACACGCCTACCACGGGGGCTTGAAGTGGGGTACCCCCAGTCCGAATGAGGGGCGTTAAAGTCACCACCTACTAAAATAGGCCACCCTGGGTGTTGTCGTCGTAGAGTTAATAACGTCCCTAGAATAATGCGCGAGGGAGCGCCAGTTCCCTGCGTTACTCCCTAATCAATAGCGCCCTGATTACTTTGGCTATTGTATAAAATTGTGTATAACTCTTTGGTTACTAAAACTTTCCTGTCCATACTGCTGATTACAGTGCACATTCTCTAACTCTTAGCTTAGACCATATGCAGCAATGGTATTGCATGCAACGATTGAGAAGCGGTACAGCATCCGTCTTGCGTGCGATAGGACCACGGCTCAAATGTTGGTGCCGCGAAATTCTCCATCGGATAAAAAAAATCGCGTGTCGCTGAAATTGCATGGCCAGGCCAGCCTGATTTCGCCGGCCAGGCCCGAATGAGTCAAGACTTTCCGTCTTAATTGAACCTGGCAACATTTAAGGCTAGAATCTTATCCAGTGAGGCTAAACATTGTAGCTACTAGTTGAATAAATGATAGTCGAGGCAAGGAGGATATTTTTTTGACGTGTGCTGACAATCCCCAATCTAATTACTGTTGAAAGACTTACTTTCTTATCTGATCGACAGGTTTTGAGAAAAGCCACTTATATTGAAGCACCATAGGTGACAAGGATTAGGGAGCTAGCGATGAGCTGTTAAAATTCCCGATTACAATGTCTCCTTTCATTCACAGTTGAATGCGTCCAATTTACCGAAAACATTCTACCTGGTTCTCACGTGTTGTGTATAAGTTCACCTATGCGAAAATAATAATTACTGCAAAAAAATTTTAACTATATGCTTTCCTTTCGTATTTTTACTATTTTCTTAGTGCATTATCAGTAGTGTATAAATAGGCGTGCGCAATGAAAAAGATGGGTCTTCACGATGAAGCGTTCAAGCCCAATACGGCAAAACTACTTTCTAAGGCTCCTTGTACACACTGTGTACAAAACAAACGAAGATTTTTCTCGAAGTTTCCTTCGCCTGGGCTTTATTTCCGCAGAGTATGTTGCTGGCCTGGTTGGTAGTTGTCGAACATCATGGAATCGCAGCGCTGGCAAACAAGGGCACAGAAAGAACAGACACATACATTTCCGCTGAACTGTCAGCTTTATTTTGAACATGTCATATCCGTGCCTTATATTTAACAGAAGGGCATTAACACGCAAGCGCATATACTACACTGATATGATCCTATGTTTTCTACACACGAACTGACCCTACCATCCTATTAGCAGGGATCCAAAATCTTGCCGGCCTCACTGAGTTCGTGTAAAGGCATCTAGACGTTTTGAAAAAGCTTCAGAAGTCGTGTAAACAATCGGAGACGCCGTGCCGCACAGAGTAATGCAATATAGAATAAATAGAAAATCTTACTAAAATAATAGATTTTGTGCATGTGCCAAAATGTCCGAATGTGTACCGAATCAACATGTGTACCGAATCTGGTAGGCAAATAAAACTATATTTATTGTGGTGTAGAACTAACACCACAATTAAATAATAGGTAAACATTGTATACATGCAATTACTAATTGAACCGTTACCATATCGCACCGCAAGCCGAATTCTAGGCTCACGTTAACCCCCCCCCCCCCCCCCCCCCCCCCCCCCCCCAAACGAAGCAAATTCCGTTTGGGACGTATCTTAGGGGGTGCAGCTCAACAATGAGTAGACGTGCATCGTAATTTCTCTGATAGGTGGCGCTAGGCGGTGATCGTTCCGCTAGGCGGCGTGCGTGCACGCGTAGCCGACCATGGCGGCAATACACCATGTTTCAAAGGGTATTACATTCCGTTTCTCGAGACGAACGGTGCGTTCTTCTTCGCTTTCTTCATCTAGTAAACCAAACAGCTAAAGCTCGTTACTTCAACGTCTTCCAGACGGTGGCGGCCTTTATATCTTCTTATCGCCGTCTTATCTTCTATTTTTGTGCATGAAATTTACCGCACTCTCATCATGTATTCGTCGCTGTTTCTATCGTGCAAATAAAACAAGGGAGCGGAATACATAACGCAAAGACATCTGGCTCTTTCCAACTGTGTAGTCTCTATTGTTTTATGGCGTTGCGGCACAGGCATTTCCAACTAAGAACAAACATGCCCGGCGAACGCTCCATTGAGCATACTGCGTAATGCGAACACTGAAGTTAGATCTGTACTGCTCCAGCCAACCTGTTTTCGCAGTCCCGCCTTTTCTGGTGCAGTAGCTCGGATTTACTCCTATTGCTCCAGTTGTTTTATTCTTGCTGCAGAGTTTGGCTTGTGCCAGCACTTTTCTGGGCAGCCAGAAACAGAATATCGATCTTTAATGCATTTCTTTTCTAGTTTTTTTTGTGTATTGATGTCGGAAAGGCTGACATTCGGCCTCAGGGCGTAGCCTGAAGTTGTCAGCCAACAGTCGCTGGCCGACAACACTTCGGCTGTGCCCATGTTTGAGCTCATGTTCGCGCACCTGGAGGCGACAGGCTGTTTCGGTTCGTTGGAAATGCAGTGCTACTTGAAGCCCTGTTGCTTCTTGCTGCTACACAGAGGTGGCGCTCTGTCGTATAATTTGATGCGCGAGGCGGGGTCGGCTGAAATCAGTGCTCGGTTGATGTGTGTCTTTCTAGGTGAAGTAATTTTCTTTTAATCGCATTTTTTTCTTGCGTCCTTTTATTTCGGGATAGGAGAAGTCCGCTGAACCAGACGCGCCACTAGAAGAGTCCTTTGTTGATTACTCATGAATCTCAATAATGAAAAACAACATTAGGCTTCTAGATACAGGAATAGTGTAGATGAGACCGTATTTTTCTGTGCATGCGTTTTTATTCCATCGGGCGGGCAATAACGCGTACTAAGCAAATGTTCATATATGTGCTTGCAAATGTAAAACTGTTTCCATACCGTTAGAAGAGACCGTAACAAAGTATCCGGAACACCGCTCTCGACTTTTGGTCACAAGGAAAAATTCGATGTTTCTTGCGTTCTTACTTCTCACGCCGAGTTCTTCATTGCGCGCAATTTGCCCCGAAGGATGCAGTAGTTTATAGTAGGCGTTGTATTGTGCAGTTCGTGTCTCACAAGAGATTAACCCCACGCTATCTGTTTATCGCAATTGCATCAGCTGAAACAGTGATTATTGGTGTTCAGTAGTTTCCACGAACAACAGCTACAACGAAGACTGTCCTTGCTGGCTCTGCGATCGAATTTCCTGGTTTGTGTAATGACATGGTCTCGCACAACTCTAGCTGCATGGCCTTGTGAATCGCAGATGCAGCGCGATCACTTCTGATGCGGTTCCGTCATAACTGGATCCGATTCAGAAATCGATTTCTTTAACTAGAAGAGTGAATGAGGAGTGCCAATGCATCAGCGTAAAGCACTTCCAATTGAAACCATTCGGTGGAAGTCACATTAACTTATACCTTCGCAGACACGAAAGCCTAGTTGTTGCGGTCCTTTCAATGTTCCAAAGAACGGAAAGCACTTCCGGTTTTCATAAAACATCGGCCGAAGGTAGCGGGTTGTAGTCGCGGCACCTCTGAGTGTGCATTGTTTACTGGTGGCATGGAGGCACCCTCTGCAAAGTGCTTCCCCGCGACAGAAGCTCGTGAGAACGGGCCTTCCTATTGCTCCCTTATTCCTATTTCTATTCTTCCTATTCCTGTTCTTATTCTTGTTCCTTTGCTACCTTATTATGCAAGCATCACCCCGACTCTAATTCGTCGATCCCGGTCGTAAAGCAGGCCATCACGAGTGTTTCTTGTTGCTTGCGGTCGGAGCGTGATATAGCTCCGCCTACTTTGCAAAGGAAACTTGCAAGATATTTTTGCTTTGCTTCTGGTTGCGGAAACACGTCGTAAACACTTTATACTCCGCGTGTTTGCTGTAGCGCTTACACAAGATGAAAGTTACTCTTTATTTTGCAAAAAGTGCCGCAGTGATCTCCTGTTCAAAGCTTACACGAAATAGCATTCAAATAATGTGGGCTGCTAGCGGAGAGAGTGAACACACACACAGACTGGCAACACAAACACGCGTTTCTATGCGTCTTACCGCTGAAAAAAAAAGAGAAGAGTGCTGTCTAATGGAACTTGTTGTTTGCGACGCTAGCTGTGGAGACTACAGACCAGCGTTTAAAACACGCCTACTGTAACATAATGCAGTCTGGCAGCGTTGGGACTTGAAGTACAGTCAGAAGAGGGAGGCAAATCTGTTTTAAATATACGTGACTCATGGGACCGCACAAAATTAAGAGAGAATTTGAATACGCAGTAAAACTGACGGCACTAAGCAGTGCAGTAAAGGGGCCCAAACTTCATTTGGCGGGGACAGATACGTCAACAAACAACCAGAAGGGCATCGCCCCTCTTTTTTTTTGGGAGGGGGGTGTGTAGGCTACCCCCGATATTTCCAGTACTATATACTGCCATTGTTCTGGTCAGCATGTCTTTTCGAAGGCTGCTGTTCACCACAGATATCAAATTCTTCTCAGGCTTAGCCTTCATTGCGCCGAAGAATGCTTTCACGGTCATAACGTAATTTTTGTACTTGCACCGGGGACTTTAACGGTCATGAAAGTGAACTTCAATTATTCGTACACTTCAAAAATATTGGTCACTGGATGTAATAGGCAGTGCGCCATTAAGGCCAGGTTAATTGCCTTCGCTCTGCATAGGCACGGCTTTGATTCCGTGCATTCATTAAGCTATGCATTCTAGGAACCAAAATACGTAGCAGGATCAGTGCCTTTGAAGTTTTTCAGCTTTTTTTTTCTCTCGTTTTGGAGCCGTTAGGCGATATTTTTTCGATGCATCATGGGAAGTGGCGACGCACAGAGGGTGCTTACGTTCCAAGCTTAACAAGCAAAACGCAGCGTCAAATATCGCCTTCTATTTTCAGTGAGAGAACAACTGAACTTAGATTCATTTATTCATTTTATATACTGCAGCCTCGCTTATGTTTATGACAGGAGGAGATAAAAGCAAAAAAAAGGTAGCAATCAATAGCATACCAGAGACAACTAAAGTACAAGGAAGCGCAGGGTAAATACCTCTCACAATGTAAATGTTGTTCAAAGGCAGTGCACGAGTAGAGCCAGGAAGGGAGTTCCAAAGTTCAATGTTGCGCAGGAAAAAAAACTGCATCACAATTACCTAATGGGTGGACTGAAAGGCGACATGTTTTACTTAGTGGTAGCTTCTTAATGACCATGATTTAGAAAAGCATCCCTACAGGTGTATACACAATGAAAGGCACGTTAATACGGAAACGTAGAGCGTAGAGAAGGTTTAAAAAAATACGTCTAATTATCATAAGTCAAATGTAAGTTTGAAGAAAAAATGGTAGGGTTTAAAAGTGGTTAAACCGATTGGACGTGCGAAAGCATTTCTTTAGCCTGATCAGCTCATGGTTCTGCTTTGCTGGGTCATCGGCACGTTTGGCGACGACATCAGACTCAGGTCAGGCTCTGTTTGAAGTTAAGTTGATCTGATCTGTTCGCGCCGCAGATGAAGTTAATAAAGACGGCAATATTTAATGCACAGCGCTAGAGTTCGTTGCAGTTTAACACAACGCTTGACAGGCTGCAGCGGTAGCATAGTTCTAACGATGCCGTCACTTATGTTGCCTTCGACGGTTACGCAAACCACTAACCTTAAGGTAAGCGACCTGAAATGCTGCGACGCTCGCCATTTTGGTGCTTGTCTCATTGAACGTCATCCCCTGTATTGGGGCGGCCTGCCTGCCTGTGGGACAGACATATTTGCCATTTGAAGAGAAAAACCGCAAAACAGGACGGGACTGAGGCAGGCGACAACACAGGCAACCGCCCTGCGTTGTCGCCTGCCTCAGCCCCGTCCTGTCTTGCGGTATTGCTCTTCATGATGTCATACCAACTGGCCTACACCAAAGTCCTTCTAACTTTGCCATTTGCTTTGAGGTTTTCCTTCCCAATGCCACCCCATTAGGTGCCTCGTGATCATCGCCAACCACACGCACCTCCTCTTCTCCAGGACGCTTCAAAGGTGCGCTGTCGTACATCTCCTTTTCCGAAACAGCCAGGGCTTCGGCCAATGAAGCCGAGTGGACCACGTCGCTCGCAATTATGCTCACAGCGCGCTGACGCTGGCATCTTTGAGAGAAATGGAGTGTAAGTGTGGCAGCCATCCAAGAAACCAAGCTGTCCTCTGATGAGGAGACTGAAGTTGCTTTCGAGATTTTTTTTCAGATCTCAATACTACCGTTAGTCACTCGAAAGGAGAGGCTTATCAGGAGGGTGCATGCTATCTCTGGGCGACACACTGGAAATCACTGAAGCAAGACTGAATGGTGGGCCAGTTGGTATGACATGTCGAAGGCTAATTTTTCCAACTCTGTAGCTTCTCCTCTTGTTCCTCGTCTTTTTTCGGCTGGTAAAAATTATTCTTCGACGGTAAAGTACTGCCGTGTCATGTTGCATAGATGATGGGTGACTTATCTGCTGTGACCTCGCAATTTTGGGTGTGCAGTGGCGAATTATTTGTGTTTATGCTCCTGTAAAGCAGCGTGTTAGTAGTCCATTTTTTCCTGTCACTAGTAGATCATTTGTGCACAGATCGTAAAGTTATGCTGTTGGGTGACTTCAATTGTATTTGTAGGGATGACGGCCGAGCAGTGTTTATCAAGCGTTATGTCCCGAGTGCTGCTTTACTTAATGATTTGGCACGTGAATATATCCTGGTAGTTTTGAACAAGATAAGGGCCATATTATTCATTTTACCCATTTGCAGTGCTCCTCTGTTGCTCGGCTTGACAGGTTTTATGTTTGAGCAGGCAAGCTAGCCAGCGTTTTTGCTTGCTAGGTGGGGCCCATATTTTTCAGTGATCACTGCATTGTGTCTCTTCAGACAGGGAGGTAAAGTCGGCGCATACTTTATCCACGAATGGCTGCCTGCTCTCAAGTGATATCTTCGAACGTGCTGTATCTACTTCCTTGAAGGACACATGGTCACGCGGTGATCTCGGAGTCCTGCAAAAATGGTACTTATTTAAAGAAGAAACAAAAACTTGGCTATTGAAGTGCCAGCAAGAATTGTGTTTTTGTAGAGACATCACCTTCGTGAGCTCGGGCGTACTTTTGTTGAGCTACATTAGCTAGAGAGGATTAGCCCAATTACCTATGTAGAAGATATTACTATCGTAAAAGCAGAGCTTCAATTCTTTGAAGCCTAAAGATACAAGGAGGCCTTGATAAGGTCTAGGTGCCGTATGTTTCTGGATGAGAAACCATTTCGTCGGGCCCTGAGTGATGAAAGGCAGAGTGCTCTTGCTAAAGAAACATTGAAAATTCGTAATGGTGGTTGCATACAGAGCGATGCTTTTCTTATTCTTGATGCTTTCTTTGACTATAATCGGAAGCTGTTTGGGGGTTGTGAGGGGGAAAATGGGAGATCAGATTACAGTGGCTTATTCGAAGCCTTCCCTCGACTTGACGATGAGCAGCGTACTATAGTGGAGGGACCTATCACTATGGACGAAATTAAATCTGCCATTTCTGACTGCAATATATAAAACAGCTGCCGTCGGCCATCTTCCTCGCTCTGGGCTTAATTGTTCGATTTCGTCGAAACCATACGTTATCGCGATCAGTAACTGCTTCGCATTTACACTTACAGCAAGTTGTTGGCTATGTTTTGAAAAATTCTGCGTACATTGGAGCCGCAGAACAGTGGGTAGCGACTACTAGCGAGTGCCTATTTCTTATGCAGGAGGTCATTATCTGGCACGACGCACTAAAGGCACTGCGAAAGGAAGCGCTTCGCAGCCTGAACAGCATGACACATTTAGCTCCGTTGCTAGCGCTAGCTAACAAGCGTGAAATTACTGCTATTTGATACAACCTGGTGGATACCTGTACACCACCCACGGATATAAACGAGTTTATTTTGTAAAATACTATATCAGATGTGATAGAACCGGCGCCGCAGCCAAGGACTAGTGCAAAGAGCTGTTCTAAAAACTTTTTCCTTAGCATCATGAGAGAAAGACGCCATCAGTTTGCCAATACACAACCCAGGATTGTTCATTAAACTGCATTGCCACTTTTTGATCCTTTAGAACCAGCACCGACTTTACCTACCAAAGCGAATAAAGATGGGTTTATTTACAGGCACCGGTTCACAGACACAGTACCAGTCTGCTGAGCACTTCCGGCAATGCCCCAACAAAAAGCCTCGCTTTTTTGTTAAATCCTCTCCTCGCCAGACTTCGCCTGTTCTATCTGCGTAGGCAAAATACGAAAGTGATGTGCTGCAGGAATATGCCGACAGTCATATAAATTTCTTTCGAATGACATAAGGTTTTGAATAAAGTTAGACAGCTGGGCGAGTTGGTAGAAGTTCATTGTGGATGGTACAGCGTGAAAAACAGGCGAAAGAACAAAGAAAGAGACACCACAGACGAGCGCCGACTCGCAACTAAAGTTTTATTGAAAAGAACACAAAATTTTCCCCCACAACCCAAAAAAGAGGGGGCAAGAAGATTCGTTTTGACAGTACTTCACCGCGTGTCAGGGATTAGCTAAAGAGATGGCCCTTGAAAGTGCTAGAGCAAGCGCTCTTGATTGAGTAATGCCACATGACTTTGATATATAAATTTTGCGTTCTTTTCAATAGAACTAAAGTTGCGAGTCAGCGCTCATCTGTGCTGTCTCTTTCTTTGTTCTTTCGTCTGTTTTTCGCGCTGTACCATCCACAATGAACATTGTTTCGGTTATGTTTATGGTTGCAGGTTCATCCGTAAGATAATTAAAATGCGCCGTCCAAAATTTCGTGTTCTCGCTTTGCATTCGGAATGAGTTAGTTCTAGGTTCACACAAAGTAGCAGGGACTGTATGTCATTCCACAACAATAACGTATAAAAATGCGGCTTCTGATCATCTCATTTTCTTTCGAAATTAAATGTTCATGTTGGACCACTGTCATCACCACTGTCATTAGGACAGGAGTGTTACTGGTGATGTATTCTTTTTGCTCCAGTTTTGCAGTTACATTTGGCTCTCTTCACATAAAGTAAAATGTTAATTAAGAAGGCACATCGATATCGCTTAGGCATTGGTAGCTGGACATGATCCCGGAAGGTGTAAATAAAAACAACGTTTTTCATTATTTTTCTGCCCAGAGCTCCTCATTTCTTTTGTTCTTCTTCCTTTGTTGCGCAAACTGAAATAACAATTACTAAAAACGAAGTATTAATTTTTACGCATGATAGAAATATATTGTGTAACAGGAGTACCGATGTGGTAGGAGTCATATCAACCACATTTTACAGGTTTAGAATAAGAGGAGACAAATGCGCTAAAGCAGGCATTATTTACCATAATTCCTAATAATATCGAAACTAGCGTCACGTGTTGATGTCGAAAGTTGCTCCAGATGACGCCCACCGCCGATCAGTGGTATCCTTTCAGAGGCGTCATTACCCCTTTTCCCTCGACTCTTGAGATGAGATGAGAACATTTATCTCTGCATTCAATAGTCTCCTGTGTTCGTAATCACTTCGTGCGCAGTAACTTCCCATGAGATTCCCGCAACGCCTCAACCCCTACTACTAGCCGAGCTAGTCTGCGCTTCCGGCCAGCCTGCTTTTGGTTGACGGGATAATTATACTAGGAGGCGAGGAGTTGACATCCGATTAGCCTCTGTGAACCACTTTCGTAGCCACCACTTAAAAAAAGAACGGCCATTGCCCCTTCTTTCCGTCGTTTCATTCACATTGCCGCTCATACAAATTACACAGAAATAAATAGATTTTAGATTTGTCCTAATATAGGGGCGCTCATGCGGATATAAGTTGCATTCTTTAAAATATATTGCCTGTTCTCTATCCATATTCTTCGCTATTGCCAGTCTGACCCTTAGCGTTGTCAACTTGACATTGGTGGCATGTCCTCGGGTCCTTGCCATCCAATTCTGGAACGCCCTCTCCTGGCATTGGGAGAATCTTCGCGGCGCAGTCGCCACGTTTCGTTCCACAACCTCTTTTCAGCATCTTAGGCTGCGTTTTCTTATGTTTTCTTTCGAATCCTAACTTCTCCTCCTCTTTGGCTGTCGACAGCATATGCGTACAGTGCTTGCCACTAAGCAGGGCCGCACTTTTGTGATCTAAGCTCTAGATATGCCGTCAGATCGTTCTTTGTATGCCTTCCTTTTTTTTTCTGGCTCCTTTTGGATGTCTTATGTTTTGCAAAGCTTAAAGGTCTCTGTGCTAGATTTTGGTAATCGCCACGCTTTACAAACTTTCTGAAAATGTGACAAATTTATCAGCTTTGATTTGCAATAGATTTGAGTGAAAATGACTCGCTAGCTCCTTACTGTATTTTATGTAGAAACAGCGAGAGAATCTGAATAGAGAGGCAAAGAAATACATTGCTCTGCGCGATGTAATTTCTTGTTAAAGTCTGCAAATGCCTTGACGAGGTAGAAGGGTAGGCGCAACTGACAGGACAGGAGAGAAAAATGAGCGCACAATGATCATCAATGATTCTATAGAAATTGAAATAACACAGATACTGATCAGAGTGCGCAATGACATTCAGAGGTTTAAAACATCAACATTACGCTCTGGCACTGTACCTTCTAACGCATTTTTTTCAACTTCTCTGAGCAGCAGCAAAGGTTGTGCTTTGACAGATATCAAGTGCAATAATTTCTTTTGTAATAGGTGTCTATCCTCGGAGTGAAGGCCCTATTTAAACCCCGCCAATAATGAACGCTTTGCACAGACTAAGACAACTCCTCTTGTCGAATCGTTGACAAGCATGCTTAGGCTTTACTCGCCCTTGTTCACTTTGAGTGTATAGGTTATCAAGACCTGATTATTGTAAATTTTAAAGGGTTGTGTAGTCACACAAAATCGTGGGTAAGCGCGGAATAATCTCTATGAAGACTGCTAAATTAAGAAAAAAAATGCTGGAGCCAGAGGACAGTGCCATTAGAATAGTGTAATAGGCCACGCGGCACTTGCAACATGATGCTAACAGTTTTCCTTATTGGAATGCTGAACGCACATTAGGTGCAGTTAATCGCATAAAAGAAAAAAAGCAGTGATTTCCTTACAGAAATGCACGAACCTCTCTAGCTTGCGTGTCTGCGACGCACACAGTGAAGAATCGTGCCATACATGCATGCAAGTCAAAATTACGGGTTATTTCTTTAAGGGGGCTGTGCTCTTTCTTAAAAGTGTTTTATCTCATTAATAAGAATTTGCATTCAGGTATTGTGCAAGCGACACATAGCACCGGTGAATTAGTATGCGAAATTAATGTTGCGCACCGATGGAGAGGAAAAGTAATTCTCTTAATCACTTCGGTGGCTTCAATAAATTCAGTACTCACCAGGACTGTGCAGTAATATTCAGAATGAGGGAAAGTATGTTTTCTCCTTGGTGGCTTCTCTCTCGTTTTTACTTACCTTTTAACAGCAAGAACATCAATGCACCAGAGAGAAGAGTGTGTAGTCATGAATTGCGCATGCATTTTCGGCCTCAAGCGTCCGAACCGCAAACTGCCTACTCTGAGACGCCAATACGACATTACAAGAGACGTTTTATGTTGTCATCTCTGAAAGGAATGCACATTAGAGCCTTTAAAAATATGAAGTTTTCTCATGTTTTTAATGGCATCAGTTTGAAATGAAGTCTTGCTTCAGTGAAAAAGAAAGGAAGCCTTGCTTTGCGTCGGTAACTTCGTAGAGTCGTATCTTTGTGTATAAAAGGTAATTAACACCGTGAGATGGGCTGTGCCGCCAGTCTTTTTTTTTTGCTGGATTGATCTCGGAACTGTAAATTCTAGCAGAACTCGATAGTGCATTCTATTATTTACTAGAAAAGGACTTTTTTAGGGGGAACGGAAACAGCAGTGTGCCGAGCCTCTCGACATCACAGGGCAAAATGTGTATTATAATGACGTGTGGTGCTTCATGTGGCTTCAATTTTTTACATTAAGTGAAATTGTTCTTCCTGTGGCACTGAAGGCGATTTATATTCCTTTTTATTACTAAGCGACGGGAAATGAACTGCTCGTATTTTATTCACCCCTGATTCTGAAAAGATTTTAGCAAACAGGAAAGGTTTTCATAATAGAACTAATAATGCTAGTTCCTTTGTGAGCAGAAGGGCAGGTACCGACTAAAAGCAATATCGCTACCCGTGCCACTATTCCTTCTCTGCAGAGACAGAAGGGGTCAAGTTTTCGACGAACTGCAACGCCACAACTACTTGGCATTGCTTTTATCTTAATCTCAATCCCTTTCTGACGCGTTGGAGGAGGGCGAGACTTGATGCCGTCATCTTTTCAGAAAAAAAAATTCTGCATAAAGATACTGAGGCGGCGAAGCTAATAAATGCAGTTTCGCGATTGGCGAAAACAAACACGTAAGACAGCGCGCATTGCGAAAAAATTTAGATTCGATCTCGTTTCTGTGCAGTAAGTAGTACGCATTCATTACATGAAGGTATGCCTTACATTATTTGTCTCAGTGGTAATCAGAGTGCGTAAGCATTACTGCCTTCTTTTAAGTTTGCTCCTTTCCTTCTTAACCAAAGAAAGTAATGTTTTTTTACCTTAAACAAAAGGACGGGAAAAGGTGAGAAAGGTGCGCAGAGTTCTTGGAGTCTATTTACAGGCGTTCAAGGCACTCGGACATCAGAACGGCGTGGAAGATTTTCTTGCAGCGTAGATACTCAAAAAAAAAAATCACCACGGAATTTCCACTTGAACGCTGACTGTACCTTTGCAAAATCGTTACAAAAGGTGTTAAAGCAAGTTTCAATATTTCTCGTCGAGTGTAAGGCATGTCATTTTTTTGTTGTACTACGCGTGAAATTGAAGGTCGATGATCCTTTGGAGGCTGTCGATATCCAATTCACAAGGCCATGCATCAATGCGGTTAGGATTGCGGTCACTGACGCCACATAAAGCAGTGCATGAAAATGAAGGGCGCGCGTATGATCATTGAAAAACTAGACATACCCAGGTTGGACTTAGAAATAATTAACCTATGATGTGGTATTCTTGTGAAATGCCTATTTCTTGAATGGTGGAATTCACTCGACAGAAGAGATAAGCATTGCATATTTCGAGCATGAGAGCAAAAAGTTCTTTGGGCTGGTTTGTAAAAACGTAGCCGTTCCTGAGTTGGTTGCTGGCTACTAAAGACAAGATATTCAATTGGCTCGCCTGTAATGTCCATAGTTGAGAAAATGCGCCAGAAACTAAAATCCTCGCGGGGAGTTTTCTTTGCCACTTTTGTTCTATTTGACGTAGGTGACGTGTCCAGGATGTTCTAACGTCCGCAATAGATGCTTATGAGATTGTTAACATAATATCGTTCAGCCAGGCGCATAAGCGTGTTACCTACACTATCCCGAATGGGCTCCAGCGGCTGTTTTCACCCGCGTCCGTTCTTTAATTCGAGGAACAGGTTTTGAGAAAGCCCACACCGGAAACGCGCATATTCAAGTACGAGCAAGGTTAAGTGGTTTACCGTTAACAAAGTTTCTGCGGTGTTCATAGCACTTGTACCGGTATGGAATTGGCCCTCTAGATGTAAGATGTGTGCGTATACGCCGGTTTCGATTAATATTATACGCAAAGAAGAAAAAAGGAGAGCTCTTGGGCTCACTTGTTTTGACACCTGATAATTCATGACACACAAAGAGCGGAGGCAGCCTGATGGGGCGCCTGACAACTTTTTCGTGCGGATGCGTGCGGATGTTCATCACACATGGTTATTTGTCTGATTATGTTCGCAGTGTGGGTATACCAAGGAAAACACGAGTAATTCCTAAATCTACTGATTTCTTCTCAAAAGTAAAAAAAAAAAACATTTCTCCAAAGTACTCAGTCGTGTTTAAAAAGGCGAGGTCAAGATCTAATGCAATATTTGTTCGGTAGCCCAGTGCAATTATCAGCACAAGAGGACCGCGGTTCTTTATTCCTTTTGTTGGCGCAGGCTTTCCCATTGAACAGTTTGTATGGAGCTGCTCACCAGCCGCCTTCTCTGTCTTCTGCGCATGTTTCATGACTGTTGTGACTGCCACAGGGAGACAGAGCTGGCTGTGTTATCCGATGCCGTTTAGATGAGTGAGGCACGCATCCCGTCACATTCCTCTATAGTTTAATCCGCGCACTAACTCCAGCAAAAAGCTGCGTAGCACAGAAAGAAGGTTTATAAACGTAGAACGCCCACAGGACATTCTACTTACCATCTTTGGGGATGAGGAGCTTACATGCGTTGATGCGGGTGAAGAAATAAGACTAGAGCGACAGCTTCCTCCTTCTTCCTGTAAGAGAAGGCAGGTGCACTTTATGCAGAATTTTTGTTGGAAAAGCATGAATTTCTTTTTCAAGCCAATCTATGGCTTCTTTGGTGTCGCTCCTAACATCAAATGATTTTGAAATAAAGACACTGTGTAAATGCTTTCAGTATGTTTTCATCTCCCTGTCTTCATATAGGGGACCTTTAATGCATATCTGTTCAATTTCCGCTTGCTCTCTCCGAGTCCTGGTGGGTGATCCGAAATTAGGGAGTTGATGACCTTTTAAGGCAGGCAATGTTTAGTAAAGTGTTTCCCCTTGGCTTCTTATCAGCCGGTTTGGATGGCATGTGGATTATTGCAGACCCCTTTATTAGTGTTGCTTCGTGTGAAAGCAACCCACGGCAGATAAGACGAAACTGAAAAATAATCACTGCGGAGAAGTGAAGACGCCCTCTACACGTCACTCGCTGTGACAATGAGTCCGCAGTGGTGAATTGTACTTGCGATCTAAGTGTCACATATTGTCGACATATGATATTGTTAATGTCGCTGTGATTCTCGGCACAAAAAGACACGCCGCTTTATGTACTAGAATGAATGATCGCCTAAGAATGGCACAGTTACGTATTCATGCTCAGAAAGAAAACAGCTTAGAATAAAGAAAGAATAATTGATTTTTTGGGGGAAAGGAAATGGCGCAGTATCTGTCTCATATATCGTTGGACACCTGAACCGCGCCGTAAGGGAAGGGATAAAGGAGGGAGTGAAAGAAGAAAGGAAGAGAGAGGTGCCGTAGTGGAGGGCTCCGGAATAATTTCGACCACCTGGGGATCTTTAACGTGCACTGACATCGCACAGCACACGGGCGCCTTAGCGTTTTTCCTCCATAAAAACGCAGCCGCCGCGGTCGGGTTCGAACCCGGGAACTCCGGATCAGTAGTCGAGCGCCCTAACCACTGAGCCACCGCGGCTGGGCATAAAGAAAGAAAAATGAGACAATTTAAGAGGGGCAAATGGATGAATAAGGAAAGCTAGATCATATAAAGCATGCGTTAGATGCTGAGCGGTCTTCTGTTTCAGCTAGCCGGATGAAAGCGGGTGGTATTGCGCGCTCACTGCTGAGGAAAATTGCGTCAGACTGGTTCTGAAAAAGTGAAGGCGCACTGCGGGAGAAGGTTCCTGTGTGCCTGCTTTCGTCTCGTTACTCAATCTGCACGCGCTGTTGCCCGTCGAAGACCCCTGCAAAACTTTCACCTGGAATATTTGCTCGGGCGATACGAACCAGGAAAAAAAATGGCATTGTCAAATCACGGATGCTGCGAATCTCCACGTTAGGTGTTCGTTTTTAAAGATCATTGAGGGGGTTAAGCGTGCGCCTGTGCCTGAAATTTTCCGCGTCTCCAAGCGTCTGTCTCTGACAGAAGTCTACGTCGAACGGATAAACCCTGAATTGACCTTTGTATTCCCCAGCGGTGTCACTCTGGTCCGGAATGCGTTTGACAGCTTCGGCTTCGTGGGGGCGCATTTCTTGATCCTGGCACATTTTGTCTCATCTTCACAACCTCGCCATGTTGTGCGTCAGAATCCCCTCGCCACTGACGCTATCACGTCACGTCAATAGCGGATATTCATGCCGCTGTCGACTGCGCTTAACGTCCGCGGGGACATTCAGATTATTCGGAGTACTGCTTTTGACGCCCTTAATTAAGCCCAGCCACTTAAAAAAGCGACCCAATGACGGCGTGCACAGAAGCCGCGCGTCTTGAAACTGCAGCTAATTAAGCGTCGAAGGCTACAAGACGACGCGAACTGGTAAAACGTGCGACTAACCATTCTCGCTTTAAAAGAACAAGAAAAACAGGCTCGTCCTGAGCACTGCGCGTCTTCCTCTTCGTTTCTGTGTCCTCCGTGCGGCGCTAAGAAGCTTTCTTCCTCATGTTGCTCCAGCTTGCCTTTAGGATGGACGCTTTTCAAATGCATTGTCAATACGATTCAAAGGCGTAAGAAGTGCTCTGTTGAATTCTCAGGGGCTCCTTTCTATGATACAGGAATACCCTACCAGCGTTCTGAAATAACTTAGTTTACGGCACTGCGAGCGTCCACAGATCACAAGGCCGTAGGCTTATTTAACGGGTAGAATAGTCACGTGAAAATGACGTTTTGGCGCTCGTTCAAACCCGTCTGCCAGGCAGGAAAAGTGAGATCGGTGCATGGTGATCAGACAACAAAGACTAGCATTCAGGCGATACTCACAATGAGGTACAGCGCAAAATTGCTGGAATAGTATTTTGCATGGTGCATTGTGAGCTGTACAAAAGGAGAGATCATCACAGGTGCTATTGTTTTAGTGGTGCAGAAAATAGGCAGATGTTCTTGAGCGGCTGCCAGGCAAATTTGTTACTTTTCTGGGCATAAATAATTTAATGGAACTCGCTATACTTTTTTTGCGGGGGATTTTCTTTCTCCAAGAAACTTACCGACTGCTTGATGTCTTGTTCCATCCATTAGCGACTGATTAATCGTTCTTCTTTGAAAGCACGATAATTACTCTTGCTAATGAGTCGCAAGACCTGGCGCTTTTACTGTTGCCGTGGAATTAGCACGGATTGCACCAAGGTGGCTGTGTGTGATTAGTTTCATTTCAACACAAGGTCGGTATCTTTAGCGCAACAATACTGCATCTATTTGCAGAAGAACGAGTTCGTTAAGAGGAGAACATCAGTACTCCTGTACCGCTGGTACGGTAGGAGATTTTTTATAATAGATACCTCAAGGGCCCTTGAGGGCTTTACATGAGGGGTTAATGAGGGAGATGCCTGTATACCGACTCGGCTTGGAGCATTTTGTGACTTATGTTCGCTTCTATGCATGTGTTAGTTTGTATACAAATCGTTCGCAAGCAAGCTTATTTCGTTCAAGTACAATCGTAGATCAACTGGTGCTTCATTGTTCCGGAATTATACTTGTATGCAGCCTCCCACGAGAAGGCTGGAGTAACACGCCTCCGGTATCCCACAAAGCCAACGAGTCAAAATGATGCTTTGTGCTCCTCCTTCACATTATTCGACTGCAACACAACTTGCTTATGTCAGCAAATGCTGAGGAGCCATCGAGGTGGCTATACCAAGGAGTGCCCTGCGGCAAGGTGCAAAGTTAGAACCATCTGTAAGGTGATTCACTGGAGCACATTTATTTATTTATTTATTTATTTATTTATTTATTTATTTATTTATTTATTTATTTATTTATTTATTTATTTATTTATTTATTTATTTATTTATTTAAGCATACTGTAAGCCTAGTTAGGCTCTTACAGGGGTGGGCAAAATAATGGGACAATTATACAAAACAATAGCATATCCAGTATAACATACACGAGATACAAAACATGCGCATTGCTATACACGTTCATTTCGAAGCATTTAAAACGCTGGAAAGGAGAACGAAGAAACCACGAAGCGATACAATGAGGTCAACACGAAAGTCAAAAAGGCACAACTAAGAGAAAAAAAAATGATATTAAACGGAACACTCGCGGCGAATACCCCAAGACATCGTAGGAGGTCTCTTCTTTTTCCCTCCTTTTGCTCTTGTTATTGTAAATTCTGTTTTTCAAAAAACGACTCTACGTTTCTTAAAAAGATATCAAGAGAGACGTCGTCCATGAATTCGTGAGGCAGATTATTCCATTCTTCAATGGCTAACAGAAAAAATGAGAATTTATATGTGTTACATCACGTTGGGATTCCAGGCTAAGTCTTGGACCAAAGTTCGCCGTCGTACCAACGTGAAGTGCACTGGTATAATTGTCGCTTGTGCGACTTGTTTCGCGAGCTGAGGCCAGTGACGCCGTTATGTCGGTTTCACAAGTGGTTGACGCGCTCAATTGCAGTGGAAATTTAATGTTACGTATATCGCGCGAGAGAGCAGCTGCTACTTTGCGAAAACACTTTCCCTTCTCCCTTCTGATAAAGAAGGGGAGTTCGTGGTTCTGACGAAAGATTAGCTTGAAAAGAGGCCTTGGACGCAATCGCTATCGTCTGGCATGTGGGCCAAGAGATTTTAGTAAAAAACTGCAGTCGGCAGGGAAAGGAGGGTCCAAGAAAGTAAATCTTTGTCGATTGGTGCAAAATACTGAAAAAAGTAACGCCACCTTCCGGCAACTCATAATCACCGCGAAAATCTACGAAGTGGAGTGTCGCCTGAACGTGACTGCCACAGAGAATGGCCCGTGGGAGGAGTAAATCGCACTCCTCCTTCCAGGAGACTAAACGATTTTAGTATCAATTTTTTTTTATATATGAAATTTTAACATTTTCTATAAAACGAAATTAACAAACGTTCTCTTGCCGCGTCATTTGACATTCAAGATTTCTTTTGCAGCTTGCTACAGAATAAACTCCTCAATGGTAAAGCGCATTGACTACTTTAGCTGAATAGCATTTCAAAATAGAGCACGCTTGTGTGTATAAGATTTATTTGAATTCAGTTTACATTGAAGAAATGTCCTAGTCGTGATTCAAAAGCAAGAGCTTTATTTCAGATGATGTATATCTTATGTTCTTAGTGATATATTTTAGACAACTATGACATAGAATCTTCTAGATCTCAGGAAGTTATTATGTAGTCAGTATTTTTAAATCCCTAGAGGATTGTTTTATTGATAAAGTTGGATTACAGGGGATAGCAAGGCACCATGCGTCAGCTCTGAGCCCATTTGGAGAGTGTTTCGAGACTTTAAATTGGACGCACGAAATTCTAGTAAATGGCGTATAGAGCTTTAAGATTTCAAGTTAACGATATCAAAGAAAAGTGTGTGCAGGAAGCACCATCCAAGGACAAATAATTCCCTTTTCCATTCTACACATAGCATTCACAGCTCATTAAAACAGTCATAGCTGGACAGTGAATAATCGCGGCCTTGTGAAAATCTTGTTGTAATTCAATGGGCGATGGTTTCCGAGGGCAAGCCACTCATGTCATGTCACCTGCCTACACCAGTTAACTTCCTTTAGTTATAGCTGAGGGGATTTTAGAGAAGAAAAATCTAGATGCATCGATGAAAGAGATTCAGGCGAACCGTCGTTCTTTTGTACCTGCAAAACACCTGAAACCGTCTCAGAAAAATAAAAAAAACGCATTAACGCCACAGGGATGCTCTCCGTGCCCGATAACGTCGAAAAATGAAATATCGAGTTCATTAAAAAAAATTGACTGGCGGTTTAGGATTGCTATGCACGAACTATTGTGCGAAACTCCGTTTTTTGCAGGTGGGCACCATCGCCACGTACCTGAAAGCGCGATTAAGGTGTCCACTGACCCATGAAGCCAATTATGATGTGCCCTCAACTTTTTCTTCGTCAGTTCCAATTTGTCCAATGTACGCCGGCGGCCTGTGGTCCAGTGCCGCTTTTATGCAGCAATGTTTCTAGCGAGAACGCGTATTGCTCTAGTGCTGTGATTTTGCCACAACGTTGTCCACATCAACGCATGCAGCGAAGGTCTCTGTCACTAACGCCACATAGCTAAAATCGCGAATATTAGTTTCATAGTAGTCTACGCGGATGAAGAAGACGTTGTGTAATGCACATCGCGAGAGTGTGCTGCAGTTTAACACGAGACCCTTTAAAAAAAAGGTTCCGTTGCAACATTACAAAGTCATTATTCTTGGTAACAGTCTTTCTGTCCACTCGAGGGAGGCTCTTCTTGGCCGTTGCATAAGATTTTTCATTCCATCACAAGATCAAGAAGTGCGCTTTTACTGGATACCTGAACCTTGCGGCATTGATGCCAATGTGACGGCTGATTTTATAGCATTCCGCCCTTTGCGCACCTGTACATGGTACCATTTACTCCAAACACTGCAATTGTCAACTGCCTGCTTCCAGTGGTTCCTGCAACTGTATTCCTTGATCCATGAGTCTCGCCTTGCTGCAGCGGATTTTCAACATTTCGCATTCCCTTCGAGTGTGCGCTTAAGTGGTTAACGGCAATGCGAGGTGGTTATGACCGTCTTGCGGTGCAGAATTCAACGATAATCTTTATTTGTTCCGACGGGGTTCTTTCTGTCGAATGTTTGTGAAGAATGTGCTGTAATCGCAACCCTTGAACACTTTCTCCTCTCTTGTCGGCTGTCGGCGCTTTGCTGCTCTGCGAAAAGCTTATCTGCAGGTTCTCCTCGCTGGATTAAGAATTTCTCTTTCTATTGCGCGTTCCCCCCACTTTTGAGGCGAGTTCCAGGTAATGTGTCCTAACACCAGTGTGCGATTATCTGCATAATTTCATCATTGCGTCAGGGAAACTCCTTGGCTTGTTCTAATTCACAATTTTTAGCCCAATATTAAACCTTGACTACCTTAAGTGAGTCAATGTTTCACAACTTTTTGACTGTACAAGGCCATCTGGCCAGTCCCCCACTGTGGGTATGTGACACTCTACCAGAGGACGGCAACAGCAATAACACGAGGCATGTTCGGCTGAATTTTTCTTTACCTTACACAATGAGAAATTACCAGTTAAAACACGGCGAGATAAAAAGAGTATTTTTGTGTCTACGGTTAATTGTCGCCTTTGTGATGCTCCTGAACCGATTGAACATTGTTTCATCAATTGTAAAGATGGAATAATTTTTTGGGACATCACGGAGCTGTTCCTCCCCAGTGGAAATCCAGTCGCATGATACCATTACTAAAACCAGGGAAATCTCCGCTCGACCTGTCATCATACAGGCCAATAGCGTTGGCCCGTTGTGTGAGAAAAGACATGGAGAGAATGCTTCTGACGCGTCTTGAGTGGTACCTTGAGCACAATAACGTGTATCCTAATGCCATGGCGGGTTTCCGACGGGGTCGCTCCTCTATAGACAACGTCATTGATCTTGTGTCCCCAGTACAGCAACAGAAACGCCAGAAGCGCATGTGCGCGGCACTGTTTCTTTATATCAAAGGTGCATACGATAGCGTGACAGATGAGGCCATCCTTGATGCGCTAGAGGCTGTTCGAATCGGTGGACGGATGTGTAGGTGGATTCAAAGCTATCTGACCAAAAGGACATTTTTTATTATGTGTGAAGATGGCTCCACACCCGTACATTACACGTACCGGGGCGTGCCCCAAGGCGGAGTGCTCATTCCTACTTTGTTTAAACTAAGACTTTAAGATTCCAGGAGTACCTACCTAATACCGTCCATATATCTATGTATGCCGATGACATCTGCATCTGGGCCTCCTCTGTGACGCGTCTCCAGGTGCAAGCAAGACTCCAGAGGGCAGTAAACATAACTTCCTGCTATTTCCGAGAGCAAGGTCTGAGTGTGTCAGCCGAGATGTGCGCTGTAGTGGCATTTACACGCAAAAGTATGACTCGATATCCGCTAACTATTGACGGCCATGTCATTGGCTATCGTGCATCTCATTGTTCTTTAGGAATTGTTCTAGATCGATATTTATCATGGTGTCCGCATTGCAGCATTGTAAAGAAAAAGGTAATCTCAATCGCACACCTGCTCAGATTTCTTGGCGGAAAATCATGGGGCTTGTCGATTCTATCAATGCTGCAACTCTACAGAGCACTATTTTTTGGATTTTTGCGGTATAGTGCACCAGTGCTTTCAAGCACATGCAAGACGAATTTGCGCGCCCTTCAAACAATACAAGGTCAGG
Source organism: Amblyomma americanum (assembly GCF_052857255.1). Taxonomy (NCBI): domain Eukaryota; kingdom Metazoa; phylum Arthropoda; class Arachnida; order Ixodida; family Ixodidae; genus Amblyomma; species Amblyomma americanum. The sequence continues at coordinate 140,009,221 of NC_135500.1, forward strand.
CACTTCGCACATGCCTGGGTCTCCCTCGCAGCGCATCAACAGTTACTACTATTGCAATCGCCCAGGACTACCCACTCTAGACGTATATAACCCTTAATTGACACCCTGCGGATCCACATACGGCATCTAACAAGGATTACCCAGCACCACCTTGTGTCAGTGGCGTATCAAAGTCCACAAGCAGCGATTTCAAAGGTTATAGCAGCCCAACAGTCGTCCATCTCATCACAGTTCACCCCGGCAGCACTGCCTTCCTCTGCGCTGTGGTGTCTGCGGGAGCCATGCGTGCGCCTTACAATTCCGGGCATAACGAAAAAATCGAACTTATCGACACAGGACATTAAGCAGTTGACACTCTACAAACTCCGCGCCGCATATAGTGACCGCACTCATGTGTATACAGATGGTTCGGTCTGAAGTAAAAGTTCAACCTGCGCCGTGGTCATTCCTGCGAGACACACCAGTGTTATCCAGCGAACTTCGCATCGGACAACCTCCACTGGGTTAGAATTGGCCGCGATATCCTCTGCCTGCAAGAAACCAATTTTTTCCGCCCCAGTTGCATGTTGGAATTTAAGCGTAGGATTGGAGCCGATGCTTTCTTTTCGTACTCCAGCATGCGTTATAGCGGCGTTGGCGTTCTTGTTTTGAACCGCTTACTCCTGCGAGGCCATCACGTTATCTACAATGCACTTGGACGCGTGCTGGCGTTCAACTGCACGTTTAGCGCACTTCGCCTGAGAATTCCTTGCATCTATGCATCTGCAAATTCTAATTTGGGAAACTCATTCTTTAAAGATGTAGATATGTATTTTCTTGGAGGACGTAACGTTGTGATGTTGGGCGATTTTTACTGCGTGTTCGATGCAGTCACTGATGTGCAGGGCCCCGGTAGGAGTAGGCCAGGCTGCAATGCGCGCGAGTTGCGCCGCCTAGTCAACCAGATTATGATCACAGGCGCTTATGTTCTCCTGTATGGCGGCGTCTTTGTGTGGTCTTGGCGTCGCAGATTATCGCCGAGCAGATTGAACAGGGCGTATGTACCGACGGGCCTTTCGAGGACAGTGTGTGCTGCTAACGTAATGACGCTGCCATCCTCGCCGGTATACATATCAGACCATCGCCCCTTTCTTCTGTCACTCGGGGTTCCGGTGTCTTCAGTATCTCCTCAGAGACCCCGGCGTTTGGTTGTGCGCATCCTTCACGACGTCAGCACCAGCGAAGGGCTAACGTGGACCTCGCGTTTTTTGGTTGTTTGGGCCGTGCCTGGTGACTGGTACCACCTGAAGGAGCAGTGGCATCACCAATGCACCGCTCCTGGTCGTGCCCTTAGGGCTCGCGTCTCAGATGAGGTGCGCGCGGTGACGGTGAAGCTGCGTATTGCTCAGCGCACCCCGTCGCCTTCGACGCTTATGTGCGCATGGAAGGAAGAGCTTTCGGAGCGTCTGCAGCGTCTTTTACAATCTTCCTCTTTGACAGCGGCTGCACATTCGTCTACATATTGTGTAGGAAAACTCTTGTGTAGTCTTTCCTGAATCATTTAAAACAGGCCGCATTGTCCTTATTCGTAGAAAGCCTCCTTTGATGGCATGAACGGCAGATGGGCGCCCTATCATCCTACTTAAGAGATAGAGATAGATAAAGAGAAGGGGGGGGGGAAGACAGGGATGTTAACCAGAAAGGAGTTCCGGTTGGCTACCTAAAATCCTACTAAATTCAGATTAAAAAGCATTGGCAAAATTACCGTTCGCCGTCTACGGGCTCCTCCTTCCGTCCCTCATTTCCAGCCACCAGGTTTGCTCCATCCCGGGTCGTGAAATACATAGTTTATCTTCCGTAACGAGAAATATTCAAGAGTATACTATACGGCGGCGTGCACAGGGTCTCCTTGTTTCCCTCAATCAAGAGAAGGCGTTCGACTTTTTAGAGCAGGAGTATATTTATGGTACACTGGATGCTTTCTGTTTCTCACCTTTTTTCGTGCTTCTCATTAAAAAGATGTACAGGGATATTTAAAGCACTCTCCTCGATGGCTGAGAAAGTAAAGCAATTGATGGGGGCCATGGCGTCCGTGAAGGTTGTCCGCTCTCCCCACTTTTGTTTCTCTTAGACTTAGAGCCTTTCCTTCAAGCAGTCAATCGCCACTACCATGTTAGAGGTCTGGGTTTTCCAGGCAGTGAGGCAGTACGCGTCACCGCTTCTGCAGATGATATCACATCCTACTTAGCTGATCAACGCAGCCTGCTTGAAGCTTTAAACGTTTTTTCATGAGTACGCCTCCTTGTCTAGGGCCGCTTTTAATTACTCGAAGCATTGTTACATTTTTGTGGGGTCACCTGAGACACGTATTACACATGCAATACATTTGCAGTGGTGTGAGCAAATACGCATCATAGGCGTGACCTACGACTGGGCTGGAATATGGGATGGTGTATGGTCTTCAGTCGCAAAGGGCATTATGGCGTGTGTGCGGAGGGCGCAGACATTTGACCTGCCTCTGCGTGAGAGGCGCTACCTGGTTCAATCTGTCATGCTGGGTGTCTTCTGGTACGTTTGCCACATCGCTAAAGAACCCCTCCGTGTCATAAGGGGGTGCAGACCACAATTGTTTCTTTTTTGGTCAGGCGGAACTGAGCTTGTGGCTCGTGTTGTTCTTGGACAACCACGGGAGAGAGGCGGTTTTGCCTTTCAAACGTTGTCCACCACGTCCTCGGTGTTAACTTTGAAGGGCATTTTGCGTATGTTGCTGGGGGACGCGTCTCCAGTGAACCCTGAAGCGGTACTTTTTGGGCCCTTGCTTGCGCTTTTTTCATTCCGCGTCCCTTGTTAATCATGGACCTCAGTCAGAGCAGCCTACCGATTTCTATGCTACGTCAGTTGCCTTTTAAGCCAAGTAAGAGCAGTAGCACCTGATGTCAGCATCGTTGCAGACCGTGTGGTGGGCATAATGGGTTCGCTGTTGTTGCCTGTGGTGCCGGTGGCTTGCCGCTCACCGAAGCGCCGCGTTCAGTGGGTGCGCTTAGCGTCGATATATCTCCCAGACCATCTACGCGACTTTGTTTGGAAACTTCATTGGGCAGTGCAGCCTACTTGTGATAGGCTAGAGCGGTGGGGTGTGTTGCGCTCCAGTACCTGTCCGTATTGTCCGCTCTCGGAATCTAATCGTCACGCTGCAGTCATGTGCGTGCCGTGCTAGCGCGTGTCTTTTCGCACGCAGTTCATGCGGATTCCGTGGGCAGGGCATTTCGAGCTTTGTCTCCCGCGGCCGCTTCCCCAGCGGCCGTTTTGCTCGCCTGTCAATTGTTGTACGTCTTTTGTAGCGAGAGCTACACTATGCTACCCAGTCGAGCATTTCGCCGCGAGCCTGGGGGGACGATAGTGCGCATGCGCTAAACCAGAGAGGAGCAGCAGACGCGCGGCGCATGACGTCAGTATTGGGCGCCGCCGCCGCGCGAGGCGCTGCGCCGGCCCGACTACGCCCGCCGGCGCCGCGCATGAATGCGCATGCGCGGCAACCGGAGAAAGTCAGCTGGCGTGAGGCGCATGACGTCTGAGCTCGGCCGCCACCGCGGCCGCGTGTGGGGTCGTGTGGATAAACTGCGTATGTGAGTCTGTGTATAAAAGCTGAGGTGGTACGGCTCTGTGCATCCCAATCGCTTCGTATGGGCGACGAAAAGGAGACTCCAGCCGCCGCATGCGGTGGTATTGTCAGGAGAAGATGAATTCTTAGTACCCAGGAGTCGTCGCCTGTCACTTGGCCGCTCTCCAGAGAAAGAATGAACATCAGAAGGCTAAACGAGCGGCGGAGACGCCTGAGCAAAGAGAAGAACGTCTTGCCAAGCGGAGACGCCAAGTGGCGTAGCGTAACAAGCGGCGCATAGCAGCATGTGTATCTGAGAGAAACCAACCAGTCTAAATACTGTGCTGGCAGCATTCAGGCAACTGCGTTTTACTTTTACCGATCACCGGGTAGAGTTTATCTTTGTCAAAACAATTGAATAAATAAAGAATGTGTTTCCCCGAATACTTCTTCAACGCTTAACATTATAGTCACAACAACAATCTCGACAACACGCGTAACCAGGGGGTGAAGACCTGCTGCTCTCGTTACGTATATCCTGACATAGCCGCGCTAAGCCACTTCCAGTATATAGTTTATGGCGCAGACGATGCACCGCGGCCGCTGGTGGCTTTCGACGCCATGCAGTGAACCAGGTTAGGACAGAATGCAGAACAATACAGAATACGAAAGGTCTAGCTCTGAATAGGACAGCCTACGTTATTAGTCGGCAGAGAACAAGGTCTATCTTTCCTCGGTAGACAGGTCTAGCCAGGCGATAAAGGGAGAAGTTTTCATTTTCGTTTCTTCTTGTGTGCACTGACCTATGCTTTATATAATCTCTGTACGTGCCTCTTTATGTTTTGTGAGCCCCTTCGTAGCATTTGCTTTCTCTCGGCCTAAATAGCTGTGTCTAGACAGCTGTCTAACTCGACGTATTTCTGCTTTTACTTGTGCGCTCTCGTCCTACTGCTTGCTCCCTGCCTTCGGAAGACTTCCACAGTTCAATTTTCTCGGAGCTCTCTTACCGTTTATTTAATGGCGCCTTCCATGGCACAGCTGAAGTCTCAGCCTGCGGGAAAAGGTCGTCGATTGAGCAAACTTTTGGAGTGTTTCTCGACCCTGGTTTCAAGAAAGTGACATCGGTTTTTCGAAATAAACGTGGATGCTGCTGGCATGGCTTCTGTGGCTAGCGCTTCGGACGAGAGTCGAAACCGAAGATGTGCGGAGCAAAACTGACGGGGCATACAGACAATCTGAGGCGTCAAAACCTGCGCAAGCAGTGGTGGTTTTTTTGCCTTGATGCTTTTAGGAGTAAATGCTTTCTAAAGGAGACTTCTACAGTCGCAGGTTTTCCAGTTCTGCCACATCTAAAAAAGTGAACTACGGATCAATTATCTTTATATTTACATCGGCTGATTCACATGCACTTGCTGCATGTTCGTTCGGATGTCTGACTTACCAGTATGTTTGCCCGGAGGATCAAGTCTGGTGTACCAAATCTAAGAAAGCTTTGCGCTTATCTGACTGTGCTTTTGATGATCTATTTTGGTTTTTAGAATTAGCCGTGCCTCTAAGCCTGCACTCTTGCCGGTTCATTTGGTCTTACCTTGGCTTTATGCATTGGTGTTATAGATAACTACATAATTGATTTGTGATTGTATTTATCAGGGCAATAAATGCTTTATACACTCAATCATTTATGAGGGTGGCGGTGGGTGGGCTGCCAGAGCCTAGCTAGTGAGGTGGGGTGAAGACGTATCTTATGCGCGGCTCTTCTGGTGGGCAGCTTGCTTTCTCACTACGTCGTTGAATTCGATACCGCCGTCGCTATTGTGTGCCGATGTTGCGTGGCCTTCCAGGGATTAGGATGGTCTTTGGGGCAGTAGTAGATGGGTTTGTGATGTTAGCCGCTTCGGGGGGGGGGGGAGGCTATAGTATAGTGGGCAGCTGTGTTGTGGACTATACTTCTCTAGGGGAAATGTGGGAGGGCGGAGGAGGTGGAGGAAGGGTGTGTGTGAGTTGGTGATGTTGCTTCTTCCGCTCACCCTCCGAAAGAATCAGCGCCCCCCCCCCCCCCCCCCCCCCCCCCCGCGCCTAGCGTTCAAATCAGCCACTGAGCCCTGCCATCTGCACAGGAAGTAGGGGGGTGGGGAGGTATTGCCTTATAATGGCGCAAAGCAAAAGTTTTGTTTCTCATTAGTGCATTATCCCTGTTTTTTTTTCCACTTATCGTTTTACTTGTCTTTCTTATCGTTATAACCCCTGTCTGTTGGGCTAGGGCATCACGTCGCCGCCATATCAAGTCGATGCCAAATATTGTCTTATCAATTCTTATGGGTAATAACTGTATATCGCTTGGACCAGATGGTCAGGTGAGCTGTGCGATAAGCGTTTTCGGCAATGTGCATCATTCTTAGTTTTGCAACAAACACGAGCCTCCGTGCTGCAACGTTTTTCATGAGGCCGGCCATACGAAACATAGTAACACAGAGCCCGTACTGATATTGGCTACATCCGGAAATTCGCATGTACTTACAGCATATAGTTCTTAATTCCTTTCGTATCCTTTCCGTAGAGCTTATACTGATTTGCCATATATGTGTTTGACGTTTAGCAGTTCCTGCATGTTGCGGCTTTATCCTATGTGTTGTCCAATAGAGCCTGCATAAACTCCGTAATGCTCCACATGATGCACGCAGAAAACACAGATAGTTAAAGGAATCCTCACGTGTAACATTTTAGCAGAGATGGATCATTATCGGGGCATGTAGGCCTAGGTTCGGCCACTATAGAGAATCATCCTCTGTAATCATGCTTCTTAGAAGAATTCATTCTTTATTTTCAGTGCCGCCGCGGTGGCTGAGTGGTAATGGCGCTCGCCTTCTGGCCGCGAAAGACGCGGGTTCGATCTCGGCCGCGGCGGTCGAATTTCGATCGATGCTAAATTCAAGAGGCCTGTGTACTGTGCGATGTCAGGGCGCGTTAAAAACCCCAGGTGGTCGAAATTTCCGGAGACTTCACATTTGTATGTAAACTATTTCGTATTCGTATAAATTTATATTGATAATTCTGCCCATATAGACAGTTACTATTAACTATTATATATGGTAAAATTATGGACAACACCACTGTTTGCTGTAAAGCGGACTTTTCTACACAACACCTTTTTTTTCTTTGAGGAATCAAATAGGTTAACGGTTTGATCAGGGAATACGAATTTGCGATTTTCTTTCGGTGACCGAAATTCCCGTGACTCTCGCGACGGCTAAAGAACTGCCTCCAGTGAGGCGCAGTGTTTGCTTCGTAATGGTTTCTCGGCAGTAATTGTTCAAAGCGGAGACCGGTTTTAAGGTTTTAAGTAAGGCGACGCTTTAAGTTAGTGAGGTCCGAGTTGAGTCCAGCACGCATTTTAACTGCGGAGGGAGAGATAGAGAGCGGTTTTTAAAGAAGCGCAGCGGGCGTTTCGTAACGATCCACTTGTGTTAAGTGTCGGCGCTGTGGCAGCTTCGTAGGTTTTCCCCGGACGCGCTACCGGAACTAATGTCTGCTGAGCGTGCAAAAAGTGGGGTAATAGAAGAATAATAGTCCTGCTAGAACTTCTGCAGGGGCCCGCTGTCGCATTTAAATTATCGACACACTTTAAGAGCTGGACATCGATCCTCGCCTGATCTCTCTAAAGCGCTTGATTACTTGAACGGGTCGTTGCAAGACAGTCCTACTCGTTTTTGAGGCCTCACAAATATCGCGGCATACGGACTCTCTGTCACGGTGACTAGAAAATGGAAACAGAAGAAAGCGTACTGAAAATTTAGGATTGTTAGGAGTTCTTAGGCGTCTTACTTTGGATGGCATTCTGCAGTAACCGAAGCAGAGAAAGCACATTAAACCAAGCCGTCTAGATCAGAAAACGACGCTGCCTAGAAGCTGCAGAAGCTGTGCTAATAATCATTATCGTTGGCACGTTATCATCATTATGCTCTTCCTCTTTGCGCTATATTGTCGGGCCGTCCATTAGCATTGACCTCTAGGAAAAACCTGTGCTTGTGACAGTGAGCAAACCCAGATGGCCATGCGATTTCCAGAGGGAAATGATCATGGCGTGCTGAACGACACGAAGAAAGGAAAAACGATAAGAGGGTACAGCTGTAATAGACAACAGAATAATGGTGATGCGGAGGCACATTGGCATTGTTCCTTGATCTCGCTAGCGAAGCGCCGGCACAGTGACGAAATCAGTCTGGAAATGCTTCAAAAATTTCCCGTTTTGATGAGCACGAATAAAAACTGTGGGCCTTCGCTCTCTGTTGAATGGGATGGATGGATGGAAGCAACTTTTATTAGAAGAAAAAAAAAGAAAATGGAAAGAAAAAATCTTCCAGGGTGGTCTCCTACTATTCCAGGAGTCCACGGGCTTGTGACTCACATAAAGCCCGATCCACCAGCCATTTCTGGCCGGCGGGCTGAGCGGTCCGTAAAGCAGCCTCCCAGAAAGAATGAGTGGAATTGGGGATGGGGGTACTGCCGGTGGGGAAGGACATTCCCAGAGGTAGTGGAAAAGTGTGGATCTGGGGCACGCCACAGGTGTTACAATGAGGAGGAAAGCTTTATTTCACCCTACCGTCTCTCATGTTTTCACTCTCTGTTGGAAGGCATGTAAAAACAGGATCCATTTCTGATATCCACAAAAGTTCTCTCGTCGCCAAGAGAGACATTGTTCGAGGAAAGCACCCTTGATATCATCTTTCACTTCGTTCAGGTAGCGAGAAGCAAATTAACACTTTATAATGCGATCGAGGGATGCCTCGCTAGAGCCCAATACGCCAGTTGGAAACTAAACAGTTTGATAGAGATGCCTGTCTTCTTGGGTTTTGGATGAAGATTTGTCGCAGTTTTCAAAACGCCAGTTAGCGACAAATAAGCATCATTGCATTCCTGCTTATTTGGACAGGGCCTAATGACGACTTCATCACAGTAGGCATATTCGTTGAGAATTTACTGCTGAACTTCACTGCAATAATGGGTGCACACAATATGTGAAGGCATTCTTAAGAACTCAGTATTAATCTGTTCCTCATAGCGTGAGTCGCTTTGGGACGTTAAACCCCCATAAACCATAAACAAGTAATAACTAAATACTCGAACATATTATTTACAAAGCAATTATTAACCACTTAGAGGTTAACAACCTCCTCTACAGTAGGCAACATGGCTTTAGGTCGAAATTATCAACAACCACACAGTTGGCAGAGATAACGCACGATATCGCAAGCGCCCTTAATGTAAGGAGTCAGTTAGACGCCATTTTTTTAGACTTCTCTAAGGCATTTGATTTAGTTCCTCACCTAGATTTAATAACAAAACTGCAGGCTATAGGGATCGAAAACACTATCATTTCATGGGTTGAGTGCTTTTTGAAAAATCGTAAACAGTGCGTCAAACTGAAAAGTTCCGAATCTGATAATTTGGATGTCTACTCAGGTGTACCACAGGGTTCAGTCCTCGCCCCCTTATTGTTTTTAATATATGTCAATGATATTTATCTATGCGTTGACCCTGAGGTACAAATTCGGCTCTTTGCGGACGACTGCGTGGTATATAAGGAAATAGACACCATTAATGATCAAATTAAACTAAATGAATCTCTATCGTCTATTCAGTCTTGGTGCACTAGGTGGGGAATGAGACTTAATGCCACCAAAACAAAGAGCATAACTTTCAGTAAGAAAAAAAAGCCACTAGATTTTTTATACACTATAACTAATGTTCCTGTCGAGAGAACTGATAACATTAAATACCTAGGAGTGACACTATCCAGCAATCTATGCTGGGAACAGCACATTAAAAACAAATATCATAAGGCCCAAGGTAAGCTGTATTTCCTTAGAAGAAGATTACGCAACGCACCTCCTAACGTGAAACTTAATGCGTATAAAACACTCGTAAGACCGACCTTAGAATACGCGGATCTTATTTGGAGCCCACACCAAAAATATTTGATAGGCAAGCTGGAACGTATTCAAAACCTAGCAGTACGCTTCATATACTCAAATTTTTCTAGACATTCTAGCGTATCTAACCTACTTCACAAAGCAGATCTTCACACCTTAGCACAGCGCAGAATAACATCAAGGCTTAAATTTCTGTACTTACTTTATTACGGTCATTTGAACATCTCAAGAGAAACATACCTCCAGGAACCATTCCGTCACTCTTCAAGAAATAACCATGAAAAAGCACTTCATCAACCCATAAGCCACATTAATGCTCATAAATATTCTTTATTCCCATCGGCTATTTTTTGCTGGAATAAACTACCACCGGCTGCTGTAAACTGCAACTCAATCGAATCATTCATAGAGCATGTTAACAGAGTTGAATCACTGTCAGTACCACCGTGATGAACCTATGTCGCCCAATTTCCATTTGTATTTTCTTTGCAATTACATGTGTTTCCTTTTCAACCCGCTAGTTTCTTCTCCTGGCTTTGACGTCATTAGTACCCTGTGCCACTATAGCGATGAAATGTTATTTTTGTACCCTTGTACTTTACGTATTCCCTTTGTTTTATATTCCCTCCTTGTAACCACTCCTGCATGGGCCCGAGAAGGGCCTGCAGTATCTGTAAATAAATAAATAAATAAATAAATAAATAAATAAATAAACAAATAAATAAATAAATAAATAAAGAAATAAAAAACACCGTGGTACGGAAAAAAGAGTATGAAGCTTCAGTGGTGAGTTCTGTTGCATGTAACGCATTTTACTTTAAAATATTCGCTTCACTAAATTTGAAGGCGTTTTTCCGCATCACAACATATTAGAATCCCAAGCCAGCAAAAAGTTTTCTTGTAAAGTAAGAAAATACAAGAATCACAGGTACCCAACAAGTTTCCCTGAGGCATTACGTCATTAATATTGGTTTCTTGTTCAATTTTAATTTTTCCGCAATTTCTACAAGTCTATTTTTGTTCTTTTTGAGCTCAAAAAGTAAAGCAGTTGCAATTCACAGCGCGGCTTAAGAACTAGCACTCCCCTGTTTAGATTTCCACAAACTTTCTCGGGATAATTTCTTCCCTCTTTTGAATAAAAACAAGCATAAAATTTATTAAAAGCACTTTTTTTTTCAAGTTCAGTAAATGTAGGTCAGTACACACGGACATTTTTCGTCAAAAAATAAGCCTTCAGACCGCTCTGGACATGACCTCTCAGTAGTGGAACAAGATTGGCCCGGAGCTGTTGTTTGAAGAGGTAAACATTATGGCTATCACAAACCGGTGAGGTAGACGCCGCCTTTTTCTCACACCTATACAACTGTCGTTGAACGGCCATCTCCTTACTACAGCCTCGTCGATGAGAATGCTAGGTGTAGACTTGGACAGCTCTGGACCTACAGCACCGTGGGCTCAATCTGCCCTAGAGATGGCCGCGAGTACGCTGCACCAATTTCACCGAATTGCCCACAAAAGAGGTGGTGCATGATTTAATATGGCCTGAACGTTAGTCCGCTCTGTGTTGCTGCCTTGGTTAGTTTCTCAGGCCCAGTTCCAACGCCTTACCCTAAGATATTGGGACTGCTTGGAAAGTGTCAACAGACAGACCATGCGAGTTATCACCGCTCAGCATTCAGTGAGAGAAACAGAGGCTCCTATCCCATCAGACTCTATAAGCGCATTTAAACCTTATGTGGACGCAGGCACAAAATATCATATCTAGCACACCGGTCTCTTTTGTCCAGCTCTATGTAATGCACTCCAGACGTGTTCCTACATCACAGAGGCGCCGCTTACCTCTGTAATAGCAGAACTCATTGCCATTCGTGACGGCTTGTTAGCTTTAAAGGGCTTCGTCTGGATTCCACCACCGAACCGGCTTCTCCTATATACCAATCCACCACAAGCGGTAAGGGCTCTACGGCGCGTAACCTGTCCCCTGGGCATTGTTATCGAAGTGCGTACCATCGCAAATTGATATTCGTGCCCTGTAACAGATGTGTGGGCTCGACGAAATGCGTACCATCTTAAGGAAGCGAGCATTCCGTCCCATCCATTGCAGGTGCCGTACCCGCTTCCTCTACTAAATTTATCCGCAGGAAGCGCCGTACTGCATAAAAAGGAATTTCTCTGCCGCTCCACGCGTGCTCTAATTCCACTGCGTGCATGCAACCTTCCCGGCAGTTTAACTCGCCGTGAGGAGGTGGCGTTGAGAAGAATCCGTGTGGATGCTGCGCTGACGCCTGCGGTGAGGGCCTCCTGCACATCACAGACCTTTTTTCCAAACTTCCCCTTCTGCCCCGCTTTTGCCACAGAGATGACGTTACCTCACTTTGTGCTAATTTGCCCAGGACTTCGGGAGGCATGAAGCGACACCTCGGACTTCAGGGTTACCACCCCACCAGACCACTAGACACTCGCATTTGGACCAATGGACCCAAATACCGGGCCTTGTTGGCTTTTATAGCCGACACCAGCCTGCACATGTACCTATAATCCTCTTATGCTGCAGGACGTATTTGCGCAATAAGAAAAGAGACTGCCTCTTAAATGTCCCAATTTCCCCACAGCATAGCTCTATCAGTGAGTGAAAATAATTTATGGGCTTCGGAGCCACCGTTCACACTTTGGTGTATCTGTGTCAAAACAGCGACCTTCAGAGAAAAAAAGCTTCACAGAAACAAGCGATGCTCCTGTAGAAGAAAGACAATTCTTTCGCAGCCGGCAAACCTTCTCTATTTGCCGCGAAATGTCAGAGTAAATACTTCATATTATATATATATATATATATATATATATATAGCCACGGATAGTATATCAGGCACAATTTCAACGTCTCACCAGCCGACAGTGGGACTCCCTTGAAGCTATCAATCGTGGGGCTATGCGCGTCATAACATATCGGCCTCGTTTAACACCCATACCTGTGCTACAGGAGTTCGCCCAACTTAACCCACTCAATGAAATCATCGACCAACGGGTGGCAAATAGAGCTCGAAAACAGTCTCTCAAACTCCATCGTTTAAAGACACTTCCACCGTGGTCCTATCGCTAGCTCACTGACAATCGCCCCACTGTTTCCACATCGGTATCAGCAGCGTATCTGCCTGAAGGGTGCATATTATACACAGATGCATCACATTCTGCAGAGAGGGGAGTTGCTGCGGTGTATAGTTCATCTCATCCGCGTCTCAACTCTCGCGCGACGTATACTGCGGATACGTGCACTCCCCTGGCATTGGAACTTCAAGCCATTTATAATGCCATTGCTTCCCTTCCGCTCGTCCCAACATTCAATACAGTTCATATTTACACCGACTCCCGCGCCGCCCTTAAACAGCTTAAGGCTGTTCGACGAACGTTCCAGATTTCACAATCTATTCATGTGCTCTGCGCAAAGTATCCATGTCCTGTGCGCATACACTGGATTCGCGAACATGCCCAGGATCCACATAACATTCAAGCGGATGCTATGACTCATCTTCATACATTAGACGATCCGCCACCTTCCCCTCTTCCCCAGATCCGTTCCTGTCCCATGTTTCCGATTCCGAAGTTCTGCGCCAGCGAACACGCGCTCTAATTCCTCCGTGTTCGCACCCTCTCCCCCGTAGTCTTACTCGGCAGGAGGAGGTATCCGTGCGCCGGATTCGGGCAGGGGCGGCTCTGACACCATCTGTCCGTCATCGGTGGCGTGCCAAAGATCTGCCACTACCTGACAGGTGCCCTCACTGTGGCGCTGCACCGGACATTTGTGATGTGCGGCACTTGTTGTGGACGTGCCCAGCGACGGCTGCTATCAGAAAACGGCTCCTCAGAGAGGTGGGCCAGCGGTGGAACCGCGAAAGTGACTACGGGAAATGGACAATGGACAACCGTTTCATTAGCAGCCTCTGCGACTACCTCAGCGCAACGGTTCTTCATTCCTTCTTTTAACTTTCAATCCCGTGCATTCCTTCCCCCCTTTCCTTTTTCAACTTATGCCTCATGGCACACTTCTCGAATAGAAAAAAAATACTTCATATTGCAGTGCTACTACTGTGTGAGTGCTCGATGAGAGCTCAAGTGAAGCAGCACATCACTGTGAATGCAAAGAATTACGCAACAGGGCACCAGTTGCCTCATTCACGAAGGGTCAGTCTTCAATATACCATGCAGCAGGAGATGGCTTCCGAGTGAACGTCTCCTGTTGTGTGCAGCTGTTGCCTGTACGGTTTCCTCGTTTACAGGGCTGTGCCATCTCTAACAACAGCAGAACAACAGAGGTTCGCGAATTGTAAGCAGGAAGCCATGGAGGATTCGAAATGAAGCATATATATGAGTTCATAGACATTGACGCTGGTCCCATCGTTTGCCCAGCGGAAGCTTATCTGGCTCGCAATGCGGAGTTTGGTGGTTCGATTCCTCGTTCCAGTGCACCTTTTCCTTCCTCAAATTTCATAATGAAAGAAGTAAATTCACTTCTGCAGAGAGCGTGATCTTTGAAGGAGTGCGGCCATTCTAGAAAATTAAGTCGAATATGGAACAAGCGTATGCTTCACGGAAATGTGTTCCCAGCTTTCCTCCAGTTCTAAGAGTGTAACTGCTTGGATTTTTTGAACGAATACATAGAGCACAAGAAGGTTTAGATTCCCACAGAGCCAGGTGAAAGGGTGAAATCTAGAAATACTTTCGTACAAGCTGCCTGAAACTGGCAGAGAGGAGATTGCTGCAGATAATCCAAAGAGGAGATGGGAAAAAAAGCCGGATTTCTTCAGCGTTGAAATGCTACAATACATCTTTCATGGTTTTAAAGACCAGCTCTTGTGGGATTCTATCTTCACAACTTAGTTCTTTGAGTTTGTTTTTCTTAATCTTCTTTGGCATTTATGTTTATTGCTGAAGGTTCCCAACTAAACAAATGAATAACACCCCGGCTAAGAGTGGGGAGAGAGTAGACTCAAGCATATTCAAATTGAAAAACAAGCACGTTGACAACACACAATAGACATAAACAAGACAGATGACCCGTAGCGTGTTGGCCTTTAGATATCAGCTTGAACACAACATTGGCTGAGCAAACACAGTCACCAGAAGTACAAAATATGGTCAGATATTCCGTACAGCAAAAGACAATAGGCGACGAATCAGTCGCACCGTGTGGACACGCAGCTCGACACAACAGTCCAGCACTGCGAGACCGAGTAGTGCCTTGCGCCAGATAGTGAGACTCCACGCATCAAACACACGAAAAAAAAAACAAGCACTCTAAAAAGGAATGGTGCGTCGCAGGTGCCCGCGGAACAGCGCGAGGAAAAGAATATTTGGCCAGTCCCCACCCCAATCAAAACGGCCACCGCGCAGCTGATCATCCCTAAAGTTTGGACCTGCGCCTAGTCCTCCTTTGTGTCTTCTTGCGGTAGTCTAATAACGCAGGAATGAATTTAACGACTACGTTTTCACCTCTCACTGTCCTTAGAATTTTTTTCGTCTATCCTACTGTCCATCTAGAGCATAAACTGACTCTGGTATGTTCCTCCGTCAACATAATCAGAAAATGACTAATGTCTGTCTCCAACTGCGCTACTATAAATTCCTCGCATAGGGAGAAGGGGGTTGTTACAAATAGATTTGAGAAATAGAGTAAAAATATGCGCGCGTCGGAGCAACCACGGCCATGCAAATTTTTGCTGCGCCACATGGTATCGTGTTGGACTATAGGTTCAAGGAATCATAAACCTTGCGCGGCAAGCTGTTTAGAAAATTGGCACTAGAACCGCTGCCCATGCTGATATTCATGTAGCGCTGGCAAATTTTACAGCCATAGCTTTGGTGCGTAGTCTAAGCCTTACAAGTGTATAGCATCAAGCTTTACAACGAAAAGCTGTTACCACAAGCTCCTGGGCGATTGCCTTCATCAGCAGTCCCCAAGTGCAGCTATACAACGCAACACACTGCGCTCCTCAAGCGGCTGCTTTGTCTTCTTTTCGACTCAGAGCGGGCGTCTCCCAAGTCCAAGCCATTAACGAATGGTTTGCTATGAAGCGTCGGTGGTGTGGTGTTGGTGTTGTGCTGCAGAAAGATCGCTTCATTGCGCTGTCTTCATCTGTCGCGCCCGTAGTCACTCAGTCATCCTTGCCTCTCAGAGGAGAGGCTGAGCGGTGCGTGCAGCTCATTCGCCATTGCACACTCCATGCCGTCGGATAAGCCGAAGTCACGAGCCAATATTCAGTATGTTCGAGAGCGTAAGGGGTGCCCGTGAAAAGGGGCAACCCATCCATACGCTTAGCCGGAGGAGAAGCCGCCAGGCTGCTAAATGCGTGCTATCGGATGAACAGCATGTCCACAAGGTCAGCAGCAGCGGGAACAGTGTTTGAGTTGACTGTTCGTGTTACCAAGTAGCTATTTGGTTGCAATAATTTTGGGGGTATGAATAACATTCAGCTCCTATCACTGAAATATTCAGCCGAACATCATTCGGAAATCTGAGAGAACTTAAGGCTGAACATTACGCCAATCTTAACATTTAGAATAGTGGCAAGATAGAAAAAAATTTCCACACCAAGTGCGAGCAGGATTCGCACAAGAGGCTGCGCAAACAGATGTTTAAGAGAACTCGGTCACCGAAGCAAACGCTCGCATTGTGTTTTGGCACTACTAGACCGCGTTCTCCCGTCTTCTTCTTCTTCTTCGATTCTTGCAATCTGCGCATCCAAATGCTCGAAACCTGTAGCGTTGGAACCGTAGCCGTGCAAATAAGCCGGATAAGTGGAGAGATAGAAAGGCACGAATAAATTCCCCAACTGCAGATTTATGCAGCCTCTCACGAAAGTGATTAGGCTCCTGTCAAGGTGGCCACTCGCTTCGCTATGGGCAATCAACTGCGGCCGCCGATCGCAATAACGCGTCTTTAAGCGACAAAAGCAGCCAAAGAATTCGAGCACGTAATCGGGCTACGAAAGCAGGCTTATCGCGGAAGGTTCTTAGGGCGAGAAAGCAGCCACGGAGACGTAAGTGCAGCCTAGCTTGAAGAGCAGCAAGTGATGACAGAGGCACGTTGAGCAGGCAAAGGACCTATAGCGTAAGCTGCCACCTGACTACCTCCATTACAAACCATCTCAAGTGCACTATGCCTCTCCCGCAGTGCAGTTCATGCGTACACCGACTCTCGACCATGAGATCAACTACAAATTTTTGACTTCAGTTAAGGCAGTCTGCAAAATGGCTTTTATTCCTGGCACTCAAACCACTCAAGTAAGACAATCCAAAAGTAAACATGGAAGAAATATCCCAGGCCTTTACAAACACTTGCCAGGCGTCGTGCCCCAGATCCGGCAACACGAGTTAAACAGCCGCGCATACTAGGTGGAGCAAAGCTTGCGCCATTACCACCTATTATACTCTTTCCACGATACCAATCCTGCTCATTGGTATCGAAAAAAAAACTGTGACTAAAGAATAACTCTGAGCCATATAAGATTTATGGTTTGAAACCGCCCGACTGGAGACCTATTTTGCCGGAGCCACCATTTCGTTTTTTATAACAGAAAAGTTCTGCGATCTTCTGCTGCCAAATGCAGTGTTGTACATAATGGCCTTACCTACAAATGACTTCGTTACAGGTGGGCCCCATCACCATGCGGCATTCCACAAGGATTGGATGCCTATGTACATGAGTTGGAGGAGTCATTCGGTACAACCACTGCGGTTTAAAGGCCACTCCAGTGACGTCTAGAAGCCGTAAGGTACTTCTGAAGGCGGGTTGGCCCTCCAAGGGGCACCTGACGAGGTGTTAGCGAATCTTTAAAATTTCTAGCCATAGACATATACGGCTTCTGCGAGCTGAACATATATGTTCTGACAAAACACAGCACGGTCTACTACGAACGATGCATACGATGATTGGTCACTTTATATTAATATGCCGGGTTTCCATTTTTGAATGTACCCTTGTGAACATTGATCTACTCTCCTCTTGTTCGATAAAAAAAATTTAAGCAATGCAGTGCATGGCGGAACTAGCTTCCATTATTGCATCGCAAGCGATGCTGGGTATCTTAGGATAAAAAGCAGTAAAATGCTAAGATTACTATTTGAAGAGTTTGGACAATTCTAGAGGCTGCTATTGCATAGACAATATAGAGTCATGCTCTTGCATCGCATTGGATGTGTAAAAAAGCCATTAATTTCTGCATGCACTTTTATGTTTGCCACAGTGTTCGTAAACCAACAAAAACGTAAGTTAGTGAGACAAAGCTCTCTCAGTTATCTTTGAGCGACTTTTAAATAGATATCCTTTCACCTGAACTACATGAATGTATGGGGCATTATTATGGAAAACGAAACATCATTCCCCTTCCCTCGTGAGATAAATCGGTGATATCGCTGCCGGATTTAAAACGCCAGCTTCCTGAGCACTCAGAAGCGACCAAATAAGAGTAAATCGAGAAAAGTCTGTCTCTCCGCGAAGAATCTTGCAGTAGAGAACAACCCCCGCGAGTGTGACGTGGAACGTCATCTAACGACGAGTTAGATGACGTTCCACGTCACACTCGCGGTAACACAGGACGTGCTACGTCCGCCGCTATGGACGAGGGTGGCGCTGGTGAACACTCTCAAGGTTCGCTTACACCCATTAAACACAAATACCCACGAGAGCAGCAGATTGGACAGCCGTCGCCGTAGCTCAGTTGGTAAGAGCACCGGACGCGATATTCGGAGGTCGTGGGTTCATATCCCACCGGCGGCATGGTTGTTTTTTCTGCTGCTTTATAAGTAATTTTTCTTTAAGCGATAGATTAATCCAAGTAATATTAACCAAGTGATTGGCACTACGCATTAAAAAAAATTAAACATTCTCCTATATATATATATATAAGCAATAGTTTCGTGAAGCGCGAAATATTCAGCGACATTGTCAGTAATCTCGGCTCGCCCGTTGATCCGGGCCTGAGAGTAGCGCGGATGCGTGACACCCTGCCCAACAGCGATCACAACAGTTGACACTGCTTGTCAGCTGAGCACGCACTCACGAGGGTGCGGACAGGCTGAAAGCGCTGACCATGCACGCTGGCAGTTACTGCGCGTCACGCATCTTTCTGACAGTGTGGGACGGACGAAGATAGTCGGCAAAAAAAACAGAACGAGATCAAGAAAATGGCTCTGTCTTAGAACAGAGCAAATAAAGAAATAAGGAGATGACCCCGGCGCCGGAAGCCTCAATCAAGCGCGGAGCGGAAAAGTAGTACGCCGCAAGATTGTATCCTGTCAAACAATATCCTTTCCACCAGCGAAAGGCCCTATAAAGACGGGGAGGCTTACCGTGCAAGCAATTCCCACTATTGATGTGTGTGCGTGCCTGCATGTGTTTGCGCACGGGGTACTGTGAGGCAGGGATCGTAGGTTCTGTGTTGGTGGACACCTTTCACTGATAGGCTTAGAGGTCGTGCTGACTGTTACTAAATGCAAGTGCGAGCTCCTTGTGCCGCGTCCTTAACACCTGATTACCTTCCTGCACGTGTCACAGAACAAAGAATTAAGATTCAATCCTGCCTGAAAGTAAACTAATGACGCAAACCGTGAGAGATGGATGACTATAGGTGTCGGAAAACGACGTTGCCGCTCCCATACATTTAAAGTTAGGTTGGCAGTGTTGCAATGCACTAATCACAAAGCGAGATATTAAGTTGCATGAAATTACTAGCGAAAATTACTAGTGACGATATAACTGTGCCCACAGTGGCCGACGAAAGGTGAAAGCGCTCCGACGAACAGAGAAAGTGGGAACACGAGCGCTTACTGAGAACTAAATGTGTGCTCGAAAATAGATAAGTACGCTTTGACGAGTGCACTACTCCACCAAAGCACCTTTACAGACGTGCTTCTTTACAACCTCGCGGTCAGTTTTCTGTCGGATTCTAGCACCACTATGTTGTCGCATGCTTAAGTGTAGCATGGGTAGGAAAACTATACTTTAATCCACGTAACACAGAAAGCTGCTTTATAAACGTTACAAGCAGCAGTGACATATAAAATGGACGTTCAAGTGAAAAATGTCGTTGTTTTGACTGTTATCTACCAGTGCAAAGAGTATAACTCCCAAAGTCGAGCTATTTATGCTTTATTTCGGATAAAGCTGCCATGCAACTCATAGGTAAAGCCGGTTTTCGTGACTATGTAACTTAGTGCACCGCAAACCTCGACCAAAGCAATGTTCTGATGAGATACAAAGAACAGCTTGTGCGGAAATTATTTGAAGCGCATACCATTCATAAAAGAGCAGTGAAGTATGTGAGCGCATCTATCACTCTGAAAAGAAAAGAGATTAGTTTTCTTGATTGTTAAGAACGCAGAGAATCGTTAGAAAATTTTATGTTTTTATGCTGTGGGCTTGACACTGCGGTATAAATTGCTTCGCTGCATTAAAATTTCTTTCAGTTGCTAGTCAGCGCTCGCGTTTGCGTCTCTTCCTTATTGTCCCGTCTGTCGTGCTGTTATTAATGTGCGTTATGTGTTACTAAGTCAGGCGCTCCGTTTACAGCACTCATAGGGCAGAGTGTGGCAAAACTTGTGGAATTTTCAAATCGTCGTTAAATTTTATTATTTACACATATCAGAAAAAATACAGATTATATATTTACTAATTACCTGGATTGAAGTTCACCAAATGTCAAAACGCATTCTCAAGTGAATCAGCAAATGGTTTGAAAATTTAAATGTGAAAAGCAACATTTTTCCCCACTCCGTGAGGCAAAATGAGACAGCGCAATCAGACAGTGCAGGGACAGAATGAGACACCAATCCAAAATTAAGATAGTACTAATGATAGCATTGAATATAGACCGAGTTGGTTGAATTGAATTCTTGACACTATATGAGACCAATATTCGTCTGTCAGGCACTGTTCCCAGGTCAAACCGTGAACTTTTTATCCATGCCTTACTACAGCCAACAAGCCGCTCTGCACCCTAGGCTCTATGTGCTACCTGGTTACGCGATATTTATTTTTTACAAATTCTTCCTTTCTTTTTTTCTGTTTTATAGAGAGTATTTTTGTTATTTTTTCAAACCCTGTTGAATCGACATGAGATTTGGTTCAGTTCGTACCGCGTGAACACGAAGTTACGAACACGCTTGGACGCCCGATCTAACAGAGACTCTTGCATCGTTAGAATGCGTTGTACAAGTAGAGCCCGCGAGATGGAGTTGGCCGCAAAGGTTCGCAAGACTGCCTTTCATATTCTCTCATTTTCTGTTATGTGCGGCGGTGGGCGCTTTTGGAAACACCGAAATGCTTAATGCGGCCAGCGCTGCTTGCGTTTCTGCAGAGTTTTCTTCACGTCTTCTGTTCGCTGGTCGCCTTTCAGTGTTCTGCTTTAGTATGTTCGAACTTTATGAAAGAGCGTCAAAACAAGGTTTGTTTGTTTGTTTGTTCCCCTCACAAAAATGTCAAAACAAGGGCAGAGCTTTAGAAAAAGAAAGAATACTTTCACCTTAACTTCAGTTCCTCGAGAACACAAGGTTTCGCGTTTTACTCCACGTGTAGCCTCCAGCAGAAATTATCTCTCAAAAATCTGAGTCACGAAATTTCTTAAACGTTGTATAATAGGAGGTAAATAAGAAATTGTAATATCTAAGCAATTACGTTATTCCAGGATACCAATTCGCTCGAGGTGCGCAGTTTTCAAAAAATAGCGTGCAGAATTTCGCGCCTTTTCGTCCGGTTTATCGCTCACCAAACCTCATTTACGGTTTATGGGTTTATAGGGGAGTAACATCCCAAAGTGACTATGAGGCACGCCATAGTGAAGGATCTCGAAAATATCGACCATTTGGGGTTCTTTAATGTGCAGTGACGTGGCACAGTACGCGGGCCTCTAAAATTTCGCCTCCATCGAAATTCGGCTGCCACGGCCGGGATCGAATCCATATCTTTCGGGTCAGCAGGCGGGCGCCATAACCACTGATCCACCACGGCGGCAAAAGCTGACTAAGATATTCTTGTTTTATTTAGAGAAATCAATGTCCTCCCCATCAAAACATTGTGTATAGCACAAGTGGCGGATCACATGAGTTAAATATTAAGTTAACATATTCGCATATTTCTAACTTAGGCGCTCTAAGTAACCAAATGTCACATTTTGCTCAATGGTCCCGTGAATAACTCGGCGATCCCTCTGCCATGAATCCTCAGGAAACAAGAAAGTTCTTTTTGCTCCGAGGGAGTCGGCGTTTTAAGTAGCGACTCTGTTCCCCGCATCTTGCGGAAGGCCAAGGGGATGGGGAGGGAGCCGATCAGCCGTCGGCTGTTTAACCGTCTCTTCGGTTATGCGTCGCTACAAGTACGCTTCTTTGGCTTCCTGTTTAAACTGGGTAAGCCATGCAGTAGTCAGTAGGACAGCACTTGACTTTTTAGCGCAGTTTTTATGTGCGCCCTCGCCGTTTCCTATAAAGATGATTGTAGGGCGTGGTGACCTCATTCCTTCGGACATTGAACGCTGAAGCCAGGCTTATTTCTTTTGGTGCCAAAAAATTTACGTCCGCAGTCCCCTCTCGTATTAGAATATTAACTGTTACTTTAATTCAAAGGGTCGGTGAACTTTCAGCAAAAAAAATGCTAACTGGTGGAATTTACACATTTTTTCGTCTAAATTATGCTTAGAATAATTAGAAAAATTGCGCAATTCTTAGTATGTTTGATTTCGGTCGCCTGTAAGCCTACACTTCTTGCTTAATCTCTGCAGCAACCTCTTGTAATGCACTAGTTTCTGTTCTCGTACAGTAGAGATAATTGCTTCCTTAAAACTGAGCTTCCAAACTACCATTTACATTTAACAGATACTTGTCTGAAATGTGCTTTGAGCTGCTAAAAGAACTGTTGAATAAAAGGTTTAAACTTAAGAAAATGCAAAAAATGGAGGGTATACTTTTGTGACAGCTGGGAGAGTGCACTGAAGGTCAATAAATAAACGTATGCAAAGAGTACGGGTTCCCGGTACATACCATGCAAATGTAGGATTTAAACGGGGAACACATTGCGTTTTATTAGTGGCGAAGAAAACGTTCAGTTGTGGCGAAGATTAAACAGAAAGGATGGGCAGAATTCAGAGTAAATAGTGGAAGAAATGAAGGTTAACAACTTCGGAACATTTCTAGGCGCACTGAGCTAATAGTTTTTTTTTTGTGAAGAGCCAAGAACGCAAGTAAACATACGACGGTGGATAACAAGCTCTTATAAATTTCGTCTGTGATGCCTCTGTGGCGTAGCGCAGTGGCATTTTGGGTCTGAGTGGTTGTTGCATTAAAGCGAAGAGATTTAAAAGAACCACAAAAAATTCGTTTTAACCGTATGCTTCGTTCAAAGTAATTTTTGAGAGTGTTGCTTTATAAAAGTGAAGATTACCATTAAGAAATCATCTATAATAGCTGCGTACATTTATGGAGCCATTAATGGCCGTGTCAGTGAGAGTTTAGCGTATTCACGATTTGCTATGGAGAAGAAGGACATCTTGAAAAAGTTCGTTTTGCACCTGGTCTCTTTAACTTCATAGGCGTGATCAACACACAATGAGACGTAGTCGGGATCACGCGGATCATGCTCACGATTAATGTCAGTTAAACTGTGAAATACACTGTGGACAAATTTCAGTCTATGAGATTTCCTTCGCTGCTGGAGTGATTTTATCCAAGGTTATCCTTTGCAGCGGAGACACTAATATTTCTGAAATAATTGGCATTAAGTAATCGCACAGTCAAATTCTATATTTTTCAATCTTGTGAATGTCTACGTGCAGCCGAGGGTCCCTGACTCAACAAGAAAGCACGTTCTAGTACTGGTCTAATGTTAGTTTCATACAAGAGCTCTTAAGTTAAGTAGTAAATTCGCATTTCTGCTATGAAAACTCAGAACTCTGAACGCCTTGCTTGTAATGTAATCTATGTGGTGACGCCCGGATAAATTTGCTGTAAAGTAAACACCAAGGTATTTAAGTTCGAGGATTTTGACAGAATTGAAAAAATTGACAAAAATTTAGCGCATTATACCGCACCATAACATATTGTATATAACACACCCTTGCCGAGAGATTTTTTAAATCGTATCAGCACAAAATTAGGACCAACTTTCATCGTATCATGCATTTCTACTGTATCTACAAGGTATCATTAACCGGGAGTGTTCAAGAATCTGTAACTCTTACTTGGACTGCTGAAATACAAGATTTTTGACTTAGTGAAATTCACGATTTAACAAGTTTTTTGGCTTCAAGTATGACTTCACTATATCGATATCGAGGATAGACTGTAATCGAGCCCGGTATTAGATGAGAAATTAAAAGCTCTCTTCTATCAACTTTTTTCGCCTGTAAAATCTCAACGCCGAACTTATTTATTTTGATATATTTGCAGAGGACTTAACTATGACACACTAAATTAAAGATATGGTTCCAGGTGTGCGAACAAAAAATTTATCCTGACAGCATCTCTCCGAGTGTTTCCTACGGTCCAGTGCCTATCATAATCAGCGTATTCTCCGTGGTTTCGGTGGTAGCCTTGAAAAAATCTAGCTTATACACATTACAGGGCAAAGTTTTCAGTTTCAACCCGACGCTACATAGTCTTTTTCCGCGTTGGCTCTCGCAATGCGTGGCCGTTTGTAGTATACATCGTATTCATATATGCTCCTTTTTTGTTTCAGAAACGTTAAAGTTTGCAGCCGTTTCTGTCCTACACCGTAATTTTGCAGCGTCACCACTACAAGCGCACAAGCAAAGCATCGCGTACAAAGCAGCACCTCCGGGGGCTCAAACTTCACAGAAGCCACGAAGCAACCTGCACTTGAAAAAAAGATTCGGCTTCGTTTCTATGATCGAAGGATTTGTTACCTCCTTGCAAGCCATCCAAGACAGGGCTTTCCGAAGCAGTGTGCACCTGTGGGGGAATGTTCGCACGAAGACAGCTTGCAGGTGCTGGTGCCGCCTCCTCGAAATTGCGTCGGTTTTCCGAAGGAGCGTGCTTTTAGAGAGCAAAGTTCGCGGGTTCGTGCGGTGGTTTCATTCTACCGTTGTTTTGTGATTCATGCAATCAAAAGCCCCGTTGTGGCTCCGCTCTGAGAATATCGCGAATACTCGATTATCAGGCTCGCTCAGTTTTTATTTTTGCTAAAACGAAGGCGCTAAACTGGTGCAGAAGCTTAACGCTATGCTCATTACTGCTTGTGTAGGATTCCTTGTAGCCCTGTGAGGGCTGTTTGCTAACGCTTACGCAGCACAGCATGTTGTTATTGGTGTCGTCTTACAGTCAAACCTTCGTAGACGCTGCAGCATTTTTGCTTTTGATCAGCAGCAAACGTGTCTAATTTTCGGGGGTGAATGACTTCAAAGAAAAACCAGTTAAAAGCACAAGGATGTAGTTTAGATTACGCCTACAGGCTCCAACAAAATGCAAATCGCGAGCGGAAACAAGTTCACACTTCAATTCTGTGAAACCAATGCCACTGGAAATGTGAAACATTTCTGGCGTGATTCCTGCTTTGTGCCCGCTTGCAATGCGCATATATTTCGAGGACTGAATGTTTGTGGAAAACGTACACATCACAGTCGGATAAATGCGCTATTTTTTTTTTTACTTGATGTATTAAACTAAACGCTTTTCTCCCCCCTTGAATCTCTACCTGGTGTCCAACATTTGCCCGAACCAAGTGTCCCAGTCAATTGGTGAACACTCTTTATCCTACAAGTGCGGCACATATGGTAGGAACCCGGAAGAATTGTTTATGATGCTGTCTATTACTAATGAAGACGCGTTTATCATTCAACAAGATATGTGCGCGTCGCTGCTAGTGTAGAAAAGCTTTTCTAGCGCTTGAATATTGCACGCAGGAGTTGATGGCAGCATACTGAAGTTATGCTGAACTGTTGTTTTTCCTTGGCTCGTACAAGGGTAGAAGGCAGGCAAACGTAAAAAAGAGAACAATTCGAGTTTCCGTAATTCGAGGTGAGTGACAAGAAAAAAGAGAATATAGGGCATTTTAACACCTTACGCAGCTACAGTATCTACTCATATGTTATGCTAGCTTTTTTGTTGGTTGACAAAAAAGTGAAAAGCCACGAATTACACTTTAACTGGGTGTAAAATTTTGAAAAATTGAACTATTTTTCTTTTTACGCACAGACAAACGAAACCCTCGTGCTAGAATCGAATCATGCTACACTCAGCTTGATATTGTAGTTCGTATTTTAAAGTTAACCTCAAAATCTCCAGACAGAAAGAGAGAATAGACAAATCATGCTGTACTACGAGATCGATTTCGCGCTGTGCGCCGTGAACCACACCTGAGATCTATCAGGTGTCCTATTCATAGCGAAGAAAGTGTTCGCAACATGGTGCCGTGTGGTCTTTCGCAAATAGGTCGAGGTACCTAGACTTCAATTCACGCAGAGTGCCCTACGTGATATGGTACCGAAAAACAAAACAAGCTTAGGTGACTTACTGACCGACGTCGATGAGGCGACGGCAACAGCGTGAGCACAGGGAATAGGGCTATGCCTCACTTGCAGATGGTGTTCAAGCCGGTCGCCTGTGTGGCTAACCTCGAATTCTGAAAAGAAAAAAAAAACATGTCCGAAAGGAACTCATCTCACTTGGCAATGCAATAAAGCGAAAATGTATAACAAGCGTGCAAAGCACTCTCTTTTCTTTTTTTCTGGGGTGTTTCAAACATAAAAGGTAGTTAAAAAAACATCTTTTTTATTGCTGGTTTCAATAGCCTGTTCGCTGCCTGCTAAATGTGGCGTTTAAGAACAATGAGGATTTGGCAGGTCTGCGACCTGTGTTCACTTTTCTTGTAGACGTAGTACCGATCCGTTATTATATTATTATTAGACTTCATGAGCTGCCAGTATTAACTGAGGTTAGACTAATTAGTATTTTTCAAGTGGGATTGTTCTTGAAATGATCTTAAAACTCAGGGTATGTTCGCGTTGATCGCAGTATACCAACCGACTGTCTTTGCTGTACGGTTTTTTTTCGTGACACATTTGCTGGAATTTCTTGCATCTGGTAAGTGGCGTTGGATAATCGGTGTTCGTTTATAGGAAGTAGGACTGTAATTAATAAAATGTGAACTAATGTAAATTAAGCAGTTTAAGAAGTGTACAGTTTATGACATACAGCGAAGCATTCGGATAAGGCAAAGCATCTGTCTAGGACAAGTAAAGAGCGCAGGCATAGAGCATGGAAGTCAGATAAGAGAGAAAGAATAGGGCGATGTCTATTTGGCTGATAATCTCAGACAAAGAATAACAGTTACGAATACCCTCAAGAAGAAAACACATAAACGATTACAGTGACAGTGTTCGCTTAAAGGAAAGGAATTTGGACGCTAACGGAAAGCCTTTACATGAAATTGAAGAAAACGGACCAAATGATGCAAACACATAATGATAAAGTTATGGGGGTAACGCTAGGCATAGAACTGCTTTTACTGTAACATAAGGTATATACGTGTGTAAGCCTAAGTCCATCATTTTTGTATACTTATTGTAGACGCTGTTTAACCCCGCAGTGCTCAAGAAGAAGGAGGAGAAGTGCTGAAAAGTGCCAAAACACACGGCTTCGTATTCATTCGCATTCTCCGGCGTCTCAAACCACTTATTTTAATGCATTGGCTGTCTTGCCAGAAGCAAGGCCTCCGATAACACACCTGCAAATGTTTAATAAGCAGCACTAGAAAGAGAATTTCAAAATGTTAGTAAAATAAAGGTATGCTATGGGATTTATTTGGCCTAATGCATGCTTAAACTCTTAAGTAAGCAGTGACTTCCTTCGTATGCAGGCATTTTTCCAAAGAGTAAAAATAGATTAGCCAGGAACAACATAATTTGACATGTGCCTCTCAACTTGGCTTGATGTCATGCCATCAAAGAAATCCCGTCAGCTGATGCCCGATAAGACGTTTTTTTCCCTCTCCAAGTCGTCTAGCTACGAAGAGATTCTTCAAGATTTCGAAAAAAAAAAGCTGAGATAAAGCAATCAAATTCTGTAGGATGTTTTTGAAGACTGATTTGTTACGAACTCAAGACGACGAACGCCTTTGAAGCATTTTGTTCTCTTTGAGTTTACCTCGGGTTTCTGCATTGCGGCTGATGTATTTTTTAAAAAAAATGTCGCCCTTCTTCACGAAAACAAGTTTCAGATTTCTTAAAAGATACCCTACATCGAATGGGAAGGCTTATATGCTTCATTTTTGTTTTGCACACGTTGCTTGTGAGAGTGTGGCAAGCCATGCGAGCTCAAATCCTGGCTCAATCAGCATACAGGATATGAAATGAGCATTAACGGGGACACTGAATTGAGGTGTGTTAATTTCAAGCCGTGTGCCATGAAGAAGTGGCAGAAAGATTTGACTGTTGTAGTAACTGTCTTCACCACAGCCTGTCGCATTCTTAGATTATGATAACGTCAGTGGCTCACTCTACGACTCGTACTTCACAAGTTGTAGAACTACCGTTATGATGAGTGGCCTTTCCTCTTTCTTTGTTGCTGAGAAAAGCCGCATTCCGTTTAAATATCAAGCTTGTGGCAGCTTTCTTGACACGAAACAGCGGCTTTCATGTGTTTCTGTGTTTTGGTCTTATTCGAAAACGAAGGACAAAAAGAAAAGATAAGCAAGGATTGCCTGACGAGATTTGCCGATGTTAAGACGATAGAAGAAACGAATTAAATATTGAATTCAGTACTTAGAAATGAAGACACTTGGTAATATCGAGAGCAGATAAGATGAGGAAGTCGAAACGTCTAAGAGCGGTGGGGTCCTTAGCAATACCACCTTTTTCAACAGGTGACCCTACGTACCGCAGTGTCCGCATATCACGCTGAAGCACATTGCGGCCAGATATGTGGTCAGGAATAGGCCTAGTTTTCACTTCAGTCTTACGTATCCTTCATTGGTTGGTGCTCCAAACCAATGGATCAAAAAGTAATTAATGAACTGTTTGAAATGCACTGACGTTCTTTTGTACGACTAGGTTGTAAAAACGCTCAGATTGAACATAGGATTGAGTTCTTTGCTATCACCAACGGAACCGCTTTGACTTCAGCGAAAAACAATAAAATAAAAGGGTAACTTAAACGACACGTATTAAGGCTTCGCAGATATGTGGCGTTCAATATTGCGAAGATCCTCTCTGGCAACAAAAATGGCAGTAGTATCAGCCTATTGATTAGTACTAGGCAGTGAGGGTAAAATAAAGACATTCTAAACAACTGAGCAAGACAATCAAAGAACAAATACTACTGCGACACCGCATCGACGTAAAACCAGTGCGCATAATAAAGGAACACAAGAGATGTGCAGCGCTCGATGACGAAGTATAAAAGTAAATCGCGGCAGCAAAGGGGGAAGGGAAGTTGGAGGAAAACCGGCTTCTTGACACTAAACTTGTTCACAGCAGGGTAATTGTAAACGCTCTTTTTGTCACGCACAGCAACAGCTCTCATAGTGCCACAAAATGAAGTAATTGGCAACCCACACTAATTTTTTTCTTTGAAAATGCGGTCACCTGTTAGAGCCAGCTGTTTAAGCCAGACTCCACGCAAGAAAATATTGTTACGCCTTTATTGAAAGCGCACACATGTGGTGATTCGTAAGGCCAGGAGTTTTGCTTCCCTGTACCCTTGTTCGATGCTTTCACCTTTTTTTTTACCCAGCGATTATCGGTAAGAAAACAGGAGATAGAAACGCAGAAAACAGGAACTTAAGGCTCTCACAATAACACTGCGATGATAACGAGAGTACTGGCTGGTGTCGAGCATCAAAGCAAGCCGCAAACTTGGCTTGCATTGAGAAGTGGAAGGAGAAGCGCTACTGCGTACGACGCATTCTGGTGGAAGAAACGAACTAAATATTGAATTCAGTACTTAGAAATGAAGACACTTGGTAACATCGAGAGCAGACAAGATGAGGAAGTCGAAAACCATAGGCGGGGCTCACATCGCGTCTGTCAACATGTCTCCCATTTCATTTCTCTGAAAGCTGATAAGTCCAGGAGGTAGACCGGATTCCATATGCATTATTGTCATTCGAATCTCTTGTATGCGGTATATTCTCAGGTTTATGTCCGTTGAAGTAAACATTTACAGGCCTTTGCTTTTGTTACGACCCTGTTTTCTACTCACTATGGCTTGCACTAGTCGCTGCTTCGGTGACGAAATAAAAGGAGAAAAAGGTTTTAAAAGTAAGAGTAGACAAAAGGCAAACTATTAATTCAAAAGTAAGATTAGACAAAAGGCAAACTATTAATACTATCTTCTTGTTGCCCCGACAAAACAGTAGCATCCACATTTATTCTAACAATGTACTGTTATTTTTTCCATTGCATAAGCATTAGTTTTTATGGCAATTAAATAAGTTAGGTCTAAGTAGAAGAAACACAGGAAAGAATACGACCAGTGAAACGGTGAGACGGAATAATGGAACGAATATGCTCACAGGATGCATAAATTACTCTGAAATGCGATATTACTGCGCAGCACCTGTGTGCAATTTCTGCAATTGATGGAAGAAACTTTCTGGCCAATCTTTTGTTTCATATGATGCATTCACGAATTATTTGTCAGACATGGTACATCATTTCACGTTTACGTTTTATTATTTTTTTTAGATTTGAATCATGCGTTCTCTCCGACGGAAGTTCTTATTTCGATTCGAACTCTCCAAATTCGAGAAATTCGCAATGCCTGGTTCTTCAACTTATATATTGTACATGTCAGATGTTCTACCCTAGGTTAATTAGGCCATGAGCCACATCCGCAATTAGGGTAATAATTAACGTTTTTCTTGTATACAGCATTGAGCTGGATCTACACTGTGATTCACAGACGGAAAAACGGCCATGGATGCGTCAAGAGAGCTCGTCCAAGTCCCGTGAAATTACGAAAAAACCACCACCATCGGCAAACGAGTTTTAACTCGCTAGGCTGTAAAAAGGTTCGGTGAAAACCATATTTGGTTAAGCCCACTTTCATCATAGAAGAGTAACTAGGCTATGTACTAGGAGACTAAGCAATTATGGTCAGTCCGTTATATATAAGGTCTTATTTGACCTAAAAGAACGTTTTTTTCTTTCTCTCAAACCCTACACGAGAGACAACAGTGGTGCGGTAAGACCACTTTTTGTCTATCCGGTATCAATCCACCTTTTTCTCTCTCACACACACACACCGACATACACAAAGACAGTGAGCATAAAACGCTCTGATTTTATGCTATACAGCATTATGGGCTATTTATTGCAGCTCTTGAAGATTTTCGAATGTCATGTCTGCTTGAATAAAAACTACAAGGTCTCTGGACATCAAGATCGCTGTTAGAATCAAGGCTGCCAGCTTCATTCATTCTTTTTCTCAGCGTCTGAGCACCCTGGAAATCCTCAACGCATTTACAGAACTAACGGAAGTCAGCATTGCACCTAAAATACTTAGACTTGAGAGCACCCAAGCTGGCCAAGTTCTCCTACATCGAACTAGCACAGTGCCGTAAATCCGTGCACAGGACGCTTAATCTGCTCTATAAAAACAACACGCAAGAGAAACAACCTCTCCTCCGTTAGCAGCTAATAGAAAGTAAGAGAGGTTATAGTCAGATCGAATAATCATTTCTTCCCACAACCCACACCTATTCGAAAAATGCTGATAGGTTATAATATAAACAAACCTGGATGCCGCAAACGCCAAAGAATAATTTATTTTCGCCACACACCGTGTCACAAAACGTAAACAAGTGATAAAAAACAATCGCACATTTGGTACACTTCCGTCATGACGTTAGAGTGAGATCTACACGCGTGTTCTATACCGCGTTTTATTTGTCGCACAATCTGTCAAGAAAATAACAGTACAATTGCTGGAGGCAAATTGAGAATTTACACATACAGCTGCATTTCCTCTTCCTAGTAGTGCCGAGACTCAGCATATTGCCTCCGTCGTTTGGCACGCTGCGACCATATCAGTCTTACTGACCTTTCGCATGAACCACGCAAGGCACTGATAGCGCGGTGCTACGTGCTCACCGTCGATTTTATCAGTTCTGTTAAAGATTTTGAAAAAAGGGATAGGTGCGGCTTTCCGCCGGGTTCGGAGCCGGTTACGGCTGTAGTAGGTATACTTCGCGTTGCTGGCGGTTCAGTGGCCTAGATATCAATTCCAACTTCCACAAACATACCGAGAGGTCTTTGGTTTGTGGCCGCAGCAACCAAAACAGCGCTAGTTTCTTCTGCATTCTGAACGTGAGCACCAAGTTCCACTTCCTCTCGCGCAGTCGAATAGACGACAGCCTGTACGATAGGATTTATGCCGACATCCTTTCTGTAGGCTCTGGCGTTCGGGAAGTCGGAAAAAAACAGCCATAGTTTTTTTCGGCAGCCTGGCTAATTACACCACTCAGCGCCATTTATTCATGCTCCGCGCCTTTCCCAGCCAGTCGGTGAGGTGAACAAAGACAAGATTTCGTTCGTTATCTTGCAGCCGACGCGCCATCCAGCGCACAGGAAAACGTCTGAATCCGTCATCGCGGTGCCACACAGCATTGCATGAGCACAACGCGGATTAAAGTGGACAAATTACGCGATCACTCACACAGCAAGCGCGTCATACCTTCCTTCCAATGTCGGCCGCACTTTTCGCTGGGCTTCAAGCGGCCTCTTGTGCCGCGGCACGGTCACCCACGCA
This sequence comes from Amblyomma americanum, assembly GCF_052857255.1. NCBI lineage: Eukaryota > Metazoa > Arthropoda > Arachnida > Ixodida > Ixodidae > Amblyomma > Amblyomma americanum. Next base: position 140,041,477 of record NC_135500.1, read on the forward strand.
TCGTACTAAGCTGTCCTACAGATTTGCGCGAAAACTTCATGGTAAGAGAAGCTATTGAAGGACTGTGGCGGAGCCTACTTCAACCCTTGACTAATATCTAGAGAGGTACTAAAGCTAGAAATTTCGCTAGCAAACAAAGCTGGAAGGGCCCATCAAGAAATCGAAGTGAACAGCACCAGATTAGTCGTCATTGATAAAGAGGAAAGCGGTATGGTAAATGACCTCGTAGAAAATTAGTAGTGAACGAAGTGAGAGATACTAGATCACTGACTAGCCTGAATGTGGCTGTGATGTAGTGAAGAGGGATGATACGAAGTAACTAAACCAACGACAGCGTAAAAAGTAGAAAGAAGGTGAGATATACCAATGTTAAGAAAGCATAAGACATTAGCATGTTGTTGTGGAGCAAGCAGAGTGCCGCAGTACAAACACACGTTGAAGAATTTCTAATTTTTGAAGTCAGGAATGATTTACGCTCTCGCCAATGATTCTTGCGCAGGGCGCAGTTTCTCGATAATTCATCATTTTCACGGCAATATCATAACTAATGCTTTCAAGATGTCTAGACTTCTACTGCGTCAAGCAATCGGAAATGCCTATCGTTGACCGTAATACATTAAAGTACTTTTCGACGTTGTCACTGGGATACGAATGACTTAACAATTCATAAACTTAATTTTCTTGTAAAGCAAAACATTACTCAAGTATTTGCAGATTATGGCCCCGAAAAAGGCTAGTCTCATGCTCACCTTGCATACTACTCTTGTTAGTTCCCCAGGGCTTGTTATTCCAGCTGTACCGGTAACACTATGACAGTGTGTACTTATTCCACTGCGCTCTATGATACCATTGAGTTCTTCGCAAACGTCGCCATTTGAGGCCTCCTGACATTTAAGGCCTGCAAAGGGAATTGTCGCTTTGCGGTACACACATTCCCCCGACGTTGCGTGAAGAGGTTCAATTTGTAGCGGCACCATGGCTCTCCGCCCATGGTTATGGCTCTATCAAAAGTGTTGCTGTAGATAGAAACACGTCCATTGCTTGACCTGGGTCAACAAATGAGATGCCACGCTTGCATCGTCCACGTAGGCTTTGCTCAATCTTCTGTGACTTTTACAGACAGGCACAGTGAGTAGCTTTTCTATTCCTTGGAGCCTAGACGCATGCTTCAGAGTCGTCTTCAGCTGTACCCTTTGAATGCGCTCGACTCCTTCTTTTTTCGAGTTTGTCTTGTTTTAGGGTGACTCCCACTTATGCTCTTATGCGTTTACAGTTAACCGCAATATATGCTTTTACGAAGAGGTCTAGCATTTGATCACCTTCATTGTCGTCGTTCTTTAACGAAGCGGGAGTTCTGGAATGACTTCACTGCATCAACATCTGCCCAGTGCAGGACAGATGCGTACATTATGAACGTCTTAAAATGTAAAACGTAAGAGTGGTACTTAAACTAACACAACGCACACCCTTTATGTTTAATATCGGAACGCTGGACTAAAACCTGATACGCACATTTGGATGAGGAGACTGTACAAGTAACAAGAGCTCCCTTTCACATATTATGTACTCTTGGAGTAAGCGTGAATTATTCTTCTGACAACAAAAAAGAAAGCGTATGGATTCCAGTAAGCTGGAAAGTGGAGCTTCCTTGAATTATATATTAGCCCACAAACTGCTTAGGTCTGGGTAGAGAAAACAGGGAAAATGTGCATTATGCTGAGAAGGTATTGCCCTCTTTGATATGGGACGCACATGATTCATTGCTTTTCTACTGTCCATCTTCATTTGTCTTTTGAGAATGGGTAATTCATTGTTTTCTTGTGACGAGTGCAATATAATACTGTAGCAACGATGCCACTAAATACGTAGAACTCCTCCTGAGAGGAAATGATGAATACATATGTACCCAAACAGGACAGATAATTGGCCCAATCTTGGAAGTGCATTGGCAAAGACTGGTCCTGCAAAAGAACAGTGAAACCATTCATTTTTCATATTGGGCCAATTACCTGTGGCGACGCGTGTGGCGAGGCCACCTTTTGTGCGATGAGTTCAGAAGAAACAGCGTCAGCGTAAGGTGTTAAACTGAAAATTCGGCAACATTTTTTGAATCCTATTTTCTAACTACGCCGCTGATTTGCGTGTCATCATCAAAAATAAAAACAGTGAAAGGGAACACAAACACTGAGAGAACACAAGCGCTTGTGAAAGCAAGAAAAAGTAATGTCACACTGCGACGCAATACATTTCGACATACATGCGGAATTATGCAAGGGATAGACCGTCATGATGTTGAAGTCGACACATCCCCGTTATTCGATGCGTATTTACCTAAAAAAAGCATCTCAGCGTTCACATAATTAACGTTAACGCCACTGTATCGACACCTCGTAGCTTTGTACGTCACTGTCTTGATTGACAGATTGTGACTGTGTTTCCCGTTCCTTCTCTCGTCCCTCTTTAATCCACTCATTCCCTTCCACAGTGTACGGTAGCCAACATGAAGCCTTTCTGGTTAACATCCCTGCCTTTGTCCCCTCTTTTTATCTATCTATGTTGAGTGTCGAATGCTGTCTTCGTAGAGAATAGGAACCAGAGAGGAGTCCACAAAACGAACAAACTTTATGAAAGTTGTCTTGTTATTAAAACTGGAATCCTGTATGGCTGGTCCTTTAGCATACTCATTAAGGTGTATGTTGATTTGTTCAAAGCTGCACCGTCGCGTCTGCACGAGAGAAGTGTCTTCATCTTTCACCTGCCAAAATTCGTACCGAACGCCAGCAGACAAGACGCGTGAATTTTATTTTGTGCACTGCAATACTGTAAACTTACCTTTATGCCATGTGTACTATTCCCACATGAAAATACTAACCATTTCTCTCTGTTTCGAGGCTTAAATTTCGTCTTCATTCGTATACGACATCCGCGCTCGACGAACGTAGCTTACTATCTGCAAGAAACAAGGCGTTAATGCTGGTCTGAGTCTCATGTATCATATTTGGCGCTCTGTAACCCAGGACACCTGCCCCGGTGGCTCAGTGGTTACGGTGCTCGGTTGCTGAGCTGAAAGATGAGGGTTTGATCCCAGCCGCGGTGGTCGCATTTCTAAGGAGGCGAAATGCTAGAGACCTGTGTTCTGCGCGACGTCAGTACATGTTAAAGAACCCCAGGTTGTCCAAATTATCGGGAACCATACACTACTGTCTGCCTAATAGAATAAGTCGATTTGGTGCATTAAACCCCATAAGCCAACCTTTAGTGCTGTTTTATTCTATGAAATAAGTTTCAAAAGACGCAGCCCGTCAAAAGTTAAACATAACGCTCTAATCCTTAATCATCATTTCAAGGATAATCAACAGGAGAACCGGAGATACTTAAAAGGACCATGAAGAAATTTCAAATGGTTGTCAGTAGAGGTAGAGGAGATCAATGGAGATGATCTTTGCGGGTATTGAGTCAAATGTGAAAGCTCTGCGTGGACCCTATATTTGGAATGAATTTTTAAAAATCGCTGCTTGTGGTTGCTTGTTACCGGTAACCTCACCGCGCATGCCCTTTCCCGATAACGTCAGTGGAGTGACGGAGCAAGCATAAAAGCTGTCTCTTCAGCACACTGACGTTACTGGGGTAAGAGATGCGAGGTGATGCGTGTCTTCCTTATTTGTTGCGAGCAACAGCGAGCAGCAATTTTCGAAAACTATTTTTAAATTATAGCGTCCACGCAAAGCTTTAAGATTTGACACAAATACCCACAAAGATCACCTCTACAGATTTATTACACTACAATATGCTCATCAGAACCATGTTGGGGTTCCTTTAACTTCTATTTCGAAGAGCGGGTTGACAGGCTATAAATCCGGAAGCACTATTTCGATGGGTGAACCTCGAGCAAGATCTTGCGGTGTTTGTGGGTTTGCGATGTGCGTTTGTGCTGAGTGAAATTAATCAGGGTTTGCGAGGTTTCTGGAGCTACGATGTTTGTGGGCTTGTGCCAAGTGAAGCAAAGAAATAAAGATGTATCAAATAAATATCCGCAAGTGGATTGCGAACTCACGGCGGGGCAAACAGATCAGGTTCGCTGACCCCTGCTGGAGAACACCAGGCTATTGCGGCCCCTGAACACGCCTAGTGTTAAAACTGCCACACACTCTCGCGCTGTGCATTGCACGTCGACTTCTTCGTCAACAAAGCTACTATCAAACTTATCTGTGCTTTGAACTATGTCGCGGTGGTGGCAGAGAGATGTGCGCTGCATGCGTTGGCGTGGACAACGTTCTGTCAGAAACACGGCACTAGAGCAGTACGCGTTTGCGTTGACCACATTGCTGCAGAAGCGCGGCACTGGAGCATAGGCCGCAGGCGCGCATTGGGTAAATTGTGATTCACCATAAAAAAGTTTTAATACGCGAATACCCGACTCCCTGGGTAAGTGGACACCTCAATCGCGCTTTCGGGCACGTGTCGGTGGCGTTCACCTGCATAAAGTTTCTTTCGCACAATATTTCGTGCTTAGCAATGCTAAACCGCCAACCATTTCTCTGGTTCAACATAGCGGATATGGAGCGCAAGACACAATGGTGAGGGTCAGGAGCAGTGGGTCTCTTTAACTGCTTTTGTCTCTTGTCCATCTGTCCAGCGCTACATATTCGTCATTCTAGTTCGACCACAGCGGTCTTTTATTGTGTAATTGATTCATTTGCTTTCCGTTCGATGAATTAATTTTGCATCATCAATGTCTTGTTTTGCATCATAAATGTTTTGTTTTGCATCATAAACGTAGTAGGCACAGCGTTTACCACCACACAGAAGAACTTCCAAAAATCTAAGTGAAGTCGCCTGAAAACGGGAAAATCTAGCCCACACTATGAAATGTTGCCTCCCGCCTTAAGATGCGTTTGTGTCTTTGTCAGAAGGGCTGTAAATGAACCATCACTAAATGCAGCCGTGAAGGTAGAAAACAGTATGTATCGGAAGAAGAGGAAGCTCACATAAAAAGAGTCCCGTTAGAGGCTGGCACAGCAATTCTGCGCTTACGTTAAGCAAGGCTTCGTGACCGACGACTCACTTTTCCGCTTTATAACTGAACGCAGTTTTGTGTCACTCGAATTTTTGCTCTGTCTTCTTTTGCGTAACAGAGTTGTGTGTGGCCCAGAGGGAACCCAAATGGCCGATTTTTCATAGTTACAAAGTTACTCCTGTGAATGGTTTGTTGTTCCTTTCGCTGCCACCCCTGCGTAAATATGTGACATGTGGTGCGGGCGTGCCTCGAGGGCAAGGAACGTGAGAGGACTGCGAAAGGCCCGAGGGAAAAAGGAGCGGCCTGCTGGATGCTCATGAATCTCTTTTTACCGACCATAAACGAGACTAACGGCTACCGAGCCACCAGAGCAGCTAAAGAGGGCATCTACCTCAGCAACGCTGGACTATGGGGAAAACTTGGATGTTGTCGGTTCCGTGGGTGTTTGTTACTTCAAAGTTTTGCACATCATAGTACGCATAAAATGGACATGATTAGCATTGACTATCAATGGAAGTGTAAACTGACTGTATTGATAAACTTGCATTAAGTCTTCTATGTGCCTCCAATAGAGGTATGCAGGAAAGCGTGCTCACATTGTGCGACACGGAAATTTATAACACTGAGACTGCAGTGACGACTGTAATTTGCTTTTGCCGATTTCCATTGGAACAATACATACTCGCATGCGCTCACTTTCTCAAAAGAAGTCTTCCACATGCAATATAACGTGTCATCATGTTCGTCTATACGCTGATAACGGCGCTCAATAATTACCAAAAGTTAATATGTCGCTCACAGTTAACTCCTGTAGGGTGTTTTGCCTGCAGTCCTTACACGTGAGCCATGCCAATATGCTTTGCAGCTGTTAAACGCTATACTAAGAAGATAAAAACAAACAGATACTCTTTTAAGTACGTTCTTATAAGTTATCGTACCAGATTATGTTGTATAAAATCGGGCCACGTCACGTACCAAAGACAGCCGCACTAAGCTTTAAGGGAAATGTCAGTTAACCCCAAATCCATAGTCAACAAAATATGTTGAGCAGTGCCGTAAAATAAGAAAACCAGTAGATGCTATCAAATAGCTGATGATATTCACGGCTTCATATTCAAGTAGCGTCCTTTATCTATGAAACATTACGCTACGCCAACCTGCTTAGTTAGACGTTACTTAGAAGAAGCGACTTGGTCACTTTTCTCTTTCGCAACTTCGCTTAAATTACGCGATGGTGCTGTTGTCTTGAGACATGCAGTGTGCGTTCAGAGCAATGTTTTTTTGCTCATAAGGCGCCTTCGCGTCATTCCTCATCAGGAGCCTATTAGGAGGACGGCTCGGTGGTGCCTTAAATATATAAATGAAGGCCGCTGTGGCTCAGAAGCGAGCAAGGAAGAGCCCAACATGCATCTTTGAGCATAGCACTATAAACACTATGAGCAACATGCACTAAATCACAATGCTGATTCCGTAGGGTACTAGGAATTGTTTTCGTGAGAAATTTAATACTTGACGTGTTTTCACGTTCATTAAAGCGAACTATGTTGCTTCACATCACATCGAATGTAAACAAAATACTAGAAAAAGGAACGTTTCTGCACACTCATTGGTTGTGGACATTGATAGAGAATTTACCTAAATAATTTAATCAAAAGTTTTTTTCTTCAAGACGGAGTTTTTTTAAAAGAATGCATGGGTCTCGTTAAAACATACATTATGAAGTCCGTATTACAAGCCTTGGAAAATGAGATATACATTCGTGCAAAATACAATCAGTGCATTAGTGATCGGTTGCTGATTTTATTAACTAGGAGCTGAAAGAAAAAGCAACCAACGGTCGCCTTCACACGCTCGTTCACTCAAAGCTGCACCGCACCGGCAGTGTGGCATTCACTGTGTGCTGGTGCTATAAACTTCAGGCACGCACAAGGCCGCCGGAAAAAAAAATCGGATGGAGGCAATCGCTAAAGATCTGCCTACCTATTCCTTCGTTCTCGCTATCAGCTGAGTAGTGAGCTCTCCCGTAACCAGTAATAATATTTTTTATCAGCCATGTGCGCTGTACGTGACACAGTGAGACCATCTGCATTTATTTTTTATAGCGCTCTTTCACACTACATGCCCACTCTTACCATTTTAATATTTCGGTATTTTAATGTTTTTTTTTCTGACATGGCATATTTGCAATGCGAGGCGAGCACTGCGCAAGAACTTCGCCCTGAGCAACGGGAGCGCAAATTATACGAATGTGCCTCCTAGAAATGGTGATTTGGATTTAAAATAAAGCCTAAACAGCAGAACGGGTCAGGACCAAAAAAAGCGCCAAAGTAATCGTCTATGTGGCATTTAAATTCCGACTGGCAAAAGAAACTTTACAATCGGAAGATATTTTGTGATGTAAAAATATATAGAGGTCATCCTGATGGCGGTTTCTTCACTGCAGCATATCCCTGTTTTTTTCTTCCCCGGAACATATGTGACGAAATAAACTTACATTGGAAAATGCGAAGACTCGCAAAAATGAAGCGGATGGTTGAAATACATTCTCAAGTGAATGAACCACTGAAAATTATCCGGACCATGAAAGAAGCCACAGGGAATTGCGATGTTTCATTACCGAAACGTGAACCTCACCGTACTTGAGAAAAAGCCGTTACAACAGATATCATCAGATAGGCGCCACTACTTAAATTCTGCAAAAAGATACGGAGGGCTGGAGCAGGAGTAATTAAGATAGTATTTTTCCTTCTCAAGCCGCTGAAAGGCTTACATGAGGTTCAGCTTTCCCAGACATGTCCCGCAAGAGTATGCTGCTTTGTTTCTAGATTTCTTTGCGCTCAAGTTTATTTTGCTTTTTTGTCACCCACAGACATTTCTTGCTACCTTTCTTGACTTTCCCATGGCACCTATGTCAACTACGATAGTCCAATTGAAAAAAAAAAAAAACAGACAGATCAAGTTTTCAACGAAGCTCTTCAAAGACCTTCGTTATGGTTCGAAGAGCAGAAGTTCGAAGAGCAGAAGAGCTCTTCGAACCATACGCTGATGAGTTTTCACTTTCTTTTGTAACTTTTGTTTTGTTTTCAAACTAGGCTTGGTGCGTGCACCGCGTGATGCGGAGCTTTTTTCTCACAACTTTTTTTTCTATTGATATTTCTGGCGCTGTTTTTTTTTGCTTGCCCGTAAGCATCAAGATTCTCGCCTAGACAAGAAAAGAGTCAAATCTGGTTTTGCTTCAAAACAAGCAGCATCTTGGCATATTCCGTAGAAATATTGCTATGAACTATCATGCTGGACGAAGGGTGTACTCATCTCAACATAGTCTACTTCCTGCTATCACACTGTTTGTTTTAGTCGAGCGTTTGTTCACTTAATATTTTCTGGAAGCTTCTCGAGCTACTTCACATTCGAGCATTTGTTCTTGCTTTTATCCCAAGTTTTCGTTACTTTTTCCCTAAATATGTGATATAATATTGTAATTTCCATTTGCTTTATTTCGCAAACTTTTCACGAATTCATATTGTTTTTTTGGTATCCTTGGCGTGTTTACTTTGGCACCTCCTAAGCCATCCATCGATACCTCTTTACACTATTTGAGCTTGTTGTACTGCGGTTTTTAAACCTGTGTCTTTTTTCCAGGGTTATTTAAAGTGTTTTTCACCTGTTTGTTGTTTTTGATTGCTTGATTATTCGTTTTTTCGATTTATTCTTTGTAATTACCATTGTCGGCACCTCAGAGAGGTTCTATAATTGTTCTGGTCCATTTCGTCGTGCCCAGCGGGTACAAAGAACTCTGGCACACTGGTATGCGATGAAGAAAAAAAGAAGCCGTTTGCGAGCTATCGTTCTCAGAATACGAGCAACCCAGAAACTCCTGGAAGCCAAGGTTTCGAAGAAGGTTCAGGCGTTTATTGCACAGGAGGAGTACTCATGACACGCTCTCAAATTAATAAGCTTGCATTCATGCTGTAGTGTGTCGTTTTATACATGACCATATTCATCTGCTATAGGGCATGATTATTCTGGAGAGTGCACAGTCATGTGGAAACAAATTTTATAGCTTTAACGCCGTAATATCGCCAATCTTTACTGCGCTTAGTTGGTTATGGAATAATGTAGCCCTGCCTTCTGCTAACATTCATCGCACGTGTACTGCGTATACAGGGATCTGTTTTGAAGACTAGCGTTCGATAACACCCATTCAAGTGAAGTCTGCTTAACCATGGGTGTTTTCTTGCAAAGGTGTCGCAAAATTTGTCGCTTCGTGCAGATAGGAGATCGACTTGATGACTGCCCTTAACTTCGGTCATTATCATTGTAGAGAATGTAGAGCAAGCTGCGTTAATGTTGTAATCATGATGAGAGATGACTGTCCGGAATTTCGATATTACGACGCAGTGGTGTTCTTAGGCTTATTTACAAACGGAGTTCACTGTTTGATGTCTCAAAAGAAAAGTATATCTGATTAGCAGGATTAAAAATGTCAATGGCTCACAGTGCCCTGGGCGGCCAGGAGTGTCTGGCTTGGTGGAAAACATGGTTGATCTGTTTGCATCTGAAATTATCATTGAATATAATAGGCGCCATAAGCCCCGCCTCACGATCGTCATATCTTTCAGTGGTGCTGCCCGAACATAGACTTAAAGCGACAATAGACGTCGGCTTCCTCTGACTCCCTCAGTCGCGATATTAAGTGCCACTGTTCTCGTTACAAATGATTTTTTTTTTCAGCTGGCGTGACTGATGTGAAAGTTACAGTGATCATTTATTCCACCCACAAAGCTGTAAGTTAACGTGCAAGTTTGTTTTCTCAACCTTGTGCCGACAATTATACAATTATACAAAGCATCGGCCATCATGTTTCGTGGTAATAGCGTTTAGGTTAAGGTTGTGGTTAACTGCTCCCAGGACTACCATTAGAACTAAAGGCTGCAGATTCTCCGCCCTAGTGATACTTCCGGGCAAAAATACATTGTAGAAAATCCGCTTACGTTCCTTGTTCCAATCAGTTTTGGGTAAAATTGAGACATCCATCAATATTAATATTCATTCTCAAAAATAGATATTGTACTAAAAGGCGGTAAACAGCGACAAGCTGCAGCACTTAATATCATTTCTCTTGGCGAAGTAGTCAGAGATTTGACCACACCACTAATTTAATATTACGGCTGCGTCATTATCCACAACCACGTTGATTGCGGCGCATTCCTGTCATAAAGTACAACGCCAATGAACAAAGATGAGAAAACCGTCAACACAGGGGAAGCTCCTCATTCATGCATCGATTGAAAACTGGATCATTCCGAAAATATATCCCTCAAAGCCAGAATTACAATAAAATCCTTCCTAGTTTAGGTCAAATGTCAGGTAAATTTATTATTACAGATGTATTAAATATGTTGAGGACTTCAAATTTTAACTTGCAGAGCCCTCTCCAAAATATGTTCAAAATTTTGTTAATATCTTTGATTCACAACGGTGTATATTTGTATCATCAGCGGTTAAAACAGCTTTCCTGAGCCGCCAGATGTATGTCCCTCAATCTTGGAAAAAGACAATCACCAATTATTTTCGTCTGAAAGGCACTTCCAACACCGAATCGATAGAAGAGTCTGAAAAGCAACTTTCTTTCTCTCTATTGCAATCATTTCCAGATTTTCTACGCTGTTGCTGCCCCATCGGGGGTTTGGGATCGTTACTGCAGAAAATTCCCGAAAATCACTCCGCACCTGTGTTCAAAAAGGACTAGAAACCTGACGGAAAACTTCGAATGCGGGGTCTATAGCAACTATAATTTATGGACTTTGCGTTTGCTTGCAATAGCATTTGCAGCGATAAATGTTGTGTTAAAGAGGGTAACAACAATATATTTTTTCGGCAAGTTATTATTCCTTCTTTCGCATTTCATAACACCACATTCGAGCTTGCACAAACGAGCAAAAATGACACGTAGACAGCAAAAACGTTCCCTTTTGAACCTTTCATTTATTGACACGAATTTATCATATTCAGAGCACTCTCTGCTCCAAATAAGCGTGGTACATTTTGTTAAGTGAAGAATTAATTGAAAAAATGTCTAAAATAACTTAGAGCGCAAAATTTTTTATCCTTTTCTTGAATTGTCATTTAGGGTGGAGTCTAAATTGTCGTACAGATTCAGTTAGATTGCCCAAACTGGGCGATGTCAGATTGAAACTGCACGAGCACAAGAGGAATGTAGGCGATTACAAAGATCAGAATTTTTCTTTGTAATGTAATGAATATAGAAAAAAGAAAAAAATGCTTGCAAAACATTGCGCAGGGGGTGCAACCCTACTGAAAAATGTATATAGGTTTGAACGGGTCAGCAAATAGGATTATGGCACATTTGGTTTGGCTTTATAGGATGGACGTCTCAAAGCGGCTCAGTCTATGAGGGACGCCGTAGTGGAGGGCTCTGGATAATTTCGACCACCTGGGGTTCTTAACGGGCACTTACAATGCGCAGTACACAGAATTTTCACATTTTTCCTCCATCGAAGTGCTACCATAGTGGGCGGTTTCGATCCCCCGACTTGCATGCACTGTGTGATGTAAGTGCACGGTAATTAACCACGGGTAATGGTAGTTATACGGAGCCCTCCACTAAGGAGTCACTCAAAGGCTGAATCACTTTGGAAGCTTCATCCTATATTGTTAAACGAAATGTGCCATAATCCTATTTGTCTCGTATTCAAACCTGTTCACACTTTTCAATAGGGAAGATATCAGCGAAAAATAGTAGCCAGGATATCAGATAAATTATGGAATCAAATTCGATTTACAAAGCACAAGTTGGAAGTGAACGCTCAAGTTTTCTTTCTCTCTCTCTCTCGCTCTCTGTCCACGTTTGTGTGCCTTTAAACGTGGTCGGAAGAAATCAACAGCGACTAGACCAACAGCTTTGCGCAGGTTGAAGGAGGTTACATTTTATATTGCACTGATGACAGCCTCAAAAGTTGGCGCATTGAAGCAGCTTTACAGACGAAGGCTACTAAAAAAATGGGGGGGGGGGGGGTGGAAACGTGTGGTTTATGCTTTTGTCGTGAGGTTAATGAGCGGAAGAATGGTCCCCCTTAATTTATATAGCACCGATGAAAGCTTTAAAAGTCGGTACATTGAAGCAGTATTACAGCCGAACGTTACTAAAAGAAAAAAAAGGGGGGGGGGGGGGGAGTGTGGTTTATGGTTTCGACGTGAAGTTACTGAGCGAGAGCATGATCGTCCTTATTTTATATAGCACTGATGAAAGCCTCAAAAGTTGGTGCATTGAAGCAGCTTTACAGACGAAGGTTACTACAGAAAGGGGGGGGGACGTGTGGCTTGGGCTTTTGACGTGAAGTTACTGAGCGCTAGCATGATCCTCCTTAGTGAAGTTAAAGCCAAGGTTAAAGCTCATCTTGCAGGCGTTCTTGACAGCAGTAGTAGAGATAAATTCTATTGCAACGGCCAATATTTCACTGTTACCACATGAGCCCTATAGGGCCAAGAACTTAGTGAAAAGTGCAATACTGCAGACGGTCGCAACTTTGCTAGATTTCAGGGATGACTTAAATATGTTGTGAAATGCTGAATTGCACATAGCGTTTGTTACGCCCGAAATAATGGTCAAAGCTTATATTTTACTACCCGTCAGCACAACCTCTATGATCGTGTTTGGTTTAGTCCTTTATTTAAGGCCACTAGCCAGTAAACTGTCTGGGTGCTTAAAGATTACGGATAATTTTCGCTTTTTTGAGAACCTAGCACGTTTGCACCCGAACGTAATTAATTATGAGTGCTATGTGTAAGGATGATATACCGCAGAATTCCTTTTTTTCTTGCACAAATGTGAGCTTATGTTTTCATGGTATCCGATATTTTTTAAGGGGACCAGGATCTTTCGATGAACAACGACTACTCGCATAGTACGTTGGAGGAAAAAGTATCTAAAGCATCAACTTGAGGTAAAAATAATCGAAACTACCTCAAAAACAAGTGCTCGAGCTTTTGCACTGTGCACAAAGCGCATAAATTTAAATGCCTAACACGAACTAGTAAAAAAGCATTGATTTGTTGTGGCAATGGGCAGCCTTATGTTTATTGTGACAATAAAGCGTTTTCCTAACGACACGCCGACATTGACAACAACTGGTGTGAGGTCGAAGCCGGCGAAACTGTAGAGGCAACACTTTGAAAAGCATAAAGCACACTACCACAGAACAGGTGCCGGAGACAACAGCATTTTAGAAATGGAAATCGTGAGCCGGCTTTTCTTGTATATTCGCAAATCGAAAGTTACCGACGTTTCAGAGAATAACAATTACGAATAAAAAGATGTGTTTTCTTGCAGCCGTAACAAAAGCGCTGAACTACGTGAAGGTTTCCGGAAATACAGTAGATTCTTCAAGGAAAATAGAAGCGTCTACGACGGGACAAGTCAGCATGTCTGTGTGCGCGCAGAGCGCGTCGCGATGAAATGGCGTGCTTTTAAACAACAATGCGTGGAAAGCAAATGCTGACGCAGCGACAGCGCTAAAGGTTTTGCTGAGCACAGCTGTGTCACGGTGAACTTCTCCACATGTTCCTGCTGTGACAGTAATGTGCGTGACGTTTAGGGGTTAAACTTTATATGCCTTATGCTCGTCGCCGACAAAGCCCAACGTATGTAAAAAGACGCGATAAAAATTTTTCTCGAATAATATCGAGAAACACCTGAATAATGGACGTGTTTTCCAGTTGCGTTTGGCTCTTAACGTGCTTTCTTGGGCTTGTTTATTTCCGCCATTTCTGCGTTGGTCGTTCTTGTCCTCTTGGCCTAGTGATAACAACCAACAGTTTAGCGAGGTCTTCAAAAACAAAAAGAAAGCTATGGTTAATGTGAATAACCTATTGGGCGGGGTTGATAAAAGCAGGCAATTATTGCCCAAAAATGTTAAAAAGAAAACTTGAATTGAGTTCTCAAGTTTCGTTCGTAACAAATTCAAGTTAAAGCCATCAGGGACGAAACTAACCTTGCGTCCCGCATTCGGTATCCTGTGAAAGCTGACGCGTTCCTCGAAGCCACAAGCACGCAGTGCTTACACGGCTGAATCTCGCGGTGGGAATAGTGAACATAGCACTGGCTTTTGAAAACTTATGAATGAAAAACTAGAATGTGGAAAAACTTAAGTACCTCGACTGCTTAGGATAGCTGACAGAGATTGCGGCATTATCTAGTCATTTCATGAATAGGGAATACCGCAATAGACAATCTTATCGCATCGTTTTCACTGACCGCTCCGCTTAAGATCGCCTGCTGAACGTATCCGGCTCGTGAGAGCACCTAGAAATCGTGGAACTCATTTATTCCGCGGTCAATATTTTGGAAATGGGCGCGTAAAACTAATAACCCATATAAAATTGAAGCTTTGATAGAATGAGCGCTTCAAACCAGCGGAGACATTCTGTTGAAAATAACCAGTGAAAAGCAATACTCATTCCTCTTCATCGCGAAGCGTCTAATGAAATTGTAGAACTCTTTGTCTTCAAGGACCTGCAATTCACTTTTGGCGGAGTAATGACGCGTTGCCTGATGCGAAATCAATAAACTCTTTTGTCCTCGCCTAGAAAGACCCCATATTTTAAGGCTTCTTGCCGCAAAACGAAATTGATGAACGCGTTTTCCGCACATTAAATTGAAACAAATTGACTAGAAGTTTATGTCTCAACGGCAAGGGGGGAAATGGGGGGAGGCAGATAAGTTTTCTTCATGCCTTAATGGATGCAGAGCTCTAGGAATCCAGCTCCCACATGACATTTACTTAGGTTCATGCTGCGGTGACAACAGAAAACTATAATCGTAACTTGTTCTGAAATTCGCTCTCACTAGAAGAAGCTTGATGATAAAGTTTGGGAGAAAATAAGACTATCTTTGAGATATACCAGGTATATCAGCGTTCATAATTGGTTTAGCCCGGCGATAAAATGTCACTCACAAATAAAAGCATTTTGAATGCGAAGGGAACGGATCTTGACTCGTACGAATATGGTTTTCAGACTAAGCTTTTCGTTATTACATTAAAGATAAAGGATCACCAAAATGCATTGGCCTCTTTACAAGTGAGTCTTTAAACCTCATCTTACGCTGTATCATATAGTAGTGATGAATTTAACCTACGGGTATTGTAGCACACTGCTATACAGCTCCTTCAAATTAATTTAGAGCTATAATGCTGCTTAAAAACTGTAAGAAAGCCTTAGGAGCAATGAAAAGGGGAAAAACTGCTGGCGAGGATCACGTAACAGTATATCTGTTGAAAGATGGAGGTGCGATTGTGCTAGAAAAACTAGACCCCGTGTAAACGCAATGCCTTATGACCTCGACCGTACCAGAAGCTTGGAAGAACGTAAATATTACCTGACATCATATGAAAGGAGACGCCAAGGACATGAAAAATTACAGGCTGGCCAGCTGACTGCCCGTTGCCTACAACGCATTTCCTAAGGTAATCGCGAATAGAGTCAGCGCTACCTTAGAATTGAATCAACCAAATGGTCAGGCAGACTTTCGTAAAGAATATTCCACAATAGATCATATTCACACTACCAGTAAGATGATATAGAAATGCGCAGAATATAACCAGCCCATATATATAGCCTTCATTGGTTACGATAAAGCATTAGACTCAGTGCAAACCTCAGCAGTCATACAGGCATTGCGAAATCAGGGTGTAGAAGAGCCTTATGTCAAAACACTAGAAGATATATATAGCAACAGCACAGCTACCATAGTCCTCCTTAAAATCAACAATAAAATTCTAGTAAGGAAGGGCGTCAAGCAGGGAGACGCGATCACGCCAAAGCTATTCACGGCCTGCTTTTTTACAGGAGGTATTCCGAGGCCTGAATTGGGAACCGTTGGAGATAAGAATTCAAGGAGAATGCCAAATAACCTGCGATTTATTGATGACATTGCCTTGCTGAGTCACTCAGGAGATGAACTAGAAGGCATGATGGATGAGTTAGAAAGGCAGAGCAGAACGGTGGGTCTAAAAATTAACAGTAATAAAACCAAAGTAATGTTCAACAGTCTAGCTAGGGAACCGCCGTTCGTTTGCTAACAAGGTGCTGGAAGCGGTAATGGTTGCAGATCTGGATTACGAAATTGAAATAACTAGAAGAATAAGAACGGGGTGAACCGCATCTGGCAGGTTCTCAGAAATCATGAATGGCACGTTACCAACATCCCTCAAGACAAAAGTATACAACAAAGTATACACGTATCTTACCGGTACTCACCTATGAAGCAGACACGTGGAGTCTAACGGAAAGGATCCAACTAAACTTGAGGACAACGCAGCGAGCTATCGAAAGGAACATAACAGATGTAACGTTAAAAGAAAGGAAAAGGGCAAAGTGGGTGAAGGAACAAACGCGGGTTAATGATATCCTGGTCGAAATCAAGAAGAAATGCGCTTGGAAAGCATAGCATGTCATGCCAAGGCAATATTACCGACTGTCAAGGGTAACGAGCCAGATACCAGAAGAAGGCAAGCGTAGCAGGGCGGCGGCAGATTATTAGGTGCGCAGGCGAGAGGAAGAAATTTGTGGCGATAAGGTGGCCGCATCTTACACAGGAAAGGGCAAATTGGTGAGATATGGCAGAGGCCTTTGTCCTCCAGTGGTTCTAATCGGACCGATGATAATAAAGATTATGCGCTTAACGTACTTTTCTCAGCAGTTATAAAAACGAAAACGCCAGAGCGCCACTTGCTTGTTGAAGTGTCCCTTTATGGGCGCAGTCACTGCTCATTACAAAAATGCATACAATTTTTCTCATGAACTTAAATAACGAAAGCCAAAAAATACTAGCCATGCGTGGTAACTACACAGAAATTATACCGGCCAAATGTCATGCTTGAACCATGCGACTCATGCAGGAGTTAGGAGCTGCTTGAGTCACCTAGTCCCAAAAACCGGCATAGTCAAAGTTTCCTGATACCACCAGGCCAAATGAAGATAAATACATAAATGAGCAATCGCTTTATACCGATGATAGACACCAAATGGCGGACATGCTATGGGCTAGAAAAATAAGAAAATGAAAGCCAAAAAAAAAGGCTTGTAATATGGCCCGGCTTGAAAACAGGTATACACGCCCCACTCTTTCAATCCTCCGCCCACTCGTTGATTATATTAAAAGCTTGCGCGGTTCAGGAAATTTTAGAATATATACATGATTTTTTGGTCCGGCAGAACTAGACCGTTCGTTTCCGATTTATGAGCCGCCGCGGTGGCAAAGTGGTAATGGTGCTCGACTGCTTACCCGAAAGACGAGGGTTCGATACCAGCCACTGCGGTCGCATTGCGATGGAGGCGAAATTCTACAGGCCTGTTTACTGTGAGATGTCAGTGCACGCTAAAGAACCGCAGGGGGTCAAAATTGTCGGGAACCATTCAGAAAAGCTCAGATTTGGGTGAGCTGGTAAGCATTCATAGTAGGTGAACAGCGCAACAAAGGCGGGTCAAAGAGCTTGTCTTGCCTTTGTTCCGCCTTTGTTGCGCTGTTCACCAACCATTCATTACAGCGTCCCTCACAGCCTAAGTCGCTTTAGAACGTAAAACTATGTAAAATCAAAACCAAACCGTTTCGAATTTCTCTTTTGACAGTTGGCGTTTTGGTGTTTCACATATTTCACATGACTTTTATTTTTTCGCTGAAGAAGTTAAACTAGGTTTAACCTGATAATCGAAGCCAACTCTTCAGTTATAAAAATAAACTTTTTTGCTCTTTACGATGGGCCTGGCGTTATTCTTCAGTCGTTATCTGCTCGGTATGGTCTGTATGTTGAGAACTCGGCAGAGGATGTTGCCGAGAGCAGCCCAGGAGGCAACGAAGACTGCTTAAATACCTTTATAAAAGCTAAAGCTCCAAAACGCTGTCACCTTCTTGCATGTGTGTCAGTTTGGTTAGTTAATTTCTCAGAGTAAGTAGGAATTCTGCTGCCCTTTTCTCACAAAAAAAAACGCACGCACCGGAATAAGGCATCTCCCGTAGCGGTGTAAAGCTCTTGTTCCATCTGCGGAGTTTGCAGGCGGTTTATATTTTATCACAATGCCCCCATGAAGCTTACCAAAGGGCTCGATGTGGGGGAAGCTTCTTGGATAGCTTGCGCTTCCAACCTCCCTTCGGTGCAGCGCACTGTCTAAATTCTTTCCGCAGGACAACTTTCCGCCGCATAATCATGTGCGGCCGTTCTGAGTGGGGAAGAAGCTTTTCCATTGCCGTAATGTATGGTTACGCAGAACTCCATTGAGCTTCGCCTGCTGTTTCTGACTGCGGATGACCGTTTGCAGACTTTTAAAGCACTTATCTCTCCCTGCGCTTTAGAATTGGGCCTAATACTACACTACACACTGTCCCACGAAGAACCTAATTCAAGAAGCAAAATCGACGGCACGCTATTCATAACTTCTGTCTTGAGCATAAAGAGGGGGTGAGACTGGCCTCAATATTTGCTCCTTTCCTCTTCCTTTTTGACTAGTGTATACCAAGTGTTTCAGCATTGTTTTAAGCAATTCTCAAAACTAGGATTTTTGAGGTAAAATTGCGGCCTTTTCAGCACAGTATTACCAGTGTTGGCGTATACCAGAAAACCACTGAAGCATTTTAAGTAGTGAGCTGGTGAAACTTTTAATAAATAACTCTTTAGCTACTAGAGTTAGGCCCCTAGTGGCAATTAGAGATTCTAGCCTTTCGTTAGTAATGCTAATATTAGTTTTTATAATTAAGAAACCGCTATTACCCCTGGCGCTGTGGCGTGTGTGTGCGTGTGTGCGTGTGCGTGTGTGCGTGTGTGCGTGTGCGTGTGTGCGCGTGCGCGTGCGCGCGCGTGCGTGCGTGCGTGAGTGCGTGCGTGTGTGCGTGTGTGTGTGTGCGTGTGTGCGCGTGTGTGCGTGTGTGTGCGTGTGTGTGCGTGTGTGTGCGTGTGTGTGCGTGTGTGCATGTGTGCGTGTGTGCGCGTGTGCGCGTGCGTGTGTGCGTGTGTGCGCGTGTGTGCGTGCGTGTGTGTGTGTGCGTGCGTGCGTGCGTGCGTGCGCGTGCCTGCGTGTGCGTGCCTGCGTGTGCGTGCGTGTGTGTGTGCGCGTGCGTGCGTGTGTGTGTGTGCGTGCGCGTGTGTGTGCGTGTGTGTGTGCGTGTGTGTGTGCGTGTGTGTGTGCGTGTGCGCGCGCGTGTGTGTGTGTGTGTGTGTGTGTGTGTGTGTGTGTGTGTGTGTGTGTGTGTGTGTGTGTGTGTGTGTGTGTGTGTGTGTGTGTGTGTGTGTGTGTGTGTGTGTGTGTGTGTGTGTGTGTGTGTGTGTGTGTGTGTGTGTGTGTGTGTGTGTGTGTGTGTGTGTGTGTGTGTGTGTGTGTGTGTGTGTGTGTGTGTGTGTGTGTGTGTGTGTGTGTTAGTTATATTGATTTTAATGGCGCAAAAGCAACTTAGGCTATGATGCGCCAAACACACGGTTAGAGCTTTTGTTAAAGGTTACGCTTTTTATATCTAAAGTTTGTATAAAACATTGGCTTCTCTGAGAAATTTAAAAATGCTAGAAAATTCAACCAGTGCTTGATCTCCTAAAAGTAACATGGGGTGTAGTGGGATGTATTCATTGTACAATGTTGTGAAATATTTTTTTCCTCAGTTGTTCCAGTTTTTTGCATACAATTAAAATGTGGTTTACCGTGAGTTCATCGCCACACCTTTCGCAGAGAGGTTTGCCTTTTTTTGTCAGTAAGAAGTTGTGAGTAAGGTGTGTGTGTCCAATGCGTAGTCGACACAAAATAACTTCTATGAAACGCTCCTGATGTGTACATGATCTCCATTCTCCCAAAACAGGTTTTATAGAATGTAGTTTGTTGTTTGTTTGTTCGTCCCATGCAATCTGCCACTTATTCCTGAGTTTACTGTGCAGTAATTTAGAAAAATCCCTCTGTGGTATGTTAACTTGTTTTATATGGCCAATTCTAGCTTGTGCTGCGCAAGCATCTGCTCTCTCATTACCTAAAATTCCAACATGGCTAGGGACCCAGCAGAATATAATGTTATGTTTTTGCTTTGTAATTTTAACTATGTTATGTATGATTTTTCCTATTATGGGTTCAGCAGCGTTTGTAGAATGCAGCGCTTTAAGCATACTGAGTGAATCGGTGTAAATGATGCTATTTTTATGTTTTGTTTTACTATTTGTTCTACAGCTACAAAGATGGCATAACACTCCGCAGTAAATACCGATGCATACTGTGGCAATCGTATCATTTTTTCATTTGTTCCTTAAATTACTGCACTTCCGACATGACTTTCTGTTTTTGAGCCATCAGTGTAAAATTCGGTGTAAGTGTCATATTTTTCTTGTAGTGCAAAGAACTCTTGCAGTATGTGCACGTGTGGTATTTTCTCTTTGTTTAAGTGTGTCAATGTGAAGTCACACACTGAAGGAAGGCTGTACCATGGTGGTAGATATTCATGTCTTTGTGCAATATTAGGTAGGGCGTCCAGCACTGCTAAGTCTTCACATTTATCTTCAAAGCGCATTATTAGTGGCCTGATAAAATGTGGTTTATTATTGAATAATCTCCTAGATGGGCACTTGGTAACAATGAGATAGCAGAGATGTTTAGGGAGAGAACGGGTTTTTAGGACGTACGTGCATGTTAGTATGACTCTTCTATCCTCTAGTGTGGGCTCATTAGCTTCAACGTAAAGACTCTTTACCGGGGATGTTCTATAAGCTCCAGTTGATAGGCGCAAACCAAGATTATGAACAGGGTCCAGTCGTTTCAAGTAGGATGTTCTTGCCGAACCATATACCACACACCCGTAGTCCAGCTTGGAGCGCACCAAAGAGCGATATATTTGCAATAGGCATGCTCTATCGGACCCCCCCCGTTTTCGCGAGAGTACCTTTAATACACTGAGGGCTTGGGATGCTTTCTTTTTCAGGTTGTTAATGTGGGACAGAAATGTAAGTTTCTTGTCAAAAGTGACGCCTAAAAATTTATGTTCCTGTTTGACTGGCAGTGTGGTTTGATTCAAGCACAGATTGGGATCGACCTGTAGGCCTCGTCGTAATGAGAATAAAACAGCTACTGTTTTTTGAGGGGAGAACTTGAATCCATTTTTCTCTGCCCAAGCAGCCAGTTTATTTAGTGTGATTTGTATTTGTCTCTCGCAGGACAGTATGTTGGAAGAAGTGTATGCTATCTGTATGTCATCTACATAAACTGAATACATTACGGACTTAGGTATTACTTTGGCCAAGGAATTCATTTTTACTATAAAGAGTGTCGTACTTAAAATGCATCCCTGGGGTACGCCATTCTCTTGGGCGAATGTCGTTGATAGAGTTGCTCCCAGACGGACTCTGAATGTGCGGTTAGTCAGGAAGTCGTTCAAGCAGTTCAGCATCCTGCCGCGGATCCCTAGATCTGCTAGGTCATGGAGGATGCCGAACTTCCACGCGGTATCATACGCCTTCTCCAAATCGAAGAAGACACCGATACAGTGCTGTTTGTGGAGGAAGGCCTCTCGGATGGTGTTTTCTAGGCGGACAAGGTGATCAGTGGTCGAGCATGCTTTCTTAAATCTACATTGATGTAAATCTAAGAGTCGACGAGATTCAAGTGTGAAGGTCAGTCTAATGTTTACTATGCTTTCGAAAGATTTAGCGATGCAGCTGGTGAGGGCTATCGGTCTGTAATTGTTAGGACTTGTTGGTTGTTTTCCGGGTTTCAGAAAAGGTACTATTATTGCTTTCTTCCACTCCTCAGGTATATTCCCAGTTGTCCATATTTTGTTAAAGAAGTTCAACAATGCCTGCACGGCAGCCTCAGAGAGATAGGCGAGCATAGCGTAATGCACATTATCTGGGCCTGTTGCTGTCTTTTTACCACAAGATAATGCCCTGATCAATTCCTGGAGTGTGATGGGTTGATTGTAGTCCTCGTGCATACCTGCTGCAAATGGAAGTTTTTGTTTTTCTGCTATTGCTTTGTACTTCTGGAACGTGTTTATGTAATTGGACGAACTGGAAACTTCAGCAAAATGCTCACCTAGTATGTTGGCCTGTTCTTCTAATGATGTTTGTGTCCCGGGTGTAGTCAACAGAGGAAGTGTGAAAGGGGTATGGTCACTACTGAATCTTCCAACTTTTTCCCACATTTTTTTTGAGGTTATTGAGCTGTTTATAGCGGACACATATTTCTGCCACGAGGATTTCTCGGCATTTCTCCGAACGAATCGCGCTCTGGCCTTGGCCCTCTTAAAGGCAATCAAGTTCTCCGCTGTGGGATACCGACGCAGAGAGCCCCAAGCTTTATTTTGTTGTTTTTTTTTGCCAATGTGCATTCTTGTGTCCACCATACTTTATGTTTTTTGTGTACGAGTCCTGTTGTTTGTGGTATGGCTAGTGTAGCGGCCGATATTATGCATGTAGTAAATTTTCCATTAATTTCATCTATGCTGAGATCTTCACAAAATTCTTTTTCTAGTGTGGCACTTGCTGTAAAAAGTGACCAGTCGGCGAGGTGAAGTTTCCAGCGCCGTGGTCTTGTGGGGATGACTGCAGTAGACGATGAGAGGCTGATGATAATAGGTAGGTGATCACTTCCCAGAGGGTCATTTAAAACATCTCATTTAAAATCTGTAAAAAGCGATGGTGATGCGAAAGCTAAATCGAGAAAGCTCATTTTTGCCGAGCTTGGGCAACAATAAGTTGCTTTTCCTGTATTTAAAAGACAGATGTTATTTGAGAGGATAAAATCATCGATTGTTTGCCCCCTAGAGTCGCAGCGCTCGCTTCCCCAAAAAGGGGAGTGACCGTTAAAATCCCCAACTACCAGATATGGCTCTGGAAGTTCATCTATCAATTCTTCTAGATCATGGACTGTTAATGTAAAATGTGGAGGAATGTATACGGAACAGATTGTTAGTGTTTTATAGCTGACGATGCTGACTGCAACCGCCTCTAGTTTTGTATTGAGCTTGATTTCTCGAGCAGGGACGCCGCTTTGGACGACAATTGCGACGCCTCCTGAGAGTCGATTTGCCTGCTCGCGATCGCGTCTAAAAGTTTGATAATGTTTCAGGATATGCACATGTTGTGGACCAAGATTGGTCTCCTGAAGACATAAAACTATGGGTAACATTGACCCTAAAATATGTGTTATGTCACTATAATTCCGCATAAGTCCTCTACAATTCCATTGAATTAAAAATGCCATGCTTGTGTTTTAAAAAAAAATGAAAGGAGATTTACTTATGAGGTGGGCCCGTTATGAGGGGCCTGTCTTTTTTTCGCTCAAGAGAGCTGTTCCGCCGCTGTAATGGAGGCGGAGTGGGTGTTGTATCCATCACCTCAACAGAGGTGCTGGAGGACCGCGCAGCCGCGGTTGTGTTAGTTTCAGGCCTCTCCCGACGGGGGGAGGTCCTGCGGGATGCCGACCCATGGACCGGCGGTCCCTGTTTTGGCAGTGACAGGGCAGCTTTCGCTGACCCTGCCTGGGGCGTGGATGGCCCTGCCATAGGCTCGGTGGGAGCGGCCTTGGCAGGTGCCGGAGTGCTGTGCGGTGCTACGCCCCTGCGCACCACATCAGCGAAGTTTTGTTTTGCTGTGAAGGAGAATGTGTTTGTAAGCGCAAAACGCCTTCTCGCTTCTTTAAAAGAAATGTTTTCTTTGGTCTTTATGGTGATAATTTCTTTTTCTTTCTTCCAGGACGGACACGCCCTGGAGTATGCAGCATGTTCTCCTTCACAGTTTGGACAGCACAGGGCTGCGTCACATACATCAGACTGGTGATCCTTAGAGGCACATTTTGCGCAAGTTTTACGACCGCGGCAGCTCTGTGAGCCGTGGCCGAACCTTTGGCAGTTGAAACACCTGCGAGGGTTTGGTATGTATGGTCGTACATTGATTTTCAAATATCCCACGTCGATTGTGTCGGGCAGGGTGCTGGTGTTGAACGTCAGGATCATGTGTTTTGTGTCTATTTCCTTGTTGTCCTTCCGGATTTTGATTCGGTGGACATCTATGACGTCTTGGTC